>NC_136073.1:821759262-822438012 GCF_964261635.1 Lissotriton helveticus
GGATTGGTCCCTCACCCCCGTGCACAGCAGTAAAAAACAAGCATTGAAAATGCAATAGGTGTCGCCTTTTATTAAGTTAAAGCCATTTGCTTTGCTATACAATACCATTAGCAAAGCAAATGACTTTAACTTTATCAAGGGCGAGATCTATTGCATTTTCAATGCTTGTTTACCAAGAGAACTCAGACCAGGGAATACACATAACTTTCAGCAGTGCCAGAACTATGAGGTTTCGGACATTTGTCCATCCTCAGAATTCCAGCAGACATGGATTTCTCCCTAATTTTTTTCTGGCTTCAGTCGCTCTTTCCATAGAAAAGTAATTTTTTTGATTTGTCTATAACTTGGGTCTCCATGAACGGATTGGCACCAAAATTGACAAGTGTTAAGAGTAGTTGGCTATATTCCGGCATTCCACTTTTTGTGAAGTCCGGTGCAAGTGGAAAAAAGCTGCCAACTCAGGCTTGGTTGGAAAAAAGTTTCACTTCCTTTGCAACAAGTAGAAGATGGACCATTTTGTGAGAAGCAGGAGACCTGAGATACTGTTATTCTGTGCTTGATTTGTGCCAATGTTTTCTACTGCTCGGCACCGACCCTTATTTGTAAACACCGGCACGTATTTATTAAAAACCACCACATGGTGGCACTGTGTGTGTATTTTTGAGCAAAGTTTACTAGTGGTGCATTAAACTATTTACTATAGCTTTAAATAGATTATAAAACTTGAACTTAAACCTGCTTAAAAAAACAGTGATGTGGGTTAGGCCAGCTGCAGTGGACCATGCCTTCGGCCATGCCACATTTATTTTTTTTTATGCAAATTAAGCGCTGGTGTTATTTTGACCTCAGTGTTTAACCAATCAAACAAAAGGCACAGTTAAGAGCATTGTCAACTTAGACCATCCAAGTGCAGCTGCAGAGGAGGAAGACATGCTTTGACCAGACAGCAGAGGAAAACATGGGCTGCAAGGACTCTGATTTCAAGGAGTTTTCCTAAATCCAGGGGTAAGAAAGAAAAACAAAACCTGCAAAATATGTGACCAGAAGCTCAGCCAAGTGATGTTAGACCACTAATCCTTCAAAACAGCAAAAATGAAGAAATACCTCAAAAGAAAGAATGAGAAGGAATAGAAGCCTGGGCCGGGGAAGGAGTAGCTGGACTCGATGGGGGTCCGGGAAAAACGCCGCCCAGAGGCGGGAAGCCCTCCCTCCCTCATCGCAAAGCCCGTGAAAAAAAGGGGCGACTATGATTGGTCACCCCACAAGGGCCTGCTACCCCCCAATCAGAGGGTAAGTTGGCAAGTGGATGGGGGGATAAGAAGGGGGCGCGAGGCTCCCAAAGAACACAGAACCCCCTTGGCCGAAGATGAGTGAATGTAGTCAGGCCCAAGGCACAGGGACCAACAAAGAAAAAGGGAGGCGCCAAGAAATAAGGAGAAAGGGCTCCAGGAAGGGGCGATGGGGCTGCGGACGGGGAGCAGCCCTTGCCCACCTCCATCAAAATGAGCAGACTGCTATATTTATTAGGACGGTATCTCAAAACTTCTGATAGAGACATGCTAGCGAAGGGTTTCACAATGGGCTTCCCCATCCCTTACAAGTGTCCAGCGGGGGCCCGGGAGAGCCGGAACCTGAAATCTATATGGGACAACCCGAGGGTGGCCCGGCACAAGATGGAAAAAGAGGTTAAACTAGGAAGGGTGGCGGGCCCATTCAGTTCCCTCCCACTAAAGGGTTTGAAGGTCTCCCCTCTTGGAGTGGTTCTGAAGAAGGAGACGGGCACGTTTATACTGATACACAACCTGTCACACCCCCAGGGGGACTCCATCAATGACTGGCTGGGCCACAGGAGTTGCTCTGTGGCCTATGCATCAGTAGACAACGCAGTGGACCTGTTAAGCTAGGAGGACGGCCCTTTTGGCAAAAACGGAATCAGCATTCCGCCTCCTACCAGTACACCCAAATAGCTACCACCTACTGGGTATCCAGCTAGACTGCCAGTACTATTATGACAAATGCCTGCCCATGGGGTGCTCCATATCCTGCGTATCTTTGAGGCCTTCAGCGGTTTCTTGGAGTGGGAACTAGGGACGCGCTCCCCTACGGGGGGAGGGTCTACTACCTGGAGGATTTCCTCTTCATCGGGGGTGGGCACAAGGGAGTGTGCAGACCTCCTCTGCCGTTTCATGGGCCTGGCTAAGGAACTAGGCATCCCCTTAGCGCAGGACAAGACTTAGGGTCCCACCACGAAGCAGTCCTTCCTTGGGATAGAATTAGACTCAGTGGCAGGTGGTGGAACTGAGAGAGATCATTGTGAGGTTAAGACAGCAAAATAAGGAAACCCTAGGCGAGACACAGCAACTGCTGGGTAAATTAAATTTCGCCACTAGAGTGGTCCCCGCGGGGCACCCTTTCGCCAGACGCCTAGCCTGCTTGACCAGGGGCATCAATCAGAAGCACCGCAGGGTTCGCTTGACACAATGGGTGAGAGAGGACTTGGGGTAGTGGGAGGCTTTCTTGACCAACTTCAATGGCACCCTCATGTAGAGGGAACCATGGGTGCAGGCCAACCAACTCAAGCTTTACACAGACTCGGCTGGCGGCTATGGGTCCATCCTGGGTAAAGTATGAACAGCAGGGGTGTGGCCAGAAAGCTGGCAAAGATCTGGAATCACGGCCAACATCTCACTACTAGAGTTATTCCCAATCGTGGTGGCATTCCGCATTTGGGCCCACCAGTTGGCCAACAGGCAGATAGTTCTATGGTCAGACAACCACGCAGTAGTGCAGGAGATCAACACAGGGACTGCGAAATGCCCGGCAGTGGTCAAACTTCTGCGGAAGCTAGTCAGGAGCCAGTTAGAAGCAAACATCACGCTTAGGCCACGGTACATCCCAGGGATAGATAACTCAGTTGCGGACGCAATTTCTCGTTTTCAATAGGGCAAATTTAGAGAGCTCGCTCTGGACGCGGACCAAGGAATTACCCAGGTGCTGGAAGAGGCCTGGGCATGGGTGGACCCGGGTTAAGGATGCTGCTGGACAACGTGCTGGCCCCCAAGACAGTCGAACCAATACCTTAAGTGCTTGGGGATATTTATAGACATAACAGGGGTCACGAGGGCCGTGGGGTAGGCCAGAATGAGAGCCTGGGCTTCCAGGAATGGGCATTTATGACAGGGAGAACAAAATCATGGGCCAAGGCACACCTCAATACGGCGGCATACTACTAAAAAATGGCAGCAGGGGAGGATCCGACAAGCTTGTTCCGGTGTAGGATCGCCCTGAAGGGCTGGAGCAGAATGCAGCAGACGAAGATGGACAGTGGCGGGCCATTAGCTTTGCAGTGCTACAGCAGCTAATGGGGGCCCTCTGCGAGATTTATTCCATGGAGCTGGAGGCCACACTCTTCAGGGCAGCGTTTGCACTAGCATTCTTTGGGGCGTACAGGGTCAGCGAGCTAGTGGCCCCATCAACAGACAATCAGGGAGTGGCCTGCATTCGCCGAGCTGACATAGAATTAGGGGCGGGCCACATGAACGTCCTCCTGCGGCGGTCAAAGACAGACCAGGCAAGCAAAGGGAAGTGGACCAGGATTAACTGCCCCAGGGACAAGTCATGCTGTCCCGTTTGTCTGATGCGACGGTACATGCGGCAAGTGGGAACATAGACGGGGCCCGCTGCTAGCGCATGAGGATGGGTCCTACCTGAGCCGGTTCCAATTCATAGCAGTGAAGCTTGGGTTGGGAGCTGACCAGATCAAGGGGATAAGGCGTTGGGCATCCGGTGCATTCAGACAATACATTCACCCTACACTATACTAAGTCTAGGTTCTCACCCCCCGTCTACGTCCAGTGGAGTGGTGCAAGATCTGGATCATGGGTCACTCATTCGTAACGTGGGTGCAGCGATGGGCGGAGGCCAGGCGCGAGTTCAGAGGAATATGGCTTCGGGACACAGACGTAATCTGGCTGGTCC
Organism: Lissotriton helveticus; assembly: GCF_964261635.1. Lineage (NCBI taxonomy): Eukaryota > Metazoa > Chordata > Amphibia > Caudata > Salamandridae > Lissotriton > Lissotriton helveticus. Next base: position 821,763,241 of record NC_136073.1, read on the forward strand.
AGCTGGGAATTAAATCAGACCTAATGCTCCCCGCGTTGCAGGAAGCAATGGGACAGGGTGGCTGATTGGATGCAGTGGTGATTCACCTGGAAGGGAATGACCTAGCGATGATCGGTAGGAGGGGTCTCTTAGAAAAAATGCAGGCAGGCCTTGCAGCAATAGCAAGGATGGTGCGCCCGGCGGAGGTGATCTTCTCGGAGATAATAGTCCACAAAGCATGGAGGGGGACCGTGGACTTGGAGGCAGTGGAGAAATCCAGGCGCAAACTGACTATTACCATGGCTAAGTTGTGTAGGACCAACGGTTGGGGGTTTGTGAGGCATGGGTTCATCAACCTGAGGTTCCCCGGGTACCAGCTGGGCGACGGCGTGCACCTGACGGGGCTAGGGATGGACATGTTTCTGCTGAACATAGTGGGGGTGCTAGAGCAGTTGGGTTTCTCATGAGGTAGGAGGAGGAGGGGAGCTCCCTCCGATCGTGAAACCAGAGGGAGCGTGGCTGAAGAAACCTAAGCTAGATAGACAACAGAGAGAATGTTTACTAGAGGTAGATGGAAGGCTCACACAGTGTCCTTAGGATGCCTCAGGGCAGGGGCACTGAGGGAGCTAAGGACAGCCCACAGCCGCAAACTGAGTGGATGTAACGTTCCTACAGGGCCCTTGGGATGCCTCACGGCAGGGGTACTGAGGGAGGGAAATAACAGGATGGAGCCACAGGCAGAGTAGATGAGACGCTCACACAGGGCCCTTGGGATACCACACAGCAGGGGCCCCGAAGAGCAGGCGAGGGGCCAATAAAAGATCCAAGGCGAGTGGAGCGGCACTTGCAGCCTGGGCAGGTCCTGACGGACACCCACAAGATTTGGTAGCAAGTTGAAGCCTGTAATCATAGACACAAAGGCCCTGAAAAGGGGCACCCCGCAAAATACACTGTCAGGGAGGACATAACCACAAGGAAGGAACAAGACAATAACAAGGACAATGAGATATGCATTGATGTTATGAATGGCCAATAAAATTGCGAAAAATTTACAATCATGTTATATGTGAATAAACTGCGACCTTTTAAGGCACCAAGGGGCATATGTAGGTAATTTTCATTTTGCGATTCTCAAATTGCGATTTTTAGGGAATCGCAATTATAGAATCGCAAAACAAAATGTAGGTAGGATTAGCAAATTTTATTTTGAATCCCACTTATTCCTTATTTGCGAATCGCAAATTGCGATTTGCAAATGAGGAATACCTTCTCATTCATTCCTATGGGCTAGAAGGCCCATAGGAATGAGTGGGACGACATTCTCAATTTGCGATTCTCTATTAGAGAATCGCAAATTGAGAATGCAATTTCAGGGTGTCATTAGGACACCCTTTTGCACCCCCTGAAATTGGCATGTATGTGACCCACATGGCACTTTGAAAAATGCCAAAAGGGCATTTTTCAAAGAAATCGCAAAATACCACCAACCTGAAGTTGGTGGTATTTTGCGATTCCTTAAGCCAACTTGGGTGCTTCCTACATTGCATTTAAGGAATCGCAATTTGCGATTCCTTAAATGCAATTGCAAAATAAGGAATCGCAAATTTTGCGATTCCTTATTTTGCATGTGGGTTTTTGTGTGCTACATAGCACACTGCCCTAATTGCGATCACAAATGCTGAAATTCTGCGAATTTCGACATTTGCGAGAGCAATTAGGCTTCCTACATATGGCCCAAATCAAGTTGTCTGTGAAGTTGAAGGTAAAGGGACGCAGTTAAGCGGGGAGGAGAGGGGCAGTCGCCCTTGGGAGGGGTTTGAAAGATGGCTGTGGTAGAGAGCATGTGACAAGCACTGGAGGCTGTCCCAAAGCCGAATATTCCACCACAGATCCTGGACAAACAACAGTAAGAGAGAAATGCTCACCGCAGAGTATTTGTGCTTGCAAGACACATGTAATATGTGGTGAATAAGATTGCCAAATAGCTGATGAGGATGTTAGGAAATAACATTATTTACATGTGTTGCAATATCACTGTAAGCTTTGCGAACACCAGTGTGCACTGACAACACCATCACCCGAGGGTAAATAGACTTAAAATAAATATTGTTTCATTTTCCTATAAAATCAGATGGAAGGAAATCCCAAAACAGGAATGTTGTTGTTTAAATGTTTATGCTAGAGTTGCTCTTAAATATTTTCCAACGACGCTTATTCACACACTCATAAATGCCATCGTTTCATTCAGGCTTGTAATCCAGATTCAGGTACAATTGGGTGTTTCGGCCTGAAACATAAGTATAGTGCTGTGATAAAACCTGGCAGAACATGTGCAGGGAAAATGAGGCACATTCCAGATTTTGCAGCTTGGAAGGGTGGAAACCTGCAGTGTTACTGTGTTAGCCTCCTTTCAGGGGTGCAAACCTCAGAATGGTCACCCCTCGGAAACGCCACATGCGTGGGCATTAGAAGTAAATGTAAATGTACATTTATAAAGTGCATTAAACCATGGGCATCAAAGTGCTGGAAACAGCAAGATCATATGGGGGAGACCAACAAGGCAATTGTAACTGGGAAAGGGACAGATTTTCACATTCTTGCCAAATGCAGAGTATGAAGTAATACTAGCAATATGTACCCGGAGAGTGTTCCACAACCTGGCAGCTGCCAATGAGAATGCCCGCTCACCCCATCTCTTGTTCCTAAAGTGGTGGACTTTCCTCTGACCAGTCAATCTCAAATGTCTACTGGGGCAAGTAGTTACCTGGTGCAGTATTACCCTCCAACATCTGGCAGCCCTAGATTGAAACACCAAGACTGCTATCAATTACAGTAAAGTATTTTACTTTAGTGCACATTTCTTTTTTTTAAATCTGTTTTTATTCATACAAAAGGTATCAAATCCATGACACACAGCAAGTTTGCAGGCTTAGGGAAAGTTAAAACATGCATGAGCAGCAGCATGCAATAGCATATTTCTCCACCAATTGTCACTGGCACTAAAACTGGCACTGGGCTCCCTCCACCCTTCTCCTCCCGCCTCGAGGATTCCAGCTGGGGGGGGGGGGGGGGGAAGAGGAGGGGGGTCAACCTCCAGGTCATCTCCCCCTTGTGTGTCTGACTCCATCCTGGGTGTAGCTATTATCACTATCATCACTCTCTATTTCTAGACCATAGTGTCTCAGCCATGGTGTCCAAACCTTGATGAACTTCTTGGGGCAGCCTTGCGCTTTGTATGCCACCCTTTCTGCAACCATGTACAGGTCCATCACCGTCCTTCATTCTGTGTGGGAGGTTCGGTGGCTACCCAATGTTTAGCAACGTCCCTTCGGCCACCACAAGACCCAGATCGCATAATGGGGGCAAATCAATCTCAGTAGAGATTCACAGGAGCACATATTTAGCCTCCCTCTGGAGTTGGGTCTCTAGCTTCACGCTCAACTCCACCTGTATCTGGTCCCCGTAAGTCTCTGTGTGGGGGCATGCCCACAGTGTGTGTATGTATGTGCCACATTGTTTTTTGAATCTCAGACAATTGGGCGAATCTGCTCTCCCTATATTGTGGAGGCATACCCTATCGTAGTATACTCTATGGAGGATCTTGTCTTGTATTGCACCAAGCACAGTCGCAGCTTAATCGCAACTTCTCTTGGATGCATTAGTGGCTCTTCCCAGTTGATATCTGGCAATGGTCCTATTGTGGTTTCTCATCTAGCTCGAAGGGGGTCCAACCTATCTGGGATGTTTTTGATTAACGTTTTGTAGGTCCAAGATATTGCTTTATCCTGGATTCCCTCTTGTAGCAATCTGCCTTGAAGTGAAGCCTATATGTCAGGTAAAGCTACCCCTCCGTTATATTGATTAAGTGGAAGTGTAGGGAGCGCTAAGTGTGGGTGCTGTCCGTGCCAAAGAAGGGTACGTGATTCTGTGTTTATAGCAGTGAAAACAGACTCTGGGATCCGGGAATATGTGTTTTGCAGTACATATAAGAATTTTGGGAGTGTTATCATCTTGTACATTGCCGCCCTCCTGAGGATTGTCGGAGGGAGTTGTCTCCATCTCACCACGTCTTACTGGAAGTCCACCAGCACCCGCTTGACATTACGGGCAATGCTCTGTGCATTGTCAGTGGAAACGTAAAGCCCCAGGTCCGGAAGCCCTCACTAGCCACCTGGATTTGTGCCGGTATGTTATCTGCATCAAATGGGCCCCCCACAACGTAAACACTAGATTTATCCCAGTTGATATGGTACTCAGAGTGGTCCCCGAATTCTCTGAATAACTGAAGTGTCAACAGGAGTGTCACAGCTGGGTCACTAATATATAATAATATATCATCCACGTAGAGAGAGATTCTTTCGTCTGTCAAGAGTCTGGTTGGACCCGGATTAAGTACACCAATGGCTCCAGTCCTAGCGCAAATAATAACGGGGACAACTGGCACCCCTGTCTGGTGGCCCTTTTCACTGGGAAATCGGCTGACGTCTCGCCATTTACGCGCACCCGGGTCTGGGGTTAGAATATAACAAGTCTATTCATGCCACAAAAGCAGGTCCGAAGCAAACCTCAATAAGACCTGGCGCATGAAAAGGCCAATTAACCGTGTCAAAGGCCTTTTCCGCGTCTAGGAAAAGAAAGGTATGGGGGACCAGTCTACTCCTAACAGTGTTTACCCAGTTGGCCAAGCGACAGAAATTAAAGCGTGTAGAGCAGTGTTTCCCAAACTGTGGTCCGCGGACCCCCAGGGGTCCGTGACACATTCCCAGGGGATCCTCAAGCAGCAATTTTAAAAGCACAACAAAGTTCCTTGTAGAATTAGCAGTTTTCCAGCAACAATAAAAGTGTCAAGATAAAGTCAGTAATTAATGTACCTGCTGGAGAGAGATGGGAGTTTTGTCCAGTGGCAGCTTTGACTTATCTAATGTTGCACAGAGGGTTAATAGGCCTACTGCAAATAACGTGTACCATGCATTTTAAAAAACAGTGTTTTATGTGCATAGGTTAGTGGGTTACTGCTATTGTCACAGAGATTCTTTTGTTACTGTGCAGTTCATAAGTGACAATTGTAATCTAGCACAGTGACCTATAAACTGTTATCAAAGAGCTGCTTGCAAACTGCATGGTACAAGTTAGAAACATATGTTTTTCCAAGTTTTACATTATCCTGATGCTGCTAAAAAGGTTTATTTGGGTGGAAATACATTTTTATTGTTAAAGTCAATGCTAACCACTGTGTTATGTTCTGAATCCTGAGCTTGTGCTTCCACAGACCAAGCACTCTTTAAAAATGCCTACCAGTATGAATGACATGTGAATCCTACACCTTGTTGTCGCATTTGCCTTATGTAACATTTTCTATTTACTGATTTACACATGTGAATCATTGTTTCTATGGGGCAGATTTACAAAGAAAGTGACTCAGTGTGTGCCGCAAACCATTTGGCTGCGCCACACTGAGTCACTTTAAAAAAACACAGGGATGCAACATATTTTCAACAATATGTTGCATCTATGTGCTTCCCCCTGCGCTGGCGAAAATACTTCTGCCATGTGCCTGCACAGACACCCTTGCACCATGGTGCAAGGATGCCTGTGTCGTGGGGAGATTGTTTATATGCAGGAAGGGCTCCCTTCCTGCACATAAACAATCAGAAATGGCGTTTTTCAACTTCTAAGTGTGCTGCATTAGAACACATAGAACTTGCAAAACGTCATTGTTTTACTGATTGTTTATGTGCAAGAAAGGACACCTTTCCGTACATTAATAATCACCAGAGGTGATTTCCTCTTTCTATGCATGCTGCAGAATGCAACACGTATAGAAAGAGGAAAAAACACAAGGAGAAATGAATTTATTCTCCTCGTTGAGCCTCCCTACTCCTCCCCTGTGGAGGCATAGCATTCAGACACATTTCCAGATTCACGATTTCTAGTAAATCTGTAAAAGTGTCTGGTTCCATGGGTGTTGCGTGGGAACACCTACTACAACACCCATGGATCGCCCCTTTCACGCAAAGTGCTGTGTGCAAATGGGCCATATTTACAAGACCAGGACAAGTCACGCAGGGTGGCTTTTCCTGCCTTGGAAATATGAGGCACTAAAATGAGCCACCGGTGCGTCACTTTTTGTGACGCACCCGTGGCGCAAGGGGCTTGGAAATATGCCCCTATGTGCGTGTGATGTAAAGTGCTCTGACATCCTGCAATGGTATGAGTGATGCTATAAAACAAATTAAATACATGTATCAGAGGGGCTATGGAGAAATGAGAGGCACTGTTGGAGGGTGATAATAAGGGACTCATTGAAGAACCCCAACCAAAGATTGTCGTATCCTGGTGCATAGTAAGGTCTTCATTTACTATTCTTTAAACGCTGATACAATTCAATATATAATGATACATTTGTTGTAGAATGCACCATTGTTTCCTAAATTTTCTTGGGGGGAGAGCCTCCCCCCTTTGTAGGGGTCAGCCTCACTCAGTGCACTTGGTGTGCACTGTATGGAGACTGGTCTGAAAACATTTACCAGGGCTGCTTTGGGTTTCCAGTCTGGCCCTGGCAGGAGCCTTGTACTGCGAAATAAAACCAACCATGTAAAAGTTAGTCACGGAGATGCAGCACTAACCTTTCAGTTATTTGCAAATTATTTCAATATAAAATACTAAAATCCTTAGTAATTCGAGTATTTGTTTTGTGTGCACACGTGTGTTTATTGTTTTCAAATAACTGTTTTAATGTTTGAAATTTAATTCATACAAATTGCTTGGGGGTCCCCAGCTTCCAGTGATGACTCAATGGGGGTCCTCAGGAGTCAAAAGTTTGGGAAACACTGGTGTAGAGTGCTTAGGCATAAAGCCAGATTGATCACAGTGAATCAGCGAGGACGAAACGCGTAGGCTGTTTCTGAGTTGTGATTATTCGTGAACAAGGAAGCATTTATTTGGATGGAACCCTTTTGTGTATTGGATTAAATAAATCACGTTGGATTGGACATTTTTCTGTTTGAAATTTTAATTTTGGAATAAGATTTTTGAAAAATAAAACTCATGGACTACAGTCTTGGACTGATGATTTTATTGTGAACTTGACGCTCCTTCCACTTATCTTCATCACAATGCATGGTGGTCGTCTTGGAATGGATTTCCTTTCAAATGCAACTCATTCCAAAATTAATGGCCATACAAATAGATGCATGTGTTCGTATGCTGTGGCAACAAGTATTAGTAATGCCAATATCTGGCCTATTGAAACCTGAGACTTATTGGCTTTGCCAATGCTTGTTTTTTGTTTTTGGGGACTTGAAGTCTAATTTTATAATATCATTAACAGAAGTACAGGATCAGAATGCAAAGGAAACCATGCCTAAATGAGTACCATGCATAAACCTAGAACACTCTTGAGCTCGGGTTAACAATATAACGAATTTAGGAAGAAATACCAGATGAAACTGCTCCAGCTTAGCATCACACTTCACCGCCCTTCTGACATTCCACTAATATCCATTTTGAGGTACAACACTGTGTGGGTCAACCCTTACAATTTTCAACTTGGCACTCGATTGTGCAGACCAGACCTGTTTAAGGCTCATGACCCATTAGCCTACTTCAGTCAGGGACCCAAAGTTTATTTCCATAATCATGTTTGACATTTGCCTACATTTGTTTCTCAGCACCTCTTTCAGTGACCATCTTCCTCTCTCAGCAGGGATCACCCTTCACGCTAGACCTCTTTTTGAACCCCCATAGCCAGAGCTTTGAGGTCACCTCCCTCCCATTGAACAACCTGAAAAGATTCACCTCTGTGGTCCTTTGAGGCGTGACATGGAAGAGCCATAGTTTCTCCTGGTAGACCTCACTCCAGTCCAAATCATTGGGCAAGGCCCAAGTAATGCTGTCCTCGAGGACTCTGTTGAATTATTCTAACTGGCCTTTACACTGGTGGCCATAAGTACACAAAATTCCTTAATCTCTAAGGAAGTCATCTGGTCCCATTATGAGTGACCAGCGGTCACGATTTCCTTCTCTGGCAAAACACTTCATTGAAAAACATAATAACTACTCCAGTTGTGACTTAGCTCTCTAACTTAACTTGAGGCTATTTTGAGTGGCAATCCACCAGTACTAGGCCATAACCCGAGTCACAGGGTAAACAATGAAGAGTCCTACAAATGTTAAAAGCTGCTTCTTCCATGGTAAATCAGGGTAAGAAACAGTTGAGAGAAGCACAGATTTGACTTTTAACATCTTCTCGCTGATACCACACTCTAAACCGTCCCTCGCCCACTGATCTTCTCTCTTATGTAAAACAGGCCACAAAAATGCTGCATCAACAACCTCTTCATGGACGTTCTTGCTCATGGATGATCCTCAAGAGCAATATGACATTTTTTATCTCACAAGCTTTAAATAGCAGATTACCATCTATTTCCAATTTATCTTAGTCATGCCAGAAAAAAGGATATTCAGATGGTAAACTCTTACAAACCAGAAACTCTTTTTAGGTCGAAGCCTACCAGACAGTGCACCTGTCTGGTTTGCTAATGACATCTTGGGGACATTCTGAAAGCTTCCCTGTGAATGAATTCCACCCATAGTTTACCACTGACTTTGATGCTGGTAACTCACATCTGCATGATGTTTAGTTTCTGAAAGAAGAGATGATGGACGGAATGCTGAGTCAACCAAACATTCAATCCCAGTCACAGATCTGAGTTAAATCCATCTTTCTTTGCATGCCACGCCATTCTAGTTTAGATTGAGCCATATGCAAATCAGTCTTGACCCTGCACCCAATGGGAACAGTTCAGCCTGAACTTCCAGGCCAGGTCCTCCCTGGACCAGAAACAAGCATCCTGGGACCAGTTTCAGGGTTTCACCCCTCATCAGCCAGGCTAGCTTGAATCTGGGGGTGTAGCGAGCACGGGACCCACGTCTGAGCATACCCTTCCCACTTAGGGCTACACATGCTAAAAGAACAGATGATGGACAGAATGGTGAGCCAAGCAAACATTCACCCCCAGTCACAGATCTGGGTTAAATCCATCGTTTTTTTGCACGCCACGCCATTCCAGTTTAGACCCAGCCATAAGCAAATCAGCCTTGACCCTGCTCCCCATTGTAACAGTCAAGCCCGAACAGCCAGGCCAGGTCCTTCCTGGACCAGAAACAAGCATCCTTGGACTAGTTTCGGGGTTTCACTCTTCATCAGCCAGGGTAGCTTGAATCTGGTGGTGTAGCGAGCACAGGAACCACGTCTAGCTTTCTGCCAAATTGGTTGTAATTTTGTTCAGTTTTTTTTCTGTATCATTGTCTAAAATTCCCTATGCAAATTGTATGGGGAAAATGAACTTTGAGAGCTCGGATGGAAGAACATTGTTGGGGAAAGTGTTGTCAAACAGTGCCAACGCTGTTATAAAAAAAAAGAAGAAATTCTTCTTATGAAAAGTCTTGCCTAACTATAATTACACAGCGGTGATTGCTAGATCTACTTTTGTTAAAAAGATACGCTAGAACTAAAAGGACGTACAAGCTGCAATACATGACCTCTTCGCCGCCCAACAGAGGCGAACATTGGGAAGAAAGATTAAGGTGTCAGGTTAACTACACTTCTGAGCACTCTAAATACCCACCATACATCATTGAGGTCTACACACAACAAATCAACAAATGTACCGGTTTTATAGGCAAAGGAAGTGTAGTAATGACGCTGGAGCCTCAGGTAAGTAGCAGTTATTGTATGGCTACAAGGTTGTGGAGTCTAATCCAGTCCTGACTCCATCAGTAACAGTCCCCTCAACAACAGTCACTTTGAAACAATAACATTCTAAGAACCTACATTATGCAGTAATAACTGGCAAACCTAAGGGCCATGGTAGAGAATGTTCACCTGTGATTCTTCACGCAGAGGAAACACAGGAAAGCACAGAGTAACATTCTCTGCCAGTACTACACATCTTCCCTTCTTCCCAAAAATAAAACAAAATAAAATAAAAAAATAATATACCATAAATGCACAAGATTATACAGAATAGTAACAGAGTAAAATCACAAGTGCTGAATCATTGAACCTGCTTGGAATGCCAATAATTCTAGAGCTTCTCGTAGGAATCCCACTCCTAGGTGACCCAGAAATCTCACAGCTCTTACTGGACAAAACGCTTCTTTGCCATTTCATCCTTTTCACCGTCACCAGCTGGACTGACTCTCGCCTTGACAATTTTGGCAAGATTCCACCAATGCCCACCTTCAACTTGAATCGCATTACTACCAACCTTCACTACTCTGGTCGGCTCGCCATACTTGTTTTTCCTTTTTTTACATGAATAGGAGACTTTATCCAGACCATGTCTCCTACTTCAAGGGGAACAGTTTTAGCACCCTTCTTATTATCATAACGAAGTTTATGTTTAACCTATATATGAGTCATATTTTCTTTCCGAATATCCATACATTTCATCACACCAGTTGGATTTAAGCCACTTGCTCATCTATCCAGGTCTAAAACGAGTGTTCGCTTTTCTTCCTCTCAGTATCTCAAAGGGTAAAACTTTGAAGGTAGAATGAGGTGTTGTTCTATAAAACCATAACATGCTACTCAATGATCTAGCAGTGTCATGGTTCCCTGATTTTGTCCACTTGATACACTTCCCCACCTCCCGCTTCATTCTTTCCACAAGACCATTTGTTTGTGGGTGGTACAAAGAACTCTTCAAATGCTTTATTCCACATGAAGCAAGGTAAGCTTGCAACTTATTACTTACTAACTCAGTTCCAGTGTCAGAAACATGAAGCTCTGGGACCCTTCGCTCATGCAAAGTTCCCTAAAAAAAAACACCACACTCGATGTATTAGGTTCTTTGACCATCTGAATTTTTGTGGCCATCTAGATGCATCGTGCATAAGCACTAAAATGTACCTGGTTCCACCAGGCAATGAATCAAAGGACCCATAATATCAATCCCCAATTCGAACCAGGGGCACTCAATAGGTAATAGAGAAGGTGTTGCCACTTTGAAGCTCTAATCAGCAGCTCCATACACACAATTCCCTACCTCCTCATCAATCTCCGCATTCATACTTGGCCACCCAAAAGTTTCTCGAATGCGACGCTTAGTGAGTGTCGCTCCCAAGTGACCGTCATGGCCATTCTGATAATGGCTTGCCTGACTCAATGGGGGGAAATTAGCTTATACGACCATACCATCTTCAATAGAAATTTCAATCACAACCTTACAGTAAGGTTGTAATAAAGGGGATAAAACCATATCCCTAGTCCAGCCTTTAATAATTAGCTCACACACCTGCTGTATCAGCACATCATCCTTCAAAGCACCCATCCAGTGTTCTTCAGAACCTATGTTAAGTTCAGGTATTTTCGACGCAGCTACTAAGCAATCCTTACAATCCTCATCAAATAGTTCAATGCAATCCATATTTTCATCTTCATCCTTTTTGGTTGGGAAGCAGGAAAGGAAGTCAGCCCTCCCATTCTTTCCTCCTGAAATGTGGCACACATCAAATCGGTACTGTAGTAACTTTGTGACCATCCTCATAATTCTTGGGGTACAACATTTGCTTAAACCAATACCCAGAATGGAGATTAAAGGCTTGTGATCCATTTGCAATTTGAACCGCCTTCCCCATACGTATAGATCAAATTTCTCTATGGCCCTCAAACTAGCCAGCAGTTCCTTCTCAATAACGGAGTACTGGAGCTTGGCTTCCCTCCACACTCTGGACGCAAATGCCACAGTGTCTTCACTATCCCCAAAACTTTGTGTCAAATAGCACCCAGCCCCACCTGGCTTGCATCAACAGTAATGCAGCAAGTCAAATCTGGATCAAAAGGTTTGAGAGCCTTGCTCTTTCATAAAGTAGACTTGACTTGATTAAAAGCAGTTAACTGTGAGTACTGCTCACATTAACCAAGCAAAGACTTAACTCCCGTCTTATCATTGAGGGACTGCTCATTTGCAATAGCTTCAACAAGACCGTGCCTAAGTCTGATTTCTTCCTTTGATATCAAGTGACCTAGGTATTCCACTTCATTGCAAAAACAACTTACATTTCCCAGTCTTGTGGACTTCCTCATGTTTCTCAAAGATATTGAGCACCTTACACAGAATAACATCATGAGAATGGGTATCCTTGGCAAAAATCAGTACATTTGTCCTGGAACACCAAAACGACATCCACACCTTTCAGTAATTTGGCATTACGCTTTGAAAAACCGAGGCAGCAGATGTGAAACCAAAAGGCATGCGTCGGTATTGGAATGTACCGTTTGGAGAAATGAAAGCCATCAAGTGACGTGAGTCTGGATGTAATTCTATTTGGTGGTAGGCACTGGTCAAATCAAGTTTGAAAAAAAACTTGGCCCCTTTGACACAGGCAAACAAATCATTGATTTTGGGCAAAGGGTGTGAGTTAACCCAAATTTCCTTATTGAGCAACCTCAGATCCACACATACACGTAGCTGCCTGCACCTTTTGTGAGCCACGACAAGAGGAGATAATCACAAGGATGATTCAGTGGGCTCCATGATCACTTTGTCACACAAACTCTTAAGCTCTTTGTCAAGATCTTCTCTCACACTAAAGGGAACGCCTCTAGGTTCGTGCTTGATAGGGACTGCCCCTCCTTTACAATAATCTTGTGCTTGGAGTCATGAATTCTGCCTAACCCATTACTAAAAACAGAGGGAAAACTTTCCTTCCACTACTACCCCAAATCATTGCAGTCAACCACTGAAACTTGCTCTCTGGCGCCTGGCCTTAATACCATTCTAAACAATTCCTGGTGAAACCATCCCAGTTTGTTAAAACCACTGACCACAACATAAACCTTTCCCTTGATATTCCTCCACTTGAACACCAATTCATCCTCTATAAAACCTAGACGTTCAATCAGGCATCCTTCGTAAGAAACAGAACTGTCTGGTGACAACAACTTTCTATCGCCACACTTCTCCTCAAACAACTGCTGTGAAATCATTGTGATCCTAACACCCGAATCCACCAAAAGTTTGAGAACCTTACCACCAACACTCACTTCTGCTATTGGGTCAGCACGACGAGACGGATCATCCACCACAGGTTCATTCATGCGACTTTGGGTACACACTTGTTCATCTCTGATCATAGAGATAACTTCAGTGTCTGATTCAGCCTCCATCACACATGCCACAGACTTTTTATGAGCTTTATTTTTCAAACAGACCTTTGCGAAATGTCCAACCTTTTTGCAATAACTGCATACAACGTTAGCTGCGGGACATTTTCCTGCTTTGGGTTGCGGGGCATTACCACAGCGGAAACACAAATTACTATTATTGGAAATACTCCTCAGGATCCGGGCGATGCTCAATAGGGTCCACCTCCTGACATCCCCAGCTCTGATGATATAGTATCCAGAGTACTGAGGCAATCAGGCGAGGGATAGGGCTAGGGAAGGTGCAGCGCGGGAAGAGGGATACCTGTAACACAAAAAGAACATAAGTACCATTCAATTAACAGTCTAACTACTCTCATAGGTTCTCACTATTCGGTTCCACCAACCTAGACTACTTTTCAGTAAGAAGGAGAATTCCGATTCCACGTTCTTCACGGAGACTTCAATGCGACTAGCTGCCTTTCTTTTCGTGGAACCATCTGAACTGGTACCTATGATATCAAAACATGTATCACTAATTCCATCCCATTCATAGAACCACATGAAAAACCTCAATCACCCTGCCCCCTCATCTCGCACTCTTACACTTATATGAAAAGACAGTCAAAGCAAAGTGAATGAAAAAATAGTCCATAGAATAATTGTTCATAAATTAGGATGTCACTCTTCTGTTCAACAGTACAGACGATGCAAATCCCATATTATAAATATCCATTTAAATGAACAAGGACATGACTTCAGAATAAAGGAAAGAGCATAATCCAGAGAAAATCAAATCCTATTTCCACCATAGCTCACAGTACCTGCTATGCATCGAATCCCCTCCTACTTTCTCTCCTGGTCCCAGGTCACACGGGGTTCCCTAATTCACTCCGCAGGCATGGAAAACCTGCTAGGGAACCCAGTGCTCAATCCAGGAAAAAACGTGAAAAGGAGACAAGACTCGGCTCCAGCTGCCGATTGCAACCACAAGCCTAAAGGAGACGGTACGCTCTTCCGCGCACCGCCGAAACTTCCGTATGCAGCCGCACACGGGAAAACAGAGTGTCTTCTTCCCCCGCTAGTCTTGCGTCATAACTCCAGACACACTTCAATGCTCGCCGCGAGCCAGGGCGAACAATCGGGGAAAACAGAGGCTGAGTAATCCGCGTCTCAGCCGTTAGACCGCGTAGAAGCCTCTCAAAAGGAAACAACGAACTCAGGTACAGCGGACTCGCCGCTCCGCTCGAACCAACACAGGAGGAGCAACAGTCAAAATCATGTACACCACTTCCTGTGTGACTGTGTGTAATATAGAAATCCCACCTCCCGGCACAACTGGATTTTTGGGATTTGTAGTATATTACCTTGTAGGCGCAATGGTGCTTCAGGACCTGACAAGGAGAAGGCTCTTCCACCCGCTCTGGTTCTGCGAATGTGAGGGGTTTCTGCTAGGGCGAGGTTGGCGGAGCGGAGGTTTCTATTTGGGTCCAGTGTTGTGGAGGGATTTGTAGGTGTGGGTGAGTAGCTTGAAATGTACTCTTTTCCCAACGGGGAGCCAGGTCTCGTAGGTGTCCGGTGATGGCATCATGTCTTGGGATGCCAAGGATGAGTCTGGCTGAGGTCTTCTGGATGGTCTGGAGTTTGAGTGGCAGGAATTTGTTGATTCTAGCATAGAGGGCATTTCTGTAGTCCAGTCTGCTTGTTATGAGTGTGTGGGTGATGGTTTTTCTGGATTCGGGGGGATCCTTTTGAAGGTCTTGCGAAGGATGCGGAGGGTGTTGAAGCAGGTGGAGGCGACGTTGTTGATCTTGCGGGACATGGTCGAGTATGTTGCCGAGGTTCCATGCATGGTTCGTGGGGGTGGGGGGTTGCCGAGGACATTGGGCCACCAGATGTTGTCTCAAGCTGAGGGGGTGGGCCCGAGGCTGTTCATGGTCATGGAGGTATCTTTAGTGGTGACTGGGGTCCAGGCAGCGATGGTTGGCTGGCTGTCATCACTGGAGCGCTGGAGGAATGAGTGGTTTCGGGAGTCTATTCGCTTAAGTTGTTGTAGAGGGCCTTGACTTTCTGATGGAAGTAGGAGCTGAGCTTGTTGCAGAGGTCCTGGGAGGGTGTGATGTCCGTGGCTTCGCTGGGGGTTTAGTGAATTGCTGTATGATGCTGAAGAGTTCCTTTGAATTGCTTTAATTGGCGAGGATTTTGTTCCGGATGATGTCCTTATGGAGGATCTGAAGAGTTGGTGGTATTCTGTATGGCGTTCTTGTAGGTGGTCTGGTCTTCAGTGGTTTTGCTGTTCCTCCATCGTCTGCAGGTGCGTCTGGATTCTTGGAGGTCAGAGGTGAACCAGGTGGCCTTCATGGGGCTCTGTCTGTCGAGGTTCCATAGGGGGGGGCGAGCTTGCCTGCCCAGTTGGTGATCCATCTGTGAAGTTCTTTGGCTGCGGAGTTGGCGTTGGATGAGGCGGGGGCTTCGCAGTTGAGGGTGAAGTTGAGGTGCTCCTCTGCGACCTTGCTGCAGTTCATTCGTGGAGGGTGGGATGCAGGTTTGGGTGCGGTGGGTTTGTCGGCGTGGAAGTGTACACAGTGGTGTTCCGTCCAGGTGGGTTACGTGGTGTGACTGAAGTGGATGTTGTAACCTCCTGCAAAGATAGGGTGTGTCCTGCCTTGTGGGTAAGGGTGGTGACGAGTTGTTTAAGTCCAAGGTTGGCGAGGTTGTCCAGGAGGGTGGCAGGGTTGGGGTGACTGAGGTTCTCGAGGTGGAAGTTGAGGTCTGCAATGAGTAAGTAGTCCATGGAGGTGATGGTGTGGCGAGCAATGAGGTTGCTGATGGTAGTGATAAACACAGTTCAAGGTACGGGAGGTCTGTAGGCGAGGGTGCCTCATAGGTTCATTCTGGGGCTGGTCTGGATAAGGAAATGGAATGGAGGTGTTCGGTGGTAGATTGGGAGTCGCTCGTACTGGAGGTGGTGAGACGGAGGGAGCTCATGTGTGCGATGGCAAGTCCTCCTCCTGGGTAGTCCTTCCTCTGGATCTTGTATCCGTCGGGGTTGGCGGTGGCGATGTCAGAGGCAGAGGTGTGGTTGGTCCACTTTTCTGTGAAGAAGGCGTCGTCTGGCGAGAGGGTTTCGAGGAGGTCCTAGATCTCTATAGCATGTATGTGCAGTGAGCGCACGTTGAGGAGAATGAACTTCAGGGCTTCGGTAGTGCTAGTGTCTGGCGTGGGTGCGGCGGCCGAGTGGGTGCAGAGGATGGTGAAGGATTGTCAGTAGCATCGGCAGGAGAACTGGCCATGGGTGGTGTTCCGTGTAGACAGCTGACAGTAGTTTTTCCTTCCGAGGTTGAGTGCGAGGAGGTTGGCTGAGTCATATCGGTGGGTGGTCAGAGAGCCAGGTCCCCTGGCTCTGGTTGTGATTGGGTCGCAGACGGGCTTGACTTTGGGGCACCTTAGGCACGCCAGTGACACGTCCACTGCACGGCTGCGCAGCGGCCGCCATTAAATAGGAAAGGGTAAGGAAACCGGCAGAGGTGGGGCCACGGGGCAGCAGCGGTGGGATAGGGCGACAAAACTGGCACGAAGGACACAAGGGCAGAGGTACAGGAACACACAAAAAAAAACAGGCAACTTAATCAAAATAGACAGCAAATAACACTTACAAGGCACAAACACAATTACAAGGCACAAAAGCAATTACAAGGCACAATAATAATGACAAAGCACAGAAACAAGTAGACACGATGAAGGACAAAACAACAGGCAATTACAAGGCACAAAAACAAGACATACAAATTGGTCTCTAATTAGCTGATCAGTGAAGCCTTCAAATTTGCAAACAGATGCTAAGTAATTCAAAGTAACTTTATTCAATGCTGTAAGCTATCCCAAATTAAAAATGGTTTCTATAGAACAATAATCAATCATTATAAGCCACATAGCTTACAGCATTGAATAAAGTTACTTTGAGCCAGTAAGCTTTACCAATTTTTAACGGTGTGGATTATTTGTTTATATTCTCACAGGGTCCAAGGGGCATGCACCACAATAGCATGCATAGGTAGTACACTCACATTTAGGGTTTTCTACCTTGTTTTAATTTCATTGGGTTGAGATTTCTTTATAATAGCACACACATTTCTTTATTTCAGAGAGAAAGTAACCAATGATGATAAGTGGGCTTCCTGGTGAGTACCAGCCAGCGCCCCCCTTGGTGTTGCAACCGTGTGGTGCTTTCTCTCTGTCCCACACTTTTTTTCTTGTGCATGGGTGGGTTTATGATGGTAGGCTATTTTAACTAAGATACACCACAACACCTTGACTAAAATGTCTGTGAGGGAGTTATAAAAATTTATGAGACTCCTCGAGTGTTGGAATTGTAGATTTGGGTGTTTTCATAGTGGGTCTGGTGTTGATTTACAGTGCGTTGAGTGGGGGAGGCCTGTCCTTTTTATCCCCCTATAGCGCCTAGTTTGTTGCTTATTATTTAGGTCCCCAACATTAATTGAGCATATATGTATTTTACCCATTTAAAACAATGAAAGTAGATGCAATATTTTACTGTCTAAACAACCCACGATTCTTATATTTTTCAGATATCCTACTACACTCACTCTCTGGATTTTCCACACCTGTTGGTGCCCCCCATCCCTCCACCCTACCTTTCGCACCACCGCCCTTACCCTTCCCCCTGGTGAGATACCCCTCGCCCCACCCAACCTTGAAAAGCATCCAGACCAGTTATTGGACTGTAGTGGATGAGAGAAGGCTCCCTGAACAGCATTCTAGTCAATATTGGACCACCCTTAACTGATGCAGACAGAAACAAAGGAAAAGAAAGGATAAATGATCCCTGGGTGGTCATACTAAAGAAAATCAAGAACAAAGAAACAAAAACGCCCTAAAGACACCCCCACATATATAACGTATGCCCCCCAGTGTAGCGCTGAGACCAGGACCTAGCTCCTTACAATCTCTCTATTGGCAATTAAACTCCTGGCTCCTCTAGGAACTCTTTTTCCTTATTCTCTGACCTCTAGGAACTCTTTTTCCTTATTCTCTGAAGTGTAGAACCGAATCTGATCCACCCGTACCACTTTCAGGCGTGCCGGATTTAACAGATAGCTTGTTCGCCCTTATCCTAAAATGGTTTGATCAGTTGACACAATCACCATCACCATCACTGCTCAACAGTATAGTGGCAAAAGTCTGGCCTAACAAACAACAAGATATCTCCCACACTACGCTTAGCTTCCAGTCTGGCCTTCTCAAAGATAGAATGTCTCAAGAGGAAGTTGCCGAAATACACTAAGATTGCTTGGGGCTTCGCATCTGTTCGAACTGGTTGTCTTAAGAGAATGGAATCTGATGGGCCCTCTGTACTTCAACAGGAATATGGGTCGTTACTACGCAAACAAATACTTTGCATACTTTTTGTACGAAGTTTTTACTTCGCAAATGCCATTACTACGCATCTTTTTAGTGTGCATGCTTTCACTTTGCAACTTCATTGTATTGTATTAAAAATGCTTTTAGTTCGCATTTAAATCTAACACATACAACTTCAATGCATTTTTCTCTCTGTGTAATTACAATTTAATTGAAATAGTAACCTATCCCCTGCCATGTCTATGTATGTTAATAAATCATACGTTTACTTATATCTTTCATGCTTTTTAAAAACCTAATGCTGACGATCCTTTTCGCTGTCATTGTGACTCCGTTGTTTCGCCACAGAGTTGTGCCCCTGCACACCATATTTGAGACGGATGCCAATTCTTTTAGACTCTCCAGTATGCGCATAGCAGCCTAAAGAATACCCGGTGAGTAGTGTGCATTTCTGCACCCTTGCTAACATCAGTTACTTCGCATTTAATTGTATTTTTCTGAAATGCGTAGTAACGGTATTTTGTTTTTAAATAAATACTCTTGTATTTATTTTCATACCTGTGAACCAACAATACCTGCCTGCTGTGTGTAAGGCTCACGATCATTTCCGCTGTCATTGTGACAAATATAACTTGTTACTACGCAAACAAATAACATACAATAATTTATGGTAGTTGCGTAGTAATGGATCCTCTCCGCTGGCATCGCTAAATGCTGTCGATCCTCTCCGCTGTCATTATGACGAATATGATTCGTTACAACGTTGCGTAGTAACTGCATTTGCGAACTAGAAGCATGCATAGTAAAAGCATGCTAAGTATTAGAACGTGTTAACTAAAAGATGCGCATAAAAGATACTACGAAGTAGTGGCCACGAAGTAATGGTAGTTTACCCTTCAATAGGCCAGTTCCATCCTTCCAATTCTGGAAAAGCTTTAGCGAGAATTTCTACAACATATAGGTAGACATGCGGCCCTTCTTTGCCCTCCGGGACATCCACAATCCGTATATTATTGCACCATTGGCAGTTTTCATGATCCTCCAGCTTCCACTTTATGTCCACCAACTGTGATTCATGTGCACGCACCAGCTCTTGGGTAACGGCCAAGTCGGTCTCACAAGCCTCTGTTCTAGTCTCCAGACTAGTCAGATGTTTGCCAATAGCACGTCTTTGCCACTTGTTTGACTGTCCCTTACAGTTTACGTATAGCTGCTTGAGGTCGATGACTATTCTGTCGGGTTTTCTCTGGGTGTGACATTATGCATTGTAGAATAGTGTCCAAGGTTGGGGGCAGGGGTCGGACCGTCCTGCAGATTTGTTAATAAGGTACCATCCAGTTGCTCTGTTGGTGAATAGTCCCATTTTAGATCTTTCTTCTGTTGCTTAGACCGGCATTCATTTCTGGGGACTTTGTGAGCTGTTACCGCTGGATCAGTTCTACCTGTCCCAGCTATACTTTCATCCTCACTGGATTCAGTAAGTGAGCAAGACCCAGAGCCATCTGCCAATCATGCCTCATCCGACAACGAAAATAAGAAATCATTGGTCTCGAAATCATTGGATTCAAAATCCCTCTCTTTAGGCTTGCTACCCAAGGAGTGTGTCAATGACTGCTGCCCCTTCATAGCCATCTGGCATGTTGCAATAGTACACTGGGGGTGGTTCACCCCCTCCTCAAGCACCCACCATCCTGACCCTCAGCAGGACTAACCGACTCAGCCCCTTCACGTGGCACCTCAAGGTCTATTATCTTGGGTTGGGCTGAAATGAAATCATTTGCCATACCCCCAGCAACAGCTTCCATAATCTGCAAAGAAGTAGGATCCATTACCGTTTCTCCATCTGTTAAGCCAATCTGGCCTTGAGTTTCCCATTCCATCGGGGCTGACAAGATTTTCGCACCTTCCTGGTTCACGCTTTGTCAATCTCACCATGCTGGGGCAGGAGGGAGGGATCTCGCGTCCCCCAGGTGGAGGCATGAAGCAGCTCTAGCATGAATGAACCGGGCCAGTGGGGGAGTAGAGGTGCAGCCCCTCCCTTCTCACTGGCGTAACAAAAAGTGAGGGGGCCTCCCTGCACGGTACTTAGGGGGGCCCCCTCCGGGCTCAATCAGGAGTTCTCCGGCCAGAGTGCAGTGCCGAGGGGGCCCCTTGGAGCTAGGGGCCCCCCCGCACCGCGTGGGCTGCGGAGGCCTGTGTCACGCCCCTGTCCCTTCTCCTTCCTCTCCCTGGCTTTCTTCATCCGGGTAGCGGAAACTGGAGGGACAAGCCTTCGGTTGTTTCACCGAGCGGCCACCAAACTTTTCAGTGTGCTCTCTTCTACTGGGCCCTCTGGGCTCCAGATGCCTGTATTGGAGCAGGGTTTGCAGCAACCACAGCAGCCACTTCCCTTCCCCTACGCCTTTGTCTCTGCAAACATTTGGGCCCATTCTCCACGCAGCAAGATTGACCAAGCACCTCCCGCAACCTTCTTGGTCAACTAGTTCGCCCAGCAACTGCGCCAGACACAGAGCAGCGCAGCGCAAGGCTATGTCACACCGTCTTTCAAAAAAGGTGAGCACCTCGCCACACTTATCCTTGCTATCGCACCTTCCAAGGAAGTCTTTGGGAGTTACATGGGTTGATTCTTCCACTTTCATTTCTTTATATTTTGTATTTTAGTTGATCTTTCTGTTGTTTTTCCATATTTCCACATCCCCTGCAACACAGCTGACTCAAGAGGCCGCCATCTATTTAGATAGGTTTCAAATGCATCAAACCAATTTCTCACCTTATGGGTGGTTCACCCGGGCTGTCCAGGAAAGACAGAGGAGGAGTGACAGCTTGCATGGAATACATTATTATCTAGTATGCAGGAGAAAAGAAGGAAGAATACTGATGAGAGAAAATAAACACCTAATAAATGTGGTTACACAACATGCACCAGTGAAATGATATGCCTTACTCAGAACTATAAAATTGAAATAGAGATATAGCTAGTGTATATATAACGTACAGATGGACTGAACGTGCACTCAACTAGATACATGCCACAGTAAGAGAGTATTTTTTAAAACAATATCGATGGTGTGCACTGTTGCAAATCCAAAAGGTGTGTGCATCACCCTAAATATGTCAGAGGTCCGTAACAGCGCACAAAAAAATATGAAAATGATTCAACCCAATGCAACAAAAATAAAAACCTAAAAGCTGACTAAAATAAATAGCCAGAGTTACAAACTGCTCTAAAAGTACATAGTAATGATTAGGGGGTTTGCATCACCATGCACTAAATCCACAAATACCTTTTCTGCAACCTGAATATATAGGTGTGCGCATCACTGTGTGCTACATTAACAAATACCTTTGCTGTGAGTAGAACAGGTAGGTGTGCGCATCATCGTACACTGTGCATCATGAACATTCCTTTTGATGAGCTGCACAGATGGCCAAAATTGAACAACTAAAAGGCGTGCGCATGACCGAGCGATGCTTGCCTGCCCCAAACGTGCCGGAACCAGGAGGAGACAGAAGACTGGACTGCAGATAAATTGCATAATGGAGAAAAATGCCGCCTTATGTGGGTTGCGTAAAGACAGCAAGCCCATGTTGCTCTCAACAGGTTAAATCGCCCAACTTCCAACTGGAAATGGTCACCGTGCATGGCTTACATAAATTAAGACAGGCTGATGTAACTCACAAGATGGCTTAGATTGTAAACTAGACCGCTGAACCTCTATTGAGATGGAAATGGATGTAGGGTAACTCTGAGATAAAGGGTCTGCACCTTTAGACAACGGTTGCGAGCAAGCGGTCAGTTCCCAACATGGACATCTGTAGAGAAATGTTGGAAAACACTGGGTCGCAGATCAGAGTAGTACGAAAAGATGTCAGGAAATCCAGCCTTGCCTTTCACTATACGCAGTCCAGGTGCACCCTTAAAGAAAGGCAGCAAGAAGCAAAAGCTGATGGGAGTAGAGGCAAGATGTCAGCAGCTGGAACACATGTGCTTCAGAGAGACGGCATGGACTTTTCAAAAGCAGGAGAGAACTGCCCGCAAGTGCACAACAGAAACTTGCAATAGAGATCTACACGCAGAAGGTTCGACCATATATCCAGATCGTCCCCAATAATTTTGTAGTAATTACGCTGGAGCCTCAGGTAGGTAGCAATTAACTTTTATTGTATAGCTACACGGTTGTGGAGTCACATCCAGTCCTGACTTCACCAGTAACAGTCTGCTCAGCAACAGTCCCTTTGAAACAATAACATTCTAAGCACTTACATTATGTAGTAATACATGTAATACATAGGATGACCAACTGTCTGTAAATTTCACAGACCATCTATGATTTGGATCTCACATCTGTTGTCCGTGATGATCCCTTTTACGGACGCCTTTTGGCTGTAATTTCCCGCTGTTCTCCTGAAAGAAGCCTCACCTCCCTTATGGGGCCACCTGCCACTCATCCTCTGAGCACAAGAGCAGCCCTACCCACCCACTGTCATTCTGTATGCCAGCTGATTGTCACATACAGAACGACAATGGCCCAGTCTGGGCTGTTACAGCATGTGGTGGGCCTCGGTCTAGGGCAGGGCATTCTGTTTTAACAGTACATAAAGAAAAATGCTGCATCTCACCAGATGGAAGAAATATACATAATCCAGTTAATGAAAAGAAGCCAGCGAAAGAAGTTTAAAAGAAGGGGTTAGAGTTTTTGCACAATCTCATCATTTTGGAACTGAAGCATTTCCAATATTGTATTCAATGAAGCCATAGTTGCTGCTTTTTTATTGTATGCAACTAACAACCATTGACAAACCCAATAGTCCTGGCTTGTTGTAGGTTTGATGTACTATTTATCTGGATGCAATAACAAAAGTAGCAGAATACCAGTCGGGCAGCACACTATGCTAAGTACGGATATTTAGCTGATGTGTTTTAAGCCACGCCCTTATTTACATTGGATACGTCATTTGGAGAGACCCCCAAGTTTTTTCAACCCACGTAAAGCCCTGGAAACAACACCATGTCACAGTCACCTCACGTCCAGGCACTGTGCATTATGCAAGACTCATGACTTCCAAGGTTTCAGATTGTCTATGTGCAGGGGCATAGTGAACCCTCCTCAGCCCCACCACTTGCTTTAGAAACTACAGCAAGTTTGTGCTGGGGCTCTTCTGTCTACAACTCTGCAGACAAAGAATCAGCTCATAATTAATTTGAAAAGGTGGGTAAGTAAGTGAAGGAATGGGTGAATGAATGGATGGATGAGTGAAAGGATGAATGGATGAGTGAAAGGTTGAATGGGTGGGTGAAAGGGTGAATGGGTGGATAATGAGAGAAAGGATGGATGGATGATGGATTGGAAGGATGATGAGAGAATGGGTAAATAAATAGATGTTTGAGTGGAATGGTGGATGTGTGGGTGGAATGGGTGCTATATGTGTAAAAGTGTGGCTGGATGGGTAAAAGGTTGGATGGATGAGTGAATGGTTGGATGGATGAGTGAAAGGATGGATGGATGGATTGATGAATTGATACGTGAATGGGTGAATGGATGGACAGATGAGTGAAAGGGTGGATGTAATGATGTGTGAGTGAGTGAAAGGGAGGGTAGATGGGCAAAATAATTGATGGATGGGTGAAAGGGTAGATGGATGGATGAGAGAAAAGATGGATTGATGAGTGAAAGGATGGATGAGTGCTGTGGTCAATGGATGAATTCATGAGTGGATAGATAGATGGGTGGGTGGGTGAAGGGATGGCTAAGTGAAAGGGGGATGGAGAGAGAAAGGGAGGATGGATGGATGGGTGAAAGTATCGATGGATAATTGACAGGATGGATGGGCAAGTGGGTGTATAGATGAGAGAAAAGAAGGATGGATGAGTGAAAGAATGCATAGATAAGTGAAAGGAAAGGGAGGGTGAGGGGCTGGGCGATAGGATGGAGATGGGTGAAATGGTGATAAGATGGATGAATGAACGGATGAGTCATTGGGTGAATGGATGAGTAAGTGAAAGGATGGCTGGATGGGTGAAAGGTTATATGGTTGGATCGATGAGTGGATGGATGGTTGGAAGTGTGGCTGGATGAGTGAAAGAATGGATGGGGTGAAAGGGTGGGAAAGGGTGGATGGAGGAATGGATGAGTGAAATGATGGATGGAAGGATAGATGATGGATACGTTTGGAAATGGTTGAATAGGTTTGGATATGGATGGTCACACAGATGGAAGGACAGAATGAATGGTGAAAGACTGAATAATGGAGGAAAGAAAGAATGGATGCCACACCTCTCATCCCAAACCGACACATGACGTCAGGATGCAAGTGCGGAAATGCTCATTCTGCCTGCCAAAAAACAGAAACGAATTCCTCGTACGGTGCCATGGTACCACAAGAGACGTTCTACTTTTGTGCCGCTAGGCGGTGCTGCTCCCATGCCAACAGGAAGCAGTGCGAGCAGCCTTCCACCTGCCCCAAGGCCATAAGAGATGTGTGAGGGCACAACTCTGAGCAGCTCTTCTGCGGGGAAAGATGGGCAAGAAAATATAACCTGCACTTGTAGACAACAGCACCGGCATGACTCGAGTCCCTTCCACCACAAATTTGTTTTCTTTTAGTGACATTTCCTATACATTGACTTTCACATTTATGAGTCATTGTCACTATATAATATGTGTGTTATGTACTAGTTACGCGACCCCCAGCTTATAGTAATAGATTGTCAAACTTGTAATTTGAGTTGTTGATGATGTGCAATGGTTATTAACTGTATGTTTTTTTGAATTTTTTTTGACAGCCCTGATGATGTCCATTCCTGGACGAAACGCGTTGGCTGTTTAATTGAACCTGTGTATTTCATGCTGATTGGATTTGATTTGGAAATTGGAACATTGATGAAATAACTGTCGCCTTCATTACATGACTAAAACTTCAATAAAAGAAGATATGGAATCAAGGTAGTTGAACTATGAAAATAATTGATTGATCACGGCGCTCCCACTCAGTGATATTTTGAAAGTTTTCTAGGAGGGGGTTTCAACGCTAGACCTTGGGGGTTGAGAGCCAGGCCTGTCCAAGGTGCATTAATTACACAAAAATTTGGTTTATTCTCTGTGCTTGTGTATCCACCCATACCGTTATCTTGGGATTTGTTTATGTGTGTTATGTAACCCACTCCAACACCCTGCCGTCCATACTTCGGACGAGTAGCACTGTAAAAGAAATTAAATGCACATAAGAGGGTCTATGTGAAAATGAGGGGCACCATTGGAGGGTGGTAGCAAGGTAAGACTAGCCGTAACCGGCATCGGGTGTTTCCCTGGGAGTCTTGAAGGGTGTGGGGTGGTGGTTTTGTTACGGGGGCTGGTACTGCAAAGTTCCTTGCATATCCAGCAGTTTTCAGCCAACAATAAGTGTGTCAAGATAACTCTAGTGAAGATTGTATCTGCTGGAAAGAGATGAGAGTTTTCTTTAGTGGCAGTGTTGAATCATCTTCTAAGGTAGCACAGAGGATTAACATGCCTGCTGCAAAGAATGTATACCAACAGTATTTTATGTGCAGAGCTCAGTAGGTTACTGCTTTTGTCACTGAGATTCTTTCAAAATGCATTGTACAGGTTATAAAGTTATGCTTCCTTCCCAGTTTTTCATTATCCTGCTGTTGCTAAAAAAGGTTTGTTTGGGTAGGAATCCATTCTTATCATTAAAGTCAATGCTAACTAATCTATTATGTTTTTAATCCTGAGTTTGAACTTCTTCAGACCATGCGCTCTTACAAAATGCCTACCAGTATGGGAGACGTGCATCCTACACCTTGTAGTACCCGTTGCCTTATGTAGCACTTTCTATACACTGATTTAAACACTTATGATTTATTGTCTCTGAATGTGTGTGTGATGTAAAGTGTGTTGGCACCCTACACTGGTATGAGAGGCGCTATAAAACAAATGAAATAGCGAGAGACACTGTTGGTGATAGTGAGGGAATCATTGAAGAGCCCCATCAAAGATTGTCGTATCCTGGTTCACTATAAAGTCATCATTTACTATGCTTTAGAAGCAAATACAATTGATATATAGTGACAAATGTGTTGTAGAATGCACCAGGGCTTTAAGTGGGCCGGGTCTCTAGGGGTCTGAGCACCTGCAGTTTTTTTAAGGGTGCCTCGAAACGGGTCTCTATCGGGCTCTGTTTTGAGCCCAGGCACAGGCGGTCCGTTTTTTCCCCCGACTGCAGTGACAGCAGTTTGTTGTCACTGCAGTCCGGAAAAAAGCACCAGGGCACAAAACAGAGCCGATAGAGACCCGTTTCGAGACAGTAGGCACATCGATGTGCTCTGCTCACACTGCTCTCTTCTCACTAGAAGAAGTTACGGCATGATGTCATGTCAGCTGAGAGTTGTGGGGGAAGGGAAATCCTTTCAAGAGTCATTTTCTTTCTGGATTTCCCTTCTCTTTCTGAAACTCAGGAGCAGCAACATTGTGGTAGGGTCACGAGGGCTTTAATTGGAAGCTTTTTCAATATTATATGTAACAAGGCAAGCCATAGTTGCAGCTTATTTATCCTTTGCAACTAATAACCATTGACAAAGCCAATAGTCCTGCCTTGTTGTAGGTATGCTGTTACCTGTTGTATCACATATCTGAATGCAATGACAGAAACAGCAAAATGCAAGTCGGGCTGCACACTATGCTAAACGCAGATTTTTAGTGTAAGATTGGTAAAGCCACGCCCCTAATTACACTGGCCACGCCCCTTGGAGAGACCCCCCAGTTTTTTCATCCCACTTAAAGCCCTGGAATGCACTATGTTTTCCCAAATTTTCTTGGGGGTGCGAAAACAATGGCTGTAAGCTGTCAGTTTGTTTGTAACACACACGTTTTAAATATCTGTAAATGAACTGTGCAAATGTTTCAAAACAGATCAGCAGTTAGGAAACCACAAATGGAACACTTGTTTGTAATTCAGAAGTGTGCTGGAAACAGAGTTTTAATAAGATCAAAACAATCAAGACACTTTACTTGGTGATGTTCAAATGATAGATATTTGCAGACACCACATTTCCACACATTAGTATTCGTGTGCTATGTCGTTTTATCAGTAAAACTGCATGTTGGCATTTTGCTTCCATTCAATATGAAAGTGTCCTGTTTATAAAAAAAAGTGCCTCCTTCTGCCCTACAATTATGCCTTAACAGTGTATACAGTTTCTAGTCTGTAACACACTTCTGTGCATCAGTGAGAATCTGCAGTTTACAGCTCACAGGAAGCAAATAGCCCAAACAGTATACTATTTCCAAATATAGGTAAAGTAAGGAGGGATGATATATGGCTAGCAAGGGCATTATATAGTAATGTCAACTCCTATTTAACCACTCTGACCCTCAATAATACCATAACTCTCAGCAGTTTACAGCCAATTATAGCTCATGCAGGCTGGTTAATAACTCCCTTTTCCTGCTTATTGTCCTCGCACAAGACCTATCCGCTATGGGTCTTATCCTTTAATCAGTACTGTACCAGCCCCGATGCAAGTCAACACCAGCTGAACAGACATGGAATACCTGAAGCGATCTGACACATAAATCTGGCCACTCGGAGGACTGCAGGTTCCAATTAGCTACCTCCTATGCGTGCCGTTTTACATCTCACAATGCGTAGTAACAATGGGGTGACCCTGTGTTCCTCAAAACCTGGGAACCTATACAAAAAGCTACCGTTGGTTCTGTCGGGTAAGAGCAATTGCTTCAAACGAAACATGAACTTAATCATAAACCATACATTTAAATACGTAACAACATTACTCGAGAAAATGGGCTGGAACAAAAAAGACAAACAACTTAAACAGAGCCATACGTGTTTACTTCTGTGCTGAGAAGGAGTATTTTTATGCACTTTTTAAGGAGGCTGTCAGCAATTCAATAAAAACAGAGTGACAATAAATAAAAAAGTGCTCAGTGACATAGGTGAAATAAGTGTCATTTATAAATGAGTGAGACAAAGACATGTATTGTATTTACAAATTGTACAAAAGAAGGGGGGGTGTATTCATTCGGCCAGTTTAGAGAGGAATCAAGTGTGTCTGGTAGACTGCAAAGTTTCTTGGTACTATGAAACCAGACAACCTGATGAAACTGGACCAAAAGGAAAGTTGACGTTTCGACCCTGATGTGTGCGTGATTTAAGAACGCGTCATGGCGGGTCTTCTTCAGAACAAGGAAACAAGGACAAGGATAGCCAACTCCATGTAGACAAATATGTCATATTGCTGCCTTAAAGGGTGTTGGTAATCTGAAACGTTCAGGGAGACTTCCCAGTATTATTCAGGGGTAAGAACCACCTGGGATGGCTTTAATCCAAATTGTAAGGTGCCTCAAAGTGTTCAGAGGTAGGAAGGTCTGGTTTGAATGTAATGGTTTCATGGGCTGGAGGGCTGTTGCAGCTATTAATCTGTACAGAGGGTGAAACTCTAATATTTCTTTTGTTGCCCTCAGTGCCCGGTCCATGTGAATGGAAACAATTCCTACGAGTTCAGGAGGCTCCTGAGTCGCGTCTTACCCGACAGAACTTACATCTCACAATGGCACAGATGTGTATGTAAAACTTACCTTTTGTCCCGAAGTTTTGTCATGAATTTTGACCTTCTGTCCTGAATTTTTGTCCTCAATTTTGACCCTTTGTCCTGAATTTTTACACTCACTGTCCTGGATTTGCACCCATGCCAGTTGGTCACCCTAGCAATACATGGCAATCTCAGAACCATGGTAGAGAATGTTTCTTCACGTAGAGGAAACACAGGAAAGCACAGAGCAACATTCTCTGCCAGTACTACAGGAAGGCACTCGTGGGGACCACATGTCCCGCCATTCTGTGTCCATCACGAGCTTTTGAAGTGCAGTCGGCCTACTTCTCTTGGAATGCCTGGAAATCCATTCCAGAGACTATCAAGAACGTTACAAAGTTAAAGGACTTCATATCCCGGCATTCCGTGCACAGCAAGCACCTCGGTAGTCTACCGCAAGCTTCTCAATAGGCTGTCGGGACATGTAGTTTCGAGCAAGTAACGCTCGATGGGACCACACGTCCCGGCAGCACCTGCGCAGCTCGTGCGTCCCGTGACGCCGCCGCCGCTCAAGTGAAGATGGCGGACGAGGAGGTGGAGGGTCCGCAGAGGAACGGGGAGGGCCCGCTGGTGCCCACGGGGGGAATGGGTGGCGGGGGCCCTCGGGTGGTCCGTATCCTAAAGTCGGACTCGGGTTACGGCTTCAATGTGCGCGGGCAGGTGAGCGAGGGCGGCCAGCTGCGGAGCATTGGAGGGGAGCTGTACGCGCCGCTCCAGCACGTCAGTGCCGTGCTGCCAGGGGGTGCTGCCGACCGCGCCGGGGTCCGACGAGGGGACCGCATCCTGGAGGTGTAAGTACCGGAGAGACCACAGGCTGCCCTTTGCACTGTGCCATGTTTCCCCCACCCCAGCACTGCTATGTTTTTCTGGGCAGGGGAGAGGATGGGAGAGTCTACTGCCCCAACAGAGCAGCTCCAACATTGCTGCTAGAATGCTATGCACCCTTGCCAAATTATAGGGAAAGGGCTTGACCCTAGAGGTGCAGGTACCAGAGACAGTAGTGGCTGTAGTTCATCCCAGTACTGTCTGTTATCACTACACAGTAGAGATGTAAGAGTAAGACCACTTCATCATAATATATAGAGGAGGAGATTCTGGAGGCTTAAGTCCTGAGATGACATACCCAGTGCTTTAAATAGAATTATAGTCGTTCAGGTCCTCACTATTTAGAGTGCCCGTTTGCTCCTGTATAGTGGTGGTACTGTCCCTTTAAATGTATTACAGCAGAAATGAGAAGTGCATGTACTCTCCCTTTCAATTTAAAGAAGTGCACATACTCTTTACCTGCCCAATTAATAAACCAGTGGACCGTCCTACGCTGTGCCCACTCCCATCTGCCAGCGTAAAATGGGGAAGCTCGCAAATCTGGGGTTCCAGTGGTTTGTGCCCTAGTACTCGCCAACATTCCTCTACTCATTCTCCTTCATGGTACAGTAGTACTACATTTCCACAAGCCCTTCCTGTACTGTGGCCTCTTCAATGAGCTAACAGGCCAGCACTGTACTTCCCTTGTATTGTTGTGCCTCTAATCTCCTCCTGCTCTACTGACCCCTTGCAGTTCAAGATGTAGGGCAACCAAACCGAATTGGTAAGAGAGCAAATAGCCCTTACGTCCTGTTTTTTTGGGGGGGCTGGTTAGTTAAGGTTGACTGTATCAAATGGCACGGGTGGGTCAATATATTTTAAGCTAGTGATTGTTGGCATCTGTAGCAAGCCAGAGGGAGCCAGAGCAGGCGCTATCTCCAGTGCTTAATTTATAAAATAAGTGCCAGGGCCCTTGTCAGGAGGCCACTGCAACTTGCACCACCTATTGCCCCTGATAGCGTTTCCAGTGACTGTACCAAAACAACCACTAACCATCACGCTCCTACAAGTGTGACAAATCGGATCATTCCAGGCCTCCAAAGCTATGAGAATTGCTTTGGTGGCAGATATTAGTCATTAAAAAATAAAAAAAAGTTTTTATTTATGGTTTTAGAAATCAGCCAAACTATCAGCAGGTACGTCTCGTATATCACATATTTGACAGCATGATCAGTAATCGTCATTGGTAGGAATTCAGAATTCACAAAGTAGCGGTTCTTCTTCGTATTTGCCTCCCCTTCTCAGCGTTATACATGTCCCATTCACCTCATCTATTTGTAGAAACCAAGGTAATGTGCCCACCCTTTGTAGGCCTCTGTGTGCTAGGTTGTCGTGCCCATTTCCTCCTCTACCATCTCTAGATTGTAATATCTTAGCCATGGCTGCCAGACTTTCCTGAAGTTCTTAGGACACCCTCTGGCTGTATATACTGTTTTCTCAGGCCCCATGTACAGGTCAATACTGGCATGCCATTCTGTCATGGTGGGCAGATTGCTCATTAAGAGATTGTATCTGGGATGTCAATATCCTTGTGAATGCCTGGAGAATGTATTTTGGATCCATTGGATATTAGTAATTTTTTAATGTGTATTGAATGAATGAACAACTGTTGTGGTGATCTTTAAACTAGATCAACAGCATCACCATGTAGTGCACTGTCATAAGTGATATTTTTGACAATTAAGTGCTGGTGCCACGCACTGAAAACCACAGGCTCAAATTAAGCAAAGACAGTGCCTGATCCTGTGTATTCTACACATACGGAATATGGCCACTCTGCAAAAACTTTGTGCCACCGGTAGTGGAGAAATTCGCAAATGTTTTGAAGGCTTTTGTGGGTTCAGTTGACATATTTTGGTACAGCTTGCATGCGCTGGAAACCCAATGATTTTTTATAATTGAGGTGTATTTCTAGTGCGCATGTTCACCTGAGTAGTCTCTTGGCGCTATTGACAGATTATGTATGACTATTCAGTGAAGTGGTACCCATTTTATCAACCTTGGAAGCATGAAAGTCTGTGTGAATCTGCCAGGATTTGAACCTAAGGCCATGAGTTCAAACACATATCCCTGCTTGGATGCATTAGTCAACTGACCTGGAATGGCTGTGTTGGTGGCTTACACCACAACTGAATTGCCTTTTGATGTTACTATGGAACAGGGGTTTTTGCTTTCTTTCTCAACGTTGTGTGTTATTGACTTGAGACTGTCATTCTTGGGATACATACTTGTGACCAGCAGGTTGCAAGCTTGATTTGCAGTCATAATGTGTACTGTGATCCCAATCATGCCAGTCCCTATTGCTATGCTTTTTTTGTGGAGTGGAGGAGATGGCCTATTATCAGAGTAGATCACATGGTATTATGTCAGTGAAATTGTTACTGTTCTCCTACAAATGGGCAAGGAAAGGAGTAGTAACACATTTTAAAACCCCTGCATTTATCCCAGGTTTCTCCAACAAGTAGCTTGTGAGATACTTGTAGCTCTCCAGCTACTTGCAAGTAGCTCTCTTGTGCAACCCAGCCTACTAAGTTTTAAGATTTTGATTCGTTGAGTTAATGCCTACCAACATTGAGAGTCTGTATTTGCGATGGAAAATTGTGCATTTTCAGAACACCTAAACTATTTTTTTGAAGAAAAATGTGTAACATTTCAAAATGTATCTAAAGCTCATATTTGAGTGCTAAATCATGTCGGGTTGGTGTGTCTTATTAATAATATCATTACCTTGGTGCCAGGGGTATTTCAGCTACGCCTGTTATGCTTTACCCATGTGAAGACATTTAAAATTGACTTACAGCATTTTGACCTTACAATTGGCAGTCCTGCCTGATGCATTGAGGTTATCGCTGCTAGTAATCTTACATATGGGGGCCACAAATGTAATCTTATTGATGTGGGCACAATTACAACAATAATAGAGCTCGGGATGATTTTCATTGAACATATGTAGCTCATTATTACAGAAAAGGATGACGACTCTTGATCTAGCCCCATTGCAATCTGTGATTGCTATTCTTATTCAGTGGAGTAAGTACCACATTTTAAGAATTCCTGTCTCTTCCCCTCAGTTCCCAACAACACTCTTCTCACAACTTCACATTGGCCCCTAATGAGTGTATGAGGGGTGTTCCATCCAGCAAGTGCACCTTCTAGTTAACCTTTCATCATGTCTGAGATGTGTTTTATACATTTTGGAAGTCTTGTCTTAGAAGTCTTGCAGATGAGAACATACCTATTTTGCTGCAACACTGCCTGTGCCCTCTTCTGTAATCATCCTGTCTGCTGAGGCGCAGCCTGAAAAGTGGACATTGGTCTGTGGTCTTGCTGATTAGCTTGCCTGAAGGAGCCTTCAAGTTAGTGTTGCTCTACTTTTTACACCTAAACTAATGAGTATATGTGTTCACCAAGTTCTTAATTTTGGGTGTCCTACCTTCCATTTGCCTTACAGTCGTCGTCCTCTTTCCCATGCAGTTTGTCAATGTTCCAGTCACAGTTCATGTTGTGGCCACTCCAAAACTCAAGAAGGGATGGCACACTGTAGCCCATATGGCGCAGAACACTATACATGATTTTTAATGCTGAAAAAAATACTTTTCAGTTCACCACGTACAAACTCTTCACTGATGTGCAGGGATTGATCCTTATAGCGGAACTCATGTGGAACTGTAAAAACATTGCAAAATAGTTGTTAGCTCGAAGCTTCCGTGAACTAATCTTGCCATACCCAGACGTGAATCAGAACAGGAATTGTTTGGGGCATCAACTTAAATGCTGAACAACTAGTCCGCCCTCAGCGTACACTTCCTGTCTCACCCAGGCCTGCAAATACTACAAATCACTCGCGTCAGAAAATCAAAAAAATAGACCCTGACACCTCACCTTCCCTCAAGGCCCTTCTCTCTTTCGAAGACTGTGTTTAAACCAATTTTGGAGCTCTTCAGATACCA
Organism: Lissotriton helveticus; assembly: GCF_964261635.1. NCBI lineage: Eukaryota > Metazoa > Chordata > Amphibia > Caudata > Salamandridae > Lissotriton > Lissotriton helveticus. Next base: position 821,797,175 of record NC_136073.1, read on the forward strand.
CAATTTCCACCTGTTTGCTGGCCACACAGAAATAAACAAACCTATGTGTGGCAGGAGAGAAATCTATTCTTGAGCGTATGTAACTGTTTAAAATAATTTAGAATTTTATAAATGGTCCAAAACACCCTAAAACTCAGCTGCTCAAACATGAGATACTTGTTCTAGGTCCATCTCGCCCACTAACAAAAACCTCTTCCACTGCACGCATCAAAGCCAAGGCGAGGACCTCGACAAATATTGTGTAGAATACTGCCTGAAAACTAGGCCTGGGCGTAGTTTGCAGAGTTTTGCTACGCGGAACTCTGCGAAGTTCCACGAGAGGCGGAGTGCAGTGCGAACAGCAGTTTGTGTTGGTATTCCTGCAGCTCAGGTAGAAATTCTACCCGAGCAGCAGTTTGCACTTGCGAACTTACCGTACGCAATTGCGAGCAGGGAAAAACTCTGCTGCACATCGCGAAGCAGAGTTTTCTCCACTCCGCAAACTCCGCGAACAGAGCGAAGTTCACCGCCCAGCCCTACTGAACACTTACATTGAAGCTGTTGTGAATTCTACTTTCTAGAAACTGGATTTACCCTAGAAATAATAGACTTCATCCTTCCTAAAAGGCAGTGAGCACCATGGCTTGTTCATTTGAAACGAGCATTTTGACAGGACATACTGATCGTAGCAGCATTTACCAGGTAAATAAACAATTAGCTGTTTGGATGGGAATATATAGACAAGTGTTTTTAACATAATCATGAAAGTATATAACTTGCTCTTACACTGCAACTTTGGTCTAGCTATCTATACCAATGAAAGACTTCAGGCCACAAAACACAGAAATACAATTCCTTTTTGGGCTAAAGAAACACAAGTGTTACGTCCAAGTCCTAATTGGTTGTAGTCTCTTGGAGATTTTGTAGTGCTGAAGTACAGTAAGAGGCTGTGCTGTACATCATAATATGTCATGAGTGTGTCCTTTGGGTCTGCCTAGCACAGAAAGGTGTGGTCAGCGTTTTCATCTGGATGTCTTTGTAAAATTCTTAAGCGTGGTACATAACCATCCTATAATTGTCTTGTCTCCCTTGATCACTTGGAAGTAGTTTGCTCACGGAGTTTGGTCAGTAAAAATAAAGTACACTAAACGGCTTGATTTCAACATTAACTTTCCCACACTAACCACTTCTCTGCTCTGTTTTCCCACCCGCTCCCAAACCGACATGTCTCTGCAAAACTTCTTCGCTTTATTTTTAACTTTCTGTGTGGAAACCAGAAATGATGTTTCCTACTAAGTTGTTTCCTCTAGTAGACACAATTGCTAATTGTCTCCATTTTACTCATGCCGTCCCCATTATCGATACTCTGCATCCCATATTTTGGTCTATTTTTGTTTGTTACCAATTCACTGGGTTAGCGATCCTTATTTTCTTCCTGAGTTTTTATGCCTGCCACAAGTATTCATTGTTACCTCAATGGTTTCCGAAGAGAGGACGTGCAGTGCAGGTTTATTATGAGCAAAGCCTTCCATCCCATTTATCTATCTCTATCCAGTAAAGCGTACTCAGTTTCCTTGACACAATACGACACGGCCACACAATCTCCTTAGTCAGCGTGATTTTATTTAAAAAGCCACTCCACTACGCGTTTCGGCGCCGATAGCTCCTTGCTCACGAGTAGTAGCAAAATGTAAAGCACCATGTTTTAAATGAACATGGTGCTGTGGATTTTTAGGGGTTCGCGACCCAGACACGGCCCGCCGCTACAAAGTGGCTCGGGTTTACACACAGACTTTTTTGTATGGATATATATATATATCGCAAAGCACTACTTCACAGCCGGATCTTCTAGCTGGCAGTCGGATGATAAATGAGGAAAATATTGCTTGAACTGTCCATAATCAATCCTTCTTGATAATGTCCCATTGAGTTACCCCTACTGAAACTATGACTGTTACAATTAAATGGTGGTCATATAGCTTTCATTTGGAGTGCGTATTTAGGATAAAGGATGAATCGTATTTTTTATTAACCTTGGAAAGGGGATTTTGGGAATCTGAGTCTATGATTCAGCATTTGTGCCTCTCCATCACAAGTTGGTACAGTTTCACCAGACTACTGCTGATTCTGAACTGAACGCGCTCAACAGATGTACATAATGACTATAATAGCTAGTGAGACCTTACAAAAACAATACTTCCTCTGCTCCTAAACTTTTTGATGTCCCCATTCGAGGCTTACTCTACGGGTCACTCAAATTGTGATGAGGTTTCTCTGGTTGGCCTCATTGGCTTATCCCATTTGAATTATTCGTACACAATGCAGATACTGAGTTATGGTTCATGATGTCACCTGTCACCACACCCCCTTGGCCCAGCATTCTTTAAACACTGCTCCTGTACTCTGCTTTGTGTTTTTATACAGACCCCCATCAATTACTTAACACAGTAGTGGTTTTCAGTGGTTGTGTAATCACTGCATTTGTTCACATCTAAAGGGCCTAACAGAGTACATTCTTTGAAACAGGGTCAATTAAATTAGGCTTTTTTTATGTTTAGTATTTTTTAATTACCATTTTTGTTCGCCCAACCAGCATAAAGCATGGTGTCAAGGGGCAGCCCTCTTGACCCAGCGGCTTACCTCGCTTTTAGTGACGTTGCTCCACTTTTCTACTATGTGCACATACATAGAAAAAGTAGCCCACGAGGGAGAAAGTTAAAAAATGCACCATCTTTCCTATAGTGCTCAAAGAAAAAAAAGTAGTTTCCTCAATGGAAAGGAGCTGAGACATCCCTTAAAGAGGATAGTGGAAAGCTATCCTCCATCGGAGAGCCAAACGCTAAAAGAAAGGCACGCCATTAAAATAAGGATCCAGCAGATGAGTGATTGGAAACTTTTTGTATGGTCCACAAGAGGTCTAGGCCTAAAAAATGTGTAGTATAGCCAGAGGTCAGGAGGTGAATGAAAACAAATGCTTATTTTTGTATTTAGTGTGTTTTTGTTTTAATAACAAAATAGAAGCCGGAACCATATTTTTATTGGTAGCAAAAACCTAACCGAGAGGCATTCCATTATAGAGGGCAACAAAGGAAATGAAAAATAACACAGAGCATCAGGGAAAGCAATATATATTTTTGTTGCTGAATTATCTATTAATTAAGGGTAGAGCTGAAGCCCATGGGTGCTACAAGTGCGTGAAATGAATGGGCCAGGCAAACCTACCTTTTAGAAATGGAGGGCTTGAGTTTCGGGGTCCCCATTTTGAGGTATATGTAGCAAGAGTTGACCTTGCTCTCCTTATCCAGTGCTGTGTGCTTCCACGGCTTCTGTTTCCGGGCAAGGGATGGGTTGGATGGTCACAGGGATCCTTCTCTGATGCTTCTCTGGAGTGGGGTAGAATGGATGGGTGGGGTCTTGTTGTTCCTTCTGTGTAGAGGGAAGGGCAGACTGTATGGGCCGGTAGGGGAGTTCTTACCAGGTGAAACGTGCTCTGTATTGGTTAATGCCTGCCCCAGTGCCAGGGCACCATTGATGTCTTGTACCACCATACATGGTGCTGGGTCTGCCATTTCAGAAAAGCACCTGCATACTAGTCGTTGTGTGCCTATGAAGTTTGTGTGTTGTCCGTACCTCCTACAGAACCTACCCACATAAAGCACTGTGGAAGATTCCCTCTTGCGAATGTCCCTTGCGCCCCCACGCCCTCTGAATCATAGTCCTTGTTTACAGAGTGCATAAAGATGCTCGTTGCTTTTTTTCCCTTTAACTCGGGAAAGCTTTTTATTGGACAGGAAAAAACGCTGGGTGCCATTTAAGTTCCCTTCCAGGGAGCCTCCCTTTCGAAGCATCCACACTGAAAGGTCAACTTCCTAACCGGCTATTTTAGTCTCTCTTCGCCCGAGTTTTGTCCTAGGCTGTGTAACATACTCTTGCATGTTCCTCTTTTTCGGAATGGGTTTTTGTTCGGAAGATGAGTGCTTCCGTTTTATTTTTATGGCGCTTGTAATTAATTACTAATCTCCTCACTGGGTCGGTTGTCTGATTTCATGCAGTGTTCTGGCGTTGTATTTCAGTCTGACTCCAAATCATGGTTTCGTGAAGTTTCTCGAAACCGCTCCTTTTGGCCAGTTATCGTGGTCAATTAAGAGGCGCCTGCCTAGTTGTAAAACATGAACCCCTCGTGTCGGTGTCCCTGTTGTGTACTACTGAGTTTGAAAATGAAAAAGGTGCTTGAATTTGGTTCTTAATTTAGCTGTGGTTTCCAGCTAAATTTAGGATTTCTCTTGAGGGCACTCCAGCTGTGGTCGACAGACCTGCAAATGGCAATTAGTTTATCCTGAAGGCGCATCGAAGGCGTCTGTACTGAACTTTAGTTTCTTCATGTTTGAAAATTAAGCTTTTTTTAAAAAAATGCTAAATTCTCCATAGACTGTAGATTCTTCACAATTTGGTCACCATATATACTGTTTAATAAAGCATCCACATAAAGATGATTTTTGGGAAAGATCCGGCAGCTCTGAATATTCTTTTAAAAGTGCCACTTATACATGCCATAGAAGGCAATCTCTCAACCAAGCTGCCAGCTGGCTAGCAGAGGGACAGTCGCATGCGTGGAGGCTTAAATTAGCGCTCACCCTTTGCAGCCAGAACTGTTGGCTCGAAGTGCCGTAGCCCGAGACTCGATGAATAGCTCTGAGAACTGTTCAGCTTCATCTTTGCTTTGGCCAACAGGTTTGTGCTAGCGAGGCCTTCTGATCGCATCAGGCTGAAGTAGAGGCCGTTGAATGTCATACAATGCATACTGAGTTGCGTTAGGTGCGTAATCTGCAGAGCGCGGCCAACACCATAGAGCGAGCCATCAGAGTTCCAGGCTTGTTCTTGTAATGAAGCTCCTTATTATGATTGTCTAGAGTGAGAGCCACAAAAACTGAAGATTTTCAGGATAGTCGCCTGATAAAAGTTTCTGTACTTTTAAATGGAATCGTGGAAGTAGTGATCATCCTGGATTCGGTCTCGGTTGGCTGGTGATGTACATCCCCGCAGTAGTTATACAATGATCACTTATTGTATGGCAGGGATGGGCTTGCTGGGTGATTATACAGCCCGGCTTGGAAGGGATTAAACTAGACATTATGAACCTGCAAAGCAATTCTTTTCTGTCTTCTTTACAATAGAATGCTAAAAAGGTCTTACTGACACAGCCTGGTTTGTGATTACCATTGCGTTGGAGCGTGGTATGTAGCAGCTCCCTTTGTTTCCTGCAGACGGATGTGCTTCCTGGTACGTGGACTATTTTTGTAGCCTGTTCTTTTTTTAAGTGTCTGGATTTGGATTTTCAAGAGCAGGTCCGGGTTTTCAGTGAAGTTGTGGCTCACTGCATTGATGGGACTTTAAAAAAAAAAATATGCAGTGCGTTCTGGTCATGTGATCTACGACGGACTCAACCTGGGATACATGCGTAGTTGTAAAGTGCACGTTCACTCGTAGGTATCTTGGCACTGAGTAACAGATGTTTATTGCACTGTTTGATTAGTGTCTAAATTTACTGATCACATAAAATACAGTTAACACCGGTGTTAATTTTAGATTACATGACTGGATTGTTTAATATTTTCTTAAATTCAAATATGTTGTCAGTATTTATTACTATCTAGAGAACATATTAAAGTATACAACTTGAAGACCTTAGGGATTGGGATGGAACGTAATTACTTCCCTCCAGTCATAGCAACCTTCGAGTAGAGTTGAATAGTTCTTATCGTGGGCTGCCTGTATCTTCTTCCTCCAGAAGACATCTAGTGACACTGAAAATGGTTCACGACAGGCACTCGGAGCCTCAGCATAGACTTATATAAACCCATCAAACTAGTGCTTTCTTTCACTGGAGCTGGGGATCTGGTCAGAAGCCTCTGCATCCTTCACATGGCTTTGGGACTCGTGGCAGCCCATACTGTGCAGCAAGGGTGGACACACACCTGGCACATAAATAAGCAAGCATCTGTACAAGCATGCATGCTCAAACATTCATTTGTGCATAAACCCAACATGTAAAAAAAACAGCTTACTGAACCCCCTAAAGGGCGAGCATTGGCTCTGTAATTTGTCCTAGCTCCATTTTAGATTATGAGAATGTATCCTAGTGGTAAATATCTTAAGGAGTACAATAGTGTCTTCAGAATTATGCACGGATGGCTAAAGGCTTGTTTTAATGGCACAAATTGTAATTTTAGTTGAATTTATATAGCGCTTACTACACGTGACGAGGCGTTTAAGCACTTTTTCGACAAGTAGCATGCTACTCCGGAACCCATAAAGGATTAGTGGTGAATTAGTATAGTGAAATATGAAAGTAATTTGAGTGGTGGATTTGTTAGTCAGTTATTTGGATTGAGAAGGATAGTGGAGGGTTAGAAGAGGGAAAAGGTTTGCCTTTGTATTGTGCTTACCCATGATGTGGTGTTGAAGCGCTTTTTGGTGATTAGCACGCTACTCTGGAATCCAAACAGGATTAATGTGAATTAGTATTATTATTATTATTATTATTATTATTATTATTATTATTATTATTGCATTTATTAAGCGCACAGCTACCCGAAGGTTTCCCGGCGCTAAAGGCAAACAGAAGATGAGCTAGGTAAAGAAGGAATGAGCACGCATTTTAAGAATCAAAAAGCCAGGTCTTAATACCTTTACGGAATTTCAGGTAGCAGATTTCAGATCGCAGGGATTGAGGCATGGAGTTCCATAGGGAGGGTGCAAGTATCGCAAACGAGCGACCGCCCATTTTGACTTTATTGAAACGAGGGGTCTGAAACTTGTTTTGCGTAGAGGATCTCAAGGTGCGCGAAGGAACATAGTGCTGTACTAAAGAGGACACGTATTTCGGGGCTTTGCCAGTTATGATATGGTGCATTATGCAGAGAGCTTTAAATTTCACTCGGCTGTCAATGCGCAGCCAATGCAGCTTACGCCGATGGACGGCTGCCGAGGACCTGGCAGGCAAGTTACAGATAAGGCGAACTGCCATGTTCTGAACCACCTGCAATTTCTTTGACCTCCTTACAGGCCCCGAGGAGCAGAATGTTCCCGTAATCCATCCGTGAAGTGACAAGGGCCTGGACTACGGTCCTCAGGGTGTCAGCTGGAAGCATCCACGTAATTTTTCTCAGCCACCGTACGATGGTGATGCAGGTGGCTGATACTTTTACAACATGTTGCTTCATTGACAGCTGATTGTCAAGAAGGACCCCGAGGTTGCGAGCTGTGGCTGAAGGAGTAGGGATAGGGCCCATCTGTTGAGGTCAATGTTGAGGGCCCCAGAGCGATGAATTTGGGCCAAATAAAAGCAGCTCCGTTTTATCACCATTGAGTTGTAATTTATGTCTATGCATCCAATTGGAAATTTGTTCCAGACCAGACTGCAGGGAAGACGTGGGGAGATGTTTATTTGTGGATAAGGAGTAGACTATTTGCGTATCGTCCGCGTAAGAATAAATCGTGAGACCTGCTTGCTCCGCCAAGAAAGCTAGAGGACTCGCATAAAGATTAAAGAAAAGGGGACTGAGAATAGAACCCTGGGGAACACCATGAGGGGAGGTGAAGCTAGAAGAGACAGAGGTAGAGGAAAAGACTTGAAAGGTGCGATTAGAAAGAAAACTAGCAATCCAGGCCAGGGCCGGGCCGTCTATACCCATAGATTTCAGAGTGGACAACAGGATGGAATGGGAGACGGTGTCAAATGCGGCACTCAAGTCTAACAGAATGAGTGCCACTGTCTCCCCGTTGTCCACTTGTCTTCTAATGGTCTCAGTCACACCAAGAAGCGTGGTCTCAGTGGAGAAGCCAGCCCTGAATCCGGATTGAGAGCAGTGAAGAAAGCCAAAAGATTCAACATAAGAAGTGAGAAGAGAATTAACATGCTTTTCAAGAATTTTAGAGTAGCATGAAAGAAGAGAAATGGGACGAAAGTTGGAGGGGTTATTTGGGTCCGCGTTGGCTTTTTTTATCAATGGAACCACCATCGCATGTTTCCATTCTTTGGGAACCGTAGCTTCAACCAATGAAGCATTCAGGAGATCAAGAATGATCTGAAGTATAGATGGATCAAGTGTGCACAATATTTGTGGAGGCATGGGATCCAGGGGAGAACCAGTTTTTATTTCATGTAGATATTTTTGAAAAAGCACAGGCGAGATCAACTCCCAGGAGTGGAGTTTGGGAGCAGTGGGAGTTAGACTAGATGCATCAACGGAGCAAGGGCTGGGCAATTGAGAATCAAGAATGGAGGAATCGGTAGAAGAGGCGCTAAAATTAGCATAGATTTTATCTATTTTCTCCAGGAAAAAGTTTGCCAGGGCATTACATTGTTCTGTATCCAAGCAGGGGTCTTTAGGTACAGAGGACATGCCTGCAAGATCTTTTACAACTTTGAACAAGGCCTTGGGTCGATTTTGGGCATTAAGTATGGTAATATTAGCATAATTAGCTCTGGCGGTATCACAGGCAGAATGGTATACAAGAAGAGTGGCCTTATACCTTTTTTTTCTTATCCGTGCAATAGTTGGAGCGCCAAATGCGTTCCAGTTTCTTGCAACGAGATTTTTCCTGGCGGAGTGAATCATTAAACCAGGGAGCCGGTGGATGATGAATATGGGGCTTATTTCCCTGGGTGGGGAGGCAGGAATCTAAAGCTGATATCAGCCAAGAGCTGACAGCAGATACCTCCTTAGTAGTAACAATGGGAAGCATAGGTTTGGAATTCTCAAGGCAGATATTCAGTTTGCCATTATCTAATCGTTTCCAGTTCCTGCTGGCTTTATGAGGATGTGAGCTAGTACAGGAGTTGTGATGATCAGAAATATTGATTGAAAAATCAATAATGAAATGATCGGACCAGGTAACAGGTGAAGAAGAGTGGGAGGTAATGCAATTAAGATTGGAGATAATGGGATCTAATAGATTACCAGCTATGTGGGTAGGGCCAGAGTTATGTAGGTGAAGATCTAGGGCGGCTAAATCCTGTAGTAAGCGTGTGCTAATGGAGCAAGATGCCTGATTAAAATGAATATTTAAGTCTCCCACTATTAGGAAATTAGTGGATTGTAACATCAGAGGGGCAATAAGCTCTGGGAAAGAGGAGGCCCATGTGCAGGCCGAGCCAGGGGGACGATAAATAAGGGTTCCCGTCAAAGTAAAATTGGGAGAAAGTAGGAGTTTGAAGAGACCAGCTTCACAACTGGGAAAATCAAGATCTTCCCATTTGCAAGAGAATTCTCTTTTAAAAATTACAGCGATACCTCCGCCATCCTTGAGTACACGGTTACTCCCCACAAAGGTGTAGTTATTGGGGAGAGCCATGGCAATGTCCGGACCAGAGCTGTCGTTTAACCATGTTTCCGTAACGAACATGGCTGCTGGTCTAGATGACTCAAGGAGGTCAAAGATGTCTCTCTTATGTTTAGAGAGAGATCGACAATTTATGCTAATAAAGCCCAGATCAGGACATGCTTTGAGCGAAATCGAGGAAAAATGATGAGTGACAGATGGAATATCCCAGAAAGTAGGTAAGGTGGTACATATAGCCGGGGTGACCGAGTCTAACGTGAGAGCGCATTTAGAACATTTCAACGGAGCATCATGACAACTAAAGGTAGTGACAAAAGTACATGGAGGCGGTTGTAGACTCAGTAAAGCGGAGCGGGAATATGTTATGTGACCGGGGGCAAAGGGAATGGCCCCTGGACCCGTACTGGCGCAGACGGGCAGGACTTTGGCACGACTTCGGCGCGAAGTCGGCGCTCCCGCTGCGCTCGTCCGCTGCGCTTCCGCCATGGCGTCATTAAATACCCAAAGGAGAGAGACTCACTAGCCCGCTAACCTGCCAATTGACCAGCAGGGCGGAAGTGAGGATGTGTGGCCGGATGGAGTAAGTAGCGCTCGTGTGGCCACCGCCGCTGCAAACGGCACAAGCCGTGGCGGATCGGTGCCTGGAGTGAAGGGTAATATCAGGCCAAGAAAAGAGCGTTGCGCCGAGGGGCGGCGTTCAGATACAAATATATTTGTTTTTAAAATCAACAAACATACAAATTACACATTGCGCTAAGAGGTAGCGGACAAAGTAAAACACAAAGCGATATTTTTAAAATTGTACAAAATGAATGCACAGAGCCTCAGCGGCCTGTCTCACTAGTATAGGGACATATGCAATTAATTTGAGTGGTGGACATGTTAGTCTGATATTTGGATTTAGTAGAGGGATGTAAGAGTTAAGAAATTCGTTTTTGCCGTTTATAGCCGTAGGAGTTGTTTTGTGATAAGAAAAGGGGGAGCTGGAGGGGAGTTAGTATAGGGAAATGCTAAATTAATTTGAGTGGTGGATGTTAGTCTGTTATTTTTATTGAAAAGGAAAATTGGAGAGAAAGAGGGAAGGGTCTAGATTTTTTTTCTTTTTGTTCAGAGCAGTAGGAGGGGTTTGGGATGAATAAAGGGGAGGTGAAGGGGAAGAGTCGGGTAAGGATATAGGAGATCCAAATAGTAAAAGGTATGAGATGATGCTACGAGGGGTAGAGGAGGGAAGAGTCTGGAAAGGGTAATTTTGGGGATCATAGTAGTGGTATGGAGTTTGGGATGAATGAGAGTGGGGTAGAGGATGTATTGATGGGGTATATGGTGAGAAATAAGGTAGTGCATTAGCAGGAAGAGGGTTGAGAGGAGTCAAACTTCAGGTAGAGGATATATTAAGAGCAGTATAGGGTGAGAAATCGGGAAGTGCATTCGATATGCTGAAGAAGAAGAAAAGTAATAAATATATAGATACATAAGTACATGGAAGGTGCGTGTGTGTGTGTATATATATATATATATATCACACACACAGACACATGCACAAGGAAGGTAGTATATGTAGAAAAGATGCATTTAATAAACTTGATAAATTAAAAAGGTTTTGTTTTTCCAAGTTGTTTTGCTTTCCTCGGAGGAAAAAAAATGTAGTCCGATGGGCTGTTGGTTTATAGAAACAGATATCACTGGCATGTCCCTTGTACAAATCCAAGCTAAACCAACCAAAGTTAATTTTCATGAAGATCACTCCCTCAGTTTATACCCGTGCCTCCCTTGCATTTTCCTGCAGCGAGTTTCACTTGTTGGTATTTCCTACGTAGTTAGTTTAAAATTCTCATACCTTTTTATATGGCACAGAATGTAAGCTTCTTTTGTTCACATAATTGGAAAAGACTGAAAAGAAGCTGCTGGTTAGTTTAATTGCAACTTGAAATAGGTCGGCAAGGCCATTGTTGGTCTATCACTGATTTCACCAAGGAAATAACTCTTGGGGAAAAAAACTATCCCAAATGGGTTGGGCTACTACATACAAGACGAGAGAAGGACTTGACACCATTCAAGTATGAGTGAAGATGCCCTTTAATGAGTTTGCTATTTTCCTGGGATTTTGACTGGAATGCCAGTGACTAAAGAAATTATAATCTCACATTGACTGCTGCCCACATCATTACAGATGTGTTGAGTGCTGGCTGCTTTACCTGGCACAGTGAAGTTTTTGCTACAAATCTTCATCGGTCGTCGGTGCTCTGCCTAGTAGAGTAGGTGCGATTGCGTTGAGACCAGGCATTCTCAACAGTGTGCTACGGTGCTTGTGGTCTTTCATATGAAACTTGGAATTCAAGTGTTGGTCCCAAATGAGTTCTCAGTGTATTCTTGTACTTGTAGTTTTTCACTTTACTTTTTTTTAATGTATTTTTTTAATATTTGGCATTACATTTCAAGTAGGTAATTTAATTAACAAAAAAAATCATCATTGTTTACTGGTCTTGGGAGAATCTCTGCTTTTCAGCAGATGCTGTTCCTTGAATGCCACAATCATTACTTGCCATATCATATACATTGTCAGAAGTAGAGGTGCATCAGCTTTAAGTCAGACCACCAGACCTTGGCAGCCCACACAAGTTTTTAAGAGAAGGGATAGTATCACTTAGACAAGGTATTGCCAGTATTCAGGAATTATCTTCAGAGGCACTACCTGGGACCTCAGTAAACCTACTTCACGACATTTCTTACATTCAGTATTACACTGACTTTGAACTTCAGAAACGTAGCACATGCTAATTTAAAAGACTGCATTCACCTAAATGCACCTTTCACAATGAGTATATTAGGAGAAACACAATATACGCATTTTCACCTCTATTAGTGCTAACTAATATATCAAACATTAGTCAGGCTGCCAATTCATGCACACAACACAGCCATAAAATTAGAAATTTGATTTCCCAGCCAGTCTCAACACAAACCAGGAGTAAGAAACAATCATGCACCCTTCGGGAACATGAATGAGAGTCCTACACCTTCCCTGACACAAAGTATGTGCCCCAGCAATATCTGTCAAACTTCAAATGTTGTTGCGCCATACAGACGTCATGCATTAAACCTGCGAATAATCAGCATTAATCGTTAGATTGATTGAACCCTACAGCAAGATACATGTGTGAGTGAGCCCAGAACCATGAAAAAATGTCTAAACAGCTGTGGTACTATGCAGCTTTACTCCCTGTAGTAGTGTCTTTTACAAACATTGGTGACTTATAATTATAGTCTAGCGAACAACTTTCAGACAGGACAACACCTCTAGCACAACTAGACAAACTGAAACAGCTGTCGCATGTCAGATGGGCCTGAGATGTCATTCTTCTCCAGCTCATTTTGTCTTTAAGTTGCAGATGAACATTACACATTACACATCACCAGCCATGTCCTAGCTCTACCGACGTCTGTGGTTCATCAATTCCTCAGGGGGTGAGGGGGCAATTAAGATTTTCCTTCTGTACGATTTTTTTAGTTTTTTTTTTAAATCCAGTTTCCACTGCTATTGTGAAAGATTAGTTTGAAAATGTACATGTCGTGCTTCAGTATGTTACTTCCTATTTGGTTGTGGCCTTTCGCTTCCTCCTGGAACAAAAAGTTCACACTGCATGTTTTTGCTAGCCACATGATCTGGTGTGAGCAGCTTTTCGAAACTTCATATCCATCTCTCAGTACTTAGTGGTCTCTCTTGAAGTTGTCCTCCTTATCGGGCATAGCCACTGACAGGACAAACGTCACATTAGTCTTATTAGGTTTGAAATGAACAGTGTCTCATCGCTTTTAAAGCAACAAAACAGAGATAAAATGCTAAGTCCTAGAAGAAGCTTAGCAGAGTAAAAAAGTGCAGTCAGAAATACAACTTTACTAATGTTCTTCGGGACCTTGTCCGGAGTATGAATAACTACAATATACTACACTGTGAGAAGCCAGCTTTGAAACTACTTAACCGCATGCACGCTGCGGCTATTTTTGCGCTACGGCTATTTTTGCGTTACGCGGCTTTTTTCAAAAAGCCGCGTTACATGACGAGCTCAGCTCGTCATCCGCGTGCGAGCGGCGCAACTGATGACGAGCTGAGCTAGTCATCAGCGCCGAAGGGGTTAATGTAGCATAGGTGGATGTACCAAATGAGCCAACTTTAATCTGTACTAAGGCTTATGAGAAGCCAGTGAACGACTCTTACAAATGCATCCACATTAATTTGTAATGTCTGGATTCCTTGACTCTGTGCAGGTGCCTAATCCACCATTTCTTGCTCGGAAAGATTCCCTTGTCACCACATGTCTGATTGAAGTCCTAGTGTCTCGCCTTCCCTGGTTGTACCTTCCCTTTGGAGAGGCTTATGACTGCCTGATGAGACTTTACTGTAATTGGTGCCCTCCAGCACTATGTGTTAGACATTAGGAGAAGGCGTAGATGATCTGATTGCTCAAAAGGTGGAGGCTATTCTGCTGCTGTTGTTGCTCATCTCGAGTTCTTGTGGAGGGTTGCTTAAGATGCTTCTGATTTGAGATCCCTGACTTTGAAAGCTAGAGAGTAAATGCTGCACGGGCGCACTCTGTGTATTTTGTATCCTGCAGAATTAAGCATGTGGTGATGGCTCAGTCTTCCTTTACTGCTGTGCACCTGTTTCTTGTGCACAGGAGTCTGTAAATATCTTGCTACTTCTCGCAGTCCTTCAATCCCTCAGAACACCAGGAAGGAAGCTTGTTCTTCTGCCGCCTGCTGATTGCCTCTGTGTCTTAGCATTAGGCTTTCTTTCTAATTTCTCTTGCCGACACACCAATACGCACTGCGATACTAGTGTATACCAGACTCGAACATCATTCAAAAATCTAAATTGAGACGAGCTCTGTTTTTTGAGCCAGGTTGTCTGAGGCTCCTTTCTTGAATGTGATGAGGTTCATAGCGCAACACCCTCAAACATGGCTTCTTCCGCTTTACTGTTGAATGAGCGCAGTTCTGATGTGGGATGGAAAGTTTCCTTTTAACTCTGCAGGCTGGAGACATACATTGTATCTTTCTCACTGGAGACTTCGCTTAAGATGGTGGTTACATATTCGTTCGGAGTGAAGTGGTTGTACAATTACTAAGTTTCGATTTTGGTGACATTGTAACCCTGGCGTATGCTCCTGACCAGTCTGAGATTCAAGCCTGGGTTGCTTGTGGCTAACGCCGGCCTCATTTTCCTAAGAGAAGAGACTGTAAGAACTGACACCCGCCTAAATGCCATGGAGCGCAGCAGTGTGTGAGAGAATTGGGCAGACGGAGTTTCCCACTTGTTTTAAAACACATTTTCATTTCTATATCCAGTTACGTTTGATATATACTTGGATGGGATTTCAACCAGACCCCCTTCATAAATTGGTTCTTTATACGTTCATTCCCGTTTTGCTTTCATCTACCAAAGCATTCAAAATGGCTTGTGGTGCGGGCCACTTGAGAATTTGATTATTTTTTCTGCAATTGACTGCATTTTTCCCAAGCACTAGTTTTCACCCAGAGAGAAAGTTGTTCCTTTTAATGCCAGGGACTAGTGGGGCTTTCTGGACATTAAAAAAACAGTTGTACTTATTTTAAATTTTGAGATGACCTAGTAGTGTACAAGAAACTAAGACTGGGCCCTTGTCATTTCTTCGACTTTCAAGCAAACCTATGAGAGTGTCTTTGGGTGTTTATCTTCTGCAAGTTTCAGTATTACGTTGTGAGTGTGGGCAGCAACCTCCTCTCTGTGTGTTGGTATAGCCCCCTTCTTAATATTGCCCCCAGTTTGTGGCAGCTGTGTTCTGTCTCACTCTTTAGTCTGTGTTTGACACCTTTTCTCTCTGCCCGTGTTCTTATGTCCGTGTTCCCAGCACTCAGTTTCAGAAGGGCGAATGTGCTGGTCTTCCCTGTTCCTGTATCTACTTATAGTTAGTTCCCCGTAGAGTCCAGCTTCGGAGAAAGTTAAATGTTAAATTTGCATGTGTAGCGATAGAATTGTTCAGCAAGTGTTGTCATGGTTCCCAGCTGGAATAAAGGGATAGGAACTTCTGTTTTTAAATGTTGATTTGTTTGCATATAACTGTGTGAGCCCTAGGGCTTTGCTGTTTAATTCAGGAGAGTGAACTAGTGTCCTTTTCCTGGTTATAAATATTGGGCGCATTTTTAGGAGCGAAGGGAAATTACTTGGACAACTCCATGGCTTTTGTATTGTCTTGTTTTTAGGAAGGTGACTTGGTTGTCTGTTCAGTTATTGCGGGTCCAGATGACTTGTAGATATTTTGCATTTTAGTTTTGTACACGTTTGGCTTATTTTTAGAACACATAGGGTTGGAAAAGGTGTGGGCTACAAAACCAAGCCATAAGGTGAACCTGAAGAGATTTTATTTGTTTTGTTTTTCATGCATCAGATGGCCACGTTGGACGTCTACACTGATCGTTGGTTAAGGCATCCGAGAATAGAATAATATTTAGGTCTTTTCATTATAGTGGGGAGGAAGAACCACCTTTCGTCTAATTTGTCTGCATCTCTGGTGTAGTTAGTGGCTTATAGATATTTATATAATGTTTGAGATTCTTTGACTCTAAAGTACAGATTGGAAAAGTCACTATGACGCCAGTGAATCTGGTTATGCAAGGTGCTAGCAAATGAAAGGAGCAGAAACCAGTTTAAACATAGTATGATTTGAAGAGGAGGAATACAAGCTGAGTCAAGCCTCTGGACTGTTTTGAAATTGTTGCCAAGATATTAGGATTAAGTATTTAAGAGAGAAGTGACAGTGTAGTTGACCTAAAGAACAATGGGCAAAGTGGAGCAGCTTACGATAAAAGGTGCAGTGGCATTTTGGAGCAGAGCTTGGATGAGAGAGTTGGAACCAGGAGTAAAACTTTATGGGACTTTGTTGTAGATTGTTGGTAGACTACATATCAGCGGAACAGATTCCCCTTTCCTTTTCTCCCAACGTTTAGTATTTATTTTTAGTCTTGGCTGACAAAAAAAAGTGTTTATTTGCTGACATATTTTTACCGCCTTCTGTTGAATTGAGAATGTGAAATGTGATACTTGCCATTGTACTCTATACATGTAATGGCCATTATTATATAAAAGAACACAAGCTAGTGTGAGAGCTTCTATAATGTCAACATAAAGCAAATGGCAGATATGTTGTAGATTAAGGCGTTACATTTGCAGGAACAGGAAAAGTTATAATTTTAGTTTTTCGGGCTTTTAAAGAAGGGGAAATCTGGAGTAGCAGAGGTGATTGTGGTGGATTTTTATCAAAGATGGAGGAGGAAAAGTGAGACCTTCACAAAGATTGAGGCTAGAAGAAGAGATGAGAACAAAACAGAGGCATGAATTGATAATAGGAGTAGATTGAGCGCAGACCCTTTGTTTTTGTATGAGTGCTTTACCAGAAACGATTCTTACATTCTGATTAACGACTGAATTACACGTAAGAAAGTGATGTCACTGTGCCGTGGGCAAGTGCCGTCTTTTCTGTCTATTGCGGCCCTGCAGAGACCCGAGTCTGAGGTGAGTTTTCCAGGCTGCCCTGACATGACTCGGAGAGCTGGAGTCCTCGTTGAGTCTGGTTTGAGGGGTAGGGGGGCCACAAGTGGCAGGGCACAGTTTTACTTTTTTTCATATTTGAGCAAATGGGAGGGGGGTAATATGAACCGTTGGGTGTGCGCCTGGACGCTGAATATTATATTTTGTAATGTTTGCTCTGGAAAGTTGAGCGCAATATGAACGTGGCATCGTTGCACATATTCTTTTCTTTCGATGGGCGAGGGGAAAGAAAGCTAGTGACAGGTGTAGGTGTTTGCAGGACCCTTGATCAAGATAATTATCAGTACACAGACAGCATGGGCCCCGTGGCAAGTGTCTCCATGTGTTATACAGCTTCCTCCATGATGCAGACCCCTGTGCTGCTGAGTTGCATCTTACCAAGTTGAGCTGGGTTCTAAGTGACCATTAACGCTTCACCCTTGTCCGTTTGATGTTACTCCCAACCCTTTCTGGAAAAGATGCATCTTTTTTGTTACCCATTTATAATTTTACAGATTAAATTTACTATGGAGAAAAATGCACATTTGTGCACATTTTGGGAAAGTGCATAGTATTAAAAATGGTTCTTCGTGTGCCCTGCAAATAGTTACAAACGAGTTTAAATATTTAGGAATATTCATCACACATGATCGGGCACAATTTATTGAAGTAAATTTGACCCAACCCTTGATGCGTTTTAAAAAAAGATGTTAAGCATTGGCCCACATTACTATTGACCCTCCTGGGCCGTGCTGCTCTCTTTAAAATGGTGGTGCAACCAAGATTTTTATATGCGCTGCAAAATACTCAGTTTCCGGTCCCATTAACGTACTTCTGTGCAATTGATGCGGAGGTGACTACACTACTCTGGGACGGAAAGGCGCCCGCATAGCACAAAAAAAACTCACAAGGAGCTGGTACAACGGCGGGATCGCTCTTCCAGACATTAGAGCATATTATTGGGCCTCCCAGCTCGTCCCAATCAACCAATGGTTGCATGTGCCCCAGGAGGAACCAGTGTTCCGGCTGGACAGACATCTTCTGGCGCCGGCTGGGATCATGGACGCCCTATATAATAAAAAAAGAAAATCCACTATCACCGGACCAACACTGCACACAATACACATTTGGTTTGGGAGGGAGTGATAACGCAGGCAATGCCACTATGGGACACAAAGAAGCTGGGAATGCTGGGTAACACAAAGGGATTCCGCAACTGGGACAACATAGGAATAGAAACAGTGGGGGACTTGTGGCACAAAGGTGAGGCAGTTACATTCGCGCATCTGCAGGCCACTTATGGACTTGCTGAGACTGAAAGGTTCCGCTATATGCAGATTAAACATGCACTACTGTCAGTCTTACCACCAGACACGACCCCGGAGGAATCCTCACCATCAGAGGACAGACTCCTAACGGACCATCTTAAAAAAAAAAAAGGCTATCTCGATGACGTATAAAAAAATTATTAATAATAATAGACCTGACCCCACAGAGACAGTAAAGGCCTTGTGGGAGAGGGAGGTGGGAGACATTGACGAGGCAGACTGGAGGGAGGCGCTAGCTTCTCCCAGAGAGGTGGCTATTCCGTCAAGGCTACGGCTTGTTCATCTCAAATTTCTCCACCGCACATGCTATACGAGGGTGCTCCTACATAGAATTGGACGGACGGACACACCAAACTGTCTCAGGGAGTGCGGAGAGCCAGGGACATCATTTCATACCATCTGGAGCTTCCCCAGGATAGTGAGATACTGGAAGGCAGTGATGAGGACGCTCTCCCGGGTCACGGGAATCACTATATTGCCAGAGCCGCCTGCTTAATATATGGGAGTCAACGGACTTAAACACGACGACTCAGAGATGGGTGACTCTTGGCATAACAATAGCGAAGCGGAATATTGCCCAACGTTGGGTGTCTAGGATTGACCCTACTCTTGCCCAGTGGTGCAAAGATATGGACCTGGCAATGGTAGCGGCAAGTCAGTTTTTATACACTGGGGCTGTCCGAAAAAGTGGGTAAAGGTTTGGGGGGGTGGAACTCCTATCGGGGAAATATGTGAGCCACCGCCTCCTGAAGACTTTGATTCGGATGTAAGTGCTTAAATACACTTCGCAAAGCAGACTGTTAGAGAATGATCGTATGTACAAGGGATGGGTGCGAAAGGGTGATATCCGACTGTGGGACTATGATAACTGTGGAAAACATTGCATATCTAATACTGTGATCTATATACGCGTCATGCCAATTATGTTGCTCTGGAAATGCGTTGATTATCTCACTAAAAATTGTTTTTAAAAAAAAATGGTTCTTCGTGAACTTTTCAATCTGAGATGCACAGATAGTAGTTTAAACTTAATTGCTAAACTTTCAAATCCCCCATATTATATAGTTTGGTTTGTTTTGATACATTTAAGTATTTTTAGGTCTCTCGCCTAGGGGTGCAGTGCGCAGCATGAGACTTTTTGTAGGGGGTTTTAAAACGTATCTAGGAATCGCACACGCTCGTGCGTGAGCTTTTCCTTTTGGGCTATGCTATTGGCCTTTGCGTGTGTCTTTTTATTATTAAAGACAGCACGCAATTGGCCAAAGGCGGGCGCATAGCTCCGCACATGGCCTATTGGTGTCAATTATCGTGCCCACAGGGGCGTGTTAATGGAAACCAGATGGCTCACTGTGGCGCGTGCACGACTCGCGAGCTTCTTTGTTTTCCAATAGCGATCGCTTTCCCTGCCGCTTGTTAATATTGCTGTGTGTGCGCGTACATTTTAAATCGATCCGTTTACACTGTTACTAGTTGGAACTGGACGGGGTGTTTACAGACTCACGAACATAACGAATGGTCTGGAAAGGATATGGGTGTCAGGATAGCGGTTAGAAGCAGGAGCACGGCGCCCCAGTACTTGCATCTGGAGCGCGTGCCTGCGGGGGGCTCCTGCCTTCAGGCTCCTGCTGCCCCAGAGCTCCTCGGGCCCACATCAAAGAAACAGAACAAGGATAAGATGAGTCCTAAAAAGGAGGATAAAGGTATATTTTCATCCTTCCTCCCGCAGCCTCACTCAAGTGGGTGTAGGATTGTCTGCTTAGACGCCTATATGTACGCAAGGCCCTGGCCTATATATAAAATAAATACATATATGGCACCAACTTATCTGAGACTACAAATGTGAGGAAAATGCAATTTAAAATAAAGCTCTGTCCTTGAGTTGGGGGATACCATTGCAACGCTCCCCGGTGCTGGAACCAAGCGTGGGCTGCTCCTGAGTGGGTCCACGTTGTGCCTCATCCCCGCCCGGCACCACTCGCAGCCCCATCTTCACATGAAAACCTTACCGAGTCCGACGATGAGCACCGCGGTCAGGAGGGAGCCCAGGACACAACCCATGTCTTCAGAGGCCTTCGGGCACGGGACCAGTCTGTGTGTGAGATATTTCTGTGCGTGAGATATGTCTGATGTCTGTGCGTGAGAGATGTCTGTGCGTGAGGACTGTCCTGGTATTTGTGCGTAATGTCTGAGATTGAAACTTTGTGAGGGATGTCTGTGCGTGACGCTTGGATGCGATGTCTGTCTGATGCCTGCCTGAGATCATTTCCTGAGGTTCCTTTGTCTGTCTGTTGATCCACAGGACCGTCTCTCCTGGGTGTCTGCGTGATGGCTTTTTATACCTTCTCAGTCTGGGGGCAATGCCACACCTGCACTGGACTGACAGGTTTTCCCTCACTGACATCTGACTGAGGATGAGGGTGCGAGGGCCCTGGAAGGGGGGTGCAGACACCACCTCATCCGGTAAATACCGCCCAACTTGTGGCTGGTTTACCGGCTATACTGAATACCTGTTCTGCAGAGTTTTCATCTCAAGGCCTCAGGTCTGATTGCCCGGCCTCAGGGGGACATTGCACCGAATACATGCTGAAGCCCCTGGGTTAGAATATTAAAGGTGCGTTAAATGGCCCTCTTAAGAAGTTTTTACCACCCAAAGGGCGAATAGCAATGCAGGCTTCTGTGCTTTCTGCACGCCGCGGCTTTTAACGCACATGGGGGTGGCGGGGGATGTGGCAAAACCCAGGCCCCCTTGTGTCTGTGACTTTGGTGGTGTTAGGGTGGTTGCGGAGGGTGCATTGCACCAAGACAAGCATATCTGAGGTCAAAATGGGAATAACATGCAGTATTCAGTTCCAGATTTAAAGCATTCCGCATGGCTTGGTAAGTTATGAGGCCTTTTTACCAAGAGTGAGTGTTGGCAGGCAGAGCCTTTTTAAGGAATGGGCAAAGAGGGCCCTGTCCAGGGCCCCAGCATTTAAGGGTGCCTCCACATAGAGCCAGCCTTGCTCTGCAGAATCTTCCCCTAATGCCTTTGAATATTTCTTAAAAAAAGATTGCTTAAATTAGTTTTTCTTCAATTTATTTAGAATGTGGGTGGTGTATCGGGGTCCATAACAGACATTTGGCAGAGAGATACTTTCATTTTTCAAAATCATGTAACATTCATAAAAAAATATTTTATATCAAAACAATGTTTAACCTTCAGTGTGAAGGACTGCTTTTGGATGCAGTGTTTTTCCCTCCTCTGCAGGTGTGGTTGTGTGATCCTATGAATAGATGAGGCATATTGAGTGAAAGGGATAGTGAGATTCGGGAGGCGTATTTTTGGCGAGGATGAGCAGTCTCAACGAATAAAGGGAGCACTACTGTCAATGCGGAATGAGGAGACTGGAGGAATCCAAGGACCAGAGGAAAGAAGTCTCGACTGTAGTTGCCAACTTTGTTTCTCATTCTTTGTATTGCGGCTGCAGAATTTCTCTGTAAGACGCTTTGGAGGTCCATTAGTAATGCTGTATTTTTAGCCCCGTCTAGCATGGCAGCGCATGCGTTGCTCGCTCTGCGAGATCTATTGTTGTCTAGTCGACTTCGGAAGTGGGGTGGAATCTCCGCCCATGCTTTTCATTGGCGTGTGTCACACATTATGCTAAAGACTTGCTTTCTATTGAAAGTAAGGCTTTTTTGTTCCCTCCCTGTCTCCTTTAGGCCCCGCCCATCCGGGCTCGTACATGAGCACGCTCGGCGCTTTCACTTGTCGTCTTTGATCTCCATGCTGCTTTGATTTTAACAAATGACGGCGCTTCATTCTTCAATATGTGGCTTCTTGGCGGAATCCAGGGGCCCTTGCAGCATTTTAATTTAGGTTTGTGTACCACCTTAAACCTCAGCGGCAAGGCTGTCTGGATAATTGAGCTAACCGAGTAATTGAAATACAATATAAAAAGTATGCGATGAAAATATAGGGTGCAGATGATGCGGCCTTCATTACTATTCGTGGGACGGTTAAGTAAATAATTTACAAAATAAAGGAATGCAAGACTGGTAAGACCACACAGACTTGCGCCTCCCTTTAAAGGATGGCAAATGGTTATGTTAAATATGGGCAATACATTTTGAGGGGTGGTGAGGGGTCAGGTGCCCTTTGCGACATGGAGCTTCCTTCATCTGTTTCTCTATAGACAGTGCCAGGTTTGACCTGACTGTGGCCCACAGGTCTCATTTCCTCACATATGCATCTGCGCGTGTGGTTATTTTCTTATATCGTGCCAAATTATAAATTAAATCATTTCCAGCATTTTTTGCAATAGTGTGGAACGATCCATTTCTATTAAAATTGTACCATACATGTGCTTTTTTAAATTAAACTCTTAAGTTCTGTTTGTTTTCATTAGTAACATTATTTTCTTACACTTCTGAGTGGTAATAAAATACAGATTCTGACTTCTGAAGGACTGGCATTGTTGCCCCCCCTCTCTGAATGTTCTGCCACTTCTTCTCATGGTTCATGGGTGCATCTTCATAAGCGTCGTATCAGGAACAGATATCACCACAAGTCATCCAATCAGAGGGCGTACAAGATAACATCGTGGGGTGAAGGCTCCAGTGTCCCTGCTCAGCCTAATTAAATGTATTTTTATGGGTACATATGTGAGAGAGCATAGCAACAGACACTGAAAACAACATTTATTTAGTGAAACTGCTTACATTATAAAGAAAGTATTCAGAAATGAGACAATGCAAGAAAAAGACCTCCCCATGCTTTATATTTTAGTTAAAGCTTTGGAGCTGCATCTCCCTGTGCCTTTCCATCACCAGTGGCACATCACAGTCCATTGCAAATAAAAAAGCAAAAGTACAAAACACATTATAATTTTCAACACCACCAGCTCTAACTTTAACAAATGTGAGACCTATTGCATTGCAAATGCTTGTTACGTTTGCAATACCACAGGATAGCATAGCATCTGTTTAAGTGGTGGTATGACTTGTTGTGTTCCATAGGAACTGCATAATGCTTCTTATCTGGTTAAAGGCACTTTACACAAGCTTCCCTTTTAGTACAGTTGATGCTGCATCAAATCTTTTTCAATGTGAGTGAATATATTCGCTTTTATGCTCCAGTGCTTCTTGGTTGCTCATTGAATTGACACACAACTTTTCTGTAAGAAATTTTGACAACATAGTTGTTTTTTCATTTGGAAGGCATCTTGTTTTGTAGCAGTTATGTTAACTACTGTTCCAGTTAACAAGTAAGAACTTTGCCACCGTGGAGAGTCGTGCTTGAAATCTGCTTCAGCTACATTCCTTGAGTGAAGGCCAAACCAGTTAGTAAAGTGCTGAGCTTTTGGCTGTAGGTTATCTAAATGTTTTGAATGGCCTTAAAATCTATCCAGCCGTCTTTTGGGTGCAACATTTTGAATTCTTTCTGCAGCTGCCTCAACGTTGCCAAGCCATTGCTAAGTTTCCCAACTTTATGCTATGAATATCAAAGTACTCTGCTCAGTGGTTGGTGCATAATTCATGAACTACAGGCACGTATCAATTGTTTAAGTTCTTCACTAAGCCTATTGATCAACGTCAGAGGGACATTGGCCTGTTCACGTAGATCGCGGGTATAGTTAATAATTGAGCAGTTGCTAGCTAGTTTTTATTTTTTTGAGGTTCTGCATTTAAGAAATGGGCTGATTTTGTACAAACGCTCTATTCAAAGCTACACCAGCTAGCTCTTCTAAGAATGATTGTGGTGTCTGGGTTTTACTTTTTTTTGTATTTAAAAAAAAGAATTTGTATTGATGATTTTTTTTTGTCTTTGGAATCTATTGGGTTGTATTTTTCAAGAAAAGAACCTTTCAATAGGCAGTAACTGATTCATAACACAATTAACTTAATCTGATCACATACCATTATTTTGCCAACGAAGATCTTCCGTTGCAATGCATTAATGATGTAGCATCTATTTCGTTGCATGTACGCTGACCCTTGTTACCCAAATTGTTTTCGTCATCTTGCAGTGGTAGCCATAGATTTGTGTAACCTGACAATTCAGCACTTGCTGCTGCTGGAAGTAATGCTTCCTACGTCCTCTGTGCCAGTTAGCAACCAGAAACGTAACTATTGATGAAGCTTTCTGACCGTCTCCTTACGCACATCCTAACTGCATACTGCCTGTCCACTTCTCCCCTGCTTAAAACGCTGCTAAACCCCACCCTCACTTATTCAGTTGTAAACTCTTCCCCCTGGCACTTGCCAGTGTCTTTTTCATCCTGTCCCTCTCCTCCTTTTTACCACACACAGGGCCTGCGGAGAGCAGCACAGTCATTGATAGATCTGTTACACCGACACTCCTGTCTCGCCCCAACTTCATGACTAACGCCACCTTTCCATTGGAACAAAGTTCTTGTTTGATTTGTTTTCACTCTGTTAGGAGAGCTCGGCCTGGTTGGATCATCTTCCTTCTTATTCGGGATCATCCCATCCTCCTGAAAACACATTTCCCCCTACTCGCAGCGGTACACTAACAAGGCATCTTTCATAATATAGTAATAACAGAATAAAATGCAGAGGTTAATCTTCTAATTCATTGAGGGCCACCATTTGTTAGAAAATGATACCATTAAATACTACTCGACAACAATGGGAGAGGTAGGGAAAGTCAGACACTCTCTCAATCCCCAGTTCAATACACATAAACAAGAAAAGAGAGGTCAGAACAATCTCTCAAAACCACAAGAGATGGAGTCACTCCAAGGTTCACACACCCACTTTGGGTGGTAAAGAAAGCCCTCACACACCGACCTAGTCAGTGTCATGCTTCATCATCTGGCCCCACCAAAAAGGCCGAGTGCCTCTTTGGTGTGCTGCGACGCCAGAAAGACTGCGGAGCTGGTTTGTGTAGGGAGGGCGTGTTATCAAATAAGGTGAAAATTTTAATAGTGCCTAGAATGGGTATCAAAATAAATTTTAATAAGTGATCCCTAAGGCACAGAACAAAGAGTATTTATGTGTCTGAATTTAGCTGCCAAGGTATTAGGATTGGTTAAATTCAGAAAATACTAATATTAATCTCAGTCAACATGTTTCTGCCATATGGGTGGTTTTATTTACCAAGGCATTCGTCAGGACTAAACCCCGGCGGTATGGGCTCTCTAATCACCCACCCTAACCTGGGGACGTGAAAGTGAAAATTAAAAAGGTGAAAAAGTGCTTAAAAAAGGGAAGAGCGTGGTGCTCATTCCAAAAATACTCCAAAACTTTTTAGGAGTGTTACAGCACCTGTAATATGAAAAACATAGACAAACAGAAGACAAACATACATATTATTAATATAAGCCTTACTGTATCATCATAGTGCTCCATAGTATGTGGCATATATGGTGTTCCCAAAGTAACACTGATTTTAAACACCATCCGAATAGCCCCTAGAGGATAGTAGCGGATAACTCTGGGAAGTGAAGTGCTAAAGGTGTCTATTTACAAGGAATATTAAAAGGGGGTTTAAAACACAATATGTGTACTCCTTATGAAGGGATCAATGGACCTAAAAGGTCAGTGCCCCTCAAGATGGTATCTCAAGTTGAAATCTCACTTTAAAATAGGGCGCTACTCGCACCATGGGTCTCGGGAGGGGGGGTGGAGCGACCTGGCACATCCTAGAAGGAAGAAGAGGAATTTGTTGAAAAAGATGAGTGCACGATTGAACACTTAGCTTATTAGGCGGAATTTCGGTGATCTCGCAGGAGTGTCAACTCACGCCCTCAGCGCTCTCAACCCGCCGTTAACCTAGCTGTGGCCTCAATACCGGACCCCGAGGATGGTAAGACGGGGCCGGTAGCGCTCTGTTTAAAGGTTTCGCTTGCCGTGTGAGCCGCTCTTCCGGTTGGGCGTGTTTAGAAGAAAAGATCACCAACTCTGATTCTATACCACTCACGTGTGTTACTACATACAGTAGTCTCTCTAATCTGATGAAGAAATCAATCAACAAGCATTGGAGCATATTGACTTCCTACAAAGAAAACTGGGAGAAACCCCTTTTTTTTCTTTCAAGAAAGGACGGAGTCTTAGAGATGCCTTGGTGCATACTCGCCCCAGGGTAAAGCCACCCAATCCACACCAACAGTCACCGCTGCTTGGGGTATGCCCAGAGTCATAGGTCATTACCCTTGCTCAGACTGTAGTGTCTGCCACCTAACTGAAGCTACCAAAACTCTGTCGCTTGAAGCAGGAAAAGTATGGACACAAAGAGAACATACAAATTGTAACACTATGAACGCTGTTTACTTGATCACTTGCCCCTGCCAGCTACTCTATGTTGGTATGACCACACGCAAGGTCAAACAACGTATCTGCGAACACCGGAGCAACGTCAGATGCAAAAAAGTGACTACCAAACTGAGCCGTCATTTCTTGGACAGTAATCACACTCCAAATGACATGAGGTGGACAGTAATTGAAGTTGTGAGTGGCACAACTAACGTAACCAGTAGACTATTTGAAAAGGAACAACGCTGGGTGTATCGCTTGGGCACAAATGTAAATGGGCTGAACGATGACATCCCATGGAACACCGTACTACCTTGAGACGAATCCCTTGTGACTCATACGGTTACCACAACCATCTGAGTAACTCTCTAATGATTCTATTGGCATTTACCCTGAGATTAGCCCATTACTCAATATGACTCTGTATATTCCCAACAGTGGCAAACTTAACAGAAATATCGCTTTCTTTGATCTCTGTTTCACCTGTTCGCTTTTTTAACAACAATGTCCGCTAATATTGCACTATCCTTTATAATATGTCTGCATTAGCCATTGAGTTTAATTCATACACGTTTTTTCCCAAATGCACAATCTGACATATACAAAATACATACTGTTGCACTTGATATTTCAAGTGGATCTAGGCACTCTCATTGTACACTCTTAACTTGAATTACGAGATGCGCACTTATGATAACATTGCTAACATCATCGCTCGATTTGCCTATACGGGGAGACGGCAGCCAAGCCTCCCTCTGAATCTCGACCGCGCCTCCTGGGGAGGGCGGGCGTGTTCCAAGCCTCGATGTGGCGGGACACGCCCACCCGGAAGAGCGGCTCACACGGCAAGCGAAACCTTTAAACAGAGCGCTACCGGCCCCGTCTTACCATCCTCGGGGTCCGGTATTGAGGCCACAGCTAGGTTAACGGCGGGTTGAGAGCGCTGAGGGCGTGAGTTGACACTCCTGCGAGATCACCGAAATTCCGCCTAATAAGCTAAGTGTTCAATCGTGCACTCATCTTTTTCAACAAATTCCTCTTCTTCCTTCTAGGATGTGCCAGGTCGCTCCACCCCCCCTCCCGAGACCCATGGTGCGAGTAGCGCCCTATTTTAAAGTGAGATTTCAACTTGAGATACCATCTTGAGGGGCACTGACCTTTTAGGTCCATTGATGCCTTCATAAGGAGTACACATATTGTGTTTTAAACCCCCTTTTAATATTCCTTGTAAATAGACACCTTTAGCACTTCACTTCCCAGAGTTATCCGCTACTATCCTCTAGGGGCTATTCGGATGGTGTTTAAAATCAGTGTTACTTTGGGAACACCATATATGCCACATATTATGGAGCACTATGATGATACAGTAAGGCTTATATTAATAATATGTATGTTTTTCTTCTGTTTGTCAATGTTTTTCATATTACAGGTGCTGTAACACTCCTAAAAAATTTTGGAGTATTTTTGGAATGAGCACCACGCTCTTCCCTTTTTTAAGCATTTTTTCACCTTTTTAATTTTCACTTTCACGTCCCCAGGTTAGGGTGGGTGATTAGAGAGCCCATACCGCCGGGGTTTAGTCCTGACGAATGCCTTGGTAAATAAAACCACCCATATGGCAGAAACATGTTGACTGAGATTAATATTAGTATTTTCTGAATTTAACCAATCCTTATACCTTGGCAGCTAAATTCAGACACATAAATACTCTTTGTTCTGTGCCTTAGGGATCACTTATTAAAATTTATTTTTGATACCCATTCTAGGCACTATTAAAATGTTCACCTTATTTGATAACACGCCCTCCCTACACAAACCAGCTCCGCAGTCTTTCTGGCGTCGCAGCACACCAAAGAGGCACTCGGCCTTTTTGGTGGGGCCCGATGATGAAGCATGACACTGACTAGGTCGGTGTGTGAGGGCTTTCTTTACCACCCAAAGTGGGTGTGTGAACCTTGGAGTGACTCCATCTCTTGTGGTTTTGAGAGATTGTTCTGACCTCTCTTTTCTTGTTTATGTGTGACCATTCAATACTAGCCACGTGTTAATATATTATTTAATGAATTCCCATATATTTTGAATTAAGAGCATGCGTCCACAGGTTCAGCCGCGGCTTCCCTTTAAAGGTGAAACTACTGCTTGCAAGAGACTGCTTCATGTTTATATTCTTACAAGTAATGCAATTTCTAGGAGTACTGGATTACCGTCTGGTCTCACATCCCCAATATGCCCATGGTGTGTATTTGTTCTGTGGTAAAGGGGTGTTACAAGCACTGATGCTTTGCTATGCCTCTTAAGATGGGAGACTGCTTCAGCTGCTTAATATTTGCTTTACTTGCTGTGTGTGTAAGGGAACCTTGGAAATGCAATGATAGCTGCTTTTGGTGGTCCTAATGAACACAATCATTTAATGTAAAAAGTAAGAGGAGATACAAGTGGGAACATAAATTGGGAAAAATTGCGAATGAAACTCAGGCAAACACAAAACTGTGGCCAAACAAATTGCCACAATTAGGCCAACCAAGAATACATTAGAGCACTCTTGCACATATTAATACAAAATATACAGTTATGTTAGGGTGCGGGAAGTCGTTTCGATCCCTCTAAGTAAATCCTTGAATCATCGTCGGGACATGACTATAGATGTCTGAGGCAAATGCATATTTGAGCAATGTTCTAGTACTAAAGTAGCTGCGTGGCTTAGGGTAGAGGTGCCCGGTCCTGGTATTAGGCCCCATCGTAGGACTTGGACCCCTCCAATCATGCGGTTGCGTACAGTGGGTTGTTGGTCACAGGAATGAGGAGGAAGGAGTCTGCATCGATGGCCGCTGATGCACCAACTGTATGCCAGATTAACCAAGGGATATGAGAGAGAGGAGGTCTGTTGGAGACAGATGCTGATAATGCAGCTTGATTGGCTGAATCTTAGTCTGAGATAAGCGATCAAAGTGGTTGGTGGCACGAGTGAACTGGGTGTTGGCGTGAGAATACTGGAACCTGTTCAGTGATACATTTAAGCTTAACAAATGTAAGACATTTGGAAATGCCAGTGCTGATTTCTTATGTTGGGTACCTGGGTGATCTTGGCTTCCTTTGGAGCAGAATGTTATTGCATCTTATTTCCTGCAAGACAGTCTACACAAGCTTATTTTTCACAAACCTAGTTATTGTTCAACACCCTGTTCCAGGATTTCTTGTATTAAACGTATAATTTTGGTTAATGTCTTTGATTGCTCTAGCCTGCTGATCAGCCTGCTGTCCTGCCTCTTTACAAAGGTGAATCACACCCTGTGTACTCCTTCCGATACCGCAACCTGTCATCCATGCCTGATGGGCCTATACCTGGCCGCACGATCCAAGGTCTCATAAGAGTGAGCTGGTCTGATTCATACAAGGCTGATATCACGGTGCTTGTTTATTTTAGATGCTGCCATTTGCATGTAAGGAAACGCAAGCACACTTCTTGTTTTCAATAAATCAACATGAAACCCTAGCACGTTTTCCCAAGTCTTTTAGGTTCTTCAAATTGCAGCAAATGTGCACACATCTAAGAGACATGTACCCCATTTTTTCTCCAATGGAAATGTTTTCTGATCCATCTTTTTAAAGTTCTCTACCCTAAAATGATGTCTTTAAATGTAATTTAGCTTATTCCAGATGGTTATTTGAATAGTATAGTGCCCATGTATGCGTACCTGAAGGTGGCAGGGAAAAATATATTCCTTGCTGGTGTTTTGCAAGTGTGATTTGCTTGTGCTGATTTTGGACCAGAACTGGTTATTTTCTAAGTGATCTTTGTCCGAAGTGTGTGTCTAAACATTTGTTGTGCAACATGGGCTCTTCAATGCCGGACAAGTCTGCCCATCACAGGTTGGATCCTGAAGTTACTTATGAAACATGGAATTGCAGGGTATCCTTTATAATTATGGGTTCAATTTCAGCCCCCAGTGCTCCTTCTATGATTCCTCATTTTCTCTTAGAGAATTTCACTGCGGCCTGCATCCAAAACCTCCAGGTGAAATTTGCCATTCAGTGATCACAGATCTCATATTTTCGATGGGGTGGGTGCTGATAATCGCCTCATCAAAATTAAATGGCGCCTCATAATGAGGGCATAAGTGCTGCTGGGTGTTGCCTCACTATCTGTTGCAATAAAAATCTGTTGAGGGTGAAGTAAAATTGTCCAATTGACTCTTTGAGTTTCTTAAAATGGGATTCTAGCAGGATGGCTGGTGGTCTGCAGGATATTTCCTCCGGGTTGGGGGTTGTTTAGGGTGTGAGACCGCCCCTCCAATAAGTGCTGCCTTGGCTTGTTAGTTGGGTCTAGGGGCCCTGAGTTGAGTCTAGGCTGCTACGTCTGTTTTTCTTGTCATCCTGATTTCATTAAGATGTTGTAACGTGCTATATTTAGTGACCGATTTACCCCAAAAAGTAGCAAATCTGCACTTCTTTGCATGGAGGCAAAAGTACTCCTTTTTTATAATTCACAAACATTGAAAGTTAAGCCGGCGTCAGGTTTTCAGGCATACGACTGGCAATTAAACACCCAACAGGTGATGAGGCGAATGCTTGCAAATAGTCTAGGGGTAGAATTCCAAACCATTATTTTTTGCCTACTATATTCCCTAGACTGATGGTTGAGTTTAGCAGACCAAGTAAGAGCTTACAGGATTGAGGAGGGCTTAATTACCTTTACTACTGCCAGATTTAGAGAGGTCTGCTAGCCATGTACATTTGGAGGAACTACCATCATGATTGGTTCGGGCAATGTAGGATAAGTTTGATGGATGGGTCTGTCCATATACATATGATAGCTGAGCATCAAATTTTTCCACAGCGGGAGTTTATATTTGATAAATTAAATACAAACTAATGCCCCCGCAACCATGTGAGTTTTCTCCCATGATGTGGGATATTATTATGATTTTTATTATTGTTATTATTCTATCATCGTCTATTATTGTTATTGTGATTATATTTTTTTACATTTCTATTTTATTGATTTATTCATTTTTTAGTTTCTATTCTTTCTATTTTCCAACTTTATTACTCCATCACTTACTCCATCACTTACTCCATCACTTACTCCATCACTTACTCCATCACTTACTCCATCACTTACTCCATCACTTACTCCATCACTTACTCCATCACTTACTCCATCACTTACTCCATCACTTACTCCATCACTTACTCCATCACTTACTCCATCACTTACTCCATCACTTACTCCATCACTTACTCCATCACTTACTCCATCACTTACTCCATCACTTACTCCATCACTTACTCCATCACTTACTCCATCACTTACTCCATCACTTTATTGTATTTTATTTTTATTCTTTTTATTCTTTTTTTATTTTTGTGTATTATTATTACTATTACTTTATCACTTTATTACTTTTATTACTATGTTTATTATTTTAATTTTATTATTTTTTACTAATATTATTACTATTATTGTCATTTACTATTTTGACAATTGCTATTACTTTTATTATATTGCTATTATTCTATTGGCAATGTTTTTTTATTGCTTTATGGTTATTGCTTTATGGTTATTGCTTTATGGTTATTGCTTTATGGTTATTGCTTTATGGTTATTGCTTTATGGTTATTGCTTTATGGTTATTGCTTTATGGTTATTGCTTTATGGTTATTGCTTTATGGTTATTGCTTTATGGTCTTTGCTTTATGGTCTTAGCTTTATGGTCTTTGCTTTATGGTCTTAGCTTTATGGTCTTAGCTTTATGGTCTTTGCTTTATGGTCTTTGCTTTATGGTCTTTGCTTTATGGTTATGGTTTTATGGTTATGGTTTTATGGCTATGGTTTTATGGCTGTGTTTTAGTGTTTTGGTGTTTTAATGTTTTAGTGTTTGAGTTTTGGTGTTACTGTTTGTGTTTACTTTGTTTCTCACTGTCTTTATTATTTTTACTATTTTATTTTTATTATTTTTATTACTATTATTGTCTGACTATTTTGACAATTGCTATTACAATTATTATATTGCTATTCCATTGTCATTATTTTTTATTGTTTTATGGTTATTGCTTTATGGTTATTTTAGGGTTATTGTTTTATGGCTGTTGTGTATTTTGGTTTTTTAGTGTTACTGATTGTGTTTTGGTGTTACTGATTGTGTTTTGGTGTTACTGATTGTGTTTTGGTGTTACTGTTTGTGTTTTAGTGTTTTACTGTTTTACTTTTTCTCACTGTCTTTATTATTATTTTTTGTATTTTATTTCTATTTTTATTTTTTACTAATATTACTATTATACTGCTATTATTCCATTGGCAATTTTTTAAATTGTTTTATGGTTATGGCTCTATGGTTATGGCTCTATGGTTATGGCTCTATGGTTATGGCTCTATGGTTATGGCTCTATGGTTATGGCTCTATGGTTATGGCTCTATGGTTATTTTAGGGTTCTGGCATTATGGCTGTGTTTTGGTGTTTTGGTGTTACGGTTTGTGTTTTGGTGTTTTGGTGTTACGGTTTGTGTTTTGGTGTTTTGGTGTTACGGTTTGTGTTTTGGTGTTACGGTTTGTGTTTTGGTGTTACGGTTTGTGGTTTGGTGTTACCGTTTGTGGTTTGGTGTTACCGTTTGTGGTTTGGTGTTACCGTTTGTGGTTTGGTGTTACCGTTTGTGGTTTGGTGTTACCGTTTGTGGTTTGGTGTTACTGTTTGTGGTTTGGTGTTACTGTTTGTGGTTTGGTGTTACTGTTTGTGGTTTGGTGTTTTGGTGTTACGGTTTGTGTTTTGGTGTTTTGGTGTTACGGTTTGTGGTTTGGTGTTACGGTTTGTGGTTTGGTGTTACCGTTTGTGGTTTGGTGTTACCGTTTGTGGTTTGGTGTTACCGTTTGTGGTTTGGTGTTACCGTTTGTGGTTTGGTGTTACCGTTTGTGGTTTGGTGTTACTGTTTGTGGTTTGGTGTTACTGTTTGTGGTTTGGTGTTACTGTTTGTGTTTTTAGTGTTTGAGTTTGTGTTTGAGTTTGTGTTTTACTGTTTTACTTTTTCTCACTGTCTTTATTTTATTTTTATTAATATTTTTACTAATATTACTTTTATTATACTTCTATTATTCCATTGTCAATTTGTAAAATAGTTTTATGGTTATCGCTTTATGGTTATCGCTTTATGGTTATCGCTTTATGGTTATCGCTTTATGGTTATCGCTTTATGGTTATCGCTTTATGGTTATCGCTTTATGGTTATCGCTTTATGGTTATCGCTTTATGGTTATCGCTTTATGGTTATCGCTTTATGGTTATCGCTTTATGGTTATCGCTTTATGGTTATCGCTTTATGGTTATCGCTGTGGTTTGGTGTTACTGTTTGTGGTTTGGTGTTACCGTTTGTGGTTTGGTGTTACCGTTTGTGGTTTGGTGTTACCGTTTGTGGTTTGGTGTTACCGTTTGTGGTTTGGTGTTACCGTTTGTGGTTTGGTGTTACCGTTTGTGGTTTGGTGTTACCGTTTGTGGTTTGGTGTTACCGTTTGTGGTTTAGTGTTACCGTTTGTGTTTTTAGTGTTACCGTTTGTGTTTTTAGTGTTACTGTTTGTGTTTTTAGTGTTACTGTTTGTGTTTTTAGTGTTACTGTTTGTGTTTTTAGTGTTACTGTTTGTGTTTTTAGTGTTACTGTTTGTGTTTTTAGTGTTACTGTTTGTGTTTTTAGTGTTACTGTTTGTGTTTTTAGTGTTTGTGTTTTAGTTTTAGTGTTTTACTGTTTTACTTTGTCTCACTGTCTTTATTTTATTTTTATTAATATTTTTACTAATATTACTTTTATTATACTTCTATTATTATTCCTTTGTCAATTTGTAAAATAGTTTTATGGTTATTGCTTTATGGTTATTGCTTTATGGTTATTGCTTTATGGTTATTGCTGTGTTTTGGAGTTACCGTTTGTGTTTTGGAGTTACCGTTTGTGTTTTGGAGTTACCGTTTGTGTTTTGGAGTTACCGTTTGTGGTTTGGAGTTACCGTTTGTGGTTTGGTGTTACCGTTTGTGGTTTGGTGTTACCGTTTGTGGTTTGGTGTTACCGTTTGTGGTTTGGTGTTACCGTTTGTGGTTTGGTGTTACCGTTTGTGGTTTGGTGTTACCGTTTGTGGTTTGGTGTTACCGTTTGTGGTTTGGTGTTACCGTTTGTGTTTTTAGTGTTTGTGTTTTTAGTGTTTGTGTTTGAGTTTTAGTGTTTTAGTGTTTTACTTTTTCTCACTGTCTTTATTATTATTTTTACTATTTTATCATTTTATCATATTTTCTTATTTTACCATTTTATTAGAACTATTTTTACTATTATTTTTACTAATTTTTACTATTCATTACTATTTTATTACTAATATTATTGTCTTATTGTTTTATTGCTATTTTATTATGTTTTTATGATTTATGGTTTTAGCATGTTTTTTTATATATATATATATAATATATTACACTGTTTCTCACTGTCTGAATATTCTTGGTGGTGATGGACAGTTAGTCATCTGGCTCTAAATAGGGTGGACCTTCCGATTTGTTTACTTTTGACATCACTTACTCTGTTGGGCTGTCTGAGTTTTACAGGGACAGGCAGAAGCACCAGAAGGAGCAAAGGGGTGTTGTCACAGGCCTGGTCACAGTACTCCGAGAGGCACTCGTCAATATCCACACAGACCGTTCTAGGTGTGCCCTCCACACTGAACGCTTGCACCGCGTTGACATTGCCTTTCTGAATGATGTACCCTGGGGGGCAGCGACAGGACTCCATGGTGTGTGATTCACACTCCGCCGGGCACTCGCTGCTATTGCAGAATATCTGCAAAACATTAGGTGGACTG
Organism: Lissotriton helveticus; assembly: GCF_964261635.1. NCBI lineage: Eukaryota > Metazoa > Chordata > Amphibia > Caudata > Salamandridae > Lissotriton > Lissotriton helveticus. The sequence goes on from NC_136073.1 coordinate 821,832,468, forward strand.
TCCTTGAATGTTTACCAAACTTCAACCAACAAGCCCTCTTCAGACTCGAACAAAGATGGGTACATCGACTACAGTGCGACGAACTGGGATTGAACGATGGGGTGCCCTGGACAACACTCGCCAGATAGTTATCATTCTGGACTTCTTTTGTCCATCCCTATACGATTACCAATATGACAGACCAGATCACACTACCCGTTCCAAGATGGCCCCCGCATTGCAGTGTGCTGGCCTCGCTGTTTTGAGCTAACCCCTCTTTGCTCTCCACTCCCGCGTGCCGGTGCCTAGCAACCGGAGGGACACGCCCCCTTGGTGCGCGCTCAACTCTCCCTTATCTGCACCGGACATTGCCTAACTACCCTGCTGGCTGTCCTGACTTCGGTTCACCGTGGGAGGGGTAGGTGCTGAGATGCCTGCCATCAGCGACCTTTGAGGTAAGGTGTTGAGCTAATCCTTGAAACCCCGCGTGCTCCCTGCCAGACGCGCGGAAAGTCACTACTTAGCTGGGCTCCTTCACGCGGGGTTCCGCGTGAAGGCTCGTATTTTTCTAACGATCCCGCGGGATGCCTTACTCTCCCTGTAGGAACTCCTCACTCGCTGCTGGCCCCACCTGGACAGCTCGTGAGGCCTTCAGGAGAAATTACAACGGGTAAGCGTATCCTTGATTCTGACATTGTCCTCGCTCACGCGCACTTGTCGAGCAGGGCACTTTGTTTGTTTTTAATACTCGCTGGTGATCACGACCACCACGCCAGCACCGACCCCACCTAGAGACAGAGTGTCAAACTATACACGATCGGTTTTATCTTTGCGGTTTTTTGTTTGTATGGCTAAACTCTTTAGTCTACATATATATTCTTAAACATAGGCTCCTCACGCCACCTGACTGTGTTAGGGTGTAACATTATCACTGGCCTTGAATTTTGGTTGCACACCCTACTCAGCACGTTGTACAGCCGTGAGCCCAGCCTCTTCACTAAGATGCATGCTATAACGAAACAGCATGACAGCCCAACACAGAACGTGTCCTTCACGCGCTCTGGATTTTTTAACCACTTTTCTCTCACAGTACCACTAAACTCTGTCATGAATCAGGCAGTTTTTACTCACTGGGCACGCATTATAAGTCACTTTGAATACAGGCACTATATGATGTATTCTGTATACAACGCGCTTTAACATCATTAATGTCTGCTTATTTCTCTCTAGTTCCCAGGAGGTCCTTCGCATGGAACCATTTCTGGACGACACTACACAGGTCGTATACCGGGGTACTCTTAGTTAAGAGGATTCCAGCAATCATATGAGCACTAAGGTCCTGACGAATTGCCCTTATGGCAAGAAACATGTCGACCGCATTCACATCAAGGGTTGAATAAGGATTGGTCCCATTGCCCATCACTCCTTAATACCCCTTATTTTTAATAAAGCAGCGAGCCTGACCATTAAAATAATGCCCAATGGACTCGACTGACTTTTTTTAGAAACACACACCCCCATGCTCACTATTGCACTTTATAGGCCCCTCACACACACACACCCGTTGGCTCGGAATAAAAGATCTCCACTAAAGTGCAGCTCCCCTTGCTGCCCGACGGGCATTGCACCGCCAGCCTGCCGTAGGAGCAGGATACCGATGATGACGCTGGACGGCCATCGGCTGGGACAACAGTTGTTGTCCTGTCGGTAACCTGTGTGAGGTATCCTTATATTCTGAAAAGGGTCTACACCATGCACTTATCCCTTCATAACTACTGAGAGAAAAGACTAACTGAGCTAAACCACTAGCTCCCACTGGGGAACTCTGTAGAATACTCTTTGTTTGCTATTGCAGAATATCTGGCACGTGCTGGGATCGCGAGAGTCTACGCTGTAACCCGGGTCACAATCACACCTGTAGGTGCCAGGCAGGTTGATGCAGTTCTGTTAACACACCTTCATACCTGACTCTTCTTTTCACCTCAGCCTGTCATCTCTCCTAATGATACCCGACCACCCCTGGTTCTCCTGCTCTTCTGCTCTCCTCGTTACCCTGTACCTCCCTTCATCAGAGGCTGGCTCTTTTTTATTTCCCATTAGCTCGTTCTTCAGTGCCACAGGATCATAACAAAAGCAATACCATTATGCAAATCATATTAATCTACTGGAAATAAAGTAAACATAATTTTCAATGCCAATAGCTCCAACTTTAAAAAAATGCAAGACCTATTGCATTGTAAATGCTTGTTTTTTTGTTGTTGTTGGGAAATGTGAGATTCATACCCACCCAAATGTCACTGGCTAAGCCTCGCTCCTGGGTGGTTTCCATGCCAGCCAGAGAAATGCAGAACCACGATTTAAAAAAAAATCTATAATTTCTGCATTGTTTGATTAAAAAGTATTAACACGTAGTAGTCCTACATCAATAAAACAATCTATCCTACGGCTACCAAGAGACGAATCTGATGATATTTAAGTTCTTTGTTTCAACGCAGTTTACTTTTTGGAGATTTGTCATTTCTGGTTTCTATGAAATGGGATGAAAAATACTAAAAAAACAAGGGGAGATCTAATCTGTTGTGTAATTTGTGATAGAACTCATTACTCCTTTACAGGGTAGCACATATACAAGAATTTGAAAGTCAGACAAAGATTTTCAATCGCTGTAGTTTCTTGCCATGCTCTAATTACTGTGTAACCTTTGTAACGATGTAACCTGTAACTATGATCTGATGCTCATGTAAAGCGCTCTGATACCTCCGGGTCTAGCCAGCGCTATATAAAACTTTTTATAAATAAATAAATAATGTTGCCCCTATTTGTTGTGTGAAGCCGGTTACGCTGCTGCACTTTCAAATGGTTTTGAAATGTTTTGTTTTGCTCGACTCTAGTAATAAAAACATTTAAAAAAATACATACATGTATGCATGCATATAGGTCAGACCTTTTTATGTAGTGGTCTGTTTAACGGTCTTTCATATTATGCTCCTATCACCATATTATAACACGTGAAAGTCGGTCAGCCCTTTTGAGTGATTGTCTCTGTTGTACTGTGGGTGATGGTGTTTATCTGGTCTCATGTGCCCAGCTGCCTAAAAATAAGTGTACTACTTTGCCAAGGCTGAGGGAATAAACTTGACATTGCCAATGTTTTTTTTTAAAAAAATGTTTATCCTGGTTTTAAAAAAAACCAAAACATTTTAGTGCTTTGTCGTATAATTGGTCTTTAGGTAGCAGAAATTTTTTAAACTAATAGTACCCTTTTTTTGTACCAGTAAGAATCTTATTTTCCTGTTTTGTGCATTAAAACTAAAAGGTTTTTACACATGGTATACGTACACCAGTGTACATGGAAGCACTCATGACGTTCTGTTATCTGTAAAACAGATTTCAGATTTAAAAATACTTTATTGCATTCATGTATGGCTGCTGCCATGGAATGTTTCATGTTGTTGGATTCAATTTTTTGGGCTACGCATGCATTAATAAAATAAAAAAGTAGAGCATGACACCAGCAGGCCAAAGCTAGGCAACCTACTGGCTTAGTGAATGATTGATTGTGTAGCTTAGAATTGTGTGCTGGTGAAGCCTATCCTGCACTGATAATGGCATGTAAGTTAACTTGTTGAAACATGTTCAGTATGCAGATGCCAAAACTTTGGTTCTCACCATCCCCACCCCTACCCGACTTACAGCTGTCTAACGCTTTCCACTTCTTGTCTGCTCCTTTTTTTTAACACATTTTTACTGATTTTCCACAGTACCAAATGGGCGAGGCCCGGCAAAAACAGTACATATAATGTGTGTGACATATAGTATGTAGGTACATCATACAAAACCCATATAGCCTGCAGAACACCAGACCAAAAATACCTCAAACTACACCGAACACAACTAGAGATCATTACATGCACATTATACATAAGTACCCAGCCACAAATAGTCAGTCATTGGACTAAACAGGTGAGTTGCTAACCACCAATCGTTCAATGGGATCTTGTAAGGATGACTGCGATATTGGGGGCAGATCGATACCTCTGTAAGCGGCCCATAGGGTCCAGATATTCCTGTGTTTCTGTGGGCACCCTCTCTCCTGAAAAACCACAGTTTCGACAGTCATACATTTTGTCTGTTGCCTTCCAAAGTGGTGCGATATCCCTCTTAGCTAGAGTGAGACCCAGAAATAAAAGGTGCTGCTTGTAGCGGTTCCCCCAGTGTCATCTGTGTTGTCGGACAGCTAAAAGCCCATCACGCAAACTTTCCCTAGAGACCCCATAGTTTTATGACTGGTTTGAACACAGCAGTTGTACATTAGCTGATTCCACATGTCATTTTGTTGCGTTTTCTTTTTTGGGGGTTTGGTTCCAAACATTTTTATTGGTTTTTAGCACAAAACAAAAACGAGAGAGCTCTCCAAACGAATCCCCCAAGAAAGCTTATATTCAGGTGTTCAAGAACTTGAATACAAAGCTATCATAATTTTCGTAGACATGCATTGAAATAGTGATATCCTCTTAAACACACTGCTTAATAGCTGTATAATCAAACAATATATTATCCGTTTATGTTGATATGAACATGCATGTGTAACTACATTCCTTCTGCTTGCCGAGTCTGGTTAGCTTCTTAAAACATCATTCTTGACATGGAGATAGGGAAAAGGGAAAAAATACTTCGAGACTCCAGGAATGTGTGGTATAACGAGAGAGCAGTTTAGAGTAGGAAAAACACTGGCGAGGGAAAGCACAGGAAAGGAGAGCAGAGAGGCGAGTAGTGGATCGCTAGAGCCATGGTAAGGACAGAGTTTAACCAGGGTAACTGGCACTTGGCGTAGGGACAGGCTAAAGGACTTTTACTGTATTTTATTTGTAAAAGGGTCCAGGGTTTACTTGATGCACCTGGAAGGGGCGGGGTTGCCACTGTGGTGATATTAGGCGATGTGTGGCTTCTAAGGTATGTGACCCACATCCACCAAGTATGATGAGACATGTTTGGAATCTTTCCAAACGAGTAGGGTAACTTCAAGTCCAACGATGGTAAATAGATCAAAGAGAATAAAGTATTATATGTAGGCAGGATTGACTTCCCAGCTGCGTGCGGGCCAAGTGCGATAGCTGGGAAGTCCAATGAGATAGTTAAATATTTAGTTAATTGAACCACTATATAGTTCCAGTGTGAGGTAAGATGAGGGCATGAACAAAGTGTGTTCTGGGTCACCTCTTGCTGTTTCACAGGACCAACAAGTATCCGTATCCTCAGTTTAAAAAGTTTACTTGGGGTCCAGTAAAGCGAGTGCATGACAAAATATTGTTTGTAGCAACGATGGAACAAGCTTACCATAGAGCAGGAGGGTCTTGATTTTACCCCGACTGCCTTCTGGGGCTGGAGTTCTACCTTTATTAATTCAATAACTGAAGGCTGAGTTTGGTTTGAGTAGATTTGGTTTAGGCAGGTCTTTTAGTTTAAATCCAAGCACAGAACCGTGGCTGCATCCTTGAGTGGGATGAGTAATGCTCTGACCACATGGACATCCTCTCTCCTCCTTCCTGCAACCTTATATCCTCCCCTCATATGTAGTGCACCCGAGTAGTAGTGTTCCGTTGTCAATACGCTATCCTCATCCCTGGAGAAGATGGTGCTCTGCGTTCAACTCGATGCTCTTTTCACTAAGAAGCCATCTCTTTGTCTGATTAACTGGCCATATTCTCCGGAAAGTTTGTAACCAGCTGGAAGCCCGATGATGACATTTGTGCTTCTCCGGTCGAGTGAGTTGGCAGCCTTTGATGGCCAATAGCGCAGTGTTCTTTTGTCTTCAGGCTCAATTGGATTTAATGATCTGTCTTGGATGTCCTGGTCAGTGGTTTGTTTTATGTGTACCACTAAGTGTGTTCACGTGCAAACTTTTGATGGGCCTCCCCTTTTGTCTCGGGTCTTGCTAAATGTTTTGTATTTAATTGCACAAGGACGAATGTGTTGCACCATTTAGTTAACGGGAAAAGTTCCTTAGCTAACTATAGATGCTCTCTGATGTGTCACTCATTTGCTGAGCTCCGGCCTTCGCCGGAGTAGGATGAATACTGGAGGAACTTTACAGAACTTGCTGATTCAGTTCTCTCCTTGGCATCGACAGCAAGCAGAATGTGTGGTCATCTTTAAAGCCTTTATCTAGATATTCAGAAATAATTTGTGGCTTCAACAGTTGTTCACTGATTGGAGACGGGTAATTAATTTTGAAGCCTTGCCTGCCATGTCTTATTTAGTTGCTGCTTGTCTCACAAATATTTATCTCCTGAAGGCGTTCAGTCCAGAAAGGAAGTATTTTTTGGGTCTGTTAGCTTTGTGTGTAAATCCTATTGTTTACAATGCTAATGCCTAGAGTGGGTTAGGATATCTCTTGTTCGTTTTTTTTGTGGTTTTTTTTCAGTTGCTTGCTTCGTATTGAATAATTTTCCTTTTCTTGTATTTTTCCACCGCAGGAGCATAACTTCTTTACTGTCCTTTTGTCGGAATGACTTTTATTCTTTCACTGCTTGCTGGAAGGAGCTGCTTTTTTTTTTTTTTTTTTTTTTTTTTTTTTTTGCAGAGTCCATACCGTGCTTCCCTTTCTCATCCCATTTTTGTGCTGTTCTGACCTTGGTAAAATCACCACAACCTGAATATTTTGGCCAGGTTTGACTAAAGGGCGGACTTTGTCAAGCTGGTTTTCTTATCTTAACTCCGATTGTCCACATGTTGCATGAACGTTTAGGCCATGGCATACAAAGGCAGCATTTATAGAACTGGAGAAGTTTCAGATGGCTGCACTCATTCAGAAAGGCTCTGAGACTGAAGGTGTACTTAACATGACTGAATGGGAGGTGTGGGTTCTTCTGCAGGCCCAGATATCTGATTCCTAGACTACTACAGAGCACCAAATGGCTGTAGACTTTGTTCCAGTTCAGAGTTGAGTGGAAAGTAAATGTCAAGCGTTTTCCTTTAAATTCTGAAAAGTCCTTATTCGAAGTTCTTCATGCAGTTGTGTTTTTTTTTTTTTGGTTGGTCCTTTCACTATCTTCAAGTGGATGTCCAGGGAACATAGCCTCGGAGAGCTGTTATGTTAGAGCACCTGCAACTAGTCCTTTTATTTCCAAGCTAGATCATGAACAATAAGCTTATAAAATGTTGTTCACTTTCCTTTTTGAAATTAGAAAAAGAATACATGCTATTTATAAAGATTGAAACTATTGAGTCCAGTGTTCAGTTTTGAGATAGTTGAAAACAATAGTTTAATTTTTCACCAGGGTCACGATTTTACTCTTTATTTTAAGAATGCTTTAGTAAACATTTACGGGGCTAATAGATCAGCACTCACATTGTAAAGGTGAGACCTATTGGTTTTGCTAGTGCGTGTTTGCTACAGTTTTCATAACGCTGGCAAACCCAGTTGGACCGGACTTTGTGTGATAACATTTTGTGCGTGCAACAGATGAAAACAGCATTTGTGAATGACTGTTTACATGCTCCTGCATATTGAAGCTAGGCGCATTCGTTTTTCCAATTCTTGTTTTTCTCTCTTTTCACTTAAACAAGGAAGAGCTATACTGACACTGGACTGTTAGGAGCAGTTACTATAACAGCACTTTTCCCAGATACAACAGAGTTGCAGGAACATAGCAGTAAGTTGGATGATACTCAGAAGTTCTCAAGTCAGGTTTTGATCATTTTTAACAATATACTCGACCTAACAGTAATGCGCTTCACCCATAAACTCTTTTCAAATTGTGGGATCCTAGGCACGTATTTGAAAGCACTGTTGTCTTTTAATCATTATCCCATTCAAGTGCAACTTCAAATAACTAGCTAGAGAGCCGTACAAAAAAACTCTTTAGTTTGATTTAATATACTAAACTTTCTCTCCAGATAAAATAAAAATCTAGCTCACATATACGGTAGAAACTCCCCTGACTTGCCTAGTAGTTAACTAATAGCATTGCCCTCAGGACAGAGGCAGGAATGTTTCTCAGTTAATGTTTAAAACACTCCTGTTTGTTTTAATACATATATTACTAAAGCATGATGTGGCACTGATGAAACGTTGTAGCGTACAAACAATGTATGGAAATCTGGTTTCAGTAAATATAATTGCTCATCACTAAGTAAAGTATTCAGCTTTGTTTTGATTCTCTTAAAATCTTTGCTTGCATCTCACTTCAGAATTGCAGATAAAGTGCTTTCCTAACTACTGAACTATATTTTGGAAGTATTTGTACAGTTCATTTAGATGCTATTGTGTGCCCAATATGATTGTCAGACAGTTGACTTTACAAAATCCATTAACTTTTCAGTCAGAGAAAGAGAAGTAAACACCAACCTCCAGAATAAAGTAAGCAGCAATTAGTAAGAAGATATTAGCTGATATTTGACATCTCTTTGTATGCACAGCAAATGCGACATTGTGAAAAATAAAAGATTTAAAGGCATCTTTAGTGCTCATTCACTTTCGGAATGAACAGAACACCCGTTCTTTGCCACTTCGAGCTCTACAGACAAGGCTGGTAGGCCCTAAATATAGCCTGCTCTGGTACAAAAAACTGACTGACTCACCACAGCAAGTTGGTGTAGGAAAGTAGGATCTGCTTCTATGGTTACCCCCCACTTTTTGCCTGATGCTAAGCTGTGTTTTGACGAGTCAGACTGGGGTTCAGATTAGCAGGATCCCTGTCAATCTGCTTTCTCCCTAAATTGTTGTTTAGTACCTAGGTACATCTCTGATTGGATACTGGGGTACACTTAAAAGTCCCTAGTATGTGGTATTAAGGTACCCAGGACATAGGTACCCCAGAGGTCTCCCATTGGCTGAAGCACATATTCTGCCACCCATGAGAGACCATTCAAAATGGAACTACAGGCCTGCCATTGCAGCCTGTGTAAGCTGGTGCTAGCACAACTTACTAAAGAAATAGGTTTCTTATATCTAGGGTCACTGCACTTAAAACCTACAAGTCACCCCTATAGCAGTCCTTTGCAATCTCGAAGGCAGGGTGCTTGGTTCTAAGTGAGAGGGCGCCCCTGCATGAGCAGGAGACCCCTGCAACTTACGGAGCCTATTATTCCGGGTTGTCAGTGAAGCAGCCATATACTATATAGAGGGGCACCTCGTAATTAAGCGATTTACCACCTTGAAACTGGCTGCAACGAATCCTATCATGTTTGGAATCAAACATGTTGGAATCATACCTTACACCATAAATGGTGTGGGAGGTATGATTCCAAGCACTGGAAGAGTCCTCCGTTAGGCTCTGTGTTCCCGGTACCAGCCTTCTTGATCCGGACAGCACAAAATGGTTGCTGTCGTCCAGAGACCGGATTCTGCCCTCCTGCTGAGTCAAGCTTGAGCATGGTAAAGGAGAACAGTAGGCATCATGTCACAGGGAAGTGAGGCTACCTCCTAGACAGCACTTAGTGTATTGGGATGGGGTGGGTACGCTTGCCAGCGCCACTGTCTGCATGAGGGGCACATTTGGTGTCCCTGTGCATAGTCTAGTTCAAAACAGTCCTGGGAGCTGTTGGCTCCCATTCCGGAGTGAGACTGGACAAAGGACATGGGAGTAACCTCCCCTTGTGCAGACCTCCCCTGGGAGGGTCCACTGAATCTTCCCAACCCTTTCCCTAGGGTACTGAAGGGCTTCCCTGGGTCTAGGTCCCTAGATTCGTCGTGGGATAAGATTCAGATCAGACACCACTGTACTTCTACTATCTGGGCACTCTGGACCTCACTGGACTTCGTTTGGGCCTTCTGCTGCATCGTCTGTGCCTGTGCATCATATAGGAACCTTCCAAGGCCTGTGAGGCATCCAAGACACTCGAAGAAATCTCCCTTGGAGTGAATGAGTTGCACCCCAGCATGTACAAGCACCGCAACTAAATCCACCGGTCTGCAGATCCTGAGCTTCTCCGGACTCCGTGGGCTCTGCAACACAGGTAGTGGTTTTCCACAGCTCCCAAGGCCTGCCCTCTCACCAAGTATGAGACCAATATCCCTTGTGGGGGTTGCAATAACCGAACCCCTATGCACTGCGTCCAACTTGCAGGTGCAAAGACTTGTTGGCTTCTTTCCAAGAAGATATTCGAACTCCAAGTAGCCCCAATCTCGAGCACCTTCAGTGACCAGAATCTTCAACCACACCGCATCGTGGCCTGCATCTTTTGGTGACCTGCTTGAGGTCCTCTCACGACTCCAGTTCCTTCGCCCTGTGGGTCCATTTGAGGGACACCTTTGTTTCTTATGGGCTCCCCGGTTTGCTCTGGGCCTACCCTGACCCTCCTAAATATCGCCCGGACCGCGCTGATGCAGTGTTATGGTCATCTACAGCTATCCTGCAACACCCGACATCGGAGTGCATTCGTCTTCCAAGTCTCCTGGTCACTTCTGAGTGACATTGACTCTGTCCCCTCTGCTTGAAAGTACCTCTCATCAAGAATCCATCTTCGGATTCCACCTGACTATTTCTCCTCTTCCAGCAGCAGCACTTTCTTGAAGTCCTCCATTGGGGTTCAACTGCAGTCTCTGACACTGCTTCACACGTATGCACCTGGCTTCCCTGGTGTAGGTAACATAGATACTAAGGTATCCATGGGTGGGGTTGCTCTCCAACCTTCTGTCTTCCACAGGGTTTCTTCAGGGTCCACTGGATAGAGTCCTTAAACTTTAAGAATCCAACCGCGACTTGCACATAGAGTTGAACGGAGCATGCAGTCGTGTTTTCCCCACTGCACACGCTCTCTGTGGGGTCTCTATCTACTCCACTTGGGTGGTTCCTTTGTGTCCCAGCACTTCTACGTCTTCTTGACGTCTTCTTGACCCCGTCTTGACCCAAGTCGTGGTTCTTATACCACTTTCTCAGTATATGGTTTGATCCCCCTCCTTGGGGCCACTGTGTATTTCGTGCTATTTACTGTGTTTCTTTGCTGAAGTATTGTGTGTATTGTGTATATCTCCAGGTAGGGGATGTTTTTATGTGTTAGAAAGTATTATATAATGAATACATATTTTTAAAAATACTAGGTGTGGTTCTTTTTCACTTAATCTATACAATAAGATTGCATTCTGGTAAAACAAGCTGCTTTACACTCCTTCTGGATCAAGTCTGAAGGCTGCTCTCCAGAGCTACCACTTAGAGAGCTGTCTAAGGTTTTCTAAGACCTCTTAAATCACCAGAAGGGTTGTCTGGACTGGTGCAGGGTGCCCACTTGCAATTGTTTTTTTTTTTTTTACGAAAAAAGTTTGGGTGTGCAAATTGGATCAACAATGTATGAATGAACAAAACCACTTTCGCAACTAAGGTGGTTTTGGTGATTTATTACACTACCACTATCCAATTACTTTTTTGAAAACAAATAATTAACACAGTTATGTCCTACAGAGTAGAACACACCAATCATTGGGTGGATGCTACAAGGCAGCTACCAGACATACTTTAATACAATTACAAATATATGCAAAATTGGAGGTGACAAACAATATACAGCCAATCCTTAGCAGGTCTAACGAGGTTCTCACAGTGGAAATCTTTTTCTATGAGGGTTTGTCAGAGAGGGTGACCATCACCAAAAACTGTGCCTCCATGGTAATCTGTGATTATGTCTAACCGAACACCAATCGGACCTTAATACTTTATCACTGACTTGTCACCAAATACAACTCGGGTCTTCTGTATTGAGCATAACCATTCCTACAATGTGGTCAAAAGGCATGTGGTTACAAAAATGTATATTTGGCCAACAGTTTTCAACCCCTCATAATGGGGTTTACCAAGGAATATCAGAATGCTAGTATTCTGCTCCCTGGTTTGTCAGTCTACCCAACATTAACCGTCCTTCTTACTATGGTAATGTGTGATTCCATCTAACATAATATCTGTCTACGGGCTTTGACATGGTGTAATAATAATCTATAGTTCAAATGTGCATACATACAACTGAATGCATCCCTGTATGAGGCACTCCTTAAGGTTAAAAAAAAAAATGACTCCACTGAAGGTCGATTCATATTTTCAGAGTTTATATGAAATAGTCACTTTCATTTTTAAAGTTCAACATATCCAACGATGTAATGATAAATGTCTCATTAATCAACCAATTAATACCAACTCCAATGCATTTCGGGTAAGGTACCCTTTGTCAAGGAGAACTGTGGGGGACGAAGTAAATATCATTAATAACGCGAAGAGGTAATGGTGTTAAAAAATCACGTATGAGAATACATATATGAAGCTGCCAAATAACCCTCTAATGAATTCAAAGATATTCTTGCGAACATCGTCACTAAAGCACACGAATCAGAAACCATCGACGATCGCACAAAATAATTCCTACTCTGTGAATATCCGAAGAGTCCTACAATACATATGACGCCCAAAATTCACAAGGATCTAGTTGACCCACCATTTAGACCAATTGTCTCAACAAAAGGATCCCTACATGAACCGGTTGGTAAGTTCATAGATAAATACCTTCAACCTGCTGTTAAAACCATGTAAAGCTATGTAAGAGACACCACTGACTTCCTACAAAAGCTGTTGGAAGTTTCCATTCAACCAGATGAACAACTAATTTTATGCACTGCGGATGTCGGTGCATTATACACCTCCATACCTCATGACGGCGGTATAGAAGCTATTGAAAAAACTATCTTACAATGCGACATTGAACCACCTATGCAAGAGTTCCTTATGCAACTTATGATTTTTACCTTATACCACAGTTACTTTAAACATGATGAAAACTGGTACCTTCAAATGTCTGGAATGTCCATGGGCAACTGTGCAGCTCCCACGTACGCCAACATATATATGAAAGAGTATGAGGAACTTCACATTTATGGCAACAAAAATTTCTCCAAACACATTAAGTTGTTTACACGTTACATTGATGATTTATTCATTTTATGGAAAGACTCAGAAGAAAGCCTACAACATGCTCTAACAGAATTGAACACAAAAAATGATAGAATTCAACTCACATGGCAAATGAGCAAAGACACTATACATTTCTTGGATGTGGCTATCACCAGGATTCCGAATGGATTCATGACAGATCTTTATCGAAAACCTACAGACCGTAACAACACCCTTCATTATACCAGCTTTCACCAGGGTGCATTGAAAAATCACTTACCTTTTTCACAAATGTTGCGTGTTAGACGGATAACATCAGATGATCACCTAGCTGAATTATGTATGACAGAAATGAGTAATCGATTCACTGACAGAGGGTACCCTAAACCCATTCTAGATAAAGCAAAAACAAAGGCTCTATCCACCAGCAGAAAAGCAGCCTTAACGAAATCTCCAAAACAAAAAGAAGACAGAATGGTTCTTGTATCGAAATTCTCCACCATGAGCCCCACCTATAAAAAAAAAAAAAATCATCCTAAAACATTGGCCGATCCTGGAACTTGAACCGTATTTCAAAGATATGTTCAAAAAACCACCCATATTTGCATACTCAAAAAGTTACAACATCAAAGAAATCCTTGAAAAACCATCTGTTACCCAGACAGTGTACAAGGGCACGCGCCCCTGTATGAACTGTAGCAACTGCAACAACATGATCAGAGGTAATTCCATCACCCACCCTATGAAAGGTAACAACATCAAACTCCATGTTAATGCAACCTGTGATTCTATGAACTTGATCTACTCCTTGAAATGTCCATGTGGAAAAATCTATGTGGGAAAAACAAAGTGCGGATACATGAGCACAAATCCAATATAAGAACCAAAAATGAAAACTCTGCCGTAGCGGTTCATTTCAACTAGCAAAGACACACTGTCGTCCAAATTAAATTTATGGTTCTGGAAACCATTACAAAATCTGAAGGAAGAGACAATCGTAAACACCTTCTGCAACGTGAAATGACATGGATCTATTGTTTACAGAGTATGAAACCCTTTGGGTTAAACGACAGAACCGAGTTCAGTTGCTACTTATGATTAAACATTCCACTTGAACCACCTTGTGGTTTACTGACACTGACACTTTGAAGTAGCTCGCGCTCCGTTCATGGATATAATTGAAGATATAAACCACGTATTACATGCTTTATCTTTTGTTTGTATGTGCATTATATTTGTTTATTCTGTTTAGAAATGTTCATACACTTGTTTTTCCATATCCCATTGTAGATCTTTATGCTACCCTCACGTCCCTACTGTTTCACACTCCCAATATGGCTGCACCCGTAAGTCCATCTTTTACTTTTAGTCCTATAACTAACTTGGTGTTTCGAACGGCTGCGTCGTGAGTCCATCACTTATGTCTAGCTCTACGACTTAGTCATATGATCAACCGTTTAACCTTTGCTAACCGCCCATAAATCTCACTTCCGCGTTTTGGTCAGGAGACCGGCACTGAGTTTCACGGATCCGTAAAGACGTTTACCTCACCAACGCACCAATGTAAGTCTTGATAGTTACTCGTGCATGGGATATGCTTCTTAAAGCTTCGGCCATTGTTATAATCAACCTAACGTTACGTAACCTTATTTTTCTAGCTATGCCGATCACAGCTGACTGAACGACTGTAAGTAGCGTTCTCGAAAGTTGTTGCATGAACTTGCCTGTATCAATCACGTTCCTAACATCACTGGTTTGTTCCAGCGTTAGCACAGTTATTTTGTCGATTATATATACTGCACGTTGTCCCGTTTTTCCATTAAGCGTCCGTCACATCTGCAATCTTGTCTGTAACAGTCACGTCCCTTACATCACTGGTTCTTCTTTTTCAACAGGACAGGAACAGACTAATTTGCATATAGCCAAGTTCTGAGCTGGGATGGTGCAGTGAGCTAAAAAACGGTGATGGATCAAGCCCTGATCTTTGGACTGGGTAAGAGTGGTCTGCTTAATTCAGGCACTCTGTTCATCACCACCCCCCTTTTCTGAATCTTCTTTTTCAACGCCAGCACATTCGTTTCCGTTGAGCATTATACTGCACATTTTTTTAGGTCGAGCTGACGTTAGCATTCATGCGAAGCATGAATGCTGTCAGCTCGACAACTAATGTGATCCGTTTTTAGGAGAGTGGACACCAAAGTGTTACGAGCGTTTTCAGTGCCGGATTTCACCTCGGGAGCGCGCAGCATTGTCTGCAGTGGCAGTGTCAGTTTCGCTTTTTTATTACTTTCGTTTTTCCCGAGGCTGGCTGAGGCTGGCTTGGAATGAACAGGCTTGCCCCCGCGCATGCGCAGAGTAACTCACAGCCCTTGTTTATATTTGTTTTAGTTCCGTGATGCTCCGATCTTTGCCCCTTCCGAGTGGAGCTTCCGAGTGGAGCTTCCGAGTGGAGCTTCCGAGTGGAGCTTCAGAGTGGAGCTTCAGAGTGGAGCTTCAGAGTGGAGCTTCAGAGTGGAGCTTCAGAGTGGAGCTTCAGAGTGGAGCTTCAGAGTGGAGCTTCAGAGTGGAGCTTCAGAGTGGAGCTTCAGAGTGGAGCTTCAGAGTGGAGCTTCAGAGTGGAGCTTCAGAGTGGAGCTTCAGAGTGGAGCTTCAGAGTGGAGCTTCAGAGTGCAGAGTGGAGCTTCAGAGTGCAGAGTGGAGCTTCAGAGTGGAGCTTCAGAGTGGAGCTTCAGAGTGGAGCTTCAGAGTGGAGCTTCAGAGTGGAGCTTCAGAGTGCAGAGTGGAGCTTCAGAGTGGAGCTTCAGAGTGGAGCTTCAGAGTGGAGCTTCAGAGTGGAGCTTCAGAGTGGAGCTTCAGAGTGGAGCTTCAGAGTGGAGCTTCAGAGTGGAGCTTCAGAGTGGAGCTTCAGAGTGGAGCTTCAGAGTGGAGCTTCAGAGTGGAGCTTCAGAGTGGAGCTTCAGAGTGGAGCTTCAGAGTGGAGCTTCAGAGTGGAGCTTCAGAGTGCAGAGTGGAGCTTCAGAGTGGAGCTTCAGAGTGCAGAGTGGAGCTTCAGAGTGGAGCTTCAGAGTGCAGAGTGGAGCTTCAGAGTGGAGCTTCAGAGTGCAGAGTGGAGCTTCAGAGTGGAGCTTCAGAGTGGAGCTTCAGAGTGGAGCTTCAGAGTGGAGCTTCAGAGTGGAGCTTCAGAGTGGAGCTTCAGAGTGCAGAGTGGAGCTTCAGAGTGGAGCTTCAGAGTGCAGAGTGGAGCTTCAGAGTGGAGCTTCAGAGTGGAGCTTCAGAGTGCAGAGTGGAGCTTCAGAGTGGAGCTTCAGAGTGCAGAGTGGAGCTTCAGAGTGGAGCTTCAGAGTGCAGAGTGGAGCTTCAGAGTGGAGCTTCAGAGTGCAGAGTGGAGCTTCAGAGTGGAGCTTCAGAGTGGAGCTTCAGAGTGCAGAGTGGAGCTTCAGAGTGGAGCTTCAGAGTGCAGAGTGGAGCTTCAGAGTGGAGCTTCAGAGTGGAGCTTCAGAGTGGAGCTTCAGAGTGGAGCTTCAGAGTGGAGCTTCAGAGTGGAGCTTCAGAGTGGAGCTTCAGAGTGGAGCTTCAGAGTGGAGCTTCAGAGTGGAGCTTCAGAGTGGAGCTTCAGAGTGGAGCTTCAGAGTGGAGCTTCAGAGTGGAGCTTCAGAGTGGAGCTTCAGAGTGGAGCTTCAGAGTGGAGCTTCAGAGTGGAGCTTCAGAGTGGAGCTTCAGAGTGGAGCTTCAGAGTGGAGCTTCAGAGTGGAGCTTCAGAGTGGAGCTTCAGAGTGGAGCTTCAGAGTGGAGCTTCAGAGTGGAGCTTCAGAGTGGAGCTTCAGAGTGGAGCTTCAGAGTGGAGCTTCAGAGTGGAGCTTCAGAGTGGAGCTTCAGAGTGGAGCTTCAGAGTGGAGCTTCAGAGTGGAGCTTCAGAGTGGAGCTTCAGAGTGGAGCTTCAGAGTGGAGCTTCAGAGTGGAGCTTCAGAGTGGAGCTTCAGAGTGGAGCTTCAGAGTGGAGCTTCAGAGTGGAGCTTCAGAGTGGAGCTTCAGAGTGGAGCTTCAGAGTGGAGCTTCAGAGTGGAGCTTCAGAGTGGAGCTGCAGAGTGGAGCTTCAGAGTGGAGCTTCAGAGTGGAGCTTCAGAGTGGAGCTTCAGAGTGGAGCTTCAGAGTGGAGCTTCAGAGTGGAGCTTCAGAGTGGAGCTTCAGAGTGGAGCTTCAGAGTGGAGCTTCAGAGTGGAGCTTCAGAGTGGAGCTTCAGAGTGGAGCTTCAGAGTGGAGCTTCAGAGTGGAGCTTCAGAGTGCAGAGTGGAGCTTCAGAGTGGAGCTTCAGAGTGCAGCTTCAGAGTGGAGCTTCAGAGTGGAGCTTCAGAGTGGAGCTTCAGAGTGGAGCTTCAGAGTGGAGCTTCAGAGTGGAGCTTCAGAGTGGAGCTTCAGAGTGGAGCTTCAGAGTGGAGCTTCAGAGTGGAGCTTCAGAGTGGAGCTTCAGAGTGGAGCTTCAGAGTGCAGAGTGGAGCTTCAGAGTGGAGCTTCAGAGTGGAGCTTCAGAGTGGAGCTTCAGAGTGCAGAGTGGAGCTTCAGAGTGGAGCTTCAGAGTGGAGCTTCAGAGTGGAGCTTCAGAGCGGAGCTTCAGAGTGGAGCTTCAGAGCGGAGCTTCAGAGTGGAGCTTCAGAGCGGAGCTTCAGAGTGGAGCTTCAGAGCGGAGCTTCAGAGTGCAGAGTGGAGCTTCAGAGTGGAGCTTCAGAGTGGAGCTTCAGAGTGGAGCTTCAGAGTGGAGCTTCAGAGTGGAGCTTCAGAGTGGAGCTTCAGAGTGGAGCTTCAGAGTGGAGCTTCAGAGTGGAGCTTCAGAGTGGAGTGGAGCTTCAGAGTGGAGCTTCAGAGTGGAGCTTCAGAGTGGAGCTTCAGAGTGGAGTGGAGCTTCAGAGTGGAGCTTCAGAGTGCAGAGTGGAGCTTCAGAGTGGAGCTTCAGAGTGGAGCTTCAGAGTGGAGCTTCAGAGTGGAGCTTCGGAGTGCAGAGTGCAGATTCAGAGTGGAGCTTCGGAGTGCAGAGTGCAGATTCAGAGTGCAGATTCGGAGTGGAGCTTCAGAGTGGAGTGGAGCTTCAGAGTGGAGCTTCAGAGTGGAGCTTCAGAGTGGAGTGGAGCTTCAGAGTGGAGCTTCAGAGTGGAGCTTCAGAGTGGAGTGGAGCTTCAGAGTGGAGCTTCAGAGTGGAGCTTCAGAGTGGAGTGGAGCTTCAGAGTGGAGCTTCAGAGTGGAGCTTCAGAGTGGAGCTTCAGAGTGGAGAGTGGAGATTCAGAGTGGAGATTCAGAGTGGAGAGTGGAGCTTCAGAGTGGAGATTCAGAGTGGAGAGTGGAGCTTCAGAGTGGAGATTCAGAGTGGAGAGTGGAGCTTCAGAGTGGAGATTCAGAGTGGAGAGTGGAGCTTCAGAGTTGAGATTCAGAGTGGAGAGTGGAGCTTCAGAGTTGAGATTCAGAGTGCAGAGTGGAGCTTCAGAGTGCAGAGTGGAGATTCAGAGTGGAGCTTCAGAGTGCAGAGTGGAGATTCAGAGTGGAGATTCAGAGTGGAGCTGCAGAGTGGAGATTCAGAGTGGAGCTTCAGAGTGCAGAGTGGAGCTTCAGAGTGCAGAGTGGAGATTCAGAGTGCAGAGTGGAGATTCAGAGTGCAAATTCAGAGTGCAGAGTGCAGATTCAGAGTGGAGCTTCAGAGTTCAGATTCAGAGTGGAGCTTCAGAGTGCAGAGTGGAGCTTCAGAGTGCAGATTCAGAGTGCAGATTCAGAGTGGAGCTTCAGAGTGGAGCTTCAGAGTGGAGCTTCAGAGTGGAGCTTCAGAGTGGAGCTTCAGAGTGGAGCTTCAGAGTGGAGCTTCAGAGTGGAGCTTCAGAGTGGAGCTTCAGAGTGCAGAGTGGAGCTTCAGAGTGCAGAGTGGAGCTTCAGAGTGCAGAGTGGAGCTTCAGAGTGGAGCTTCAGAGTGGAGCTTCAGAGTGGAGCTTCAGAGTGGAGCTTCAGAGTGCAGAGTGGAGCTTCAGAGTGCAGAGTGCAGATTCAGAGTGGAGCTTCAGAGTGGAGCTTCAGAGTGGAGCTTCAGAGTGGAGCTTCAGAGTGGAGCTTCAGAGTGGAGCTTCAGAGTGGAGCTTCAGAGTGGAGCTTCAGAGTGGAGCTTCAGAGTGGAGCTTCGGAGTGGAGCTTCAGAGTGGAGTGGAGCTTCAGAGTGGAGCTTCAGAGTGGAGCTTCAGAGTGGAGCTTCAGAGTGGAGAGTGGAGATTCAGAGTGGAGATTCAGAGTGGAGAGTGGAGCTTCAGAGTGGAGCTTCAGAGTGGAGCTTCAGAGTGGAGCTTCAGAGTGGAGCTTCAGAGTGGAGCTTCAGAGTGGAGCTTCAGAGTGGAGCTTCAGAGTGGAGCTTCAGAGTGGAGCTTCAGAGTGGAGCTTCAGAGTGGAGCTTCAGAGTGGAGCTTCAGAGTGCAGATTCAGAGTTGCATCATTGTAACAGGTGCATCAACCAACTGAGCTAGCTTGAAAAATTCCGGAGTGCAAACATACTAGATTAATAATGTAAGGTTCCTTTTGTAACACCTGCTTAGGACAGCTGCTAATCACCAAACATCTGATGCAGAGACACGCATTTTTTCCTTGACTGAAGCAACTATAACGATGATGCATATGTCATAAGTACATAGAAAGCTCACGAAAGTAAGCATGTGATGCTGAACATTTAAAAACATGATGGAATAACAATCTAGTATTTTAGCTATTCATCTTAACAAGACCAATGCATTGAACACCGTTACGTTGGCTGATAAAAGCGCATTTTATTTACAGTAGTCTAAAAGAGCAAAACTGCAGGAAAATGACCACTATACAAAATAAAAATAGCACTACTCTGCGCGCCGCCACTCCCGTGCACCATTTTAATTATGAAGACCCGGCCCGGCTCCAGTGCGTACCACTACCAACTATTTAATTAATTTTAAAAAGGCTCAGGCCAGGCCGGTAGGGCGTGCGCACCACGGCACCATAATTAATGTTTATAGGCCGGGGCCCGTTACCATCCGTCCCTGGCGTGCGTTGCGCACTGTAACTATTATAATATAGGCTTGCCTGCTTGCTTGCTTCAGCAGCAGCCGAGGGCAAATGGAGCAGGCGAGGAAGCAACAGGGGTTGGGGGGCTGGTTGAGTGCAAGGGCGAACCCAATATGGAGGGAAGCGGCACACAGGCAAGAACAGAGAGCAACACTGAGTGCGGCCCCGGGAGCAAAGAAGTACAGAAGCGAGAAAGCATGTTCTATAGGAGGGACAAACACGAGTGACAAGTTGGGACATAAATAAGAAGCAGGCAAATGCGCGACAGGAAAGCAACTAATTAGTGCACGCAGCAGGCCTGGAGGCAGGCAGCCAGCAGCAGCCCTGCCCCGCCGGTCGGTGACGGAGACGGAGTGACAGACTCTGAGTGACTTACTTTGGTCTTCGGACTCGGATTCGGAAATCGGACAGGGCAGCTCAGCGTGGGCGGGCCTGGCCGCCTGGCTGCTTTGTCTTGGACTTGGAAGGCAGTTAAGTTCGTAGTTTTCGTTGTTCTTCTCTTGTCTTCTTCTTTGGCTATGCGCGCCGCCTGCCGCGCCCCATATGCCACGCACAGGGGCTTACTGCTTATTGGCCCGCATAATGTTGTGCGTGCCCTGGGGCTGCCTGGCATTGCTCACCACCACTCAGCAGCAGCCAGCCCTGCTGCCCACGCCCCCCACGCACGCGGCACGCGCATACGCGGCGGCGGAAGTGCGGAACGGAAAGTGAAAGAAAAGGATAAAGGCCTGTCCCGCGTCCCGCCGCCATTTCATAGAATCAGGCGGGCTTAGACTAAGATAACAAAAAGTGCCTTACACACTGTGTAAGGCACGGTTTGTTATCATTGTCACTTTTGCCTCATGTAATGTAACGTTTGCCTTTGTATTTTGTTCACTAGTAATGTTCTCATGTATCAGTTCTGTTTCTATTGTGAATTCGCTCTGACACCTTCGGGTGAAGTCCGCACATCCCTTCTTACTCGGCTTGCTTAGCTGGCAGAATGGTGTTGCAGCGTTGGCTAGGAGTTTATTATAGTTGAGCTTTTTTCTTTCAGTCAAACAATAAAGTAACATTCATACAACCTAAATTCAGGATGCTGCCTCCCTGCCAATGTTTTAGTCATCTCTCTTTTTAAAGTCGGGAACATTCTGTTAAAACAGCTGTTTAGGATGTAAGGTATTACTTCTCACGAAACAGACTGATTTTTGATAATGTCCTGAATGCAGCAAGGACCGTCTGAATCAATGTAAAGAATTGCAGTGTTCCTAATGTTCTATATGCGATTTGCCTTCAACTAGTAATTACCATTGGATCATTGTGTGCTGTCTCACTCTTAATGCCTGTTTAAAAAGAGTGCTCTATATGCTGGACCCAAGTATGTTGCTATTTAAACAACACCAGCGATCAATGCACGCTTCCACCACACGCACACAGAACCAGACGTCGGTGCACGCTTTCACCAGGCGCACACACACACCACCAACCGTCAGTGCACACTTTCACCAGGCACACCCCATCAGCCGTCAATGCACGCTTTCACCGGGCACACACGCCACTAGCTGGCAGTGCACACTTCCACCAGGCACACACACCATTAGCCATCAGTGCACATTTTCTACAAGCACACACACACCACCAGCCATCAGTGCACGCATCAATGGTTAGCACATCCACAATTAACTATTGTAGCAATCGCAGTATGGCGCACTTTACTTCTAAACATGTCAGTGCACGCTTTTCCACCATGCACACACACCATCAGCCATCAGTGCACACTTTCAACAGGCACACACACACCACTAGCCATCAGTACATGGTTTCATCAGGCATACCCACCACCGGCCGTCAGTACACACTTTCAACAGGCACAGACACCATAAGTCATCAGTGCACGCTTTCACCAGGCACAAACACCACCAGCCGTCAGTGCACGCTTTCACCGGGCACAAACACCAACAGCCGCCAGTGCACCCTTTCACCAGGCACAAACACCAACAGCCGTCAGTGCACGCTTTCACCGGGCACAAACACCACCAGCCACCAGTGCACCCTTTCACCAGGCACAAACACCACCAGCCGTCAGTGCACACTTTCACCAGGCACAGACGCCATAAGTTGTTCGTGCACGCTTTCACCGGGCACAAACACCACCATCCGTCAGTGCACGCTTTCACCGGGCACAAACACCACCAGCCAATACAGAGTTTGGAAAAGAATTCATGCAACACATTGTCATATACAATGCCAATAACTCAAACTTGAATGCTGCGAGACCTATTGCATTGCAAATGCTTGTTATTACACTGGGGATATTAAACACGTGACTAATAACCATTGACACGGAGATGCATGATATCTAATGCATCACTTATACGTGATTTTTTAACACCATTTCCTCTTCGCGTTATTCATGATATCTTCTTTGTCCCCCACAGTTCTCCTTGACAAAGGGTACCTTACCCGAAATGCATTGGAGTTGGTATTAATTCGTTGATTAATGAGACATTCATCATTACATCGTTGGATATGTTGAACTTTAAAAATGAAAGTGACTATTTCATATAAACTCTGAAAATATGAATCGACCTTCAGTGGAGTCATTGTTTTTTTGAACCTTAAGGAGTGCCTCATACAGGGATGCATTCAGTTGTATGTATGCACATTTGAACTATATTTGTTAGCGTAGTGGACAGCCACGCTACCTGTGAGAGCAACCTACCTTAACCAAGT
The DNA here is from genome assembly GCF_964261635.1 of Lissotriton helveticus. NCBI lineage: Eukaryota > Metazoa > Chordata > Amphibia > Caudata > Salamandridae > Lissotriton > Lissotriton helveticus. The sequence goes on from NC_136073.1 coordinate 821,855,090, forward strand.
CTATAACTAAAATATTATTTAACTGGATTGCTGTGCATCTTCTATTCCGTTTTTGTAATAATAATCTACCCTTATTGGCCTGTTGACTTTAGCATATGCTTCTCACAGGAAGTAAGCCATGCCTACTTAGTTTTTCGTCGTTTTTCATAATAAACAGGTGGTCTGTGGCATCCGGCGTCAAGTTTTCCAGAGAGCCAATCTGTAACATCGCCTTTACCATTGGCTTGTTACCACAAAAAAAATCAGACCTACTATATGAAAGCGAACACTTCCCGCAAAACAAAAACCATCAAGACATTATTAATGTGCAAAAAGACAATTGACACAAAATATATACAACCCCTCCTAAAAGGTCTAATCAGGATTATCTCGGTGGAAGCCTTTTACCATCTGCTTTTTCATATGGGGCTTAAGTAACACACAAATTTTGGTTACTAAAGTAATCCCTAAGCAAAATACTTGCTAACCGACTTTAGCACAGTGTATTAGGAATCTGCCCTTAAAGGCATAGTCACTGTAACACATGTTTTCTAAAAAAAAAAATAGGTTGTTCTTCCTCCCTTGTCCTAACCTTTCATAATCTGATCTTCCTGTGGGACCGTACATGGCATTTTCCTGTGAACCAGCCAGGCCAATAGCCTTTAACTTGACAGAATAACCAACACGCTTACTGTTGAGGTAAAAATTTCTATCTAGGCAACTGTCGTAAAATTACAAATAAGTCTAGAATTGCAACGGCCAAAACATTCAGTCCTCCTAAAGAACTAACAAGGATTCTCACAATGCCCATGTTCTGGCCTCTGGTAGAAGGGAGGGTAACCAATAACACCTTTGCCTGCTGTAGTAATTTGTTAGATTTTATTTTTCTTACAAGAAATCTAGCTACAGGCTTTTAATTGAGTCATATTGTCTCTGTAACTTTTTATAATGTACAGGTAGGCCAAGTGTCATTTGACGTAAGGTTTTACCAGTGAACCAATCCAGATTCGAGCCTTTATTCATTGGCTTGCCACCATAACCAACTCAGTCCTCTAGTATTAAACCTACGTTCCCACAAGACAACAATTTACATACAGTTTTCTAAATACAAGCGCTCTCTCCTAAGTGAGATTAACCGATTTTAACTGTGTACATTTTCTATCACCAAGGTTTCAGAGAGCTACTATTAGCAAAGTTCCTGGGAGCTCAGATAATCTGTGAGGTTGTGATACAGCATACCTGTGTTCAAGTTTTCCCACAGTACAATAGCAATCCACCCCTACAGGTCTATAGACTTTATAATCTGCTTTTTACAATAAATAAATTAGTGATGCCTCCTTGTTTTTACTCTTCATAGTAACAGCTTAGATGTAGGCATCTGACAAATGGTGCAATTAGCCTCCTGCTGTTTTTTTATTTTTTTATTTTTTTTATTTTTTTAAATTTTTTATTTTTGTTGGCGATGATAGCAAAGAAGGCACAAAGTATACAATTAGCAAGTCAGTTATCACATACGGACCAGGCAGGCCCGGTCCAAAAAGGGGGTACACAGCCAGATGTGGCCCACATCCCGGAGGCAGTGCGGCGTCACGGGGAAACCTGTGAACCAATTAAAGGAATTCGCTCTTGTGCTTCCAAAATCACATAAACAATATCAATATCTACGCCAATTTTCATTTATGATGCAGTGCCAACCTAAACAACAACAGAACAGCAACGAAAACCCCCCTAAGAATGGCATTTGTAACGCTGATACAGTCACATAAGGAGAGAAAGGCAAGGGCCCACTAAAACGCGGTCCTTATAATATAGTGTGGTCAAATGGTAGTCACAATGAAAGACATATGCACGCAACAAGGAATATCGGCATGGCACAGGGGACTGCTACACTGCCTCCCGACCCCCTGCCCCAGAACCCCCCACCTTCATCAGACTCCGAGGAAACGGAGGAAAACAGCTCCGCGCTAGTAGCGTCAGAGTCCTCCCCCTCCATCCCCTCAATACACATGGCTCTCCAAGCGAGCAAGTCATCCTGGAGCTTCCCATCCCTGTGTGTGCTCTGCATATATGTCTCCTCCGCCAAGGCCCATTCCCTGGCGTCTCGCAACCAGCTAGGGATTTCAGGCGCCCTCTGTCCCATCCAGGTAATGGCCACCCGCCTCCTCGCCAGAACCAACAGGAGTTGCAGCAATTTGTAGGATAGACCCCTCTTCCTGGGTTTGGGCACTAGCGCCAGTAGACAGTGAAGCGGGTCTAATTGCAAGCTAAGGTGTGTAATCCGGGCAATGCGCGCTACCACCTCAACCCAAAAGTCATGTACCAAGGGGCACTCCCAAGCCAGGTGAAGGAAACCCGCCCCCTCTGCACTACACCTCGGGCAATTATGGCTCCTATCCGGGGATATAATAAATAAATTTAGTGGCCAAAAACGATTCAGAAAAGGGGGTGGTGATCAACAGAGTGTCTGAATTAAGCAGACCACTCTTAAAAAAAAAAAAAAAAAAAAAAAAAAAAATAACAGCCTCCTGCTGTTACCAATTTGGGCGCAAGGGTGATTATTTTTTTTTTAGGTCTCGCCTACGCAGCCTTTAGCTGTTGCACTGTGCTTGGGGCGGCATCCACCTTGCAGGTGCGAGCAGGGGTGCGCCACAAGCATGAATGCAGTGCTTGAAAAGTGAAGACTCTCCCAAGAGCGCACCACTCGCAGGCTCACCTCCTGCTCCCCCTTTCTCTCACAACAATTAACTTTCACGGCCGCAGGGCCACGCTTGTGTTTCAGCGCTTGTGTTTTAATTTCTTTATTCGCATTTTGAGTTTGCGATTTTTACTTCGGCGTTATTGCTCTCACTACTGAAGATTACGGTTTTCCGGGATTTGGGTATGCGACCTGTTGTTTTCGATATACTGATTTCAACTATTGTATCAGGATTTTATCTTTCCATCTACACTTCGTATTTTACCATTTGACACACGTCCAGAAAGGCCGCAGCTTCGATGATTTGACACCAAAGTGTGTGCCTCTGCTGCTTATTTCAGTGAATCCTTTTCTCTGCATCTTTAGATATTCTTGCTTCTGACTCCTGCTGGGCCCCTGTGGACACTACACTGGGTGACCTATGGAGGGCCTGCATCCCGCGCTGCTTCTTGTTCAGACACAACACAGAGCTGAGGAGGGGCTGCGGCCGGGTCTCCAGGTAGCAGCTGCTGCTTGTCAGTAACGTCAAGTGTGAGAAGATGATTGCAGTTTTTAATTAATAGGACATTCTAGGTGTTGATGAACCTGGCGTGGCCTACATATACCTGGTGCAGCCTGGGGATGAAGCAGGGAGTTGTAGAGACACCGAGTCACGGGATCCGGAGTCTGCCGAACTCCTAGGGAGAGCACCGGTCTTGCTGCAGGATTCACAATCCCTCCTCACTGTCACTTTCATACCCCCCTATCTCGTTGAATAAACTGACACTTCCTCCTTGCTGCGATGATAGTGTAGTAGGTTAATGCATCTACTGCAGAGATCTCCGGCATGTGGGAACTTATTTTGTACTTTCAACTTATTTTCATACCTTTTGCAAGGCCTAAAGCACTTGATGAAATGAAACCTTGGTGAAAAATCTGGTTGGTGAAACCACCACTATCGAATTTTAGGTCGGACATACATTCAAATAGAAGAAACCTATTTTAACTTGCCAAATTCAGCATCGGTTAGTAAAAATAACTTGATATTAAGGACTGTTACATGGTGGGAACCCATTTACCCCCTATACCTACCCCCTTCCCCAAGCATGCTTTAAAACTAACACTTACTACGTCCCAGCTAGGAGCCTATATACCGCCATCTTGATCCTCGCCAAACAATGAATGTTTGGGTGACTGGAACATGGATGCAGAACGATGGGCGTACTGAGTTAGACCACAGAACTGTTTGAACCTCCACCTGAGAACAGAACCGAACTACCTCTAGTTCCGTAACCCATGAAGATTGATAGTTGGGATTCTGTAGAACCGCTTAAACTTTGTGATGACCGTGGCAGAGGAATCGCTACTAAAGGTCCGCTCCTTGCATCCGATCGGGCTCAGCTTACCTCTTAAGTTTTGTGTTGTTCATGTAATGCAGCTGCGTACCTTCGCCCTCTGTAGTGACTTCATACTGCACAAAACTATATAATTGGATGTATATGAACGATCTTGCAATGTACATCAATAGCAGACATCGGTTTGTATGTGTGCAATCCATCCTGTAACTTTCTAGTGGATAGAAAGAATGGAAGAGGGCACAACAAAAGGGCAAACCAGACAGCATGTCTAGAACCCAATGGACTTTCATCATCTTGTACCCTCTATCTTTATCCACCAGCTGTGTCAAAAACGTACTATGTTTACCCAGGAGCACTGAGCTGCACTTTTTGTCTGAGAGCTTTGTGATACCATTCTAAGGGGCTGCTGACCGCAATGCGTGCTGGACTTCCCTGCGGCTAATAAACATTCCCATTAAATTGCCAAGGTGCCACTGCATATCTTGCCCCCAGCTGTTCACTTCCTACCACTCATTGCACATGTCTGACTCACAGAAATTGCTTGTTTTAGCCAGCAACTCAAGTATACAACAAGCATTGGCATAGCCAATAGGTCTCGCCTTTGGGACCTTAGAAGTATTTATTTATGCAGCACAATATCCTTGGTGCAACATCAACTGTTGCATGGGTAAACACTTATAATGTCCTAAAGTCGAGACCTATTGGTGATTCCAATGCTTGCTTTTCTAAATTAAATATCTACTTGTCCAAGAGACTAGACGCTTCACAAATGTACTTTTACTTTAAAGAATTCCATTTGTCCATTGTAGGAAAATTGAATCTGTAATTGCTCAGCAGATTTTAGTCTGTGAAAATGGAATTCACAAACGTTTGCTAGCAGTACCATTTTTAGGCCTACATCTGTGGACTTCTGGGATTTTCTGAAAATGTTAAATCTGCACCAATGCAAAGACGCACGCTGCAGCCTTTGTGAATTCTGTAAGGAATTAGACCCCTCATTTATTTTAATTTTGCTCATTAAAGGTTTTGCTCTCATTTATCATTGTTTCTTGCTTTAAAAAAAAACATTTATCCATGCATCAAACACATGTTACTAAATGATACTGCAGAGAATCCTTTGCTGAGAGTTGAACAATAGTTTAGAGATTCTTTTTTAGGTTTCGCCCTGGCCGTAGCACCTGCAAAGCAGGTGCTCCGCCCAGGGCGAAATCTTATGTCCTACAGTATGGGGCTTAGTCCCGCCTCTGTCTTCCATTGGCTAGCTCCATAAATGGAGGCTAGCCATTGGAAGAGATTGGCTGTCAATCACGGTTTCCCCGATTCGGGGCGTTTCTGTCTTTTTTTAAGTCCCGCCCTCTCCTCTTCCCATTGGCTGGAATTTTACCTTCCAGCCAATGGGAAGGGGAGAGCACGAAAAACACGCCCACAAGGAGGAGTTGTGCCTTGTTTATCCCCCGCCCTCCCTCCCTCCAGTTGTCCGTGCCTTCTTATGTTTTTATAAAATTGTTTGCCCTGATGGTTCGGCTAAGGCTTATAAGACAGTCGGCTGGCTCAGCTCTTCCCAAATGTGTCTAAACATCCTACCACGCCCCTCCACCGAAATTGAATGTTTCCTACGCACATGGATTTCGTATTTCTCCTACTTGTAAAGAGCGCAGTGATTAGCGTAGGTTTTCTTTGATGTATTGCCATTTTTGTATCAATTTGTGTACATTTCTCCTGTTTTCAAAACAATTGAAATCACCTGTACCGGCCGGGGTGGAAGCTTTCCGTCCCGTTCTTTCTTGGGATTTATAGTTTTGCTGTGACGCCACTAGCCCAGGCAGCGTGATTAGTAAACTACAATTCCCAAAGGATGCTAGCGAGAGACACCGCTCAATGGTAACTAGACGCGCAGCGATTGGCCGGCTGAGATGCAGTCAGAACTTTGCTGACCAGCGAAAACCGAGCGTCTGACGGTGCGAGGAGGCTGCTGGATCGCGGGGAGAACGGTAAGACGCCGTAAGTTTTAGCGCTGCTTTCGAGGTGAGTGAGGGTGCTGTGGCAACGTCCACTGTACAGGAATCAGTCGGAGGGAGTTAAGATTGGGTGATCGCGCTTGTGGTTTTTGTGAGTCCCCGGACAACCCGAAGAGGTCTTTCGTCGCTGTGCAGGCGATGGAGGAATAGGTGGTTATGTGGATTTGCTTCCATGTATGACACGTGCATCTGAATGTTCACGTGCTTACCCCGAAAGACTCCCTCCCCCCCACACCTTTATATTGGTTTTTAGGGGTTTGTAATAGTTTCGAGGGATTGAGGACCCCGCCAGGAAGTTCTTTAGTCACTGTAAATTTGTCACGTATATTTATAATTTTGTTTGTACAGTCTGTGCTTGCTGTACTTAAGATTGTGCTTTTTGCCTGCGTCGCTTTGATTCTATGGCATGCTATTTTTGTTTTACCATTCCTGTAACAGTTCTCTCATCAAGGTAACTGGTTCTATTGTACAGTGCTCGGACACCTTCGGATAAAGTCTGCGCTTTATAAAAATGCATTAAATAAAATAAGGATCAACTCCCCGTTCAAGCACAAATTCTTCCCACAAATCCCTAATTGCATGCTCTTTGTTTTAGGAGACCATAAGCTTCCGGTCTGCCTCGAAAACGTGTATGTCTGCTTGACCTATTGTTGCCGATTCCTAACCGTATAAATATTGGGCCTTGACTCCGCCCCTCAAAGTATTTTTGTCGCACCTAATGCTATTGGCTTCTGGTGTACCAGGCTAACTGCCCACGTGTGTTGCCACAGCAGGGCACGGGGTCTATTTTGCATCTCAAAAGTACACTGAATCTTCACAAATTGAATGTATTTGTTTTTTTCTTCGTTTCTTTATTTTCAGAAAGTAAACAATTATCTCGCTGCTGCACACTTTTCCAAAATATTAGTGTAGACTCTATGCTAGCCTCGCCTATTTGCTTTGTGTGTGTGGGGGGGGTCTCTTCTCTCCCCCCCCCCCCCCCCTCTTTATATTTTTTCCCCCCATTCTGACCGGACCGCAAAGGGTATATCTTCTGCAGTGTGGGACTGCAGATGACGCATCACTGTTACAGTCCTTGTTATCCACTGCTTCTCTGTGGAAAGGAACCTGCTTGGGTTTGTTGCACCGGCCATATTAGCAAATCATGCAAGTGCGAGACCCGTATGAGCTAATGATGCCCACTTGTACTACTAATCCTCTTAAAAATACTGTGGGTCAGATTCCTCAAGCATCGTACTGGTAAAAAAAGATGAAACCTATTACTCTTTGGCTATTGACCTTTTCTGCAAGAAGATTGTTTTATAAGGTACTAAAACCTTTGTCTCGAACCACAAAATAGAGTACAAAGGGTGGGCTGGATGGAGTTTTGCCAGCCTATCCGCGGTCCATCTGTAAGAACAGTAGTTCCATTTTCACACTATCTCAAAATAGTCCTGGTCTGGAGAACCCCCAGCACCCCTGTGGACCAACCAGCTTGCCACCACTGGAACCAACGGCTGCCAGCATCTCTCAGCAGTTCCCTCATTAGTAGCACTTGCCCCAAAAATGACTGAAGTGGCTGGGCGAGCTCTGGAGATGAATGGGAGTAATCTGACCGCTCCCTTAACAAGAGATTCTTCAGTTTCTCTTCTACTGCAATACGCCTACAATCTGTACCAGTAATTTCCTGGGCTGGCAGTAGACATTTGGTTGAGGAATGATTATGCCAGAGTTTCTAGGTGTAATCTGGTATCCTCTTGCATGATGAGAATGGACAGGGAACGGGGTACTTAATACCATTAGAGCAACTTTGCAGTTGAAACCAAGGTACTGTAGCCTCATTTACTTTGTATCTAGGCATTGGAGAGTGACGCTTTTAATGGGTATCTGCTCCTATGGTGACAGTGTTTCTATGAAAGATGAGGATGAAGTCACGTCATGATAGCCAACTTCCTTGACGACAAATGCAAGACAACAGAGCATCAAAACACCTTTGGTCTTATGCTAAGTCAGACTGGTCCTATTTCCCTCCTTTAAGTACAGGTCATGCACAGCATTGGTGTAGCAGTAGCTTAATTCAAGCCACAAATGTTCAGACTTACTAATTCTTTCTCCTGTGCCTTAACGTAATCCTCTTATTGATGCCAATCTGCAAGCTTAAAGTAGAAGCCCATGCTTCCAGTGGTGACCCCAGGTCTTCGTTCCTCTCCCTTGGTTGAGGCTGAAACGAACCAAAGACTGCTATATTTCAGGTACCATCTGTTCTTGCCAATAAGTTAGATGTATCACTTTTCACTGATGGTGTCGAAATTGGCTGGTATCTGTAACCACTATCCAAAACCTCTTGTCTGTTGTGAACCTTGAATATTCCACCTGAGGTTCCTGCAGGATAAGAGCCACCCCTAACCTCCATGGGGCCTAATGTAATACTGCGACCTTATAGTTATCCAAAAGTCATGTGGCATGACTGTTCAAGCACCACATCCTCTCACAACAGGCTCTAGATGACTGGCTCAACCGTTGCTAGCCTGCCTGAAACCCTTGTGTAACCCCCTCGTCGACCATTTCTGCAAAGGATTCACTTCAAAGGCAGACACACAAACCTAAACAAGGGTTGGTGAAAACGATTTGTTTTCAACTGCTGACTTCACACATGAAACTTGATTACTAGGACTTCTCTCGCACAAGCTTGCTTCCCTGCCCCCTTGCTGTGCTTGCTCTCCTGAGTGTGTGTGGCTCTGGGTGGGTGTGTGTGGCTCTGGGTAGGTGGGTGTGTGTGGCTCTGGGTAGGTGGGTGTGTGTGGCTCTGGGTGGGTGGGTGTGTGTGGCTCTGGGTGGGTGGGTGTGTGTGGCTCTGGGTGGGTGGGTGTGTGTGGCTCTGGGTGGGTGGGTGTGTGTGGCTCTGGGTGGGTGGGTGTGTGTGGCTCTGGGTGGGTGTGTGTGGCTCTGGGTGGGTGTGTGTGGCTCTGGGTGGGTGGGTGTGTGGCTCTGGGTGGGTGGGTGTGTGTGGCTCTGGGTGGGTGGGTGTGTGTGGCTCTGGGGGTGTGTGTGGCTGTGGGTGGGTGTGTGTGGCTGTGGGTGGGTGTGTGTGGCTGTGGGTGGGTGTGTGTGGCTGTGGGTGGGTGTGTGTGGCTGTGGGTGGGTGTGTGTGGCTGTGGGTGGGTGTGTGTGGCTGTGGGTGGGTGTGTGTGGCTCTGGCTGGGTGTGTGTGGCTCTGGCTGGGTATGTGTGGCTCTGGGTGGGTGGGTGTGTGTGGCTCTGGGTTGGTGTGTGTGGCTCTGGGTGGGTGGGTGTGTGTGGGTGTGGGTGAGTGGGTGTGTGTGGCTGTGTGTGTGTGGCTGTGTGTGTCTCGGTGTGTGTGTCTCGGTGTGTGTGTCTCGGTGTGTGTGTCTCGGTGTGTGTGTCTCGGTGTGTGTGTCTCGGTGTGTGTGTCTCGGTGTGTGTGTCTCGGTGTGTGTGTCTCGGTGTGTGTGTCTCGGTGTGTGTGTCTCGGTGTGTGTGTCTCGGTGTGTGTGTCTCGGTGTGTGTGTCTCGGTGTGTGTGTCTCGGTGTGTGTGTCTCGGTGTGTGTGTCTCGGTGTGTGTGGCTCGGTGTGTGTGTCTCGGTGTGTGTGTCTCGGTGTGTGTGGCTCGGTGTGTGTGTCTCGGTGTGTGTGTCTCGGTGTGTGTGGCTCGGTGTGTGTGGCTCGGTGTGTGTGGCTCGGTGTGTGTGGCTCGGTGTGTGTGGCTCGGTGTGTGTGGCTCGGTGTGGCTGTGTGTGGCTGTGTGTGGCTGTGTGTGGCTGTGTGTGGCTGTGTGTGGCTGTGTGTGTGGCTGTGTGTGGCTGTGTGTGTGGCTGTGTGTGGCTGTGTGTGTGGCTGTGTGTGTGGGTGTGTGTGGGTGTGTGTGGCTGTGTGTGGGTGTGTGTGGGTGTGTGTGGGTGTGGGTGGGTGTGTGTGGTAGTAATTGCGGTCTGCTGAGCTCGTCCGTTGGGTACAATAGGTCTCACATTTGCGAGAGATTAAGCTAATGGCAATGTAAATGACAATGCCATTTATTTATCTGTTTTCAAAACCAACACAAATACAAATTTTTGTCATTTACAATGCCAATAGCTCTAACTTTTCCAAAGGCGAAACCATTGCATTGTAAATGCTTGTTTTTTCTTCCAAGTTTTTTTTGCACACTTTTTTTTAGGGAACAAACCATCTCCACTCTTGCTTTCATGGTTATGCGTATATTGGTATATAATCGGTGAGCCTTCTAGGAGCTTATATAACAGCATTGTTAAATATTGCAAACATGTTTTTATACTGAACTGCTGTTAGTAATGCAAGTTGAGCTCACAGCATTTCCTATGAATGCTCGCCCTAATAGTAAAGCAACCATATGTAGATATGGATACCAAAACCTTGCTTAAGCGGAGGGCTATAGTCTTTAACAGATCCATATTGTTGTAAACTAGCAGACAGTGTTTGGACAAGTATGCTTAATCCCTGTGTCATAGTGGCCAAAATGGACATAAAAACATGTTGTCCTTGGCCCCAAACAATGTCGTGGGTGATATGAAGCCACTCCCCTGTACGTCTCTTGTAATGAGCATAAGCTTTCCAACAAGGCATAAAGTGTAAGGCAAGAACTCTTTTTCCCTCCGGCTGAAGCACACACGTCTGCCCAATCGAATGCAGTAGTTAATAAACATTTGGGTGGGGTCTACGCCTCTCTGTCTCTGAACACGGATTTTCTGTTGAACACAAGGTCTGCTACACCTCTGCTGCCAAACCAGACCCAAAAATGCCCAGGCAATGTGCTGAAGTATTCATATTTGAGTTTGAATGGCAGTACTTTGATGGTCCTTTGGCTTTCCGTCTCGCTTTCACTCCCAGCTCAGTTATAAAGTGCTGCCTTCTCCTACATGATTCTACTGTGGATGACACCAACAGCATCGTCCATGCAGCTGTGAGTTTTCTAGTTGATGAATATATCATTGCGAGCTATCCAAACAGTATTGCTGAATTCATTGACCTGGTTCCTGACATCTTGCCATATGAGACTTACTGAGAAGCCTAGAGGGTCTAGAGCCTCATGGAGACTACTTACCACAAGAAGTGGTCGTTCAGAAAAGTGAAGTGCTTTGTTCAATACTGTGATCATGTATCTGCTACAACTCCTCGATTCGCATTGAAATTATTCCTCCAACTGCACAGTTAAGAAAAAGGATAATTTGTCTCTTTTCAGGATAAAAGTAAACCTGCTTTTCTGGCCTGTCTTTGATGTTACTTAATCAGGCCCAGCCAACTGACATAGACCACTGACACTGTTCACTTGACTGATCCCACTCCATTTAAACCAGTGCCCAATTGCACAGTGGGACTCCTGTCATTACTAGCAAAGTGTACTTTGTAATTGCATGCAGTAAACTTTAAGCTTTTGGGGTATAAGTCTACAGTGCAGTTACATAAGGATACAGCAGCTTTGCAGACCTATCTTAAATCTGCCTTAAAAAATTAATTGTTCATGTTGATCAAACTCTGGTATATTTTCTCCTCGAAAATGTGTGGGGCAGGGAGCGCGACACGTTGGACTTTTGAAGGGCTCTAAAGTATTGAATTGACTGAACCAACGGGCCTGAAATACCCACCTCTTTTGAAATGCAACACACTTATTAAACAGTGTTCATGAAAATACAAAAGGAAAATTGCAGACTTCGGTCTCTGTCCTTCTGTGACATTCTGTTCTCCTTGTCATTCCCTCCTTGTCAGTGGCTGACGCCCTAATTTTTACTTTACAGTAAACAGCATGCAGTTCTGAGGCCCGCCACGGATTGGCTGGAAAAAGCACTGTTTGCAGTCGTACATTGTGGTGTACAACTAACATGGCCTTGTATAAATTTCTGGGGAATCAATTCTTCTAATTAGGAAGAGTTGGAGGCATCTTATATTTGAAACTGATTGCTTTGGAAATAAATTTGTTTTGATGATGGATTTAGTGAAGCAAACTGTATTTTTCTGTTGCAGAAACGGCGTGAACGTGGAAGGTGCGACTCATAAGCAAGTGGTAGACCTGATCCGTGCCGGCGAGAAGGAGCTCGTTCTAACAGTGTTATCCGTTCCACCCCACGAGGCCGACAACCTCGATCCCAGTGACGATTCCTCAGGGCAGTCATTCTATGACTACTCTGAGAAGCAAGCGGTCCCCATCTCCATACCCACCTACAAACATGTGGAGCAGAATGCAGAGAAGTTTGTGGTGAGTATGGAAAGTCCTTCAGCCTTGGTGCTCAGAACCGTGAGGTCCATAAATATTTTGTAAGCACATCCCTCTTATTTCTTGTGGTCCTGCTGCTTCCCATTAGGGCCAGCTGTTCTCTAAAGTTGTTGTTTTGTGAAAACCGATCATCATTGTGTCACATTCTCAAAGGTCTCTGCTGCAGTCACCCTATACATAGCCGCATTCAGCGATGGTCTGAACAGAGCATATTTCAATGTAATACATTAAAAAAACAAGCATTTGCAATGAAATGGGTCTCGCATTTGTAAAAGTTGGAGCTATTGGCGTTGTAAATGTCCATTTTTTTTTAATCGCAGGTCTGTAAGTAAAAAGATCTAAGGGACAGCATATGGGGAGAGTTAGGAACAAAAGGAAGTGTTATAAGTTGAGAGGTGGTGGTATGTCTGAGAGAAGATGGTGAAGGAGTGCAAGACAGAAGATATGAGGAAATGAGCTGGTGTGAGGGAAGGGTGTAAGCCAGTTAGTTATGGAGATGGGGTTTGTGTAAGGTAGAAGGGTGGGCAGCCGGCTAGTGCCCAGCTGCAGAGAGGCGATGAGCAATTGGTTTGAGTTGCAGCATGAGACAGGAACTGCCTTAGGAACTCACTGCACCCATGAAAATGTGCATAATTTTAGAGGCACTGTTTAACCTGAGCCAGCGCAGTTCTGCCATGAGAAGTAGGTGCCTGTGAGGTTGTGCGTGTTTCCACATCAGTAGCTGAAGTAATGCACGCCTGAAGGCTTCATTCTTAACCTTGAGACTTTGCCCATGTGACGTTGGGCAAAGCACTTTGCACCCTGCCTACGAGCTAACCTGGCAGCGATACTACATGCTAACTGGCATTTTTGTAGCCGTTCACATTGTACATCGAGCAGTTTTATAACTTTACGGTCTGTTAAATCGTAGCAGTTACCAATGCAGACCGGAGTGTTTCTAAAGCCTGGAATTCCAGTTTCCAAGTCTATGGATCAGAAACAACTAGTGAAACCTGCTGAACTAAAACCTTAAACATTACAAAGCCACACGTTCTGGAATTTATCTGGTGAAACCTTTTTCCCTCCAAAAATGTTATCCACTGATCAAAACTATACATTTGTAGGACAAGCGCATGCGAAGGTAGTTCGGCAGTGGGGCAAAGCTCAAACGGAGAGGAGTGTCTGCCTTCGCTGGTTGTGTTTTAAGCCATGTCATTAAAATAAAGTTAAAGTTGGTCATTTAAAATTAAATGCAGCTGTTAAAAAAATAAAAATAACTGTTATTCATTTAAGGGTGCCGAAATGTTAACTCAAATAGTTTGAGCATACACCAGTGTAAAATTAACAAAATTGTGGCAGTCGCCTTTATTTTGTAAGTTCCAGTGTTACTCTGTGGGAGTAATCTTCAAATTGTTCCAATGTAAAGGGCTGTCTTGGGGGTCGCAGTAATTCCCAGAAAGTTCTGAGGCTGCCTTCAATGACCACTGTTAGGGTGTTCCTGAAAACCAGAGGCTTTCTGCCACTGTATTTGGTAAATCAGACTTTTAAATGATAAAGTAAATTATTTGCTTGGTTAGCTGTGTGGTGGTTTTGATCACTGCCTAGATGACAGCTTGGTAAGGGGTGCGCAAGGTGACACGCTGCATGGAATCAACAGACGTCAAGACACATTTGTAGCAGTGCCGGAGATGAACCCCGTGCGGTTCACTCCTATTTATTAACTCCCCACGGGCCATGCCTGGCCTGCGGATGAAGTGCAGGTTACATCCGGGTCAGGTGTTGGCAACAGACCGCTGACCTGTTATGTCCTTCCCCCAACTTGGTCTTGAAAACTTTTCATGATGCTTAACAGGCAAAGCCCTGGAACCTCTGGCTTGGCTGTGGATTCGATCTAAGACCGTAGCGATGAGGTTGACTTCGGACAGGCGGCTCACCCTGCCGGTGTCTGCTTGGTGGGTGTCTTGTGAAGGTTCAGACGTGTGACCAAGCCGTGACCTTCGGCACCTCGGCCGGCTGTGGTGCAGCCACTCCTATCCGGCCATCAACTGTCGTCTTGGTCTGAATCAGAGTGATATGGTGGAACTTATTTAAACCAGGAGACATTTTGCGATATTTCCTCAGGCCCCTTCCGGGCCGTCACCATGGTGTCATTGTTCGCAGTGACTGTCCATGTGCCGGGCTCGTGCGGGGTCCTGAACTTCCCGTCTGGGCGACTGTCTTTGAGGATTACTGTTGCTTCTGGCAGTAAAGATTTTGGCGTAGCACAACATCGTATGCTCGCCTGTTCATTTAGCTGTTCGTGGCGTGCGTGGGTGCCATGGATGTCATGAGGTGGTAGAGCCCACCCCGAACAAATGGGGATCATGTCTCTCCTTGGTCCCTTGAACAACCGGGCCCACGGGGTCTGGAGCATTGTGCAGTGCTGCGGTATTCTCGGAGGAACAGGTGCAGGTTTTGTTCCGGGTCAGCCTGTTTGACCATGGCTATGCGCAATGTCTTGTTCAGCGTGTGCATGAACCTCTCGATGTCCCCATTGGCCTGTTGCCATTACGGGGTAATCTGGTGGTGGCAGATTCCTCGCCTGCTTGAGAGAGTCTGCAAACTAAGCCCCGTGGAACAGAGGTCTGTTGCTCCGGATTTCAGCGTGTAGGCCAAAGGTCGCAAACACCTTCTTGAGGACAGGTGCCATGTGGACGAATGCTGGTGAGACTACCTCCACAACAGGGTATTTAGAGTGCGCGTCTATGAGGAGAGAGTGGTTCTTCCCCCAGGAAAACTCCCGAAGTCCATACTCAGCTTGGACTAAGGGTAGTTGCCAGGCTCTTCAGTGATCACTGCAGCCGGGTGCTCTGGCAGGCTGTTAATCTGGCACGCTGGGCATCTTCGCAAAAGGTCTTCTATCATGGCTTCTGATTCCAGGAACAATACCTTCTCCACCAGTCTTGGGTGGCACTCAGCTTGTTTCGCACCCTCCACATCTTCACCAACGCTTTTGTCCTCTGAGGACCAAAAGTTCGCCTCTCGGAGGAAGTCTCTCCGCGGCCCGTTCTAGACGCCTTGATCACTCATGCATGAACTGGGTCGTACTCTGCCGCCTCTTTGATGTCTTTGAGTGTCATTTACCGGGGACATGTGGCAATCAAGATCAATCGGATGTGTTCCTCTATGCCCTCGGGGAGTATATGCACCTCCGCTGGTATTGAGTGGCAAGACAGGAAGTCTGCTGGGTTCTTCGCCCCTTTTCGGAAGACCACTTCCTGGATGGCCCACCTTTCAATCTGTGATGGCGGGTGAGGTTCTGAGCCTTTGAAGAGCGGGACCAGTGACTGGTGGTCCGTAATGACCTTAAAGGGTTGGCCTCTCAAGTAAAGGTGGAAGTGGTTGCATGACCACTTGATGGCTAGAGCTTCCCGTTCTATTTGGGCATACCTTGCTTCGGTTGGTGTCAATGACTTACTGGCAAACACTAGGGTGGCCCATCGCCCTCGATCTTGTTCTTGGATCAGCGCTGCTGTGAGCCCTATGGGGCAGGCGTCTACCAGCAGCTCTGTGCGTCTTTTGGGGTTGAAGTATACCAGAGTGTCCTCGCTGGGGAGGACATCCTTGATCTTTTGAAACGCTTCTTTCTTGTGGTTGCCCCAGATCCATTTGGACTCTCCTTTTGTTAGGGCCCTCAATAGATGGCCGTGCCAAAGAAACTATGTACTTCCTAGGGTGTGCCAGGGGCAGGCACACGTCTTATCATTTGTGACTTGCGGGGGTCCACTTGAATGCCTTCTTGATTGAAGACCTACCCAAAGAACTCCAATGATGGCTGAAAGAATGAGCACTCGTCTCTGTGTAGCGTCACTCCGTGTTCTCTGAGGCGCCGCAGCATATGTTTCAGATGCTTGTGGTGTTCCGCTGCGGTGGCAGAGTGAATGAGCATGTCATCGCTGACTTTTAGGAGAGGCGAGAGAGTGCCTTATGTATTGTGTTCTGGAAGACTTCGTCAGCCGACGAAATCCCAAAGGTCAGGCGCTTGTACCGGCATAGCCCCAGGTGCGTGCTGAAAGCGGCTCTCTTCTGCCAGGGGCAGCTGGTGGTTTCCGGCGTTTAGGTACACTTTAGAGAACCACTTGGAGCCGTTGACGTCCGCAATGATGTCATCCATGGTGGGTGTGATTTGTCGCACACTCTTGATGGGGCAATTGGGTAGTGTCATGTCGATACACAGCCGTATCTTCCCTGGTTGTTTGTCGGGGCCACCCACGGTGTCGGACCCGATACCTTCACTATCACCCCTTGTTGTTCCAGCTTTTCAAGCTCCTTTTCCAATAGGGGTCGGAGGTGAAACGGGACGCGGCTTGTGTCTCAGTGCCACCGGTGCGACTGACTGGTCGGTATGTAGGGTGATGGGTGCACACTTGAGGCGGCCCAGGCCCTGGAATAGCTTGGGAAACTGGTCCAGGAAGTCATCGACTTGGTGTGTCCTAATTCTCCTGGTGAAGCAGACTAATCCCAGGTCTTCAGCAGTGTGGCTGCCGATCAGGGTGTCTGCCTCTTGGTCTAAGACGTGTATCTTCGTCATGACTTCTTGGTCCTCTGATATCATGAGAACGAACTTTCTCCATTTGAAGGGGTCAGGGAGTGGCTTCCGTAGGCGAAGATCTTGTTTCAGGATAGTATGAGGGGCGGTTTGGATCAGAAGACGTTATACTGCTTTACTCTCATTACGTTGGCTGACTCCCCTGTGTCGATGATGGCCCTGACTTTGGACCCAGCTCCCTTGACGACGCATGTCGGCTGTGGTCTCTGGTGGCGTTTCATCTCTCGTGTGAATGAGATGAGAAAAGTCCTCTTCCTCACCTTTTTCTGAGGAGGAGTCTTCGAGCCTCTGGTAGGGCCTACTAGCCCCTTTGGGGTCGTCCTGTTGTGTTATATTTGTGATGGATAGTTGGTGTACAAACCTTGACAGTGGCCTCTGGTTCCTGGTGTCTCTTCCTTGGGATTTCTTCCTGCAGACCACTGCAAAGTGGTTTGGAATTTCACAGTTGGTGCAGGTCCAGCCCTGCACAGGGCACTCGCTGGCCAGGTGTTCATCGCACCCTTAGTATATGCACTTGATCTTGGTTGTCGGGGGCTTCTGTCTTCTGTTCATGTCACTCCTCGTTCTTGTCTGGAGTGCATCGGCGCGCTCCATCTTGATGTTTGCAGGTTTCTCCTGGACTCTTGTGAAAGCCTGGTCCATTTTGCTGGTCCTCGCTGCTGACCGGTTGTGCGTTTGCGCCAAGATCATGATGTCTTCAAGCTTATGTTGGGCTGGTGCAGAATTCGGCCTCGGAGTACCTTGTCCTGACACCCTTGGGGGACTTGCGCCCTGATATCCTTGGGTTGGTCGTCCGCTGTACAGGTGCTAGCCAGCTCGTGTAGCCTGGAACGCATCAATGGACTCTCCTTTGCGTTGTCGCACTTGGCGCAGCTAGAACCTCTTGAAATCTGGATTGAGCTGTGGGTTAAAATGGGCATCAAGTGCCCTCACAGCTACGTCATAGTTCGTGGCGATACATGTGTTTGGTAGATGCTTGAATAGTTTAAATATTTAGTCTCCGGCATAGTGAAGTAGTACCGACCTCCTGACGAGTCAGTCGCACTCTCTCGTGGCAACGAAGGAGAAGTTGAGCCATTAAATTCAGATCTTTCACCGTGGGAATGCTGTCGCCGAGTCCTCTAGCTCGCTGAATGGTGGCAACTCCCTGGTCACTGCGTGTTGCACCGGGGTTTATCTGTTGGGGCAGGGATCGATTTTTCATCTGCCATGTGGCATCGTCTACAAATAATTTTTCAACCTTAGTGGTTAGTGATTTCCATGGGTCTGTCCTGCCGTTTAAAAGAATGAAGAACTGAAACCGCTTACATTCTGGCAGCTAGTCAGAAAGAAATGAGGTCTAGATCCAGCTGTGGAAGCCAGGTCAGTGTAGCTGGGTAGTGGTGTCTGGTATTTATTTGGCATTACAAGTGTAGCTGGATGGGGTTTAAATCGGGGTAGGGGGCCAAGTTTGCAAGTGTTCTACTAGACTGAGCTGGAGGAGGTGAACCTGGATGAGGATTCCATCTACTGAGGTGGACCTTTGGTAAACCACTCCAGCTTGAGATTGTGCTGGATGCGTGGGAATGTTAGAGACCAGTTTCTAAGTGAGACTTCATTAGGGGAGAGCACAACATCCAAGGCAACCACTATCACTATAGTGGATGGATGGTAGTTCAATCAAGCTCGCCACATGCCATTTAGTGAAAAAGAAAGGTTGTGTTTCAGGACCATGTGGATTTGACAAGCTCTGTAAACATCGTAAGAGTTGAATACATAGCCTGAACATGGATGAAATAAACTGCTACAAATCCGGTCCCCCCCCCCCTTTTCCTACGGTGTTGTATTCTGCTGTGCTACTCTTCAGAGCTGCCACCTGGGATATTTCAGCAGGAGAGACTTGAATACAAAAATTGGAGGATGAGGTAGCTACAGCAGAGAAATCTTGACTTTAGTATGTAAGTAACTAGTAGATTGGGGGCTGTGATGTGCTGTGCACATACATGTGTATTTCAGACTCTTGCAATCAGAGTTGTGCATTTCCACGTGTAAAAGCGACTGCAATGTGGGATCCGCAAAGTAGATTGAATTAGGAGCTTTTAACTTCCCAGGCATAAGGCATGGTCCTCAGTAGCTCGAACTACATTAATTACATCAAACAAGACTGCAGATGTCTTGGCCCGAGATGTTTTATTTGGTACTAATTGTATATGACATGTTCACATGAATGGGACTTTGAGGAAGTGGTGTTAATGGTTTAACGTTCAGGACTGGGCCTCTTCGAGAAGCTGGTCGGTTGATCTTTTGGAAGATGGTAATGGGGTATCTATGTTGTTTTTCAGTGAGTTTTAGAAGGTATCGTAGTGAACTGTTCAGGGCTGCAGTGGGAGGTGTGGTGGGTGAGGCTGATAACCCTGGCAGCGAGGCAGAAGTTATTCAGGAGAGTTAGTTCTAGAGGTTCTTAAATCGAAGACCTCTGATGGTGTGAAGGTGGGATTCTTCTACAGTTTTAGGACCAATTAAAAATGTGGGGTTTATAAAACAGAAGGTACTGAGAAATGCATCATTGGTGTTTTTCCCAAGTGCAAGAAAAGAAACTGTCATAGTGGCTGTTAATCAAGTCTATGCAAGGATACTTTCAGAGCCTGTCACTTGTGGCCTGCTCTGGGCCATCCTAGCCAGAGATCACGTTAGAGATATCCAATCAGGAATGAAGCAATGTAAAGGGGTGGGAGGGACATCAGGCATGGTGAGTCAGTGAAGCAAATGGAGGTAGTGTCTAGGCAGCAGTGAGTTTCATCCTTTTGAATACCGCAGGGACCCTGTGCAAGAGGGGCAAAACTGGACATTCAAGTATTTCTTTTGGTGCACATCGCCCTGATGCACAAAGTTGTCAATGGATAAAATTAGAGTTGCTAGTGAAGGGCTTTCAAGAGGTGTTGAAAGTGAGGCTGTCTAGGAGGTGGTGAAGGACAGGTGGCCCAGAATGTGTTGGGCTTTCCAGAAGGTGAGGTGGCAGCAGGCAACCACTGGCGTTTGCTTCAGCGGTGTAAACTGCCGCCAGGAGTACTCTGCTGTGATGGGACCGTTGTCTGTACTGGACTATCCTTAGGTGGTTCATCACGTGCATTGAGGCAATGAGATGGCAATGGAAATCCATTTATGGTTCTTGATAATTGTCCTCCTTTACATAAAAATGTTGTATATATGTGTTTTCTAATACTACACCATCACTATTAGCTCTCAAATGATGGCCTAGCCAGGTCTGTTTGATCAACCTCAGGGTTCATTTCAATACCTTTTTTGAAAAATAGTGCTGAGCTTCACCTTTATCAAAAATATATAACTTTTTGGCTTTCCTGGTAATTCTTGGGTTCAGTTTTTGAATTTGTGCCATCAATTAAGGTTGACCACCTTAGACATCTGCGCGCTTGATGTTTGTGCTTGGTGCTTGGGTCTAACACTCAACATCCACCATTTGTAGTATGTCTAGCTTGTACACACTTCTCCATTTACAGCACCACATTTAACCAGTACTCTTTCACGGTATACAGGTGCAGATTATATTCATATGAACAAAGTAAATCCGTTTACATTTTCTATTGGTCTGGCTTGATGGCGATCCTCTTTGAGGGTAAGTGCTGGGCTGCACTTTCTTGCCTCTTCCCACATTCCCGGCCCTTTTAAGACTTCCCCTTGAGATCCCATTTCAAGTCCTTCATATTCTACTGTTCTCACTAACCCATGCTCTTTTCTTTCCAGACCAACTGGATCATATTACTGAATGCACCTCTTGCCTCTTTATCGTCCTTGTGAATGGCATTCATGAAATAAAAGCTTTTCTGAGCCCTGAACAGTTTAAAAATAATAGGATTCTTGAAAACCGGTTTGGCTTCACCTGTGCTTGTTCTGTGCCCCTCCCAACCACAGACCACTATTGTCTGAGGGAACTTGCTGACATCTCTTCTCTTATTAAATCTG
This sequence comes from Lissotriton helveticus, assembly GCF_964261635.1. NCBI lineage: Eukaryota > Metazoa > Chordata > Amphibia > Caudata > Salamandridae > Lissotriton > Lissotriton helveticus. The sequence goes on from NC_136073.1 coordinate 821,875,870, forward strand.
ATCTGTTCGCCCTCTTATTTGCTTTCTTCCATCCTCTTCTTGTGGTTACCAGCTCTGCCTGGTGGTGGGAGCGGAAACTGCCCTCCTAACTTGTTTAATAGTACTTTGTGTGCCCGTACTGTGAATATGGGTGTGCATTGGGTGTAGGCACCGTGCTTCCTTTGTACCAGTGAAGACAAAATGCATCTTGTACCATCACCTGTTTATGAACGTTACACCTGATTCTCTGGTTCTCGGTGAGTTCATCTGCATTGCCAGCCCCTTATTTTCTTAATGTAAATTCTGTTTACCCTCTAACCTCCCTTTCCTTCAGCTGTGACTTGTACAGCACCACAAATGGCCCCGAATTTTCTTTTTGGTCTCAGCAGCTTACTTTAATAACCTTCATCTCCTTCCAGTTATTCATTGCATGCCTTTAGGTGCAGCCAGGTTATGAGTTCTTATGAACCAGTAGGCATTCTTTGGGAAGTAGGGGAAGCCTAATCCTGCAAGAAACTTTAGTCTTGATAATGAGAGAGTGGGCTTAATACTGTGTGGTTTGAGTTTCCATACCTTTCTATGTTAAGGGGCATCCTCGCTAGCTAAACGCAAGAGTTGCTGGTAACACCAGGAATGGTATACATATACACAACACAGGAGCTGAAGCCATTTACGGACCGCAACCATCTTGATATGGAGAAGTCTCTTGCATAGCTGGTCAGGTCGCCCCTTGAATCAAGAATGGGTGAGGGTGGGTTGCCGTCTGACGTGTTCCTCCAAGTTATTTAGGAGAGTGAGCACTGTCCTTTGGGTTAACCAGTGTTACTTTTGCAGGCTGGCCATGCAGCTCATCTATCTTTTGGTAAGGAGGTGGTATTTCTAATGCATACTTCTGCCAGCAGAGCGCACTGCTCTTGACTCTACTTCAGGCGGCGGACTGGATATGGATAATTTTGCATTAGTTTACCAGTTCAACCAGGTGGTGCAGTGTGGCTCTATTCCCACCTCTGGGCATGACCACATAGAGCCGTAAAAAGGCACTACCTAATGCATGGACATCAGTTACTTTTTACTCTCTGGTCTATGAGGGTCTGGAGCTTCTCTCCTGTATTTTTACCAAAAGCTATATTTATTAGTAGTGGTTTTTCAGGGCCATGTCCTTCACCCTTCAGGCTTTAAACAATGCTGTACTTGTCTCCTGCAGATGTTGATCTTTGAACTTCCTGGTATGTGCCTCAGGTACCTAGACCTGAAACATGAGTCTTGGTCCTGTGAAAAAATATGGCAATCCAGGAGAGGAAACCCAAACTGTACAAGGTTCTGTCCGGCATAAGGTGTTTCCATCACATTCATATTTTTCAAGGACATAGTCTCCCATAAAAAGCTTTACAAATGTGAGCTCTCCTCACTGAAGTTTCTCTCATTCCAGAGAGCAATCTGAAAGTTAGTGCTGTAATTCCCAAACGCGGTCTTTGATAACCTCTGAAGCAGGGCCTGAACTTGAGAAACTGGTTCTAGAGTTTCTGGTGCTGTTGGCTGGCCTGTAACACATAGCAGCTCTTACTCCGGCCACTCTCACTATCTTTAAATGTGCTCAGATGGCCTTTTACACACCTTTTGCCTCCGAAAGCACTCTAGAACTTTGACCTTTTATTTCATTTGCAGCTTTGGTGTCCTATGATTCTGTTCTCAGCTGTCCCTAGAAACTTTAGCACCACAGACATTCAGCCGTTTCCCTTAAGGAAATGCCCCATTCACCCTTACTGCTCTTGGTGCTGATCCTAGAGTTATTTCCTGCCCTTCAAATATACGCCAGTTTGACCTGTGCAAGAGATGTTGGAGCTTCTTTTGAGAATGGTGAACTGTGTAAGCCCTTACCTTGCCCTCAGATGTTTGCCAGGGTGGAGGCTGTTTTTAGCTCCAGGTCTGACATCATCCAGATGCTCTCGGTGGTGGCTCATGCTAAGGATGTCAATAGGGAGCCAAGAGGCTTCTTATTCACTAAACGGACAATGGTCTATATCCAACTGGATAGCTTCCGCCCAAAGAAACCGAGTACCTCTGCCACAGGAATTGCGCCCAGTGGATAATATAGCCTCCTCAATAAGAAGGCATTTACATCGCCTGCCTTTTGATTAGCTTCTTTGATCATCTCCAGGCCTTAACATGATTCGACTCGAAACAATGCTGTTTCTTGAAATAATGCGTGTCCGATTGCTTCAGGTTAAATGTTGTAAAGCGCTCTGATACATTCGGGTCTGGCCAGCGGTATATAAGACTTTTAAATCCTAAAATAAAAATATCTAAACCTGCATAATGCCAGCAGGCTTAGCACATCCCCTGAACTTGAGCGAACGTGTCATTCAAGTCCATCCACGAAAGAGGTGCGTCCTTTACTTCATTAATCTGTAACGCTGCAGAACTGCTGGAACTTCCTCTTGCTGACGTTCTAAAGTCCTTCACCACTTCTAAGGTTCTACTGCCCTTCATTGGTGCTCTATTTTCCCTAGTTGTTGCAGCTTTGGACAAATCTTTCTTTTCTCCTGTTGCAAGCAGTCTGGTGGCTCAAAGCTACAAACTTGTTCCTGGAGAAGCCAAGTTCCAATTTGCCCACACACCACCAGAGACCCTTTTGGTGCCTGCGGCTTCTTCTAAATTGAACCCCAGTTCATTTCCCCCAGCTCCACGTGATAGGGAGGTAAGGTGCAGCAACACTATGAAGAAAAAGTGGTATCCTCTTGGGGTTTTGTCCTTCTCTGACACCATAAGGTTGTTGGTGTTTTGCTCCAAGGCACTTAAGGAGATGGCTTGTGGGAGCATATGCATGGTCCTTAGACAGAATTACACTCCAATGGTCAGGATGATTCTGAACTAGTGTTAAGAACTGGGTGGAATACTGCAGGCTCCGTGATTTTCAATGGAAAGCGCATTGCACTTCGGCAGAACGCCTGGGTGCGTTTGACTCTATTCTGTGGCAGTGTCCTGGTGAATCTTATTGGCTAGCGAATCCAACTTTAAGAGAATGATTAAACTCTTCTGTTTGAAGGTATTGCTCCTCAATTTTGCCCACTTAATTCAACAGTGTCAGTTGACCCTGTCCCCATTATGTCTGCTCAGCAAAAAATCATTGAGCTGGATCCTGAAACAGTGAAAGGCCCGTGGATGCTGTTCCCGCTGCATTTTGGTCTCCAAAAAGGATTATGCCCTTCCACCTATTCTGGATTGGCGGGTGCTGAACTAGTTTATCTGCAAGAATTCCAAAATATTCTCTTGCTCTTGTCCTTCAGGATTTCAAGTCGGGGGATTTGGATGGTGTTCCAGGATCGGCTGGCCAAATTTTCTTGTCTTGTTCCAGCACAATCTTATAGAAAGTTCAAGTGATTTGTGATCTGGTCCACTTACTACCCTCTTGTAGTGCTCCCCATTAGCTTTACATCCGCCCCTCCAGCCTAATGTAGTTTGTCGTTGGTTGTCTCATTATCACAGGTTGGGTGGGGATATACATGTATCCTTGATTCTCACTTACATGCTAATAAAGGCTAGCTTGCTGCAGTATGAGACTAGCCACCTTCAGTGCACGATTTCTCTGCTGTGCAGCCTGTTGGTTTTAGGCCCTCCACTCAAAGTCCCACCATTAGACCACACAACATCTGCATTCATTGAGCTATTGTGCAGTGTTTAGTGGATACGAAAGTGTGCGGTATCTGTGTACGTAGGCTTCCTTGCTGCTTGAGGTGAGCTTTCCTTATGTGGGCTTTGGAAAGATACAATTTGGAGCTGGGCTAAGCTGTAAATAAAATTGGCACCAACGTGGGGTATTTTTAAAGTAGGCTACTGAAAATATTTACATACTTCTGAATAGTTATTAAAGTAGCATCAAATTTACATTACCGCATGTGGACTCTTGTTTAGTTTTCCTATCAGTTTTAACTTTGCATGTGGACTTGAGGTACCTTGCCTGTACTATATGTAATCTTGTAGTAGGAGTCTAAGAAAATCAAAGGCTTGAAAGCTCTAACAAGCTGTATACTAAACAGGGTGAGGAGGTGACCGAGATGGATGAGGAAGAAGCTTTCCACTTGCTTTTTTTCCTTTGTGTTTCCTGCTTGCGTTTTGAGGGAGCACCGCCCTTCCTCAATTTTTCAAACTTAATAATTTCCAAAAAGGAAGTCAATTGTCTCTGTAAATAGCAAGTTTGAACAAGTTGTGCTTCTTACTTCTTTAATCGGTGTTCTTGTAAAGACATGGTGTGCTCGAAACCTGAGCCCCACTGTTCTTTTATTCCTGCTTCTTCCATCTCCTGCTCACTGCTACATTGGTGTGCTTGTGCGTATGCACGTCTCAGCTGATGACTGCCCTGATGTCAGCTAGAACACTTCTGTGATTTTGCGACTGGTTCCTCATTTAGAATTATTTGATGTTAGTCACGGAGTGCTACCTACCACAGAAACTGAAACGACCATTCCACTGAAGTCCAAAAAATACTTCGGGCTACTAGAAGCAAGTTCACAAAATAGGCTGTCAAATTTAATGGAGTTAATGGGGGGGGGGAGTCTGAATCTTTTCTTCGGGCGCACTGGGCACATTAGAATGTAAGACCAGTTATGATATCACTTCTTCAAAAGTTTATTTGTAAATGCTTCTTATAGAATCCTTCCGTATAAAACTCTTTAGGATACCAATCTTCAGAGACCATGTCTTGAAAGTGACTGGTCTAGATCTCCACTTGGTGTGGGCCCCCAAGGTTAAGGAGACGTAAGTGCTGAAGGGATTTTAAAAGTAATGCAGAGTGCCTTGAATTCCACATGCTTGGCCACAGGTAGCCAATGTAGGCGGCGTATTGGATTCGAGGTAGAACACCACCTTGGGAAGCCAAGGAGTGCTCTGGCCGCTGCATTCTGGACCCTTTGCAGTCTGACAATCTCAGCCTGGTTTGCCCCGATATAAAGGGAGCCGGCATAGTCCAGTCTAGACAAAATCAAGGCCTGGACGACAACCTGCCTGATTGAGAGGTCAAAGAAGCCCTGCAGAGATTTAAGCCCCCGCAGTAGCCCGAAACACTACCCTGCCTCCTTCTTAGTTTGGGTCCTGACATTAAGGGCAGTGTCAAGCCAGACCCCTAGGTTTTTTACCACCTGTTTAGGAGCGGGTGCCGACCCCAGTGCGGTGGAGCACCCGTGCTCACACCACAGCTCTGAGTCTCTCCCCACTAACAGAACCTCTGACTTGCTATCATTGAGCTGGAGACAGTTGGCAGTCATCCACCCCAAGACAGCCTCAAGATCGCTACGGCACTTACAAGCGTCCCGAGTAATGTCATCGGTGAGAGTAACTACCAACTGGATATCGTTTGCATACGTCACCACTGTGAGCCCTCTATTTTTAGCCACCGTTGCCAATGGTTGCACATACAGGTTGGACAGGGTAGGGCCAAAGCCGAGCCCTGAGGAACCCCCTGATTCATGGCATAAACTCTGGATGAAAAAGGAGGGACGGTCAGCTGGAACGTCCTCCTAGAAAGAAAGGAGGCGAACCAATCCAGGGCGGCATCTGCTATACCCACCTCCTCCAAGAGCCTCCGCAAGATCTGGTGGGAGACCGTGTCGAACGCAGCATTAAGACCAAGCAAAATCAGTGGCGACATACAACCGGCGTCTAAGGCCCATCTCAAATGTTCGGTGATGGCAAGATGTGAACCTCATACGTTTTCGAGACCCAGGGCAGGAGGGAGATGGGGCGGAAACTCTCCAGCTTAGTAGCATCCAAGTTAGGTTTTTTTTAGTAGGGGGACTACCTTAGCATGTTTCCAAGTGCATGGCACAGTCGCCATAGAGAGATTGATCTCATGGCACAATGGGGGGATGAGCACAGGTAGAATTCTCACCGCATAGGCCGGCTTCAGTTGGTCAGACTGGGAACCGGACTTGACCTACCTACTTATCACCGATAGTCTCTCCTAGGAGATGGCAGGGAGGGAGAGTGGTCAGAGTGTAGGAAGTAGAAGTCGGGTCATGGGGATGGAAGCAGATGCAACCTGGGGGAAGGATGTATAGATCTTCCCACCTTGATGAATTGGCACAAACCTTGACAGTCCAATTTAACAAGAACACCAATCCTTCCAAGTCTCTGGAATAGTTTGCACAGATTACTCGCACAGTATCCATGTTTTCTAGCAAAATTTCACATCCCCGTACTTAAAAAAAAAAAAAAAATGTAACTGCTCTTCCTACTCCCAGTGCAGTGCTTATTTTTTGAAAGAAATAGCCCTGATGCCTGAAGTTGTGCTCAGAAGCCAGTGGCCTCTGCAGTTGCATATTTGCATGCCCAATACCAAGGCTGGTGCTATTTAGTCCCCTACCAGATTTCTGCCCCTTTTTCTCGCCCTTGCAAGTTCTTGTTTTCTCTTTTTGTAGCAGTTTTTGCCCTCTTTGTCAGGCTTTTCGATCTGTGTGTCTTCCTCTCTTGCACTCCGTAATTATCTGATACGGTGAAATAAGTGCTGCTCCCCAAAATAAGTGCCTGTGGCCCCCACCGGCAACCATCTGCTGCAATTAAGCACTGCCCTAGTGGATCTGGACTACCGTAAGTGTCTGGAGAAGGTAAACTATTTAATGGACCTGCAAGAAATTTGGCCAAGTTACTAGTAGCGTATCTAGTTAGTTTCACCCTATTTCCAAGGGGTAAAAACCCCGCTGAATGGAAAACGTGGTTTCTCGGTTGATACTATTATCCAACAAATTTTCCCCACTAGATGGCAGGAGAATGTTCTTTATCTTCTAAATAATAAGCTGCTGCAGCCTTTTAATGTTTGCGCAATGCTGGCTGTGGATGAGAAAGAGGTTGTGATGTTGCTGCAGCTTGAAGCCATGCCACTCATACTGCAGAGCTTGGTGCACAGCCTCCAACTTTAACCTGCACACGTACACCTACCACATTCACCTTTGGATACATTCTTCTTTACAGTGTGACTAGGCCTCATCTTTTATGATGATGCCCATACTTGAGTTTAATGTGCCTTTCATGGGCAATGGTTGGCACTTGTGAGACTTAAGTAGCTCAGGGAGGCTCTGCCATAAACACCGTAATGCAAAACCAAAGGGGATGATGGCCGGAGTGTTGAACATTGCAAGCACTCACCCCCAGTCAACTGATCTGGGTTTAATCCATTATCATTCTTTAGCTCACTCTGCCACCCCAGTTCAGACATGGGCATATGCAAATCAGTCTGACCCTGTGCCTCATGGGAACAGTCCAGCCCGAACTGCCAAGCCATGTCTTCCCTGGACCAGAAACTAGCATCCTGGGACCGGTTTCTAGCTAATCAGCCGTCATCAGCCAGGCTAGCTTGAATCCCGTGGCAAAGTGGGCAAGGGACCCACGTCTGGGCATACCCTGCCAACTTAGGGCGAACAGAGCAAAACCAAAAAGGATGATGGATGGAGTGTTGAACATTGCAAGCACTCACCTCCAGCACTCACCCCCCAGTCAACTGATCTGGGTTTAATCCATCATCATTCTTTAGCTCACTCCGCCACCCCAGTTCAGACATGGCCATATGCAAATCAGTCTGACCCTGTGCCTCATGGGAACCGTAATGGGCGCATAGGGTGGAGTTCATCCACATCCGATGTAAGTGGTCAAGTTTGGTCTGTACAGGCTCAAACAAAATGAACATCATTGATCAAGTGAACTTGTAGTTCCTTTATGACAAACGCAAGTGTAGCACATTACAATTTCGCAGCCCCTCTTTGTGTCAAGAAGCAGTGCTTCAGAGCATCATCACTCAAGCACCTTGTGAAAACAAATTGAAGTACATTTTGCAAAGAAGCAAGGAATGTTCCTCAGTAGTGGAATATTCCGAAATTTGAAAATCTTGACTTCAGTCACTCCAACAAGCCATGTCAGTTTCTGTGTTGCTTGCAGACCCAATTCATGGTTTTAAGAATAAAGGGGAGATGTGGTCTTGGGTGTCACCAAAAGACCCTGAAAGTCCTGACCACCCTCATAAGCCTGGAGCTGGAACCTACTATTACACTGGCTAATTGGTCTGAGACTGAGCACCCCCCAGTCTCTCCCCCCCCCCCCCCCCCCCCGCCCCGCCCCAGTAGTGCAAGCTATTGCACTGGAAATCAATTGCAACACACTCGCTCTAGCTGTGAACATATTAAGCTAAAGCGCGGGTGCCGCAATTGGTTTAAAAGTAAAGACATTTTTAAAAAAGTTCTCCATTTCTTTACATTTGAAGCAATTGCGGTACCTGCGCTTTAGCTGAAGATGTTTAAGGCCTTTACAACCAAAGTAAATAAATAGAAAAAAAAAGGGGCATGCAGCAGCTTTTATTATTCCAGCCAAGGCGTTTCACGCTGTATACTATAATTGTTGCGTGAGAGCGGGTCTGGACTGCAACAGTAGGCAGGACAAAGCTATTTAAGAAAATAGTACTCCTTGTCTGTAATTAAAATGGCCCAAGAAATAAAACATGTAACCGTGTCTTCATGGGAGGTTACAAGAAGAGAAAAGGCTGTACTAACAAGGGACTACTAAACCTATTGACCAATGAAAAGCCACCATTTACAAAATACACTGCCAGGAGTCAATGGGTGGAAAGTGGGCAGAGCTTCATGCCCATATCCTGAATACTGCATGTCAGACAGCGCGAGCGCTGCCTAGGCGAGACCTAAAAACCGAAAAGCTTGCTGCCCTCGCTTGTCTTTGTTGGTACCATTCCTGAGAAATTTTAGATTCTAGACTGATTTTTTTTTTTCTTTTCTTTTTTGTGGGGAGTAGGGGCGAGAAGCCGGTGGCAGCTGTTAGGGAGCCGAGGGTGAGAAGGGAGTGGTGCGGGGGGAAAAAAGACTTACCTGCTGGTCGCCGGCTGCTGCCTCTCCTCAGTCTTCCCTCTTTTCCTAGCTCCCGGCAGCATCCAGACTCCCCTAAGCCAATTATGACGCTGCTGTCACCAGCATAACAGCAGTCTCTGGATTGGTCTAAGCAGCCTGTTTGGCCTCTCAGGCATCAACAGTAACAGTTCTTCACCTGGCTGTGCAACACAGCCAGGTTGAGAAATGCTAAGTGAGCATGATGGTTTGACCAGCCCAAGACGGCTGGCCAAACTGTCATGCACACTTATGGTAAACCAACCATTCCTCCCTCTGAAGAGAGCCCAGTCCTGCCCTAACCTGGCTCCATACTAACGATAAAATAACGTTATTTTATTTTTCCTATGCACTGCTCGGAGAGTAGTGGGGCCATGCTCCGCTGCCTTAGCGGAGGAGGTGCCGCTGGGAGAATCCTCCAGTTTGAGGACTGTCGGTTTCCACGCACCCCACTTGCAGCACGACCTGTTGATGTTATGCACACTGCGAAGGTAGCATGTGACATCAACGGATCGTCCTCACTCAAGGGGTGAAGAGTTTACTCTGCAGGGAAAGCAGATTTATGTTGCATAAGGCACATTGTTGTCCTGCAGCCATAGTATTTAATCTTAATCTTCTGTAGATTTGTATGCAAGCCTTCTTGGCCTTCGACAGGCTTAAGTAGAAGGCTCACTGTGACCTATACTATAAGGAGTTGTAAACATGACCTAATTAAAGATGAGTCTGGGAAAATCCCCATGGCATTTGCACGAGGATTCTCCTCACGGACTGCCTGCCTCTGATGATTGATACCCACAGTGTGTAACCTTTCATCAGAAGTTTATTTTTTGGATCTATCGCCCAGATGACTCGTGTACTGCTTGTAGAACTAGCACTTGTGCTACGCTGCAACACTTCTCTATCTGGCATTGTGTAATGTTTTAGTGTTATTTGGACATTGTATTTTACTTATTTTTTAATGACCTGCAAGCAGAAGGTGACACACTAATGAGCCTTCATTAATTGTCCAGTTTCTGTCAGTGAATGCTGTCTGTTGCCAATGTGAATGAGATCCAAACTACAGAGCCATGGCTTATTGCATATAGTCACACTGTGCCATTGACCATGTTAGATCATTGTTGAAATAGTTATTTTCTACAGCATAAATTCACAACTTGGTGCCACCCTGTGTCTACTGTGTACTGCAGGTAAGCCAGATATGTTGGCTTTGGCAGTGCTTGTTCATAGTTCTGGCGTTAGGCAAGACTTTTTGATTTCAGTAAAATATGTATTATTTACTTACATATAGGGACTTTCTGCCACCTCTCTTCGTCCATTGGTCTGTTGTATTATATACATTTTGATGTCTGCCACTGTGGCATACATCCTACGTAAGCCACTGGTTAACTTTACATTGAATGCCTGCATTTTGCTCTCACAAGGAGCACATCTACACACAGGCTAGTTCTCTTCAGGGCCAATGTTTTTGTTTGTACTTTATAATTACTTTAGTGTTGCCTTTGTGTTTAGAGCCTGTGTTAGCAGGAGGTTTCTGATCCACATTCCATCTTTCAGATCCCATCTCCTGCCAGTGCCTTTGTAAATTCCTTTTGGAGTGTTTTGCTTTTCTTACTACTGCTATTTCACAGCATATCAGATTAGATTGTAGCCATTTGAAACTGTTCATTATTGTTATTCTCTTTACTTTATTTCTTTCTCTCCTTCCTAATTTCTTTTCTTCCTTTGTTTCTTTCTTGCCTTATTTCATTTTTAGGTTTCGCTGGAGGGCGGAGCTCTTAGCTCCGCCTCCAGAGAAATCTCTTGATTTCAGTAAGGAAAATGGAATACGCCCCCCTGTCCCATTGGCTAGCTCCATAAATGGAGGCTAGCCATTGGAACAGAGATCTGTCCGTCAAGGCCGGACCAGGTTCGGGGGCGTTCCCGAGATTTTTTCCCTGGGCGTTCCGCTATCCACCCTTTTTGCATCGTCATTGGGCGGTGGGCGGAGTTTCGTTTTTTTTTTCTTCTGGGTTTGTTGTTGTCACTCCATGCCGACCACGGCCGCCGGAGGAAGCCCAGGTGAGTGCTTGTTTTTAAATCTTGCCTTCCCGCGTCCTTTCTCTGTGTCCGTTTCTTTCCCGACCCCCTCCCGCTCTCCGTTCCTTTCCCGCCCCCCCCCTCCCGCTCTCCGTTCCTTTCCCGCCCCCCCCTCCCGCCGTCCGTGTCCTCTCCCGCCCCCTCCCGCCGTCCGTGTCCTTAAGTAACTATGCAGTATGATTAGTGAACACTCTTAATCTTCCTAGTACCACATTGCCTGCCGTTCTTGAAGACAATGCCTCCTGTGTAGGCGCTTTATCTTAGATCATCAGCGTCTGCATACTTCAGGGTAAAAGTGAAGTATTCGGTCTATATTTACGAGCAGGGTTCATGCAGGATTCCTCTCGTATCTGCAGCTGAAAGTTTGCAGTGCGGGACCCCGGAAGGATATTGTGGCGCGGGGCTCCCCCTGCCTGCCTCCCGCGGCTCTCTCGTGACTCCAACATTCTTGAAGTCGTCTGTGTTTAGGAGGAGAGAGAACTGCAGAGCTGCTGCGGTGAGGTCACGTCCTGCCCCTCCTCGCCCTCCTCCTCCCTGCCCACCCGAGCTCTGCTGCCTCCCGGGCTCGGCACACTGACTGCTCCGCGCCGCGCACAGGATGTGCCTTCAGCCCCGGGACTGCATCGAGTGGGGGGCCTGTGAGGGAAGCGGGGGCGCTCCTAGGGCTGCTTTACACGAGCACATGGCACCGGGGAGGAGCGCAACGGAGGCGGGATCCCCCTAACCCGACCCCTGGGGGCGCAGAACGCGTGATCCCGGGGTCACCACTTCTCTTTGGCTTTGTGCGGGCAAAATGGATGCGGCGTGCTCGGGTTTCAGAGCAGAACGATCGGGGTAGCAGGAGCTGCCCGGGCAGCGCGGAGGTGCCCGCTTTGCGAGCGAGGAATAAACTTCCATCAGGCCTGGATATGTGGGGGATCCGGCCAGCTGAACCTCTACGGTGAGTGCGCGATGGCTGTGGGGAGGGCAAGGGTTAAAGGTCAAGAAGTTGGTTGTGCACTTCTGGAAATAGTCAGTGAGTTCACCGAGGACACACTGCTTGGCTGTGACGTGCCCTCCCACCCAGCTGCCCCATTACCATTAATCGAATATTCGGGTGCATACAGTGCTATCGGAACGACATCTACCTACGACCCGGTAATTGAATATACTTGCACAAACCTGCCAATGGGGTATGTTAAAAGGGGTGGGGGGCGCCTCCTGCGCCTCTCTTGGGGTGTGGTGTGGTGTCTTAGCACTCCCTTCCCCCCCCCCCGCCATAGCGCACACATGCAGTAAACATTGTTTCTGGTCCATGATTGCCTCAGAGGGCATGATGAAAAAATCCTTGCAGACCCAACGAACTAGAGTGGCACATACATTTTCATGCCTTGTGGATCCATGCATATGCACACTCACTCACATGCGCACATTCATACACACTCGTGAACGTTCATTCACACAATGATCATGCACACACACACGTGCACATGTGCATACTCACGTGCACACGCACACACACACCTACAAACACACACACCATCACTCAGGGAGCTCCTAATTGAATGTGAGCATTGCATGTCAGCAATACACGCGTGCACACACGCGTGCACACACACGTGCACACACACACACACACACACACACACACACACACACACACACACACACACACACACACACACACACACACACACACACACACACACACACACACACACACACACACACACACACACACACACACACACACACACACACACACACACACACACACACACACACACACACCTACAAAACACACACCATTACTCAGGGAGCTCCTAATTGTCAGCAAGCTTTGGTCCTTTGATAAGAAGGAGGTTAGTCATTATTAATCGTTTTTACTGTTTGTGAGAGATTAAGGTATTGGCATTGTAAATGGCAATGCCATTTATTTATCTGTTTTCAAAACCAACACATAAATAAAAAAATTGTCATTTACAATGCCAATAGCTCTAACTTTTACAAAGGCGAAACCGTTGCATTGTAAATGCTTGTTTCTTTATTTACTACGTTCCCGTCTTTCTTTCTTTCTTGCCTTATTTCTGGCTTTTCTTCCTTCTTTCTCAAAGACAAGAAGCTTGCAGGCAATGCCAGACTGATTTCTTTTTCTCTCCATTTCCCCCATTTTTTTAGGTCTGGTAGCCACGTCTTTGTTTTACTAAAATTAGTTATAATACATAGTTACTATAAGGCTTTCAGACAGACTTCCATTAATCTGTGGTTGGTGTCATTCCCATGTTTCTTCTACCCTCTCCAGCATGCATTAATGGGCAATGTATCAGTCCACTACAGCCATTGGCTGCTTCACTATGATTACTTTCTTTTCGAAAGAAACACATCCACACACAAAGTACTTCTTTCACTGCCTGGGAGTACTATGGTAATGGGTTTTTATATTTGAGACCCCAAAACATTTGTTGCCTGTAGTCAATGATTGTTTTTTGATTGATAAGGGCCTGGCATATTCACAAACCGTACAGGTTTGCAGAAATATTACAAAACAAGAATTGCCAGAAGGCTGCTGGCCAACACCAGATCTAGTGGTTTTGTGAATGTTTGTTTTTGAATTTGTTCTATTTGTAATTGGTTTAATGTGTTTGTGCCGCTTTGCTTCCCCAGGTATATAATGTTTACATGGCAGGAAGACAGCTCTGTTCCAAGCGCTACCGGGAATTTGCAATCCTGCACCAAAACCTTAAGCGTGAATTTGCCAACTTCACTTTCCCTCGATTACCGGGCAAGTGGCCATTCTCCCTGTCCGAACAGCAGCTTGATGCCCGACGGAGGGGGCTGGAGGAGTACTTGGAGAAAGGTAGAAATGTCAGAACTGTTGCAATGTTGGTATGAACATGGATCATGGATGTATAGTGAATGTATGGATTGACTTGCATGAGCACTTTTTAGTTTTTTTGCTGGATGCATTGGTAGAGTGGGGTCATGTTGAGAGGCCAGTTGTGTTGCAAGATGTATTGAGATTTCTTCTCTGAATGTCTGACTTAAGGGTTTGGTGCTTCTTTAAACTTGGTGTATTGTACTATACTTGGATTCGGGGCAAGTTGTATTGGGAGATAGGTGCACGTAGGGTGCGATTTGAGTGAACAAGGAGAGTCTGTATTGTTTGACTATTTAAACAGGATGCAGATTGCTAACTGTATTCTGTAGGCAGTCTGATGTTCTGCCTCTTGGTGACGGACTTCACATTTGTGGCTGGAATTCCCAAAGTTGCTGGAATGTGACATGAGGCGTTACACAAATTTAACAAACGGTGAAGGCTCTTAGGTTAGTTGGTGCTGCCTATTTGGCTCATGAGGATTGATTTGGTGGTTCCTGAGTTGGGTAGTTCTTTGTATTGGTGATATGGCGATCTGTCATGGTTGGGTGTGCAGGTTTTTATGGAGTGCCAGTGAGACTGACTTTCTGGTTTGGTAGGTTAATTTTAGTGGTGTATGGGGACTATCCAAATCTCCATTAAGATGGCGGTTGGTTTACATGACATTTAAAGAGTGAGTGGATGGATGGAAATGCTGGCATGTGGAGCATGAAACCCTAAACTTCGGCATGTGAGGGTTGCAGTCACCTGGGGCTACTGGTTTGTGTTTTTTACTTTACCATAGACTGTTGCACGCAAGCTTGCAATGGTGTGGCTAGAGACCGATGCACATTTTAAAATAATTTTGCTCTGTATATTTTTACTGATTCTTTGTTTACAGGAAGTTCTTTTTTTCTGTTATCCTTTTCCAGCATGTTCAATAAGGGTGATTGGAGAAAGTGACATCATGCAGGAGTTCCTGTCAGAGTCTGATGAGGTAGGATTTCTAGTTTGTCAAACTGGCCATGCAGTACTTCATTGCCATGGAAATCATAGCTTTGGTTCCCCATATTTGATGGATTTTTTTTTGTCACTTCACTGTCACTTTTTTAATTAAATATTGCTCTATTTCTAATTGGGTTTGGGATTTTTATGGTGTTGCATTTCGACTTTCTCACTCTTTTGGTACTGCATAAAGATTTTGCACATTGCCTTAAGTGTCTGCCCAGTGGCGCATAGGTCCCTGGGGGTTGACCTCCGGTTAATTCAACTTTGACTTCTCCCTGACAAGGGTTGTGATTATTCCTCGAGGTTGGTAGTCACCACAATATTCAGTTTCTTACAATGTGTTTTTTAGCTGTCTCCATCCTGTTCTTCCCCGCCCCCACCTCCACGCTCAGTGTTCTCTCGCGCCCAGGTGCTTTTTCCAACCCAGCTCCAGGTTGCTTTCTTTCCTATGTGCTTCTCTTCTTCCCTCTCAAGCTCTACTTTGCTCTGAGTTGTGTACTTCCACCCCCCCATGTTTTTTCCCCCCACCATCTGCACCCTCTGTGTTGCGTGCCCACTGTACGACCTCCATGTTTCCGCACACTACTTATTAAAAAAAACTTTGCGCTACTTTTTTTTTCTTTACCAATTTAAATTAGATCGATTAAATAAAAAGAAAAAACTCATTTTATTTCATGGATGCTGTACAGCAGCACTAAAAATCATTGGCGGAGACAGTGGGTCCCAAAGGCAAGACCGGTTGACTTTTTCAATGCTTGTTTTTTCTTCATGCTTCGAAACTGCAGAATTGTATCTCCATTTAGAAACTTATAAACCTATACACTTTCCTTTTCCGCTCAATTATGCTATTTTCTATATTTCCTACCTTTGCTTATTTTTCCCCAGAATTGTTGGGCAGTAACAGTTAACAAATAATTGCTTTTTTGAAGCTTTTACATAGTCTTTGCTTTTTCTAGAATTACAATGGCGTCTCGGACGTGGAGTTGAGGGTAGCATTACCGGACAAAACAACGGTGACCGTGCGGGTGAAAAAGAACAGCACGACTGACCAGGTCTACCAGGTAATGTGAGTGTCTGTCAATGAACACTCCGCTATTACTGTAAGCCATCACTATACCCGATCTGCCTTACTGAACAAGATGTGCAGTGCTTTTGTTTAAAACCCAAAAAGAAAGGAACCCTTCACCTCCCAGCTTTGTGGGAAGTTAATTTTAAAATGAATCCACCTCATGACCCAGAATGTTGGTTTCAAATACGGACTATCAACAGTTGCATTCTGTGTTAACATCCAGTAAAGCAACTCTTTGAAGGAATTCCCAATTTTCTTTTCCCATATTTTCCTATTTTAAATGATCCTTTTCTTCCTTGGCCCACATACATGAGCCATCGAGCCAGAGAGGGTGTCTTTGACCACATTCGCAGAACAAGAGCGTCTACTAAGAGGACCTAAAGCACGGTTTCTTGCTTTCAGTCAAAGGTTCTGAAGCTGGTCAGTTGTCATTAACTAGCGTAGGAAAATGAATTGAGGTGACTCTAGGCCAAACCGTATCCATAATTGGCCCAGATTTGTGCGAGTGATGACAGTTTGATTTCCACATGTAATGAATTACTTAAAATGGTACTAATGTGGATAATTTTTAAAAGTGGGTTTTGTGAATACCTATCCTGAAGCCTTGTACGCTGGACCATTGTTGTGTACCCCTGTTGTAGGCCAAGGTTGCTTAGGGTGGTTTGGCGTTGCCTGAAGGCATCACAGTTCCTTTTAATCTTTACTTCACCATTCCTCCTTTCTAATCTTGCATTAAGGAATGTTGTCAGTGTAAATAAACCTTCCGTTCAAAACCTTTAGCTTTCACTTGAATCAACTGCCAGAGCGTGAAACCCCTCTTTCCTACCCTTGCAGAATTCAATGCACACAGTATTGCTAAATAACACAAACACTTAGTGACTTGCATCCATAATTCAAGCTTCTATTAAATCCTTGTTTTCCCTCTTTGCCTACTAATTTATTTTCTATTTCCATGCAGGCTGTGGCTGCCAAGATTGGAATGGACGGAATCACATCCCATTATTTTGCTTTGTTTGAGGTGATAAACCATTCTTTCGGTGAGTCTTCAAGCAAATTGGAAGAACTAGCGTTCCATGTAAATCTATGCAAAGATGAGGAGCTGTCATTGGAGAGCTTTGCTGGTTCAACAGCAGTGCAACATAGTTGTGCTTGATATGTCTACTTGCTTTTCACATACTTTCGCTGTGAAAAAATCCAAGCATGTTTTCAGAACACATAGTAACATTAAAGTACTGTGGAAACTGGGGTGGTAGTGCTATAACACCAAAGTAGTATTCTGGTTCTGTTGCTGATTTTTCAGTCTGTGATGCAGGATCTGCCCTGGTGGATGGAGGCCTCCAACCTTCTAAGAGGCTGCTCTTTCAGCAACGCCCCTCTCCATTCCCCCCAAACCCCTTCAGGCTACAGCGGTGACTTCTCCTTCCTCACCAAGCCTTGTGATCAACATGATGTTACAGGGCCTTTGGTCTATGTTGAAGCAGCTCATAATTGGTCTTAAGCTGCAGCCATTCTTAAACTGAATGCATTTCTCCCTCACATCTCTGGGGCATGTCTGAATTCTGTAGGACACCACCCCCTCTGCCCTTATATCAACAAAGGTGGCATTGTGAAGTCGTGGACTCTCTTGGGAAGCAATAGTCTTGTGGACATGGTAAGGCAACAGTGAATCTTCCCAGTAGTGTCTCATCTGGTGTGCTCCCTGGAAGTGTGGGCAGATGTTAGTTTCTTCTTACTGGAGTACCACAAGTGACATTACAACAAAGGCGACGGAGGTAATTGTCTCCTGTCTGCCTGCCCGCCCAAGACCACAAGGATAAGGACTGTGAGGCCTGTGCAGCGTTCCTACCGAAGACGTTAAGGACACGCCAAAGTCAAAGACAGGCCCACTACGCCACAATGTCGCAGACAACGAAGAAAACCTCTCCGAGAGACCTGTGGTTCTCCAGCGATGAGGAGGAACATGGAGCACCAGCGGGGTTGACGCATGAGGGATCGGACGTCGAGGTCCTAGTGGGGGACTCCGAAAAAATCCATGCAGAGAAAAAGGTTAAGCATCTGAAAAAGAAGACTGGGAAGGTAAGACACCATAAAGATCCGTCTGAACCAAAGGGCCACGAACATAATGCTCACAAGGCAGCCCTGACGCCGAGCTAAAAGGAGATCGAAGGTCAACCGCAATTGAAAGAACCCCACTGAACCCAACCAAAGGTTACAGAGGAGCCGAAGACGCTGAAACAAAGGGTCAACACCAAACCCACAAAAAAGGGGACTACTCCCAACGAAGACTAACGTCGACGTCGGAAATATAATAAAATCTCCGGCCACCGACACAGAGAGAGCCTTAAGCTCGAAAAGGAGAAGACTCGAGGAAGAAATTGCAGCGCAAAAGGACTTCGATGCCTCATTGAAGAATTTTTGAATTTCAAAAACACCGGCATCCGAATCCGAGAACGCCGAAGAAGCAGAAGGCGCCGAAGGAGAGGTAGAAGGGATCTTCAACTCTTCGCCGACACCTGAACCTCGAGGCGACGAACCTGAGGAATATGGAGATATACCTGAAGAGGAGGAAAACTCCGAAAATTTCGAGGAAGAGTGGAATGACCTCGACACCGGGAGACCGGAAGAAGAGATTTGCAGCTACCTTTCAAAAGCATTCACCTCCAGATGACATGGCTTTCTATAATGACATTGTCAAAAGGGCAGCAAATACATTTGGGGTGCCCTTAGAGGAGGAAAATGGGGACACATGTTTCTTGCTAGAAACACTGGCACCAGCGTCCAGAGGAACACAATCAGCCCTGCCAAGTATTATGCATTAGGTGTTAGACTAACGCATTCTAGTGATGGTGTCTGCATCACTGCACTAAAATGCTTTGTCACTCATTACAGGTGCTTTGAGAATGTGTGAATATAAGGTGCTGCAGGATTGAAGAATTAAAGCAGCACAGGCGTGCTGTTCAGCTGCTTTCTATGCTGCCTGCCCTAATCAATGTATTTACTTCGCCGCTGTCGGCGTGTACTTGTTGCTGTAGCAACCACGCTATGTGTTTAATTAAAGGTAAATTGAGTCCGTGGTGGTGCGAGGCTTTATTAAACCAATCTGCTCTCTGTGGATTGGTTGGACAGTGCCTTGTCATCGGGTTGTCTGGGAACACCTCACTGCCTGCTTGTAATTGGCTGTTTGAATACTTAACTGTGGCTGGAGACTGGCTGAGGAATAGTTTGCAAGTTGTTTATTGGCTGCTCTGCTATATCACTGAATGAATGTACGTCTTTTGGCAGTGGACGGGGCTGTGTTGATCCTGCTCATTCAGCGGGAGTCCCGGCCTGTGCATTAGAAGATCCCAATCTTCTTCGATTCGAGGCCACATCATGGGGGACGAGTTTACAGGTTTTGCTGTGACCCTCTGCACGTAGCGCTGCAGGACTGATCTATCCCTCGGTATTCACCAAAAGCTTGGGGTTAAAACACCTTCAGAAATAATCTTTGCACAACCGTTGCTTGTGGTGATCCTGTAAACAGCCCATTGCAATTGTACACGAGGGGGCATGCTCAGCATATTTTGGGACAACTACTGATTTCATAATTAGTGTTCTTAATGGATTCGCCCACCCTCCTATCCGTCCAGGAGAAAGTAACATCAATCCAAATTTTAATAAAAATATAAAGAATAAAAATATGGAGATAGTTTTGCCCCATGCAATTTTAGTGTTCTATACACATTTATTTGGAATGCCAGGGCTGGAAGTAATTTAAGTTATGCACAAGGGTTGGCATTTTTGTTGACTGGTAGCAGGCTCTGGGATTCTTAGGTAGGCCATGCTTTGTGATGAAGTTCCTTAGTTGCAGTGAACTGTACACCTTCACAGATCTGTTGCTTCCCTCGTGGCTGCTTCTCATGCACTCACTGCCTCTCCTGCCATGGCAGATATTACTTACCTTGCGTCCTTTCTACAGGAGAGGTTATCCTGCTAGGGAACAGGGTGGCGAGGTCTCGGTTCCAGGCTAATCTACAGTTTGGCAAATGCACAGACCGTGACATGTTTCTCCCAGCTGTAGAGAATTGCCCTCCCGCTGCATTCATCATTATCCATGTAGCAGGGATCATTTGTATTAACTCCAAGCTTGAGTATTATTTAAAAATCACATTTTCCTCTGTATTAATAATACAGTAAAATCCCATATGCATTCAGATGTGGCATCCCTGAGAATGGGCTGGGTGATAAGGAGCATGAGGCTCATTTGCAGGCAGTATGGCCTCTCACATTCCTTTTGGTACAGTCTGGTCCCACAGTGCCCTTCCATTTTTGCGTCTATGCAGCAGTCTTAAGATCTTCTTAGTGTTTCTTGTTTCTCAAATGGGTGTAATTCCTGATATTTATGTTTCCCTTTTCTTCATTGCTTGATTATGCTCGCGAGAAAGTCACTCATAGTTGTTAAATGTCACTCATAATTACATTGAAATTATGAAAATGTCACACCTAGCAATCTGAAACCTTGGCAGCTATGCACAATACCTACCTGTGTTGGCAAGTATCCTGGACCAATGCAAAGAAGCATTCAAAGAACCAGCTTCAAACAAGGGGGTAACCCCCCTCAAAAGACCCCAAATATATTCAGGGAAGTACAGTACCGGACTCCATTATTGTCACCACAGCCAGGAGGAGAGCCAATGCAGTCTCCAACACAGGGCCACCACCTGAAAAGGAAAGTAAGAGGATGGAAATGGTGGGGAGGAGAATGGAGAAGAGGCAGCAACACAGTGGCGCTTTGCCAACTCTAACACCCTGTTAAACAGATATGGCCACCAACAGTGGGATGAAATAGAAGAGTTGCTGAGCACTCCCAGAGGAGGACAAAAAGAGGGCAAAATCAATTGTCCAAGAAGGGAAAAATGTGGCAAACACCTGCCTAAAGTCAGCCTTAGATGCAGCAGATACTGAAGCAGGCAAATGTTCACTGGAACAATCGGCAGAATGCATGCCTGGCTCAGAATGCATGGTTTTAAACAAGAAGTCCAGACATCAGTTATCAACAGACCATTTAACTGAGAAGCTCTGGCAAGGATGTAGATGAATCCCTCCAACAAATTAAAAAAGACAATGAAACCTCATGGGCGATGGGGGCCCTGCAGCAAAGAGGTTCTTTTAAAATAGGAGGGTTCTCTAACAGAAAAAACACAGGTAGAGGCAGCTTTAGTCAAGGACAGCAGATGCCACAACAATCTCAGGGACAGAACCCAAACCAACAGATGAGTCAACAGTCTAACTACCACGGTTGGCAACAACAGCAGAAGCAGCCCTTTCGAGGAAGAGGCCAATCCTCTAGAGGAAGAGGAAATGGGTCTAACTTGATCACGTAAAAGGACCCACACAAAACACCAGTGGGGGGAGAATATCTTTTTTCCACAGAGAATGGAAAAGGATCACAACAGACAATTGGATATTAATTTTGGTACAATACAGATATTGCATAGAGCTCACAAAGATACCACCTGCAAATCCACCCAAAACAAGAACATTAACCAAATCAGAACAAACACTGTTCAACACAGAAATCAAAGAAAAGGACACTACGACCAGAGTATACGATTTTTTATTTTTTTTTAATTTTTTAAGTATAAATTGTAGATTGTTGCCTAAACATAAAGAAGATATCTATGATTTAATAAATTACCTCCAACCTGATGCCATTTTCCTGACGGAAACTTGGCTTAATGATAGTTCTGGACCTGATATAGCCACTGCAATCCCGCTTAACTACACGATCGTTAGGATGGATCGTAAGAATAGACTTGGTGGAGATATAGGCATTATTTTTAGAAAGGAATTTATCTGCAAATGGGAGGAATTACCGCTAAATAATTGTGAACACGGATTATTTAAACTAACCCTCACACCCCAGTTCACGCTCTCAGGGATGTTGATTTATCGGCCCACGGGAGCAGCAGGAGCATGGGTGGCCGCACTTCCAGACTTTATCACTCCATATTTATTGGAAGCCACTAATTTCTCAATTTTAGGAGATATTAACCTACATCTTGAGGATCACAACTGCTCCACCAGTTCGACTCTTATTTCAGATCTTGAAGCTCTTAACTTGCCTTTATGTAATTCCGGCCCCACGCATAAAGCAGGACATTTGTTAGATCCCGTCTTTTCCAATGTTAACAATTTAACATGTGAGCCTAATAAACCTTTACTCTGGTCAGACCACTATTTGGTTAGTTTTAAAATCAAGCTGGCAATGTCACAGAAAGCAGCACTGGCCGACGCCACCTGGTCCAGGAATTGGAAAAGGCTTAACTTGGACCGTTTAAATGCTCAATTACTAAACTCGATGCCAGACTTAAGAGGTTAGAATTGCAGACACGAACATGATTAATAAATGGCTAACTGATGCAACAGATACTATCATCACACGAACTAAGAACAAACTTGGGTATCGCTGACCTCCAGCTCCATGGTTCTCGGAGTCACTTAAAACTGAAAAAAGTAGATGCAAGGTGCTAGAGAGACAGTGGAGGAAACCTTATGAACCGGTAGAAAAATTGGCATATAAGCAAGCTATCAAGGCCTACCAACTATCATGCAAGATGGCAAAGGCAGAATTTACGAAAAATAACATCCTTGCTGCACAAAACAATCCTAAACTTCTTTTTAAGGTGGTACAGGATTTGCCGGGTGCAGCACATCAACCACAACCCCCTAAGCTATCGGTCACTCAATGCAACCAGTTGGCGAACTATTTCAATGATAAAATCTCAAAAATTTACACCGACTTTAGGACAAACTAAGAACAGCCCGGTACCCACTCTAACGACTTCCAGTTACATTAATGAGCTGGTAGAATCTCCCGGGAATCTACTTACCAGCTGGCAATTGTTAGATCCAATACCCTTTAAGGAGACTTTAAAGACCATTAAGTTTGGATCCCCGAATGCTCTTATCCCGGTACACATTCTAAAACAACTTGACCCACGCATGTTAAATGAAATTAGGGAACTCCTTAATGCCTCATTAGAGGAAGCAGTGATGCCGGACACATGGAAACACGCCATGGTCCTACCATTACTGAAGAAAGCTAACGGGGACCCAGAAGTGTTCTCTAACTTTCACCCTGTCTCACTTTTACCGGCTTTCTCCAAAATTTTGGAAAAGCATGTGAATAACCAATTGTCGGAATTTGTTAATGCCAACAATCTTCTGCACCCGTCTCAATCTGGGTTCAGAGCAGGCTACTCAACAGAATCTACACTCCTGGGAGTGACAGAAACAATTCGCCAGAGACTGTACAGGGGTGGCACGGTGGCACTCATATTATTGGATCTGAGTGCCTCCTTTGACACCATCTCCCATGCAACCCTTATCCAAACTCTGGAAACTAAGGGGGTTGGTGGCTTCACCCTGAAATGGCTAGTGAAATGGCTAGTGAGCTTTTTATCTAATCGATCTTTTCAGGTTTTCTCTAAGAGCAATAATTCTAGCACTTTGGTCTCCCCTTATGGAGTGTCTCAGGGTTCTATCTTAAGTCCGCTGCTTTTTAATATATATATATATATATATAAAACTCCTTTGGCGACAATAGCAGAAGAAGCCGGCCTTACTACTATATTCTCCTACGCAGATGACACACAGCTTGTCTTCTCTTTATCGGCAGTTGACAAGGCTGAGGTGTCTCCCCTTCTCACTGGACTCCAAAGGATCGCGGATTGGATGCACTCCAATACATTTAAGCTTAACGGCGGCTAAACCGAGCTTCTTATCCTTGGCGAACAAAAAGAGCTCTGGGGTCCTGTGCATTGGCCAAATGAAATGGGTCCTATCTCTCAACCAGTGCAGTCTGTTCGCAACTTGGGCATCATGATTGATGACAAATTGTCAACGCGACAACAAGCAGTGAAGACCGCCTCAATATGCTTTGCCATTTTAAAATGGCTGAGGAAAATCCTTTGGCAGCTACCAGAAGGGGCCCAAAAAACAGTAGTCCAGGCCCTCATTGTCTCAAGACTGGACTACGGGAACATCTTATACTTAGGAACCAATAAAGAGGTCACTCGTCGGCTGCAAGTGATCCAAAATGCTGCAGCCAGACTACTATATCTTGCCTCCTAAGAATGACCCAATGACTATCTATGCGATCTACACTGGCTTAAGATTGGCAATTGCCCTAAATTCAAAGCACACTGCTTTATGTTCGGAATCAACACGGTTATGACTCCCAGCTATCTTTGCAAGCTGGTCCAAAAATACATTCCTACTCGTCATCTTCGCTCATCGAATCAAGCTAAATTCGTAGTTCCTAGATTCAAACTGGTGTGGATGGGGCGGGCGCTCCTTCGCTCAGTTGGCTACTGTCCTGTGGAATTCGCTACCTCTTCAGCTACGGCTGCAACAGAACTACGTAAAATTCCGAAAAGGCATAAAAACATGGCTGTTCAATCAATAAACTACCTTGACACCCCCCCCCCCCCCCTAACTTAGTGCAGGTCGAGGGTGCCGGAAAACCTCCGGGTACCTGTTGCGCCATATAAATTCATTAAATAAAATGAATAAATAAATAAAGAACTATACCAAAAACAGGCAATAGAAAAGGTACCAATTCAAGAGTGGTACAAAGGAAACTACTCTCCATACTTCCTAGTACCCAAACAAGACCAGACTCCAAGGCCAATCATGGACTTAAGATTCATAAACAAGTTCATACTAACACAATAATTCAAGATGTGTACCCTTCAATAAATCCCACAGATTCGAAAAGGGGATTACTTGGAAACAATAGACCTCAGGGATGCCTACTTACATATCCCTATGAACAAAAAGCACAGAAAGTACCTAAGATTTCTACACAACTGAACACACTTCCAATTCAAGGTACTCCTGTTCGGCATAAAATCTGCTCCACGGGTGTTCACAAAGTGTTTAGCCGCAGTGGCGGCACACCTAAGAAGAGAGAAAATCCACGTCTACCCCTACTTAGAAGACTGGCTAATAAGGGGACGCATGAAACAAACAACTACAAATCCTGGGTTTTCTCAATAAACCACAAGAAATCTTCAACAACACCAGAAAGGGAAAAAACCTTCCTGGGAGCCAAACTGAACACAGCAAACGCAAAGGCTTATCCCACACAAGCCAGAATACAAGCTATCCGTCACGACACAGCCCTTTACCAGAGGGGCCAGTCTCTGATAGTGAGGAAAGTATTTAAACTAATGGGCATGATGGCATCATGTATCCCACTCATCCCTCACGCTCGCCTAAACATGCACCCATTTCAAGAATGGCTCACCAACAGCTGGCCACAAGCCACAGGAAGTTGGGAGGATCTAGTGGTTGTTACACAAAGGGTGCAAGCAGAGATACAATGGTGGGTATCCAACAACCTAGCTCAGGGGAGACCTTTCAGTGACCCAACTCCTGTGACAGTCACCACGGATGCATTCCTCAACGTTTGAGGGGCACATCTCAACAAGCTAAAGTTCATGGTCAATGGAGTGAACAGGACTCCATGAAACACATACATTTTTTGGAGATGAAAACAATTTGTCTGGCACTCAAGGCATTCCAGAAACATATTATGGGGAAACCGTCTTAATGCAAACAGACAATACATCTCAATGTTGTACTTGAACAAACAGGGTGGAACAAGGTCCTTTCCCCTGATCAACCTTGCACTGGAATTCTGGCATTGGGCGATACCCCAAAGGATCTATCTACAGACAGTACATCTACCAGGGGTAGACAACATCACAGCAGACCAACTGAGCAGACAAGACAACTGCTCCCACGAATGGGAGTTGAAACAGACAACAGTACTGTATCCAACATCTGGGGGAACACCAGTGTTGGGCCTGTTTGCATTAATGCAGAACAAGAAATGCCAATGCTTTGCCTCGCAGTTTCCACACCACCTGTCAAAGGGAAATGCGCTTTCACTAAATTGATCAAAGCCATTGGTTTACGTTTTTCCACCAATACCTCTGATGCAAAGATGCTACAAAAAGGAAAGGAGCCAGGAACAAATATGATTCTGATTGCTCCTCATTGGCCAAGGCAAACATGGTACTCCACTCTCCTAGAACTATCCAAAGGAGAAATAGTCAGGATCAAAGCAGAAAAAGACCTGCAGACAATGCAACAGGGCCAGATTTTTCACCTGGAACCAGCAACGCTACAACTAGCAGCCTGGTGCCTGAATACATAGAATTTGGGCATCTCAATCTACCGTTGAGAACCATGGAAATTCTAAAAGAAGCAAGTAAACAGTCAACAAGGAAATGTTATACAGCAAAATGGAAGCGATATACCACATGGTGCACCGCTAACAACAACACTAGTTCAATCAATACACAAACACTTATTACATATCTTACTTACCTCTTGGACAGCAACATCAACTCTTCCAGCCTTAAAGTGCACCTTGCTGCCATAGTGGTATACACAAGAGGAAAATCATTCAAAAGTTTTTTTTACAAGAACAGTCATCAAAAGATTCTTAGAAGGAGCAAAAAGAATGGCTCCACCAAGAGCTGCCCCTGTACCAACTCTGAGCTTAAATGCAGTACTTTCTCAACTGATGACAAAACCCTTTGAGCCCATGCATACAGCGGACCTCAAACATATTACTCTAAAGACAACCTTTCTCATTGCGATAACATCACTACAGAGAGTAAGTGAACTGCAAGCATTAACGATACAAGCATCCTACTTGCAAATCAACAAGGATAAAGTAATCTTAAAGACAAACCCACAATTTTTGCCAAAAGTGGTATCTAAGTATCACTTAAATCAAAACATTCTCCTGCCAGTTTTCTTCCAAAACCCAAAAATGAAAGCAGAGAGAAGCCTCTTTACCCTGGATGTAAGGAGGAACTACTGTATTATTTGCAGAAAACAGAACCAATCAGGAAAACAAAGCAATGGTTTGTTGCTTACGCACATACCAAAACAGGATCAGCTGTCACCAAAGCAACTATTGCAAGATGGATAGTACAAGCTATCCAATTATGTTATGGCAATGCCCAAAAGGAACTAACAAGGCAACCAACAGCTCACTCAATGAGAGAGAAAGAAGCAACGCTGATATTTATGGCCAATGTACCCACTGATTCCATTTGCGCAGCAGCAACATGGGCATCACCACACACCTTAACGAAGCATTATTGTGTGGACATACACATTTCACCACAGCATCCCAAACACGGGACAAACCGCTACGTAATCTGATGCACAGCATGTGAATCCAGAAAAGGATTCACGCTGCAAAACGTAATGGTTACTTACCAGTAGGAGTAGTTTTGCAGGTAGTAGAATGGTCTGGATTCACATGCGACCTACCTGGCTTCCCTTTAAGGAAAACAAACCAGTGGGGAAGTTAAGGACTACATCAGTATTTATCAAAACCATCTCAAGGATTACAAAACATAGGAAAAACAGAAAAAAGAATCCGACGATGGCAACCATGCACGACGACCTCAAGGATACCATCTGACGTCACACAGGGGACGTACCTGGTGCCAAATGGTGGTCGACCGCAACCAAATGAGGAAAAAAAGAGAATTCCGGACCCAACCACTAGATGGCGAAATGATGCACAACATGTGAATCCAGAAAATTCTTCAAGCTGCAAAACAACTCCTACAGGAAAGTAACTATTTCGTTACAGGAGAGCAACCTTTTACATTTGTAACGTGTTGGTGTAAATCGCATGCTTTGCATGCACTTTAAAGGAGTCCACTCGCCCTCAAGCGATGGCTAGTGAGCAGATGAGACAGCTGTCTAAAGTAAAGTCCTGAGTTGCTCAGTTAGGCTAGCCTGAGCCTCTTTCCGGTCTTGAATATCCTCGCAGTAATGCCTAGTAAATGTGTGTTCACCATGTAGCACCCTTACATACTAGTGGTATATTACCCAAGAAAACCCTTGTAACTCCCTTTTTCCTTGTGGAATGTGACCTTGGCACAGAATGTAGTGATAGTGTTTCACTTGCTTAGCATATTTAAATGCATATTACTATCTCCCTTGTGAGCCCTGACTTTGAAATTTAATTTTCTTTTCCTTTTTCAAATGCCACTAAGAGTAACTTGGTCTTATTTAATAAGTGAAAACATTAACACTCTTAACATCTAAGGTGTGCAATACTCTTTCCACCACGGTCTCTGGGTGTGGAAAGAAAATGGACTACTCTAGAGTCTAGCTTATATAAACAAGCATTGGAAATGCAATAGGTCTCACAATTGTGCTTAAGTTAGAGCTATTGGCGTTGTAAATAGCATTGTAAATGACAAGGTCGTTTATCCATGTGCTATGGAGTGTATGTGGTGCATAGTGACGTTCCTGGTTTTAGATTTACTTGTAGAGCTGTGCAGTGTTTCAAAAATAGGTCTTTTTTTGTAGAGTTCTTTATTGGTTCGAGGGGTGGGGGGGGGGGTGTTAATTCTTCCAGCTGTAGGCAGAGGGGAGATGCAGGGGGTCTAAGGGGTGTAAAAAACACCGAAGCCTCGTTAAGTGAATGGTCTTTTAAAGACCTGTGAAGTACTCGGTGTGGCTGGCAGCTCAAACACTGTTGTGTGTGTGCCCGGGAAGCTGTCTCAGCCCGGGCTGACACACAGGACGGGGGGGTGTTGGGGGGTGAAGCCAGTAGAGCTCAATGGGGTATTTACGCCATCTGGTAACTCCAGGTGCATGAACACTGGGCAACATGGGCTCGGTTGGGGTGCTATGCTCCCCGGGGTACTGGTACATAGTACCAAAAGCATGTTCTCTAATGTATTCCACCCATAAGCATGTTAAACTAATTCACTTCCAATGAAAAGCCTTCTTTCACTGGGGCCGTGCAGTCATATCTCTGTACAGAAGGCATGACACTAACATAGAAGGGCCAGCTGCGAGCTCATGACACGTGTGCTTTCATATCCCGTTGCTGCCCTCGAGGACAGGAGTCACAACAGGAAAGGAGCACACATGAAAAATTCAAAGTTTCCATTTACTGTCCAAGAGTGCTTCATTAAACAGTCACCATAGCCCCGGACTGAAATAGCAAGCAGTGCGTACCTTAGAGCTGTTCTTGAAGCCAGATCCAATGAGGGTTTATAGCTACCTGCAGGCCCTGGACCATCTTGTGCCCACACGCCTGTGAGGTCTAAACACGAGCCGTTGTGCGTGCTCTGCCAGGACTCTCCCCCTTCATTCCCCTGGCTGGCCCCTCTTCCTTTATTCCCCTGGCAGGCCGCTCACTCTCTCCAGGCGAAGAGGGGCATGTGTGGTCTCTGAAGCTCCTGTCCAATTCCATCCATCACTCGGGTCGGAGGTAGCAGCATATCTCTCTCTTAAAATATTGGACAGCCAAGAATCCATGCACCTGGTAGGGCACACGGAACGCATATGATTTTGACAGACCACAACGTATAATACCATAACACACAATAGTATTCCACAACATAGTGAACCATAAAGTACCTAACTCTACCATAGCATACCATATCAAACCATAACGGTACTTAATATAACCTACAATGCCGTATCATAACATACTGCACAATAACCTAAAATACCAGGCAGTACCATAATATACCATAACTTGTCGTACTGTGCTGTACCATGATATACCGTCCATACTCGCCACATACCATGACAAAACGGTACAATCCAACTCCAGAACATAACACAAAATACATACAGGACCAGCATATACCATATAATATCGTAACGCACCACACTTTAACCTAATATACCGTACCTTAAATGACCCTAATGGAATGTACCAGCCCATCTTGTGACATACCACAACACTGAATACCATATAACATACGGTAACTTGATCAGTGACTCCGGGGAGCTTTCCGCCTGGCCTTGGTTGGTCCTCTTACTGGGACATGGCGGGGGAGGAGATAAGCTGTTGTGCCCACACACTGCCACAGTAGAGGCAGGGAAGATTTCTGTACAGTGCCCTGGTGCCCTAGTTTCCTATCCAGGGCGGGTGCTCCTTACATGGGCATAGAGCTCGGCGCAATTGGCTAAGGCGTCAGAGGAGGCTGAGTCAGTGACCCCATGCCACCGCCTGGATGTGTGGGGGGGAGGTTGCTGAGGCAGACGGCAGGGAGGAAAGGTGGGGCCGCAAGGGTAGCTTCCCCAGAACTCAGAAACTAGGCAAAGAAAAGCGGCAGCGACCAAATAAGGAAGTGAAGATGCAGCACTTCAGAACACAAGTATTTAGGGATTTTGGGAGAGCCTCGGAAAGCACCCGAGCATCAGGATATAACTGGAACACCAACCATAAAAGAAATGTGAAAAAGGTGAAAGTGTTATGAAGTTTTTGTAAAGCCCCTACAAGCTTAAGGAGAGTGTTGTGAAATGCGCGAGCAGTTTCCCTTTTGTTTGCTAGCTGGTACACCCCATGCCTGGCCTCATGCGCTGTCACCGTTGCTGGCTGAATGCACCTCTTGCAGATGTTGGCAGGTATCCTGCAATGGCTTGGTGCTTCAATTTCCCAGTGACTGGATTTAAGGCACCGAGTCCAGAATTACATCTTCCGCCCACGTCTTTTGGCAGTTTAAGGAGTTCGTCTAACATGATTGACGGGACAAATTGTAGACGCATCAACTCTGTGGCAACGGTTGGACCAGTCGTGAAGTACAATTGCCCCCAGCGTTCACGTCTTCATAATAGAACAAGCCGTGCCAGAGAAATAAAAGGCGCAGCAGCTATTCTTGAAGATAAAGGTGCTAATACAAGAAAAAAGTGCTTAGCGGCTAATAAGACACAGTGTCACGCCACGAGTAAAAGATCCAGTCCGGGTAGGCGGGGCCAAAAGGAGACAGGCCAGTAACGAGGAGGGACTAAAAAGCCTCCTTTACAATGGGCAACCAGCGTTTAGCATGGAGGATGACGCAAGCCAATTAAAAGGAGCTGAGCCTACACTCCACTTCTAAAAGGAAATCGATCGCGAGAAGCCCTCGCAGAGCGAGCAGCGAATGCGCACTGCAACGCTAGGTGAGACCTAAAAATTTGAAAAACACTTTATGCAGAAAACCGTGATTGGTTCTCAAGATTGCTCTATTCCTTTGTCACTGCTTTCAGGTGGAGTCACCCTTCCCAGAGTCACCAGAGCCTCTTGAACAATCTCCCCTAAAGTCTTCCTGTGTAATGTATTTTTGGGTGCGACTCTCTAAGTAGGACTACTTCCGGGCAGCATTAGTCAAATGTTTTCCTTGTCGGGAGGGGCACCGAGCAAATCTGAGGGGACAGGACTCTGGTTTGAAATTGGGTTCTCTGATGCGGTCATACACTTTTTCTCCACCCTGGGAGTAAACAACCAGATCTTTATTCGAACCTTAAAGTGGTCTGCCTCGCAAGTGCTTGACTGGTGGGTTGGTTTGTTTGAAGTTTGGTAAGTCTGTTGGAATCTCAGTTACACAAGGTCAGATTTTCGCAGTTGTCTAGTCTTGCAGCTATGACCACCAGAAGGCAAACATATCATAGCCATTGTTGCATTCTGTTTTGTACCTTGGTCCTATTGATTGCTTTACTACAGTATTTCTTTTCACTAGCCGAGACTTAACTAGGCAGTTACAAAACCATATGTTACCCCCTGGACCACGTGTTACGGAAATTAGCTGTATAAAGACAGCTACCCTGTTGTGGCCCTGTAAAGTCTATGCAGCTTCTAGTTATTTGTGTATATCTCAATTTTAACTCCCTTATTTTGTCTGCATGGAAATGAGAAAAGGTAATTCAGGCAGTCTGAGTTTTACATTCTTTTTAAGCCTATGTGCTCCTGCAGGGCCATCTTAAGGATTTTGGGAGCCCGGTGTTAAACTATTTTGGTGGCCCGGATCAGAATAACTTTGTATATATTATCAAATGTCAGCTCTTTCATGCCCGGTCACTGACAGTGCACCGACACACTTGTCCAAATTCTAAATGTGTTTACACCAAATATGCACGGATAATGATGTGTTTTCAATATTGTTACACAACAGCAGCTCACAAATATTACTGCAAATAATCTGTGACCCCATCCCATTTCTCATATGTGAGGCCCATTTTTGATGGATGTTGCTTTAAACATAAACACAACATTTCTCTGCAAAATGTCTGTAATACTCTCACATATCATCCTGATAATAAATTAAAGTTAAACGTATTTTAAACAATCTGTTTAAGAATTATTCAAGGTCCTCAGAGCAAGACTCTCTGCAAAACAGAGCCGGGTCCATGAGGGGCAACTTTAAAGGCTGGGGCCTTGGGCCATAGCCCACTTTGCCCATGCCTTAAAATGCCTGTTTCATTTGGGCATGCACACCTATTCTTTTTAGTTTAGTAATTGTGCACGAGTATTTGTGACCCTGGAACACCTGTGCCAAACAGTATCCAGTACCCATCATGGATACCATCCACTAAATACTGCCTGCACCAGGATGCCCGAATTGGTTCATCGCGGCTACCTGTCTCTCCTCATAAATGTTCATCAGTGATCCTCTCTATTAGCTGAGTGATCAGTATGAGGTTTTCTGCACTACAGCTAAAACTTCAGTTTTTTTGTTTTGCTCTTTCTTCTGGAGCAAAGTCTTACATTTTCCTGATGAGCACCAAGCAGTGGTGGCTCTTGGCATTGAGAAAGAATCTCTGGAAGCTTGGAGAATGAAGACAGAAATATCCTGAGTCTTTCAGGCATTGAAACTGGTTGTAGAACTTTTTTCTGGTTCTTTGTAAATTGTAAATTTGATACTTGTATAGCGCACTACTCACCCACAAGGGTCTCAAGGCGCTTGTACGAATACCGCTGTGGAACCCATCCTGGCTTTCCCTGTGAGGTGTCCACTCCTGGGCACCCCCAAGGTGGAGGCCAGGCATCCTTAGCGTTGGGGGGGGCCGTTGTGGAGATTAAGCAAGCTATTGCCCAGAGTTGCAGAGTGGGACTTCATGATTGGAATAGGCACCGAGGCGAGAATTATCAGGTCCGTGGAATTTTGAGCCCAAGACCCGCCGAGGCGGGGAATTGAACCCTGGTCCCGGGCTAGACCTCTGCATCAGGGTCTGCCGCTCTAACCATTGAGCCACACTTCTCTTTGACCTTAAGAATGTTACTCTTAACATCTAGGGAATTCTTGACATTCACTCCGTCCATGTCAATCGAGACATTTCAACACCTTCTGTTGTGCCAACATGGGCTTTAAGGGTTCATTTGAGGTCTCAATGGATCCGTATAAAATAATACAGATGTCTTACCGTTACCCAGACCATGTCCACAATGGAAGGGTTTTCATACTTTTGGTCTTAATCAAGAGTGTACACAATACTTGGCTGTGTGGGACATCCTGAACCCTGTGAATGTACACAGCTGTTGTGGCACTGTTCGGACTCCAGATGTTCCAAACCTCAGCAAGGGAGTTTCAAACCTGTCATGTTTTAACCTAACCTAGGAGAATAGTCCAGAAGCAAGGTTTTACTTTTAGCCTGGAGGGCAGTACCAAAAGTATAGATTTTAGTTTGTTCTCTAGGGAAGCTATAAAGGAAGTTTAGAGGTTGTAGTTTGGACAAGGAAATGATCCCTTAACTCAGAAGGTTCAAACGTTTGCTGTTAGTCTTATGCCCGAAGATGTTTACCTAGTGCCCCTTGAGGGCATGTAGTCCATGGGATTGTGTGCAGCTGTGCTTTCTCTTAGATTATTCTGGACAATGTGCACTTTTGTTGCATTTTAAAATCGTTCCAAGAAATGCCTTCGCCCTGTTTGTATTTTTCTAAGTAGTCCTTTTGGTAAAAAAAATAACACATTCTTTCTCAGCGACTATTTCCTAAACATTTGTGGCTTTCTTAAATTTGAATTCTCAAAACTACAATTTGCAATTTCTGCTGGGATCTTCCACCTAGGCCAATCCATGAACTCCCTCCAAATCATCTTGTGTGGCTACAGGATAATCAAATTTCATAGAAATGTTCTTAAGAATTGAGACAGGATGTGAAGTTTTCTATCTTAAGTGTATCTCCAATACCGCGATTGTGTCTGCATCCTTTTATTGGCAATCTTTTCTCCTTCGAAGTCAATGTGAGAGAGTTCCACACTTGTTCAAGGAGAGTTATGCCATTAGTAACTTGTGTACTCCTAGTACATTTACTCCTTTACATCAACAGTGCCTGTTGACCTTCTCCATCACAAATGGGGTTTAAGATTAATCGGTTGATTGCATTGTTTTAACCAAAATGTGGGTATAGAACGGGATGGAGCCATGGCCACCAGAGGAACTGCACATTTGTATCAAAATTTGAAAGCTTTAAACGCGTTTTCCAACCACCTTGCACTAGTTTACTTGTTTAAATAGTGAACATATGGAGCCAACAATGGACTAGAGCCACAGAGGTACTTCTGCAAGTAACATTTTCCCTTTTATTATATAGTTGTGGCATGATCAAAAGTTTGGTCAAGTGATGTCTAAATAACATTCCCTTTCTTGCAGTGCGCAAGCTGGCACCTAATGAGTTTCCACACAAACTCTATGTACAAAACTATACCTCTGCTGTTCCTGGGACTTGCTTGACTGTCCGAAAGTGGCTGTTCACGACAGAAGAAGAAGTTCTCTTGAATGACAACGACCTGGCAGTGACCTATTTTTTCCACCAGGTAACGCAGAAGTAAAGGAGACTATTGAACAAAAAGTGGACATAAACATTTCCTTCTCTTTTTGCCATTGTATTATTCGGTCTATGGGAATGACTAAAAAGAAGCCCATCAATACTCCATAGAAGTAAATGGTTGAGCTATAATCTGCTTGTGTATCTTTATAGAATACATGGTACTTGTAATAAATGGATAATTTCTAATTTTCATATTAGTCTCGTAACATCACTGTTAAACTGTATAAAGAAAATGGCATCTCAACCCTATTATAATTTACCACAGTTAATTTGTGACATGGTGTCTATAGGTAGAACAACACATGTAGGTCACGGAGCAGAAAAACAATTGTTTGAACAATTGAATGATAATTAGCTTTTCAGTCGGGATGATTTTTGCCTGAACACTCACAAACCGCTGAAGAGGAGACATTTGAGGAAGCATTTTTGTCTAATTCACTTTAGAACCTCGGCTTTGGGAAACCACACTCTACCCATTGTTTGTTCTAAACTACAACCGCTTTTACAAGTGACATTTTAAGCTGCAGAGGGTACATTTTGAAGTTATCTACTACATACCATTGGTGTGTTTACATTCACAGATCGCATTCCCAGTTTTTCTGCATCCATGGTGCATCTTTCATAAGATGGTGGGAGTCCAGGGAGTATGTATTGTAAAGAATAAGTACCCTGTACCTTACATTAAAAGAAGTTGACACCTTGAAGATCTGTGACTTTATAAAGTAACTCTGCCATAGTCCTCATTCTGGTCTATCTCTTGGTGACTTTAAATATCCTATATATCTCCTGCCAACCTTCATTGGTCATAAATGCCAAATACAGCATCAGTGTTCCGCTGTCCTTACATTTGATCCAAAGGAGTTGTGACAAAGGTGAAAGTAGAAAGTCATGGGAGAATGTCTGGTCACTTGAAAATGTGTCTTTCGCCCAATGTCCCCCGAAGTGGATCGTAGACCCAAAGTTTGCTCAACATGTGCTTCATTGTTTACCTCTTAGGCCCTCGATGATGTAAAGAAGGGTTATATCAAGGCTGAGGAGAAATCGTATCAGTTGCAGAAGCTTTCCGAGCAGAGAAAGATGGTAATGGTAAGATCTTCTCATACATCATGCCACATCTGGCCATTCATACCATGCCTGATGCCTCATGACCCATGCCATGCTTGACCTCCTGCAAGATCTACTCCAACACTTTCAGCTCCTAAGCACCTGCATGCCTCTTCCACCAGCCAGCCCGTTAAACCTCACAAACCCCCAAGCATACAGTTCCCAACCACCTAACCCAATTCAATCAGCCTACATATCCATACTAGACTGCCTTCCACAAATGCCATTCCCATCTGTACATTATTCCACTCACAGCTTTTGAAATGGAAGATTTTAATATATTTTTTTGTGTCTGTAATATGATTTCACGTGGCATCCAGTATTTTTAAATGCCCAAATGTAATGTAAAAAATACTTGTTGTTGATTTAAGTACATACTTGACAACGTTTAAAATTCAGTGTTCACCGCTGTTTAGTACCTTCATTCAAATTAGATCAAATATTGGTCATTTTATCTCAGATGTAAAGAAAATGAAAACAAAAGCTTTTTATACTCATTCAGCCGTTGGATGTCTGTTCAAACTGGCCTTTCAAAGAGCACCAGTGTACATTTTCACTAGGTGTCCTGGTGCCCTCTTGTATGCGGCAGCAGACTAGAAATTAAGTGTTGTATGTTCCAAAACTAAGATAAGAAAATAGTAAACCTAAATGCTTTCTCTAAAAATGCGCTCTACTTGCGATTTCTCAGGAATGACTTGCCCTCTCCTGCACCCTTTGGCACTGAATACACTCTGGCGCTCTGCTTTTCGCTCTTATGATCAAAAGAGATTGTTCATAATCTTAAATCCCTGAAACAAAGTATCTCCCTTTTTGCTCTAGTTTATCCTAAGACTGTGTCCCATTGGCCTCTTGGAGCATCATACTCCTAATCAAACCAGTTGCAAAGTCTGCTCTTAGCTCCTCTCCATATAGCAGTATTTGGCTCCATTCAACAGATCCCCATGTTGGAACCCACTAGTGAAAAACAAGCAGTCTTAATAATGATGAAAATGCTGGTACAGTTTTGCCAGACACTCTGCTCACTCTTTACAGAAATGTAATCTTTGAAGCAGTCAAGTCAGGTTTTAGACAGTTCGGCACTAGAAAAATGTAGGCCATGGGTTGCTGCCTTTCTTCATGTACAGAAGATACCCCTACATCTTATTTTATCTTAATTGCTTTATTTCTTTGAGTACAGTGAACATTTTATCCTCCAAATCCAAGTAGACTTGGCTTTGACCTAAAAGTTCAGTACTTGTTTGCCCTATATTAAAAACCTGTATACGGACGAAGTCGTTGGGTGTAAGTGACCCATAGAGTACTTTGTTGCTACTATTTATTTTTGGCACTAGAAAAACTGTGATTGAGCCCTATTCCCAAAAGCATATCCCACTGGAATTGCATTTGCCATAGAATTACTGTTATTGAAAGTCTAGTGCCTCGTTTGTATTTCCTAACAAGTTCAAACTGTTATGTCTGTGTGCGGATTGGTTATTGTTGCCTGGTCCACATTGATCTGCACCATTTTGATGCCTAATGAGATCTGTGACTGGCTGGTCCGTGGCCTTTTCATGTTTGCGAACCAGACAGATCCACCAGTATGCAGGCTCAGACCATTTATATCCTCAAAAAAGGTGGGTAGATAAACAGCAACACAGCTGGCAGTTGCCTTAGCAGCATGTTCTGAATAGGCTGATGTAGAAGAAAGGTTAAACTCCAACCCGTCATTTGTTGTAACATTCCAAGTTTTTACACAACACATGGATGACTATACATCAACGTAAATCAGATGTTGGCTAATTCTATTATTTAAGATGTTGAATGGCATGCAAGTTGGGCACTACCAAGGTCTGTTGTATAGGTACTCTCTTGTTGCTAATGGTCTTTATGAATGTAGTAATCTCTATTTCAGGCCACTACATTATAGCTTATTCCTACTTAAGAGAAGCCCAGACAGGAAGGGGTGCAGAGCGATTTAGAATGGGACTGCAACCCTTGAGTGTTCTTCAGTAGCTTCCTGGATAAATTATAAAGCATACTTTGCTGTATGTTAGCCCATAGAAAGCGCAGCCCATCTGGCCCCTGTTGGGGCATGACGTCCGAGAAGTCGAAACAAACCAGCCTTGCCCAGAGAACGTTGTTTGCCTATACTGCCCCCTGAGGTTGCTGCTCATACTTGCCTTATTTGGATTTAGATCTTGGCGGGCGGGTTACTCCATCACAGCGGTGACTGATATCCTGTCCGCCTAAATAGAAGTCCCATTATATCTTACAGGATTTATATTTCGGCGGATGGGGTATCCATTGCCATTGTGGCGGACTAATGTGTATTGCAAGATCTAAATCTGGCCCTTCGTTTTTAATACTGAGAATGTCTTTTGTTGCCGGAGGGCAGGTCTTCCAGTGGTTTAAAATCCCAAGTTTATTATTTATTTATTTATTATTTATTTAAAATCTTATATAGCGCGCAGCTACCCTTGGGCATCCCGGCGCTTTCCAGACAACATCCGATGGTAATGGGGACAAAGTTGACACATTATGCAGGAAACAGGAAGGTTTTAAGACCTTTACGGAAACTCAGTGTGCAGGGCTCAGCGCGTAGTTTTAGAGGGAGCGAGTTCCAGAGCTTTGCCGTATTAAAAGAGAATCTTCTCCCGCCCGTACGGGCCTTTTTGACTCTAGGAACTTGTAAAAGATGTTTCCCTTCTGATCGCAGCGTTCTGCTTGCTTTGTATGGGGTAACTAAGTTTTTTAGAATGAGGGGGCCTTTACCTGCGAGGATTTTATGGGCAGTACAAAGCGCCTTAAAAGTCACTCTCTCCCGCACAGGGAGCCAGTGCAGCGCCTTCAGTGCCGGTTTCGCTGAATGCGTCCTTGGAATGTCCATAAGCAGCCTTGCCGCAGCATTTTGGACCTGTTGAAGAGTCTTGAAGGTCGATTCAGGGGCGCCCAAGAAAATGGCATTGCTATAATCGAGTCTAGATGTTATAAGACCCTGAATCAGCAGCTTCCTCGATGTTGCCGGTAAAAGAGGAAAGATTTTACGTGCCGACCTAAGCAAGGCATAACACACCCCTGCTGTTTTCTTAGCTTGAGTGCGAAATGACAAGTCTGGTTCTAGCCAGACTCCAAGGCTCTTGATCGCTTCTTTGGGGGCCGGGGGATCACCCATACATCCCGGCCAGCTAAGTGACGGGAAGAGAGTGGTTTTACTTCCCAGCAGCAGTATTTCCGTCTTTGAGCCGTTTAACTTAAGGGAGGATTCTCCCATCCAGGTATGAACATCTGCCAAGCAGAGGTTCAAGATATCCGGATTGTCGGCCAGGTGGGATAGGGAAACCACTAGCTGCGTGTCGTCAGCATAGCTGACGATTTTGATGTCGTATGGGGATACTACGTCCTCCAGGGGGGCCATATAAACATTAAATAAAGTAGGGCTCAGCGAAGAGCCCTGTGGCACACCACACTGGAGGGGGATGGGTTTGGACCTCTCAGGGCCATCCCAAACCTGGAACGTTCGATTCGAGAGAAAAGACCTCAGCCACTGCAGGGCCACCCCAGACACCCCTACCTCAGCCAGCCGTTGAATCAACACCTGATGGCTCACGGTGTCAAACGCCGCGCTGAGGTCCAGGAGGATCACTGCCACTGATCCTCCTGAGTCCAGAATACGTCTCGCTTCATCAACGACCGCCAAGAGGGCCGTGTCTGTGCCCTGACCTGGGCGAAATCCCGTTTGTGATGGCCGGAGGAGTCCATTCGACTCCAAAAAAGCCGACAGCTGCTTGTTGACTAACCGCTCAGCAATTTTGCCGAGACCCGGTAGCAACGAAATGGGCCTAAAGTTCGACAGGTCAGTGGGGTCCAAATTGGATTTTTTTAAGAGAGCCCTAACAACCGCCGTTTTCCAAGTGGGTGGCACCACACCCTGGACAAAAGAGGCGTTCATTAGGTCTGTCACGGGAGCTGCAATGGACGCCGTTACCTGTTTGAGGAACTTCATGGGGGCCGGGTCCATGGGGGAGCCACTTTTAATCGCCAATAGGGTTTTGGTGACATCGCTCACTGATACTGGGCCAAAAGTGTCGATATCAAAAGCGATCGTTCTGGCCTGAGTTCCCACCACCTGCTTGCCCTTTTCCTGAGATAGACCAGGCTGGTGCAAGGAGTCTAAGATCTTCTCGATCTTTGTGTGAAAGAACTCCGCTAGATCCGTGCTTTTTTGTTTGTCATGTATGACTGCCGGCTCCGGAACTTTAAGCAGTTCTTTAACCACTTTAAAGCTCTCCCTAGAAGAGCTCGAGGCAGATTGGATGCGGTCTTCGAAGAATAAAGCTTTCGCGCGTCGCAAGGCGGACTTATAGCCCCTCATTGCCGCACGATATTCTTCTTTCCTGGAGACTTCCCAGTTCTTCCTCCATAACCTCTCCATCCTTTTACATCCCTTCCTAAGGGTGCGAAGATCTACGGAGTACCATGGAGCTGAGCCAACTCGTTTCTCCCTCTTTTGAACTCTCTTTTTAGGAATCAGAGCGTCCAAAGAAGCGGATAACCAGTTGTTGATGTTAGCATCGGCCTTAACTGGGTCCGACTCCGGAAGAGGGGACGTGTCTTCCAGTTTAGAGGTCCAGTTATCAATCGATAATCTGGACCAGGCTCTATCCACTAGGAAGGCCTGTTTGGTACTTGTAGGTGGTGGGTCAGCTTGCCAAAGTGCTGTT
Organism: Lissotriton helveticus; assembly: GCF_964261635.1. Classification (NCBI taxonomy): domain Eukaryota; kingdom Metazoa; phylum Chordata; class Amphibia; order Caudata; family Salamandridae; genus Lissotriton; species Lissotriton helveticus. The sequence goes on from NC_136073.1 coordinate 821,916,149, forward strand.
ACCAAATAATGGTCTGACCATGGAAGGGGGAGGGCCGGCCTAGCTGTAAAGCGGGGAATGTTCGAGAACATCGGGTCAAGCAGGTGTCCCTTTTCGTGAGTGGGCCCAAAATTAATTAGGTCCAACTCACACTCTTTTAAATCGCTCTGGAGGTCCATAGCCGTTTGGTCAGTTGGCTCGTTGAAGTGAAGATTGAGATCACCCAACACCATGAAATTGGCTGTGGATGCGGCCCTAATATATGAAGGCCTCAATATTGACAGCTGATAGTTCATTTTTAAGTTGCTACAATGTTGCCTTCATCTTGTGCTTGCCAGACTAACATCTGGGAAGATGTGTTTTAAAATCTCCCACCTTGAAGTCTTATTTTTTTAGCAAATGCCCAAAACAGGTTTGAGGCATGTGAGCTGTAGATCACATGCTTTGCATACTCCTGCCATCTAGTGTTGGGTCCGGATGTTTGCACCTTGTTTTTTTTTTTCTTCGAAGAAGTCTTTCCAGTCACGAGGTAGGTGACTCCTCCTTTCGGTGATAGTGGGCATGGGCATCGACCTCATTGTTTGATTGTTTTCCAGCAGAAGGTGAGAATGAAGTTGGTACGAGTAGAATAGAGATGTCCATGCAAATGTATATCAATCAAGAGTATTTGTAAAGCGCGCTACTCACCCGCTAGGGTCTCAAGGCGCTGGGGGGAGGGGGGATGCTACTGCTCGAAAAGCCAGGTCTTGAGTTGCTTCCTGAAGGAGAGATGGTCCTGGGTGAGTCGTAGGTGGGTGGGGAGGGTGATCCAGGTCTTGGCCGCCAGGTAGGTGAAGGATCTTCCTCCGGTGGTGGTTCTGCGGATCCGTGGGACGGTGGCGAGGCTGGCGGAGCGGAGCTGGCGGGTTGGCGTGTAGAACGTGAGGCGGTTGTTGAGGTATTCGGGGCCCAAGTCGTGGAGAGCCTTGTGTGCATAGGTGAGGAGTCTGAACGTGATCCTCTTGCTGACTGGGAGCCAGTGCAGGTCCCTCAGGTGGGTGGAGATGTGGCTGTGTCGGGGGATGTCCAAGACGAGTCGTGCTGAGGCATTCTGGATGCGCTGGAGTCTTTTCTGTAGATTGGCGGTGGTCCCTGCTTAGAGGGCGTTCCCGTAGTCCAGATGGCTGGTGACGAGGACCTGGGTGACCGTTTTCCTGGATCCAGCGGAAGATCTTACGGAGCATGCGGAGTGTGTTGAAGCAGGAGGAGGTAACGGCGGTAACCTGCCTGGCCATCGTGAGGGAGGAGTCAAGGATGAAGCCCAGGTTGCGTGCGTGGTCCGTGGGCTTGGGTGGGGGGCCCAGAGCAGGGGGCCACCAGGAGTCTTCCCAGGCGGAGATGGATGGGCTGAGGATGAGGACTTCCGTCTTGTCTGAGTTCAGTTTCAGGCAGCTGAGCTTCATCCAGTCTGCGATGTCTTTCATTCCGTCCTGGAAGCTGGCTCTGGCAGAGGTGGGGTCGTTGTTGAGGGAGAGGATCAGTTGGGTATCGTCGGGGTCAGAGTTATATAAAATTTGTGAAGAGGAAACTGTGCATGGCGGGAGTGCAAGTAACAAAAAAAATATATATAAACAAAATCCTTCCACAAAAAGTGGACATCTTTGTACTCTATCATTGGGTGCATCTACCCATATTTAATAAACGTTTCTACTTTTTGGGAAAGGTTTGTGAAGATTTGTCAAACTGTGCCAAAGTTGTTATGGAAACGCTGACCTAACTATGGCTACTGCATTATTACTATATAGTGTGTGTGTATATAGATATATAGATAGATATAGATATAGATATTTTTATATATAGGGATAGATATTCTCCAGTCCACCAATCACATGAGCCCCCGACCCTACAGGGCGGCCTCACAAACATTAGGCACGGAGAAGCCCAACAATTCAAACACGAAACAAAACTGAGGCCCATTTCTGAAGTTTGCAGCTTTTATTTTCAAAGGTGCAACTGAACATCCACTCCTCAAGCGTTTCGGCGTAATCCTTGGTCACAGGATGGGAAACAATTAGCAAAGTGCCTCGTGCGTGCTTTTAAAATCATTAAATCACATGACTATACCAAATCTGCATCATATATATACACCTGTATATACACGTTTTGCTCCCCAATCACTCCCATTGTTGGTGACCATTATCAGGAATGAAGATTCCAAAGATTGAAACCTATAATATGAATTAAGTACCAAAAAGTGTCTTTTAAATTAGAATGCATTGGTGTTACACTGGAACTATACAGGATATTGCCCAGTAACCCATGCCTTCCCCCAAGCAAGGCCCAGAGAAAAGGTCTTGCACTGACTTCTTAGGAAGAAGGAGGGTAACTGAAATAACATACTCGGCCTTCCTTCCTCTTGTCCTATCTTTAGAGCAAGATCTCTATTGAGCTTTCTGTACTGTATGATTGTGAGGGCCGTACTGTAGAACATTTTTATATCAGTTTTCAGTATTAGGGATATGGAGTAATTTGGCATTGTATTCTGTTGGAAGCTTAGCTCTTGTCTAACATGTTTTTGTCTCTCACCTTTTGTCTGCCTCTATAGTATTTGAACATGTTAAGGGCGTGTGAGGGCTACAATGAGATAATCTTCCCACATTGCTCCTGTGACTCTCGGCGGAAGGGTCATGTCATCACAGCCATCAGCATCAAGCACTTTAAACTCCATGCCTGCACTGAAGAAGGGCAACTCGAGGTGAGTTAGTGACCAGAACCCTGTTCTTGAGGATGTCTATCTGCATGTTAGGCCAATTTATGTGATCTTCTTTATACAGTACTTACGGATTGTATACTCCTTTTCTTACTTCAGTTGGCATTTTTAGCCATTTATTCTATCAAGTTGTTTTTGAGGCTTTTCTCTGCAGCTTTTTATCGCTCTCTTTAGGCATGCTTGTGATTGCTGGTTAATCCTGAAGTCTTAAAGCATGTAATGATACCTCTGTTGCCTCCTTTAAATTTTCTGTTTGCACCTCTGGGAATGTGTACACAGATTTTGTGATGTCAAACCTCACGCAGATTAAGATGGGAATTATCTAATGACTCCTCTGTTCCTGCCACTACATGCAGGCCCACACAAGTTTTCTCTTGAGGTTTGTTGGAGATTCTTGGCTTGTTAAATTATAATTTTTTATTGCAGTGTTTTGACTTACTGTTTGTGTTTTTGATATGACTTCTATCCCACAGAGAACTTTGTCATGCCCCTGGTCCCCCATGCTCTTGCAGACATTTTCCCTGCCTAATCCCTTTGCTGTCAGCATTTGTCAATGGTCCCCATCTGTCACATCTACGCACCTGCCTTTTCTGATGATCTTTTACTTGAAGGAATAGAAGATCCTGTTTTAAGGTGGGATGTTCCCTAAAACAAAATGAGCTGAGTTGAACCCTATGTTGGAATGATGGTTAAGGTTGTGAATAATAAAACTGGCCTTTCTTCTTTGGGAGGGCACCACCCCAGCTCGCTGATATCAGGTTTTTTCTTTCTGCGCCATCAGCGCAGATCTGGAGACAGATACCTCTGTCCACTTTTAGAATAACCTTTTTTGACATGTTTTTGACAGTCACCCCGTTGAGCAAGAATCTCACCCTAAAAAAACCCGTGGAGTTTAAACTTGTGGTTCCTGTCACAGTAAGATGTCTAGTACAGACCCTTATCTGGTTTGTCTTTGGAATTGGCCCACAACTTTAAGGCCTGTGAGGACTGCTGTGGCATAAACCCCAAGGCGCTGTGGCAGCAATGCTTAAAGCTCATGGTCGCCTGATGCCGGTCGACTCCCCGTGACGCTCCAGGCCGCCTGAAGGCTCTGGGCTCGTTTGTGGAGCCTATGCAGGTGCTCGTCATTGCGCTTGAAGTTGTCTGATTTTGATGCAACAACTCCATTTTGTGACTTCAGCTCACTCTGCCCCGAATATGAGCTCTGAATCAGTCTTCCTTTTGAAGTGACATGTCTCATGTCCTGTTTTAGAACCAAGTCATATCCTTCGAGTGGGACGAGATGCAGCGATGGGACACTGATGAAGAAGGGATGGCCTTTTGCTTTGAGTACGCTCGAGGGGAGAAGAAGCCCAGATGGGTCAAAATCTTCACGCCATATGTAAGTTTTTTTTTTTTTTTTTGCAGTGGACAGCCAGGTGGACTTGCGTAGCTTCACCTAGGACTAATGGCTTTCAGTGGGAATTGGGTTATAATGCATGCAATTCACTACCATTTTGGCAAATTTATAATATACTTGGTGTAAGGTGCTGTGACTGGGAACCACGCTAAACTGATTACTTAGCAAGGGGTAAGGTTAGCTGCCATTAAAATTGACTGCTGAGTGCACAGCTGTCTTGTGCACCAATATAGTTGCAAGGTTACAACAAGCGCTATAGAAGCCACCATTAATTAAGTGTCCAAAACCCCAGTGACTGGGATCTTGCTTGAAATATGAAACCATGCACAGCATCAAGTTTGGGGTTGGTCTCTGGAAGCCAGGTGAGAGGACTGTGATCGCACAACCTGACCAGGGATCCAAAACCGATCTAGGACATGTCTATTACTGGAAGGCATATCTAAATATACAAAGAATGCAGAGCCATCCAGAAAATCACAGAATATGAAGAATGTTCCACACCTGGAAAAGGGAACCATCCCGGGCAAGAACTGTGACTGGAACCACGTTCGAATAAGAGTGGTTGGAAATTGCCTACCCAGGCAGAACTAGAGACCGTTTCTTTAAAAAGCACTGCTGGTTAAAAAGAATTGTGTAGCCACCCATGTATATGTGTTCCGTCAAATCTGTGTGCTTTATTGCCTACTAATACGTCATTTGTCTTCAGATTGATTTTTCTTAAGCCCCTAAATAGGCCTAGTCTTTGACACGGGCCAGCTCATAAAAATAGCTCATTCTCTCTAACCACGCTAAGCTCAAACATGGGACTCATATCCTAATGTTCAATTCTACTTTCTTGGCTCTTCTGTTTTCACTTGGAGTCTCTTACCACCATTCTAACCTGCTATATTATGGTTTTGATGACGCTGGATACACGTAAAAAAATTCTCTAAACTCCCTTTCTGACTGGTTCATCCGGCTGTAAGCTTGGCTTAATAAAAATTATGAGCTTGGCTTTATTTCCACCTGCCCCACAAATTGTGGAATGCACAAAAAAGCTGGCTTCACTAGTCTCATCCTTCTAGCGTAAAGCAACTGTCTGGCCAAAGGGCAAAGTTGAAACGTTATGCCCTTTGTGAATTAATCCCCCTTCATCCCAAATACTGGTTTCCAATCTGACATATCTGGGAGTTTAGACCAATCTATTAAGGTGATGCACATTGTCTGGGGGGGGTGGGGGGGAGATCTATTCTGTTCATTGTAATGTTCATTATTTCTGTTATCATTACAATGATGATAATATATAAAAGTTACATTTGATGGCCACATAAATACCTATTGTGCAATACTAGTGTGTATGTATATATTCGGGTGGGTCCGGGCCATAGCTAGGCTGTATCCTGCAAGAGATTCTCTGGGGTGAGATGATCTAGCATTCACTATAAACCGGAGTCTAGTCCAAAAAGAGGGGTAGGAAGGATCTCCCTTTTCCTTTCCTCCACAGTATCTACCTCTGGGAGCTTAAGGGATCCACCCATGTGTGACCTCCTTAAAAAAAAAAAAACTAATAAAATGAAAAACTGTGCTGAACATTTTCTTAAGTCATGGGATTGTCTGGTAACCAATAACTATATGTTTTAATAGAAGCTTTATGCATACATTCTTATCAGAGCCAACATTCTGTGAACATTTTAAATTATAATTTTTGTAAAATCAGGAAAAGCAGCACATTTTACTGCAAAAAAACGTATTTTTAATTTTTTTTACAAATGTACAAACTGCTACCAGCAGGTTGGCAACAAGATGCAGGGTGGTGGTCAGTTAGGCAGTTCATTTTAGAAGTTAACTTACCTCAGTGATAGGACCTTGGCCTTAAAGAAATCCCAGGTATGCTTTTAGAATCACTGGCAAGCGGGTTAGATATTCAGACACATTTTATTTTTTGCAGTTTAATAGTTTCCCCTACACATTAGAAGTTAGTAGCCAGCTAAAGATCTCTTCTTTAGAGGTGAGATACGAAAGCATAGTAAGAGAAAATAAGATTAAGTCAAGCAAACCTAGTATGAAGGAAGGCCTCAATACTTGCATCTATTTTGGAATCTGAGCCAATGCCCTAGTGCTGAGCAAATGTAGTAACTGATCCCGGGGTTGTTGCATTACAAATGTCACATCTCAGTCCTCATAAGAGCAACAGTAACTGTCTTGGTGGAATCAGCATTTGTTTTACCTGGTAAATGCGGGATGCAGGGAACAATATTTGTTTTATGGTCCACTTTGTAAAATACATACATGTGCACATGGTCCACTTTGTAAAATACATACATGTGCACATTGCCAGGCAAATAACTGTTTGCAATTTCTTAAATGTTAGGTAGGGACTTCTTGGAACCCTTTATACATCCACTGTTTGGAGGGATATCTCTGTTGGAGAGGACTATTCTATGGAAAAAAGTTTCAAATTAAATTTTCGAATTAGCGTGACAATCTAATAACATTTGCTACAAGAGAATGGTGCGTTCTTCAAAGAGTGTATTGCGATCAAACAGCAGGTAATATTTTTTCCGTACAGATCGCATGGCGCATTTGCTTTTTTGGCTGAAGTAATGGCTGCGAGTGAAGCTACCGTCCCTGACAAATGTTGTAGATTTTACATGGGTTCAAGTGTGGGGGGCATTCACTTTGATGGAACATGTTTAGCTCCCAGGAAAAGTTAGTCTTACTGAGGGAAAGATGTTCCCAAGACCGACCAGAAAACGTTAACCATCAATCCCAAAGAATAATGAAAAAAAGATGCCAAATATGAACTTTCTGTACATGCAGCTATGGCAGCCCAGTTTAGGTTTACAAGGAAGACTTCTAATGGGCAAAATTTGGCAAATTAAGATATGGCTGTAATGTCTCATTGAACCATTTTTGCTGACAGTAGATGAAAATGTACCACTTAAATATAATTTGTTGCAAGGGTTACTGGTCTCTGAGTGTCCATGAGGTTGCTGAAATATTCAAGAATGTACAGGTCCTCGTTGCTAGGCAGTTACTTGTATGGAACCTATTTGGATGATCCATTTTATTAAGGTTTGTTTTTTAAAAGTAGCACAACTCAGGCGTTAACCGTAAAATGATTTTACAGATTTGACTTTTTAAAAATATATTTTTTTAATTAAAAATCTGAAAAATGGGGGGCATGGCTAGCAGCCACCGAGAATGGCCGCTGCCTAAGTTAGCTCCCGAGTCCCCGACGTCTATCCTGCCCTATCCGGTTCCATCCACGGCTGGAAATGTAAACTACGAGTGCCGAGTCTCATTCTCTACCCCGCCCCGGGGAAAATTGGCTGGTTTTTACGGCTTAAATGGTGAATCGGAGTACCTCTTTCGGCGTCCCCGCCTGAGCGGTAATGGCGGCTCCCTAATGCAGAGAGGTAGAGGTTGCTGCCTCTGAGATACGACAGTGCTTGGACTCCGGGGACGCTGGTGGGGGTCCGGTGGTGCCCCATGCACGGAAGGAGATTCGGTGGTGTCAAAGAAGAAACCGAGTGAAGCCACCCTCCGCACTGCGGCCTGAGCGAAGAAGACTCGGTGAGTTCCACAGCTACCGGAGGCCCCGGATTAGCGGCCTGGGCGTTTCGGCGCGCTGCAGTAGCAGATAAAGGCCCATGTTGGATGGGGTGCAGAGGCCCTTACAGACGGACCAGACGTCGGCTGGGGTGACGTGGGTCCCGGCTCTGAGGCTCGGACGCTTTCAACTTCCGCGACCGGCATCTGAGGTCCAAGAATAGTAGGGGGCGCGGAGGCCCTGTATCCGACTGAAGCGGTGCACTGTATCTAATCGAGGCCCCGGCTCAGCGGCCTAGATGGAAAAGGGTGCAGCAAACGGCGTCCGAGACGGGAAGATGGACGGTGAGGCGGCGGTCTCTCACTCTGGTGAGGGGCGCTTAGACATAGCTGGCGCATGCTGGGGGCAGCTAAGAAGTAGCAGTCAGCGCCAACCAGCGACCCACAGTTAACATCCTGGCGCTCTTGCCGCCCTGAATGCTTGCTGGGGCAGAAGAGCCGGGCCTCCATGACTGAGCTCAGGGCCTGGGTAATCGGCTGGTCCCTGTACAGTTGTACCGGGACTGGCAGCTATCTTTAGAGTGGGTCCTACAGAGGTGGTTTGGAGTCCAGAACTGGCCGCTAGTGCTGGGAGTGAGTAAGCCCGGTAAGTGCATTGTGTCCAGGCCCTCTACTGCAGTGAAGTTAACAGGGGAGGCAAGTGAGGATCTGGGCTGGAGGTGTCTCACTCAAACGGCCTACTACACCTGTGTGAGAGTTGCTACGCGGGTAACTGTATCTCGCATGGTCGTAGCGCTGGCTCTCCTGCATCTACATATTGAGTGCAGATTAAGGCATCGTGAGTCCTGTGGTCTCCGAAAGTGGCCACGGTCTGGCTTGTGCCCCATGGGCTAGGATCTGAGCCTGCAGAACATACTGGACCTAGGTTGACCCCTGAAGGGTGGTGCAGTGGAATCCAACCCAGGAGGAGGCACTACACCCTAGTGACACGAACGGAGTACGAGGGAGCCATCTGTAAGGGGTTGACATCAGAGCTGCACTGCGACGGTGGAGAGTTACGACTAGTGGAGGGGCCAAGCCTGGAGAGCCTGAGCCCAGGGTCGTACCGTAAAGGTGGCACTTCAAGGGGGGACACTTAGCAGTCTTGTCCTCCTATCAATGATTGGCAGGTAACCCCCAGAATTGCCACGTATCCTAATTGGGCAGGATAACTGTCTACTACCATACATGGTGACGGGCGGGAAAGGTCCTAAGGCCAATGCCCAAAAGCAGCTAGCCAAATTCACCTGGTCCAAGGCGGGGGATAAAAGTGAACCGCTGCAGATGGAGAAAGACTTAGGGGCTGCGGCCTCCAAGCAAGGAACGGAGCCAACCCTACATGATGTCATGGCGGCTATCAATGGGGTGCGTGCTTCGCTGGACTCCGTTACGGTGGAGGTCTCTCTTATCAGGGCAGACTTCCGGAAGATGGATGAGAAAGTCAAAGAGCTTAAGATAGTCACCAGCGCCCTGCAGACGGATACATCAGAACTTCAAACGCAGATGCTCGAATTGCAAAAGAAGCCAGAGCGGATGTCACAACAACTTGACCACTACGAAGGCTGGGCACGCCGTAACAATATCTGCATCTTAGGGGTCCCGGAACGGGCTGAGGGGCCTGCAGCGGACCTTTTATGTAGAGGACCTCTTTACCAAACATCTCAAGCCTAAGATTTTGTCTAGCTATTTCTCCATTGAAAGGCCCCACAGAGTGCCAGCAGGAAGACCGAAACCAGGAGCACCCCCGAGGCCCCTTATAGCCCGAGTGTTCAATTATCGGGATAGAGACATTATCCTGCAGACTGCGAGATCCAACCCCCCACTGAAAATAGATAACTACGAGGTGGCCTTCTTTCCTGACTTTACGGCCAAGGTCCAGGCCAAGCGTCGCAGCTTTCAGGCAGTGAAGAGGGAACTGCGAGACCGGGAGGTGAAATATGCAATGCTCTTTCCTGCAAAGCTGAGAGTGGAATCGGATGGTAAATCCTGTTTTTTTTGAGTCGCCACAGGTGGTTTGGGACTGGATGGAAGGCTGGAGCAATGTGGGAGGCCACAGAAGAGAACGCTCTGGTAGAACTGGCCAACACAAAGGCAACCGTACAGAAGCCGCAGACAATGGGCCAGCGCAGGACGACAGCCAGGCGAAGAAGTGGGAGTGACGAACCCTGGGACAGTTGTAGAGAGCTGATGACTCATTGAAAGCGCCGCAAGTATGGGGGGGGGGGGTGAGATAAGGGTTTGTGATTCCCATTAGTGCGAGGCATGTAAAATGAGACCTAGTGAAGAGACCTAGGCTGATGGGTTTAATTGATGTGATTTGAACTGGACTAGAAAAGTGCGAAATAGTGGATGGCTAAAATTCAAGACAATTGTGATGTGTACACGTGGGGATGGGAGTTGCCTAACCCCGTGCATTTTCAGCATTTCGGGGGGGGGGGAGGCACTCTGCCATGTTCGGGAGTGGGTAGTTCTAAATCCACGGGCAGGGGGGCAGGGAGGGGGGTAGGCATTGGGGGGGTTGGGAGGAGGAGGGGGTTTAATTGTTTATTGTTGGTATAATTTGTGGTTTTGTGATTTTAATGCGCAAAGTCGCCATACCAAAGCTTAGACTAACAAAGATGAGTGTGGTATTACAATTCATTTCTCCGTTTGCACTGATCCGTATACTTGAGAAATGTGTTGGGAACAGCTATTGGGGTGGGGAGGGGGGCAATAGAGATCGGATAAGATCAAGAGGGATAGTGCAACAGTATTTGAAGCAGCACTCACCTGATGTGGTTCTACTGCAAGAAACGCACCTGGTGGGACAGAATACGAAGGCCCTCACTAGGTGGGGGGTACAAACTCTTGGTCCATGCAGACTACACCACGGGATCAAGGGGGACGGCAATCCTGGCAAAGAACACACCTCTAATAGTTCACAAGACGTGGGCAGATCGGGGGGGGGGGCAGGTTCGCAGGCGCAGAGGCTCAGTGGGATGGAAGGGATATAAATATTCTCTGTTTATTTACCGCCCGCTCTAGGTAAGACCGCATTGGAGGACCTTGGGAGTAAGCTGATGGGACTCCGGGAAGGCACATTAATCATGGGGGGGGACTATAATATGACACAGTTGATCGCCAACCAGCAAGGTCCAAAGCGAAATCTATTGGGCTAATGGCTGACTTCACGGAGGCAATGGGGTTGACTGATATAGGACTAGCGCTTCAACCCACTGAAAAATTATTCACATATTTCTCTAATGTGCACCAAAGTTTATCACGTATTGGCTATTCCCTTACACACTTGTCCTCGATAGGGAAATTTGCCCAGTCTCGAGTTCTGCCAAGGGGCATAGCAGATCACTCCCCAGTCTGGGTAGATTATACACACTGGGAACGGCAGATGCTCTCCACCATCGTTATTAATCCATGGCTCTTACACATACTGGACATTAGGGAGGAACTCCGCAGAAGGAGAACTATTTCACTGAAAATGTGGGCTTGGTTGAATCTGCACAAATAATTTGGGTAGCATATAAGGTGGTTCTGAAAGGGCAAGCGTTATCTTTGAAGTCGGGGTACATTGCCAAGAAACATCAACTTTTGGTCCGGGTTGAGACAGACCTCCTTGAAGTGGAGCGGGAACATGCACAAGATCCCTCACCGGCCACTGGCCATAGGCTTCTACTGAAGCAAGACGAATACCGGATAAAAACTAGGGAGCACATGTTGGCTAAGTATCGCAATACCCAGCACAGAATATATGAGATGGGAGATAGGGCAGGCAGGACACTAGCGTAGTTGGAGAGGCGAGAGCAGGGAACGAGATGGGTACATAAACTGACAACACCGGGGGGTGATATTGTGACGCACCCATGGGAAATAGCAGAGGATTCGGCTAATCACCTGGAAAAGGTGTACTCCCCTCTACTCATTAGACGGCTGAGGATTCATGTCCGCTCCTCCGAGATAGTGACATACCGGCCCTCTCAGAAGTGGAAAGGGAGACCTTTGATGGAGATCTCTCGAATGATGAAATTAACAAGGCCGTATGACAGATCAAATCCGGGAAAGCGATGGTGCTTAACGGCATACCGGTTGAGTTTCTAAATGCCACTACCTCTCTAACAGTGCCTCCCCTGAAGGCCATGTACGAGGAAAACCTGGAGACTGGTCGGCTACCAGTAGATCAACGGTTAGCCACCATCGTAGTAATCTACAAGCCGGGTAAACCAGCGGATAGCTGCAGTTCCTATAGGCCCATCTCGCTGATTAATGTAGAGGCAAAGGTTTTGCCGAAGGTCCTGGCTAATAGACTGATGACGGTTATAGCATCGTTGATCCATACGATCAATCTGGATTTATGCCAGGGGGGAATATGGCCCTTAATATTCGGCACCTACACAACGTGATGGCTCGTAGGACATATATTGAGGAGGATGCGGCGGTGTTGTCTCTCGATGCCTCAATGGCCTTCGATTCCATAGAATGGCCTTACTTGTTCGAAGTCCTGGAAAGGGTGAGATTGGGCCCTAAATTTATAGCCCGGGTAAAGCTGCTATACACTGACATCTTGGGGCAGGTGAGGGTTAATAGTTACACGTCCCGGACGTTCAGGTTCAACAGAGGCACTAGACAGGGGTGCCTGCTATCCCCGCTGATATTCTCCCTCTTGCTGGAGCCCCTTGCGGCCTGGGTGCGTAGAGATGTGATGGTGCAAGGGATGCGCTGGGTGGCCGACGTGGAGGACCGTATATCCTTACATGCGGACGACATACTGCTATATCTAGCCTCCCTGTACAAATCAATTGGTGTAGTACTTGACATTTTCACGAATTTTGGCAGGTGCTCCGGGTATGCGATCAACTGGCATAAGTCTGTATTGTTTATGTTGCAGGGCCAGGTCCCCCGACTTCCGGCTGGGTGCACCTTAACGGTGGCGGAGGAAGGGTTTCGATATTTGGGGATTTTGTCACTTGGGATCCAGCTCTTTTCTCTAGCTCCAATTTAGCCCCCCCCCCCCATTGGCTCGACTACGCGCGGATGTGCAGCACTGGAGGTCCCTGTCTCTCTCACTGTTGGGCCGTGCTGCACTCTTTAAGATGTTGGCCCGCCCTCGTTTCCTGTACATTCTTCACAATTGCCCACACAGGGTCCCAGACTTATTTTAGAGCGGTTAAGGGTGAAATCCGAACGCTGCTGTGGGATGGAGGGGCCCCCCAGGGTGGCACTGAGGAAACTGATGAAAGGCTGGTACGATGGCGGCATTGCGCTGCCTGACCTGCAACTCTATTACTGGGTGGCGCAACTGGTGACTGTTAACCACTGGATATATCACCCCCCTGATGACCCCGCATATGCTCTCGACCGTTACCAAACTGATCGTTCTGGTTACCTGGGGGCCCTGTATACTAGTGATAAGAAGAATAAAAAGAAATGCTTTGGACCTACCCAACATACACTAGAAATTTGGCATATCGTACATTCTCGCTTGGGTTGGGCGGGCGTCCTCTCAAAGGTAGCGCCGCTGTGGTATACACAGAAATTGGGCATGCTGTGCTATCAGCCTGGGTTTGACAAGTGGGACCTTATAGGTATCTCAGCAGTGAAAGACCTGGTCAAGAAGGGTGCTGCACTTGCATTCGGGGATCTTCAGAGCCAATATCACCTGGCTCAGGGAGAAATATACAGATATTTGCAAATTAGACACGTGATTCTGGCCGCTATTCCGTCCCTTAAAGACATTCCGGAATCGTCTCCACTGGAGGACCGGCTGTTAGATGGGCCTTTAAGTTAAAAACCGATATCTCTCGCTTATAAAAAGTTGTGCAATAACCTATCAGTCACCTTTCCAAAGCTCAGGGAGCGGTGGCAAGATGACTTAGGCCCGATAAGCGACGAGGACTGGCAAGCGGCTCTTATGTCCCCTCGAGAGGCGGCTGTCACACTTGGATTCAAACTGATACAACTCAGGATACTTCACCGATCATACATGTCAGGGACAACCTTGGCGAAAATAGGTTCCAGACCTGACGATCTCTGTCTGAGGGGATGCAGACAACAGGCCACATTTTACCATATTCTGTGGAACTGCCCAAATATACATATCCTCTAGGAGCTTATGCAGACGGCCTTGAGAAAGGAGGTAGTGTTGACGCCACAACTGGGACTGCTGAATATATGGAGGGCGACTGATCTCACGGAAGTCGAACAGCAATTCACAACATTGGGGTACAGGTTAGTTAAACGGGAATTGGTGAGAGGGTGGGGGGACGAACCCACCGCCCATTACCATGTGGGCAAAAGAGCTAGATAGGTGCATGTTGGCAGAGACGGAAGCCTCTGTAGCTAGGGGGTGCCCCAAAAAGTGGGATCGGAAGTGGTCAATGCGGAACAAGTATTGTGGTGATCTTTGTGTGTCCCCTATGGGGGAACTGGAGATGCGTAGACGTACAGAAAATGATGACAATGTATGATGTACAATCTACTTTCATGTTCGCCCAGATACTGTTTTGCTTAATTTGAAAAGTGTCGTCTAACTATGTATGGCTGCAATTTGAAACCAATAAAACACACTTATAAAAATAAAACAATTAAAATCAGAAAAATGTTAGCTCATGTAGACTTCATTTCTCTTTAATTCTTTCTTCACCTGAACATATAGTGAGTATTTCAGTGATAAGGGACATCTGTGGAGGTATTCTACTATGCTTGAATCGAGGCAGCATGCCTCTAGCAATTGGGATTTTAGAAAGGTAACGCTTCCAGGTGTCTCGTATTAAACCAGATTAGTCCATTCAAACATGACCGGGGAACGATCTAGAGGTGTCAAAATGATTCATTTGTAATTTTTGATTTGTTTCCACATGATGCTGTTTCACAATGCTGCAGTTTAGAGCAGTCTTGGCTCCCAGTGCTCCGTCTTGACAAATTGACATCCAAATAAAGCATACACCAGCATTCATCTTTTTTCTCTCTAAGATAAATCCCTGTTGGTTTAATGAGTGTAAACGTGTCTTTCTTTGCAGTTTAACTACATGCATGAATGCTTCGAGAGGGTCTTTTGTGAACGAAAATGGAGAAAAGAGGTAACTTTTAATGTTTACACCTTGTATATAAGAATCAAACGTAGGGCTGGGGAAGGGAATTGCCAGTCTGGGCAGAATTGCAACATGGTATTTGTTCTTGGCATAACTGATCTATGGAATTGGTCTAGATATATGTACATGGAGAGGAGTGTGAATATAATGCTGGAGGTGGAAGCCGGTTTGATGGATATTGGAAGGGCTGTGACTGGGTGATTTTAGTGCAGAACAGACATGAAGGAATGCTGTATCAGTTTTTTTGGGATTACTTGTGCAATGGCTGTTTGTGTGGTCTGGTGGGCGGGCGTGATTACTGAGCATTGTCATTGGTTGCTTTTGTTATTTCCTGCTGGGGTTAGAGGTTAACAGTGCTACTCCGCTGGACCCTCCCTTATTTAGAAACAAGCATTTACAATGCAATGGTTTCGCCTTTGGAAAAGTTCGAGCTATTGGCATTGCTTATGACATTTTTTTTTTACTTATAAATAAATAGCATTGTTGCTACAAAAAAAACTAACAAGGGATGGTCCTTTGTCCGTTTGTATGAACATCTCTTTCTGTCTGATGATATGCTGAGTGCTATAGGGCCTGTGTTTTGCAGTGTCTTGTCCTTTCTTTGTGGGTTGCAGTGGCTTGAGGTGAGTGGTCCTTTCTTTGTGTTACCCCTACCGCTAATTGGGTGGTCTTAGGTTCCATAGTTTGATAAAATCATAAAATGGTGGGGCTTGTGCTGTATATCGATGTTTGACCGTCTAGGTCCCTTTTATGATCCCCTTCCTCAGTCTATCCCGGAGCGCTGCTCTGGGTGCCCCTCCACCGCCAGCTCATGAGTGAAGATCATATCAATGAACAAATGTTAAAGAGCAGCGCGAAAGTTGAATAAACCGAGTGCTACACCACATCGGTTATTCAGCGTGTTGACCTCCTCGTGCAAGCGGGGGCACAGCAGACCTATAATTGCAGCTCAGAAGTATGTGTGGGGCCAGGGAATGGAAGGGGTCGCTAGAGCAGTGTCATTCGTGACGGTAGCCCGCACTGATGTTGCATGCAGCTGGGTCCTCGGCGACGGTCGGGACTGCTCCTGTGTTACGATCCTCTGTGCGGGGGGGGGTCACCCGGGTGCTTTGGGGAACGGATGCGCGGGCAGTGGTGTAAAGTGACCCTCATCCTCGTGCCAAGCAGCCGTGGCTGGCATCTCGGGCAGGGTGGGCACGGGGGCTTCTGTGCGGCCCGTGCAGTGAGCACCACACAGTGGGGTTTTCTTTAATGGGCTTATTTGTTGTTTTCATCAAGAGCGGCGCCTCGGTGCTCTTGTGACACCGGATACACAGGGGTGAAAGATTTTCACCTCTGCTGGAGACCCTTGTGAGCTGGGACTGCAGCGCCCTCTAGAGTCCTGGCACAGATGGCAGCTGTGTGCAGGGAGGGTGCGGGTCAGGGCGTCGAGGCGCCCTCTCTCTGCTCGGCAGGTTGGCACCCCGGGGCGCGCCGCCGGACTCTAACTGACCAATATGAAACTCAGAGCGGGCTCCACTGGACACTGGTTTCTAGGAGCTACATCGTCCTATGGCCTCTGGCTGGACAGTGCGAGCGTCCCCCGGACCCTTCCTCGGGGTAAAGTGTTCAACGGAGGACAACAGTTTGTACCCCCTCCCGCCAAAAAATCCACCCCAGACGACGCTGGTTAGACACTTAAGAAGCGTCGACTTAGGACCACCCCCGCCCGCCCCCACCCTCGCTGTGACCCCCTCCCAGCCGCGGGTCGCTGCCAATCACCAGCATCGGGCACTCTTATGTCGCTCTGTTTGATGACGGGTTTAGCAGCTACTGTGACATTATTCACCGGACGCCCCCTTTATTATAAGGACAATATGTCGAGGCCTGCGCCCCCTCCCACACCGGCTCGTTTCTGCAGGGGGGCTGCGCCCACTGGCCGAAGATGGCGAGGTGTATTTGCCATGCTGATGGCTGGCAGAGACGGGCACATTCCGCAGGCCTGGCACCCGAAGCGGACTCTCCCGGGAGGCCAGGCCTGTCCACGAGACCTAGTTTCGGGTGTGGCTACCACCGGTGCGGCAGGTGCAGTGCACCGGGGCCCAGAGCCCTGAGGGGCCCCTTGAACCGCGATAGTTGCCATATTTCACTGGTCAAACAGAGGCCACAGGGCTCACTTTCCTTGCTTGCACTGAGGCCCTCGCTTCCTTGCTTTGCCACTGTCTGGTTCTTGTATGTGCAGTGTCCACACACATGGAGGTATCATGCTACACGCGAGAGGGCCTGTACGACCTGCTGCCGTCCTTCCGCCTTGCCAGGGCGAGCTGGCATATGAGCATGCGCACTTCAGAAGGGGTGCCAGCTGCTTGTGCAGAGGTGCAGCCGCCCGTGCCAGCCTAGCACATCACGAGAGGCGCGAGATCAGAAGGGGTGGGGGATGTGCCAGCCGGAAGTGCTGCCTCAGCTCAAAAAGTACAAATCCTGCAAAACTAAAGTGTGTGTGTGACACTCCTGGCTTTGTTTAAGCCTGCCTTAGGACGTCTCAATAAATATACACAAATACTTTTATGATTACATCCACCGAGTTTATTTGCACGTGTGTGTGTGTGTGTGTGTGTGTTTGTGCATGTATGTGCCCCTTGCATATGTTCATGTGCTTCCGTGTGTGTGCGTGCTTGTTTTTGGGTATATGTTGAGTGGGATTGTGTGTTTAGTATGGGCGTCCACGTTTGTATGTGTCTGAGCACTTTTTAGTCTGTGTGTGCGCAAGGAGCGTGTATGTGTTTGTGCCTGTATGTATGTTTGTTTGTACGCATGTGTCTGTGTGCACACTTTCTTTTGTGTGTCTGTGAGCACGTGTTTGTGTTCTTGTGTGTTTGGGCGCGTGTGTTTGTGTGGGGGAGCAGGTGTGTGTATTGCCCCCACACTCCAAGTAGCACAATATTGCTTACACCCGCACACTGAGGCTAGAAGTTGTGAGTGTTTCTACCTCCGCCATCTTCTCCTCACGCCCTAGCGCTTCGTCTGAGGGGAGCGCTCAGGCAGCGCTGCCTGCCGCCTGTGAACCCGAGCTGTGTCATGGCGCTTTTATTCCTACCTGGCTTGATGTGCGAGCAGGGCCTGTTAGTGCCACATGGACAGGCCGAGGGAAAGACACGGAAGCGGGAGGGGGGGGCGGGAAAGACACGGAAGCGGTAGGGGGGGCTGCGGGAAAGACCACCCGCACACTGAGGCTAGAAGTTGAGTGTTTCTACCTCCGCCATCTTCTCCTCACGCCCTAGCGCTCCGTCTGAGGGGAGCGCTCAGGCAGCACTGCCTGCCGCCTGTGAACCAATATTCAGCCTTAAAAGTCTCCTGTCTGCAGATGAAATATTAAATACCCGAGCTGTGTCATGGCGCTTTTATTCCTACCTGGCTTGATGTGCGAGCAGGGCCTGTTAGTGCCACATGGACAGGCCGAGGGAAAGACACGGAAGCGGGAGGGGGGGGCGGAAAAGACACGGAAGCGGGAGGAGGGGCTGCGGGAAAGACACGGAAGCGGGGCGGGGGGGGCATCCCAGCGAAGACTCCTCTCTGACTCACGGAGAGGACAATCGCGCAGCCCATTCCTAAAAAATACACTTCGAAACTGACCAAAACAAGGCGACCAAAAAAAAAAAAATAGGAAGCGCCCACCGCCGCAATGACGACGTGAAAGAGGCGGAGAGGGAAAAAATGTCGGGAACGCCCCCGAATCTGGTCCGTGAATGACGGACAGATCTCTGTTCCAATGGCTGGCCTCCATTTATGGAGCTAGCCAATGGGACAGGGGGGCGTATTCAAGAGTCCCTAACTGAAGACTAGAGATTTCTCTGGGGGCGGAGCTTACGCTCCGTGCCCCAGGCGAAACCTAAAAATGGCAGGATTTAAGCTTAGGAAGAAAAGAGTATCACTGCCCATCATCCTGTTTTCCACGGAGTTCCTGATTGCAAAGAGCATTACTATTCCAGTGAGGTGGGCACCACCATCACTGTACCTCCTGAAAAAGTCTCTTCAAGGTTCCCCAGGGGTGTCTGTAACGGAATTGCCACCCCTCCATTTCTTGCATTCACATCGGGTGTGCCAACACTTTGTCCATTTCAGCAGATTGTACTTAAGCTCATACCCTGACTGAACCCCCAGCACCCACATGCGTCCGCACCAGCTTTAGAATGTCAAGCGTCTCAACCCTCATCTAGTTTGAGACCACTGTCAATATCAAGTCTTAAAGGGGCACGTAATTCTTTCACACCATCAAACAACACCTCCCTGTCGGAAGTCTGTTATCAGGGCACTTGTGGCTCATTGTCCTAGGGGGAGATTAGCCTTCTATAGGCTAAAATAAGTAAGAGCAATTTTCCTTGGAGTCAAATCAGTTTTCATTTAACCCGTTGGCTGCTTCCGCTTTTTTGCGGCAGTGTGGCCTTTTTAAAAAACGGGCGCGGTCGCGTCGGCCATTGGCCGACTGCAGCAGCCAACGGGTTAATTTTACCTTCCAAAAGACACGCCTGTTATTATTTTTTGCTGATCTTTACAAGTAGCAGTGATTCTGTTCTTAATTCATTTTGTCAACTGGCTGCTTTCTGTGAGACTGGATCCTTCAGAACTAAATTCTCTCTGCAACATTCCTATTGGCGGAAGTGAAAATTCATGTCAGTCTTGCCGTTGCTTCCATATTCCACGAGTGGCAGATATCCTATTATGCAGCTCTTGTTTAAATTGTGGCTCTTTAATTTCATATATTTTATTTGCAATAGATTTCTCTGTGACCATAGTGTGCAGTTAAGAAAGATTCTGGTGACGATGCTATCATCTTGATTTAAAAAAAATATATAATATTGTTGTGCGTTCTCCTTTAGTCCTGGTTACTTGAACTTTCTGTCCAGAAAGGCAAGAAGCCTGCAACTCCAAGAAGCTTATTAACTCCGTTTTCGTCTTCTCAAATTTGATGTTTAGAGTCAGTTCGCCTTGAGCAACTTAATTTTACGAGGGCTCAGAAGTCTGTTTTCTGGAGAGTTTTGTTTTTTGCTAAGTTTCTTTACTTGTCGTGGGGTTACCCAACCTGTTTGTTACCGGAACACCTTGCTTCTGTTCATTTGGACTTAACCAAAGTAAATGTAGCAGTTCATTATGTGACCAGCAAAATCTAGTGCTTTCTGTTGTACTCTTGAAAGATTTTAATCTTTTAAAAGCATATCTGGATTGTATCCAAATATCTGTGCAGTAAATGAATGAGTTCAGTTTGTGACTTGCACAGTCTTTCTTCAATAATGCTAATCCTAATAGGCCAGATAATATAATATCTTCCTATGAAGAATGAGGGTATGAATACGCTTTTTGAGAAGTTGCTTTTTATGTGCCTTTTTGAGATGCTTCCTTTTTGCTTGAGAATGCACGATCTGCTAGTGTGTTGTCTGAAGTTCATTTTTAGCACTTTGCCATAATTTACACGACCCCAAGCACTTTTTGAATCGAGCACACTTTATAGTTCTGGAATTTTCATTGTCCGGAGTCCAAGTAATAGAATTGGAGAGCTGACCCTCTTACAAAGATCACGGGTATCTTCGTTTACTTTATTTTGTAGTTCTATGTTCCAGAGCAATTCTGGTTTTAAAATGCTGACCTCATGCCTTTTCAGCTAAGACTACACACCATGGACCTTTCTAGAGCTCTCGAGATTTACTTGAAGAGGCCATGTGATCACTATTTGTGTACTCACTAGACCCAAAAGATGGAGTGAACAGTTTTACCTGATTGTGTCATTATTAGTTTCTATGTCATTAGGGTTCCAGCTTCTTTCAAGACTTCATGTTGGTTCCACCAGGGTAAAGGCAGCATCCGTGGTGCGCCTAATGAATACATATTACTGATATATTTTTCAGGTAGCCCCATGCGTACATCCTTTTGCTCTCTGCAAGCATTTTTCCTGTGATGCATTTTTTAAAAAAGATGCATCCCTTAACCTTACCTGGCGTATGGTGTCTCAGTTTCCTAACCTTTTTGTGGACTGAAATTGGCCGCAGCCAGTGGCACTAGAGTATGAAAAATTGTCTTTTGATGATTCTGGTAAACCTTATACGTGTTCTTCCTCATTCACAGCAACCTCTTACCCATTGCCTTGGTTAACTATGCTTTGCTCCACCTAATTATGTGATAAGAAACCTGGTAGGTGATCGGATGGGGTGGCTGGTAGCTCATTGGTGAGAGAGTGGGTCTTGTGCAAGAGGAGAATGTTCAAGTGTGGCCCATTCTTCTAAAGGGGCAGTCTCTTCTTCAAAAAGCCTTTTTTGTGCTCCTTTTTCAATGCAGATAACTGGCTATTTCCAAACAAATATGAAGAAAAGAGAATAAATGCAGTATGCCTGAACCACCGTGAGCTAATGTCCCCTGTTTTGTCCATTTGTAGGTGGAAGAGGAAGCAACGGACAAAGATAACAAGAATTGCAGTAATGACAGTATGTGCAGCAAGGTAATTATTTGGGAGGAGGGCAGAAGTGTAATTACTTTATTCAGTTCAGTAGCGAATATCAGTGCCTTTACTGTGACAGGTTAGTCTGATGGATACTTCGAACCATCGATTCTGGACCTTGTGAATACCCCAATGTGCAGACTGGATCCGGAGATGTATTAGTTCAGTTAAGGAGAAGGCTGCAGGGAGACAGGGGGAGGGGGGGGGGGGGGTCAATGGAAGAAGTTCGCTCGCATGTAGATCTATAATGGAGTGTAGAATGAGTAGGATAGTTCATGCATTGACTCTGTTTTTAAAATCTGTATAACCTGTGGGTTTGAGACCCACCCCTTAGTTGATCTTTCACTACCTTTTAGTTTCAGCGCCATTTTGTTGGGTAAGTAATGGTAGCAGTGCTGAGGAAGTCAGAGTATTGCATTGTTTCAAGGGGTTGCTTAAAGACTAGGATACGGTAAGACCTCTGAAAAGTGTCTGTTCGAAAAGTAAACCTTCCTTTTGGTCTCCAGTTAGTAAAATATATATAATATGGTGTCTGATTCTAGGATTTAATTTGTTTCTTAGCTCTGTTTTGACTGTTAAGCATCTGAGTCCCAGCAAGATGGATTTGTTCACACATTTGGCGAATAGGAGACTCTGAGCAAGAACATCTAGTCCCCGGCGTCAGAACCAACAACTTAGCAACAAGATCATATTTAATTTCCTCTGGGTCCATGTCCAGATAAGTGTTTGTGGTTCTGTCTAGACGGTCACAGTTTGAGTAGACCAGGTGGAAAAGCTTACCTTCCAGATAGACTTCTTGATTCATAAACAGGCCAGTATATCAACAGGCCTCACTCTGTCATTTGATATCTTGTAGTAAAGAACAAGCATGTGTAGATGGCTTCTGAAAAGAATGAGAATTAAACTGGTGTGTGTAGATCACCGTGTCACAAACGTTCACCTTAGGCACTGAATGGAAGAGATCTTGGGACAAGAGTAGGTTCTTTTGAGGCGATAGCGCTATTGGCCTGCAGATGACTACATCAGTTTGCTTCTTCTTTTTCTTCCAGAACATCTTTCAGCTGCTACGGTCACAGCAGCGTGATACCACCACCTAGCCCCCTACCTACTGATGAACACTAACAACGACCATTTAGAAGAAGGAACAGAAGAAAATTCATTGTATTATAAGAAAAATGCCCTAAACTAAATATTAATACCATTTGTGAACTTCATGTTTCCGGATTAAGACTAGAGACTGGCAGTGGGCATGTCAAGCTCGAGGAAGGACCGGACCGAGCACATTTTTTCTAGAGGTTCTGCATGGACTCGATTTTCAACTGGAAATGGCTCACTTCATCCATTTGCACTAATAGACATATATGTATAGATATATAAATACATAAATATATATACATATATATGCATTTCTTTTAAAATGTCATATCATGACCGTTCCTTTCTAACTTTTGTTTTTCCACATTGGCTTCTGCCCCTCCTTGGGAGTTTGCCTGAATCTTCATCACCCTGCCCACTTCCTTCCTCTCGAACGGGAAATACAGCACCAACTTCTTGAAGTATTACGTTTACAAACGACTCACTTTTGTGTGTTTCGCTGTTCGTGCTGAAGCTGCTGCCTGGTGGTAAGACTGCTTAGGCATCCATTGTCATGCCTTCAGCAACTGATTTATACTCCTTTTTTCTGTAGAACTGTTTGGTTCCCATTACTCTATTTCCAAGCCATGTTCTCCATTCCAGTGTCAGTGTTTGTCGTGCATTGCAACTGTTTCCGTGTGGTGCTCCATATTGTGAGATGCCAGGTAACACAGCTTTGTCTCAAACTTGAGAATGTGCATCTGAGAATGCGTTCTTCTCCGAGCAGTGTTTCCGGTCCGTTTGCTGAAAAGAGGGAGTCCTCCAGAATGGTCATTCGGATGAACAGCTTGACCACCATTTTGCTAGGAGTCGGCTGGTGTTTCGTTCTCTAATAGACTGTGCAGGATGACCTCATCTGAGTAGTAATGACTTCAGACTTTGCTAGTGCCTGCTGGGCTTAACATGATCTCTTCCTTTGCCTGTGGTGCATATGCTAGCTTGATGGCTCAAGCGCACCTTTCAGGCCCTGTGCGGTGTTCTCATTTGTATGTGAGATGTTACAAAGCAGTCTTATGTTCCCAACAGATGTTCGAAATCGGTAGAGCATAAAAGACCAGAACTATAAGGAGCCTAAATGTAGGAGAGGCCAATTTTGCTTAGAGGAATAAGATGCAGAGGAATAGTAGAATGCGAGTTGATGGAAGGCCACAGGAGAACATTTTTTTTATTTTTATTTTTTAGGAATTTGGGGGTGATACAGAAGAGCTAGGGCAGTGGTTGCCAAAAAATTAACAAATGATCCACATGGCCCAGTGAGTAATTGTAGGCAGAAAATGGAGATGAGGGGATGGTGTCTCCATTGGCAATAAAATAAAAAAGGTAATAGTTTAGTGAGTTAATGACTATGGGAGGCCCATGACCCTATCTAGTTGACGTGAAGACCCACTAATGGCTCTTGAGCATTTATCTAGTTCATTTTAGGCAACTGCTAATTTTTGGAATGACCTCACGAAAACAGCGGACTAAAACTGGAATTGTGCCATGGAAGATCTAGATGTACTTCACTACTGTGCAAACTGAGGTACCAATGCCTATAGAGCAGATCTGAATTTGCAAGGAGCACTTTCAGGGCTTTATGTGCACAGGCTAGCCACATGCAGCTTCCTTGTGACAGTCTGGATTCTTACTGAGATGCCTCTTCTCTGGTGCATGGCAGAATTTTAAGAATGTGTTGTACTCCCATGTTTCCGGACTCCCATATCAGTGGCCAGATTGCATTAGCTGCAGGTGGTGGGGTCATTTCTGCTTTGCTTGGTGTAAAGTGCAAAAAAAGTAACTATTCATGAAAATTCCTTGACCTTCTGCTATTTCTGAGAACTGCAGGTTCCAAATCTTTTTTGCTGCCTGACTCCGTAAGTTGGGAGCTAGACACTGCTTTGGTTTCCCATGTGCCGATCACTGATGACAGACTGTCTGGGCGTCCCAGCCTCTGCATTCAGATTTGTATGTTTGATGATACCTTACCTTCCTTCAAATAAAGCTTGCATCCTCCCTGATGGATGCTACTTGCCCTCTGTTTGGATCCTGGTATGGTTTCTCTTCTGCATGGCCCTCATTCTAATCTTGTTAGCTGGATCTAGGTTGTCGAACTGTCATTTTGTTGCTTTCGTATCTGGTGCATGCCCTTTTTTTCTAAACCTTGGATGACTATTTGGTAATCTTGTATAGTAACCTTTAGTTTCTTTAGTGCTCTAACTGCAGATCTTGTAAGTGCTAGAGTGCCATACTTTTTCTTTTTTAATGGTTTCCAGAGCTTAATCCTGTCTACTTTTCAGTGCTGAGCATTGTATTATGAAGCTTCCTGCAGTATGATCTTGTATGGTGGGCAGTAGTTTCTAGTATTTTCGTTTTGATCTTGTATGGTAGGGAGTAGACTCTAGCTGGTCAAGTTTCTGATGTAATTTGGTAGGTGATAGGTTCCAGAGCCAATCTTACTTGCTGCTCTTGTGGGAGGCCCTGTCTTTTAGTACAGAAAGATACTACCAGAATTTTGCCTGCTCCGAAGTGCATTTTGGTCTTTTCTTTGTCCACCGAGGTGAACTTTGAGTACATACCACCGAGTCCAGTGTGGAGTACTGTGAGGCTTAGTTTAATGGCCTTCACGTCATTTGTCTAATACAGTGCTCATCCTACGTGTGATAGCCTTTTATTAGTTACAGAAAATATTAGCAAAGAAAATATTAGGATTTTTCTGTGCACCCAGCATTCAACGTGCACGGTCTCCTTTCCTACTGCCTCCTAGGCATAGCATACTCCAAACAAGCAAAGGGGCTGTTGCAAACATTGACCGACCAGGTTAATTCCCCTCACTCCGGCGTTCGAAACATTGTTTTTCATTTTTCTAAGAGGGCAACGGCTTCATATTTTAAGGGACCCTGATGTAATTGGTATTTTGTGGGACTGGAACTATCAAAAATACGATGTTCTGCATGCACTTCGAAGCACTAGCGTCTGTAAGAATCACCTGGCAGTGGATGGTTCGGTTTTACTTGAAAGTCGGCGTGACTTGAGTGCCTTATTCGGATTGCTCCAATGCCACTTTTCTAGTTTGCCCACACTGGGCGTGCAAACTTCTTTTGAATGGAAGTTGCATTGCGAGCCCGTCATAAGAAGCCTAGTGTATATTATGTCCCCTGGTGTCTTTGATATTGGTAGTAAACTTAGCTTGAATCTCCGTCTGCTTGGTAAAGCGAAGCACCTGCAGTGCATGCTTCAAAATTAAATTGATGTTGAGTGGAATTATGCTGGTCTTGCTGTTTGATAAAGCATCTGTTCTAGGAGGTCCCAGGTTTGAGGCCATGTTGAGGTTGTCTGTAACTGAAGTAGGTCTGTTGACGTAAGAGTAGCCAAAAGTAATGGGCAGGCTTTGGCTAGGCGAGCCTTGTTTTGTTTTGCTGTGCTGCATGTTACACTCTGCATGTTCAGTTTGACATAATGTCTCTGGTAAATTCATCTTTGTCTTTTCGGCTGCCTCGTGTCTGAATACGTTCTCGGGTTTGCCTTCTGAATGTTCTCTGAAACACTGCTTTTTTGTGAATTGTGGGCCAGGCTGTGCTGATCAGCACTAGACAGCTCGTTAGTCTAGTGCTCCTTGCTAATTGCTGCCGATAGCTCAGTCTGCAGTCAATAAAGCAAAAGCCTCGAAAGACAAGTTAATAATTGGATTAAATTCCAGTGCGTCTAACAATCTGGCGTCTTGGCCAGAGATGAGCGTATGTGCTGCTTCTTAGCTACTGCCATTTTGATTGCTCAGCTCAGATTGATGGATTTCTTTTTGCCTGAGTGGTTGCGTGTAGGCCAGCTAGCAATTTCTAAACCTTCGCTAGGCCTGAAAACCCTTTTACCCTTCTGCAGGGTATGGTCATGGAGATGGGAAAATGCAGTCTAGTGGAAATAGTGCTCATTCATCTTTACTGCATGCCACCTCCTCACTACATGCGCCCCTTTGTTCAAGTGGCAGTCAGTTTCTTTGCTTTAGCGATGCCTTTAAAGGCTGTTGCAAGAAAGCGACTTTGCAATTGTGACCAAAATAAAGTTTTACTTCTGAAGATGATCCTATTAAATTAGGTGTCAGATAAGGTGTCCTCTTGTGACAAGATAAAGCGAAGAACCAGTATCATTATTTTGCAGATCGTATTCCAAGAAGAAAGAACACTTGCTGCTGGATACACTCCCATATTCGAATCTGCATTCTCTGCAACAGTCCTCTGAGATTGCGTAATGCCCAGTCGGCCCTCAGTTTTTGGTTTCCTTGTACATATTTTTTGTAGTCATTTCATTTTCGGACCTCCTGGTCTAAAGGGATAGACATGGGTGAAGTGCTTCTTATGTTTCCTATTTTTGGTATGGATGTGCCAGCCCTTTCTTCCATTGAATCAATGGACTTTGGGTGTACTCCACCGCACGGTCTGTCCTGCAAGAACATGCATGAGGTAGATAAATGTTCACCCTCTTTTTATAAAAATCAGTGATGGCTCCTGCTAGCAAAGATGACTTTGTTGTGGAGTCCTTGACAAGGGGTGAGTTTGTTCCAAGTCCTGTGTTGTGCCGAGCACGACTGCCCAGAACTCTGTATGAGGTATTTTTTTTAT
The DNA here is from genome assembly GCF_964261635.1 of Lissotriton helveticus. Lineage (NCBI taxonomy): Eukaryota > Metazoa > Chordata > Amphibia > Caudata > Salamandridae > Lissotriton > Lissotriton helveticus. The sequence continues at coordinate 821,943,120 of NC_136073.1, forward strand.
AGATGTTTTTACCGCGCAGAAGGTGGAAACTGCAATGATAACTATGGCTTAACCTAACCAGTGTAGCCATTCCTTTTGTCGACTACCAGCCAGACATGGTCTTGTGTTCGAATGAGTGTATCAAACTCGATACGAATGTATGCTTAGGAAGATTGTACAAAATCTATTTTTAATATAAATGTCTTGTAGAGCAAATATTTAACATCTTTGTTTTGGTTTGTGTGTATTTTCTCCTGTTGTAATCCTTGCAGATTGTTTGTTCTTTGCTTGCTCTTTTGACTTCTTTCTGTGACCGGTGCATTTGCACTCACCAGGTTATTGTGGTAAAGCAGCATGCTCTATTTTCCTGAAATGTCATGTCATTACAACTTCCTAGCATGCCCAAGCTTTTGTACACCTTAGGGATTCCAGATTCCTTATACGGGATGGCTCTCTGCAACAACTTTGCGTGCCCTTGGTACTTCTCGGAGCAAAGCAATGTTCTCTACTATTGTAGATAAATGATCGTACCAGCAATATTACTCCAGCCTATGCTGGACTATTTTTGACCTCCAGCTGTCCCGTTGCTTTGGAGAAACCTTTGTTCCTTTGGAGAAACCTTTGTTCCGTTGTATCTTGCCATTATTCCATGGATTGGTGCTTCTTTGAAACTTCGTTATTCCAGAACTAGCTCATACTCTGGCATGTGCGTGTTATTCCAGATCCTGCTTTGGGTGTCCGCCATTGGTCCAAAGTAGCCTCAGTCATTACTGAGGAGCATTTGTATTGGTCTGGAGCTTGCTGTGCTACATTTGTATTCTGGTGTTTTTCGGGAGCCTAGGCCGGTGCGGCAGATTCTTTCGAAGTTTTCTTTTACCTTCAATTTCTAGATACACTTTCTTATTTAGATTAGGGATCTTATTTGCTTTCCTCACATTCTTCCTACCGTATTGTCGATTGCACCCCTGCTCTGGCAGCAGCATATATTTTTTTCTGTCCTAGTCCTTGCATATTTTTCATTCTCATGTGTTTTTTTTTGTTTGCTGTCCCTGTGTACTTTCAGTATTAGTTCAGTGTAGGTTGAACATGAGTCTTTTCGGCCAGAGCTGCGTGTCACACTCCCAACCAAGGAAACTTGTAAATAAGATCTATATTATGTAATGTTTCACTTTTCATGCATGACTGATATCCCTCTCTAGACAAGTACTTGTTGTCTAACTGTCTGGGTCACCACCCATATACATAGGATTAAACTTTACTGAGCGGATCTGTTGTATCAAACAAAGTTTTTTTGGGTGGCAACTTAAACATCATGTTGGCTTTGCCAAGTCCTTTCATTTGCATGAAGCCTGAGACACGGAAATGGAACCATATCTAGGCAGGCATCTTCACATTTCATCTGGATATACAGCCTCCACTAAGGCGCACCTTCTTACCCTGGGATATTCTGTCCTGCATCAGGCGTGTGCTCCCTTGGGTGCCTGGACATGCCTGAAGCTTTGCTGCAGTGGTACGGAATAACCACCTGCACAAGTCCCCTTCTGTGCTTGCCGTTGTTTTCAGTCCAAAATGGGCAATCGGCAGTGTCAAATATGGTATGCTTCATGGGAATTTCAATATCCAAACTCCAAATTTGCCAATGTGCACTCTTTTAAAGAGCTGGTAGAATAGCCTGGGAATTTTTATAGATTTGGCGAAGGGGACCATGTGACAGGTTGCTTGGCTACCCGTAGGGTTAATAAGGCAGTTACAGAGAACGTACTGCTGAATCACTTAGCCACCTGCATTCGTGCTCATTTATGTGTGCGGCTAAGAGCCTTGTGTCTCTTCCAGTTGCTCGAATGAGACCTTTTGTGTGCTTCTGAATAGGAAAAGCTTTCAAAGCCCCCTGGGTCTTCTGCAGCCTTTGTCTGACCAGTAGAGTGTTCGTTCTTCATCCATATGCTCCATAAATGGATGGGGAGCAGCCATTCCCCTCGTACGGTGGGAGGCAGGAGTTACGTTTTGGTCTCCTATCCGATTATTGGTTCAGTCCACAAGGGCTTGAACCTCGGCAAAGGATATTTCAGATTTCTGTGAAAAACGGCTTAGTGATGGAGATGCTGCATTTTCTTTTCTCACTCTCAGAATTTAGGGTTTCTCATTTCTGCTCTTCAAATGGAAATTATCAGTTTTTCTGGCTCTTATTGGGTACCCATCATGGCTTTGTCCCGGTTTAATTTGGTTCCAAATTATTTTTTGTGTGTTTTTTCTTTTCTTTTAATAATTCACTAAACCGTCTTAACAGCAGCTCACAAGCTGCCTGCCCCACCATCAAAGTATAAAAATGTTTGGTTTCTCTCGAAGCAAGCAAAAAGATAGTTATATTTCGATGCAGAAGTTTTGCATTTGAAATAAAGCATAATGGACCATTTACATTTTAAGAACCCACCTGGAGGTGGAGAGTGGGCGGGAATATTTCTAAGCTTTCAGATAGCCACAAGGAGTGATGCATTTGTTTAAAAAAACATCCAATTTTCCTATGTCTTGCTATTTGCTTTCTTAAATAATGCTTTCTAATATTTGTGTTTCTCTTTCTTTGCAAGCTTGCTTTGCAGTAGGGTTCTCTGTTTTATAAAGCTATTGTCACTGTATGTGATTTCGTATTGGGAGATTGTTTGTTAGACTAAACTTCGAGTCTGATCCTAATGCTGGTGGAGCTGTAGATAAGGCTACTGAGAATTGAGAGCCACATATTGCTTCTGCTAGTCTGCAGCACTGTCCTGTCTGCCCAGCCCCTAACGGCTTTTTTCCTCCTCTCTGGGCTTTCCGGTTTGAACTTGCAAATGGTCCAATATTGCAGAACTCGCCCGTGCCATGCACTGATTCTCGAAGCACCATTGCTTTCTGACCATACAAACCAGAGCAAGCGACTGCTCATGGACGTAGACTATGGGCAGCAGCCTCTTTGCCGGCAGCCTTCAAAAACTGGCACGAGGCATGGTCCAGACATTTCGGGGTTTAAAACTCCTCTTTGGCAGAAGGACCCATCTGCCTTCGACCCTTCTTCTCCAAGCCCTTCATGTATTACATCAGAGCATCTTATCCGCACACAGTACAGCCAAGTCGCAGCAATAAGCGAGCATGACAAGGTCCACAGTATGAGTTTGAAGGGAAGATTTGTGGCTTGAAAATCGGCAGCTGAAGAAACATTCCCAGATCTTTTGTGCATGCCCCATCTCCCACACCTCAGTGGGCCAGGAAGATGGAGCATTTGTCTCCGCCATGACGCCCGTTGGTGTTTATTTATTTCAGAGGACTCTAATTGTATTTTCACAGCAGTATCCTGTATTTTTTATTTGTGATTTAAGAAATGTGAAGATTCCCTATTTCCTCACCTCCATCACCATCCTTGCTAACAGTGTTTTTCATTACTTGTCCCCTAGAGCTAACCACTCTCTCAAGCTGTTTGGTAATGTCACTTTAGTGTAATTAATTGTAACATATTATTTTAAATAAATCGATTTATTGAAGAAACTTACCAGTGTGTGTCTTTGTTGTTAGTTTGTGTTCGATTTCTTTGGCAGGTGCACTGCTCACCTGTTGTGGGGCCTTGTGCTAGTAGAAATACAGACTTGCTTGTTCATTTAAATTTACAGGATCCTGGGAAGAATGGAGTGGCACTTTGTGGTTGATGTAAATTAAGAGGTAGCTGTTGTAAACTCTAATAACAGATTTTTTTTATTTAAATGTGGATTCTCATTCCTGCAAGCCACTCTTGTTATTGAGGCATCTTCCTGTAAATGCAGGAAATGAATCTGCATGGAATTTTTTGTTACTGTGCCATAACCACCAAAAAGAGCAGATTCAAGCCAGGGGGAAAGTAAATTGAGTCCATACATCAGTGCTCTAATATACATTTTCCATCCTGCTGCTGTGCGGCAATGGCAAGTCTAGGGTGCACGTAGCATGCTGCGTCGCAGGAGTTTCTGGCTAGAGAGGCTTCAGAGTGTCCTAGAAAGATGTGGTGGTGCTCTTAGATCTAGAGTGCAGTGTGATTTTACCCTGACTAGAGGAACATCGGCATCTGACAAATGTACGCAAAAGAAAGCACAACCTTGCAAAGTAACAAGATCCGGCGGAGCCGTGCTTCAGGCAGCGCTTTGTAAATTCTGCAAAGGCCCACCCAGACTGCACTAGTAGGTGTAACCGTTTTTATCATGTGGACGCGCCTAGTAGCACTGCTACAGAGGTTGCCCTGGCTCATGATCTGTATTCAAAATCCTTTGCACAATATCCTCCCGACGGAAGCAGAACAACTGAAAACCAAACCTGTAGAGTCTTCTCAAGGAATGAACTACCATTCTATCATGCAATTATTTAGGATCGCCTTTCACAGTGTTAGTAGATAAAGATTGCATCTTAATTTAGATTTTATCCTTCACTGTAATGCAAGCTAGCTTCTTCCTGTATTGTGGACTGTTAAATGGAAAAAACAAATCCAACGATCCTGTTAACACTTGCTCTCACACCTGGGTGGACCGTAAATTTATAGCTGAATCTCACGATCTTATCTACATATGAGGTCATTTCATGCACCATCCTATTCCCCGGTCCTTAGAATAGATGGTGGACCGCCCATCCACAAACCGAGCAGAAAGATTGATGTGATGGGATTGGAGTGACAATGCAATTGTGTTCTGATAATTCAAAAGTTCAAATACGAGCGGTGTTTAGAAAAGATGGCAATTCCTGGAACATCTGCTTGAGCCTTCTAGAAAACTCTTAACAAATTGTCCCAAGAAGGAAAGACCGTGTCCATTGCTGGAACACGCTGTGAATTGAGCGTCGCTAAAACAGCACGTGAAAAAATCAATCACAGCATCTTGTTCCGCAGACATGCAATGCTTAGAGGTTTCACCTGTAGATCTAGCGACATGATGTGCATCACATCCACTGGTGACCATTTTTGGTCTGAAAAGATGACTGACACGTTGACCTTGATCAAGTCTAAGACAGTTTCTTCAGCCCATCAAACATACAGTGCCTTGAGACCCTCACGGGTGAGTAGCATGCTATATAAACCCCTTATTGATTTATTGATTGATTGACAAGCAAGCTGATCAAGTGCAGTGGTTCAAGCATTCTCAGACATACTAAAGAGAATTTGTGTGGCAACACTTTGTAAAGTGCAAGAGGACCATAAGTAAGAAGAGGCTTCACCCCCAAACAATATCTATGCATATTTCCCCAGATCACACACCTGTCGGGGTCAGGCTAAGGCTGTTCTGTAATTCTGGATCGAAATATACTCAAACCAATAAGTGCTTTTCACACCAGAAAATCTGTGTTGCCTATAATTTCACACAATACCACTGTATCATTCACCACAGTGGTGTCCCGTGCAGAGAAGTAACACGTGATGTATTCACTTTACCTTTCTTGCCCGTTAAGGGATCAGCTCTAAGACCGATCCTAGACTTGACCCCTCAACTGTTGGAAACATAAACCATTTCAATAGGACTGTGCTTCCAAGACTGGTCACGTAATTACAGCACGGAGACTACATGATCACTTTGGACCTCAGGACAGCTTGCTTCCATGTACTTAGTCCTCCAGCTCACTGCTAAGATCTACCCTTTGAGATGGTAACTTTTCCCACTTACCGCAACGTTCTTCCATTCAGCATTAAATTTGTGCGGAGAGTGCTTACAGATTGTCTGCGTGGTGGTGCAGCGATCCTGCCACACGGTTCCTGTTTACTCGTATTTAGATGACTGGCTGGTAAGAGATACAACTATTAGAAATGTCAGGACCCAACTCAACAGATTATTCAGCTATTTCACAAATTGAGGTTCACTATCCGTATTAAATCATTCTTATAACCATTATATATCCAGAATTTTCTGGGATCCACACTAAATTGTATGGCACCAAAAACATATCCAATATTGGGAAAGGGAGGTGGTGTTTTCAACTGTGATTCCCTTTTATCAGAAGTCACATCCTCTGCCAGTGAAGAAGATAATGATAGTGTTTGGAATGATGACTTCATGCATCGCTCTGCCTCTAAATACATACCTTCACATGCTTAGTTACAAGAATGCCTAACGTGTCGGTGGTCACAGGCAAAAGGGACATGAAAGAACCTAGTGTTGTTGCAGCCCAGATTATAGGGCACACTTCATTGGTGAAACAAGGAAAAGGTATTACCAGGTAGATCATAGTTAGGCACACTGCCCCAAGTGACTATAAACACACAGAATTATTTGTGGTTGGGGAGCACGCATGCCACTTATCGCAGTGCAGGATAAGGTCACACAGGGATGCCCAATTGTGCACGAGTTTGCTTGAGCTAAAGGTATAGGAGTTACATTTTCAAATATTACAGACAGAATAAGACAAAGTGGAGTTGATGAACATTGCCACCCTACATTTCATTAAAAAAAACAAGGATTCATTAATTTGCCACAGCTGTCAGTGATGGTACAATCAACTTGGAATTGGTCTCAAGATCACCATATTAATATCTGTGTTTCTGTATTTTCCTAGGAGTGGCCAATGACGTGCTTGCAGAAATCACATGAAGGTGATTTATCCAGTGTGGTTTACTTACTTTCTAAAATGCTATTTCTAAAGGGGGTGAACCACACACATCCATCTGTTCACCTCTTAGCCAAAAAGCCAAAGGAACACAGTCAGATGTGCTCAACCTGTCACTGAGGAATGCGCTGTGCATACATTTTTCTGGGACTTTGAGCCACACTATACCCTTCCCCCTTCCCCACCCTTCCCCCTTCCCCACTCCCAACAGTCAGTGATCCAGTACATTGTTTGCAAGATGCGTTGGGTGCCAACGACGACGATCCATTATCCTTGCTCTCATGTGGGCATTCAACCACGTCTCCCCATCTTCCTGGAGCTTCCACTCATTATTTTTCCCCTGTCTGGTAGCAACCATAGTCTGCATAGGGGTCCCAATCTGAAATATCTCCTTTTGATGATTTAGCACCTGACTGAGGTGACCTTTTGAGGAGGAGCTTGCCTTTGACGTGCCATGGCATCCGGTGCCTAAGAGTCATGAGGCAAAGCCCTCCTCCACAGCCTCCGACACCAAGACCCGTATTGTTGAAAACACTTGTTGACGTACTGTCCAGGCAAGAAGCACGTGTTGGACATATAGTTCTTAACACTCTTGCTGCTACTACTTCAGCAGTTTCCACAAGCCATTGATTTGAGAGTGGAGGGCAACATGTGCTATTCAAAAACATACTGCAAACATTAAATGTTAGTCTCCCATAACAATGTGTTTTCATCTCCGTGCTTAAGATTCACATACAGTATACTCGCAGTCGCAATGCAAGAAAGTAGTTGAATGCTTTAATAAATATTTTAATATTAGCTAATCAATTAGTGTACTGGCTACCATAACGATGGGGAAAAATAACAAACTAAGATGGAGTCTGCCCTAGTGCAGTGTGTTTTTCAAGAACATGATCAAATGTAATTCATTGCATGCTCAAAACTGGAAGAAAACCAAAGCGCAATAGACCGGACAATGGATGACAGAAGAGAGCACAGAATCAATCACAGTACATGCACAAACTGATTTTTATAGGTAAGCCATGTTTTCTTTAATGTCTTGTAATTCTGGAGTTCTTCAGCTCTGGTATCTTTTAGAGATTCGCATGCACCAATCTCTTTGTATTGTATGATCACGTTCTTTCAACAAGTATGCTATGAAAGTCTGAAGTTGGTGGCAGCCGATTGTGTGAAATGTATGTGCTGTGATGTACTGGTAGATCATTTTGCTAGGGAGTTTCAGCCTGATGAGAGGTCTTTAATTGAAAGCATGTGAATTACGAAAATGATGAGGTATCTGTCTGACTTTAACAAGGATCACTCGACACATCCTGGCTGGAAAGTGGAAGGTCTGTAACCCAGTATGTCTGGACGTCCCCGTGCTTTCTGTATGACAAGCAGTCCTCCGTATATATTGTTTCTTTTGGTGCCTTTCTTAACACTCCGGATTGGTTCCTTTTTCCTGACTGTTATGATGACCTATAACTTATTAAAGTTCAACTTGCGAAACAATAGATATTATTGAGACATCTGTAAGATTAATATTGGAAGTTTCATCGTCCTTAAATTTTTTATAACCACATTTTTAATATGTTAATAAGACTAAAGCTGCCTAAAGTGTGCCGCAAAGTGGTGCATATGGTGGTCATGGACAGTCCGCACTCCGGCCAAAGCATCAAGCCATTTCATCGCCGATTCCATCTCTTGCCAGTTGATTGCATCATGTAGAAAATGGGTCTTTAGCCTCAATTGAAGTTTGAGAATAAAATTGTACAGATACGCTTTTGATCTGCAAACTTTGGGTTGCGGTGCAATCTTAATTGGACGGGATAACATTTTGATCATAGACATCATAAGAGCTGTTTGCCGTATAGCAGATCTGTGATCAGCAAAAGGAAAGTGAGCGGGATGGGCTGTGTCTCAGAATCTGAAGTATAATCAGTACCTGGTTTGTTGTGCCTTGGTATAAATATGAGGTAAAATTGGATCATAGCTGAACATTCTGACACCTTTGTGCCAGGCCTAGCATGTACCAGGAGCAAAAGAGTTAAGTTTCCAATTTCCCTTCACTAGTCGAGTAGCAAAACGATTTATTTCATTTGTTCTACTTCCTGAAGCTCCAAAGAAGGTTATTTTTCAAATTAAGTTTTGTGAAGATAAGCGAATTCGAAAATGTCCTCTAATTTGCAAATTCTTTTCGAAATAATGTTTAATATAGCAATGTAAAATCCTGGATGAGATTTTAAAGTATCTTCACAGGTCAAATTGTGCATTTTAGGCCACGTCGATGTCTCCCATCCCAGTGGACAGGGAGATGGTTTGCAAAAGCAGAAGGGTTATTCCATGCCAGGCAGGGACACTGACTGTGCTCTTGAACCCTTGTATGTATGCACAGTCTAGTACCACTCCTCGTCTGATTTCTGCCCCTGAAAGCTCGCGAAGCGCTTTGGTGCTGCTGGAGGGTAATACGTTGCCACATAAAACTTTAAAATATACAAGTAGCGATTCCGAGGTGGTGGACATGATTTGCTTTGGGTTGGAGGCAGTCCCGGCATGCGCCTTGCTGTCGTGATGTATGTGCTTGGAGGACCATCGCTTTGGATGGCATATTAGCCTTCCTCGTGGAGGCCTTAAATCTCGCCGCATGAGGGATCTCTGATAGCCTGTCGGAGCTGGGACATTGCTTCTTGTCGCTTACATCAATCTTTGATGCAGCTCCAGACACCAGCTAAAAGGATGGGGCTGTGAGTTTGGTGCACATTTGTAGATCTCTTCACACCGTGTGTCTGTTCACTTGAATCTTCCTTTGTGTGCATCCTCTGTGTCTCCTCTTTGTTTAGTGTGTGTTGTGTGGAAGAAACATATTGCCCCCTATGACCATTCTGGGTGTTTGTGGAACCTGTGTATGTTTTTCACTGTGATTGCAGTAGCTTTCCTGCTCTCAATAGGAATCACTCCTGCCACAGTATTGTCAGTCTGTTGCATTGTTTGCTGAAGGGAAGCTAGTTGGGTACCACCAGGCACACATCTCTGTGCACAACATTAGACCGAAGATTGCGCACATGTTCAACACAGCTCATCACGGGGATCACTCTTGATGGTGCAAATTCCACCAGGACGTACTAAGAACAGGTAAACGGCGTTTACAATGCAACTTTTACCACGCACTACCTTTACCAAGCAACTTTTACAACGACTTGTGCTGGGGGGGGCGCTGTAGGATAGGGAATAGTTTAATTTACTATCCAAAACCTTCCCTACTATCCACGGGGGCTGGAGTTGGAATAGTAAATTAAACTATTCACTATCCAGCGCCCCCCAATGCAAGTCGTTGTAACGACTTGCGTTGTAAAAGTTGCGTGGTAAAGACATGCGTTGTAAAAGCGTGCGTAGTAACGACATACATCCCTTAGAACACATTGGAAGAACTCTTCACAAACATGGTTCCATCTATCTGCTGTTACAGCATCGAACTCTACTTGGTACCAACAATGGCTTTGCACAGATGTAGTCTCTTAGGCAATGGTCAATTGTTGCATGATGGATGAAGTGTCATTGATTTAGCACAGCCCAGTTCTCACCCAACAGTCACCACTGACATTCACCCGTAACTCATTGAAATTGGCACAATCCGCTTCCGTAGGAGCCTGCCCACTCGATACTACTGACTGCACCTCTTCACAGATCCAACTGCACCTCCATTTGCAATGCAAAGCCAACCATGGACTTCCGGAGCTGCTACGATGCTGTAGCAAAGGCAGAATGTGTGTGCAGTAACATAAACCTATGGTAAGTGGTTATTTTTGCTGATCTGCACTCCGATGTTTGCGTCTTCAGCCGCATCTTAGTAGCAACAAACACACTTTAAGGCATTTCTTAGTCATCCAGAACATTTGGTGTCCGGCAAGGTTTCCCTTGGGCCATTGATGTCTATGACAGCTAGTACGCTACTGCTGGCCCCATTTGAAGTCTGGGATGTAGGTACCTGGTTGTAGGACACAGTCGATAATATCCAGTTACTACGTCGTCTACCAAACATCGTAAAGGTATGTGTGTGTATATATATATATATATATATATATATATATATATATATATATATATATATATATATATATTTTTTTTTTACTTTGCCTTCCTACCTAGTCCTGTTATCTACGATATTTGCCTCTTACACTTGCCTTGCGATCTAGTGGTTGGTCGAGGTAGTGAATGCAGTATTGTCATGTGACATAATGCATATGATATAGTCAGGGTATAATACTGCTAGTTAGTCTGGTGGGCAGCCAATATGCACACTTGGGGAGATTTTTTTGATGGGCGAATGAGTGTCTGTAGTGTGGGGGAGGGGGGTGGTCAATAAATCACTTTCAGGTCACAAAGTGTGTTCTATTGGGTTACAAGTGGCTTTATTCTGAGCTTTCATCACTTTTTAAGCAATGTGCCTGTTTAAAGGGCATTGGAACAGGCACTCGATTTATGATCTTAGAGTTCAAAAAAGTTTATAGCCAGGTCTTCAGATCTTAATTTGTGCCGGTGGCTGGAGGGGTTTGGGCATCGACACTCACTTTGGGGACCAGGACGTATTTTCATAATTACTAAGACTTTCACCCACTGCAAGAGAGAAAGTTAGGTAAGGAAGAAAGGGGGAAGTAGAGAAATTTAGGAAAACCGTGACAAGGGGCGAAAGTAGCGATGAAAAAAACACATGTTTGAGTGAGGCAGAGACGAGCATGAGGTGGAATCGAGAGGGAGCTGTCTTGGTATTTGGCGACCCCATAATTTAGCAGCCCCAGTACCAGTACTGCACCTCTTTCTCTCGCCCCCCATCATAATAGTTTTGCAGTAGTGTAACCAAGTCTTGATGAGGCTTCAGCGGTCTAGATGCTTATCCCAGGAAGTGCTCAGTACCTGAAGATACACAAAGTTTTTACACTGGCTAACTCCCGTTTCATGTGAGTTTCGAAGACTAGAAATGTACCACCGCTGTGGGTGCAGTGTGTTCAACCTTTTATTATGGAATGTGTGGTGAAATATTAGGGCGACCACCTCACCCCAAGTCATTAAGGACCAGCCTTCTTTCCTGAACTATTCACCCACAAGTCATTCGTTTTTAGCAGATTTCGTTTAATGAGTTCAATAAGTAAATAAAACAAGACTACAATTCCCAGAATGCATTGTACTATCACATAAACATCTAGGACTGGACTCTGTCAGGAATAAACTGGAGGAAGATGGCCATTTTAAAAGGCCCGTCTTCTCCTATGTGTCCCCCCCCCCCCCTTTCCACCTGCCTCGGCTGTATGAGGAATGAGTCTGAAATGGCAGCAGGGGAGCTTTGTATGGGAATATTATGACATATAATGAGAAGAGCATTGTACAATCTGAAAAAAGCAATGTAGGGGATGAGCGGGTCCAATCCGATATGGTAGATGCCTACAGCTGGTGTTCTGCAATGGCAGGACCTTAAATTCATCAAGTTTCCGGACCGCAGCGTTATCTTTCATGTTTTATGAGACTTTACATAATGAACCCTTTCATGAGATTTCTGCCTCATTATGTTCGCACGACAATGTGTCCTAGTGCCAGTATTAATAGACAAAATGGGAATAGATGTGGATTATGCCGCTTAGTTTCCAAACTTCTGAGCATATTTTGTGCCTCAGGTCGCGTTAGAGGGGCCGAGTAAGCCCCATTAATAAGTACGAACTTGGTATATATGGGTAAGAAGTTAGAATGATGCATTATGTTTGGTATAGCAAGGTGAAACTAATAAAACCGGTTTCAATACTGTGTGTTTCTTGAATATTAAATGCCAGGCGGACTGAGGAGTAACGTTATTTTAGCTTTTGGAAATAGGCCCATTCACCAGCAACCCTGATTCATACTTCTGACTGCACTTCTGATTTTATGGGCGTGAAATAGTTTACTTTTCTTTATCCTAATAAAATTTCACTCCATTCCGTAGAGCAAAAGTCTGAATATTTCGCGTTTCACGAGTTTCCTCATGTGCAGGTGATTAGGTTTATGCATTTTTCTTTTTTATCCGTTCTTTACAATATCCTTCTTGTGTTTGTGTCAAAATGAATGTATATGTCAATTTTCAAGATCTGTCTACCTTTCGGAATGATGGTGGGAATTTTTAGTTACATTTCGTGGTTGTTTGGGGTTGGGATCATGGAGGTGTCTGGGAGGGAAGGGAATGATTCCTTGGATTTCAGAGAGAGGTGTGGGGGGTGATGACATGCATGTAGACATCCGTAGTTCCTGTTTCCCATGACTCTAATCCGTTTGGATGGTAATGTCCCTGGCATGGTAGCCTTTTGTGTGACTCTGCAACCAGGCTATGAATGCAGAGGCCCGAGTCTGTCAATGGTAACGTGAGTTCCTGAACCTGGACTGTGTCCTGGCAAGTTCGAGAGAACAGAGACAGGGCTACCCTTGGAAATTCAATGAGGTCCTTGTTAGCAGAGGGCTGACGATTAGTTCGTGCTGAACACTGCAGTGTGTCAATGAGGTGGTGAGAGGTGGAACCGCTGTGTACCTGTGTCTATTGCTCGAAGACGTTTCTAGACAGGGGCTGCTCTTTTGACTTTCTCTGGCTGTTTCACAAAGGTTGACAGCCAGATGCAACAATCTCACACTTCATTGTGTCCCTGTTTTGGGTGCTCCAGCATGGAGTTGGTGTCATTGCCTGCTGTGGGAGCTCTTGACTTGCACAAAGGTTGTGTCTGAGAAACAGCCTAAAAATGACATTTGAAAGAGAATTTATCCAAACCAGTTTCCGAGCCTTTGTGGGTTCACATCCTGTCTTGAAATGAGTGTAAAAGTGGGTCTCGAACCATCCCATAATGTTCCTGTTCTAAGTACTTCATGGCCAAGTAACTGAGTGCTCCATCAGAGAACACAAAAGACAGCTGTGTGACCAGGACTGGTGTCTGCTTGACAGCCAGTCTCCCAGAGATGAGGAGAGCATCTGAAGTCTGCGCTTCTTGCTAGAACTGCTGAGGATCTAACTTCCACCTAAAAGCCTTCTTGTGGGCTGGAAGAGGAAGGGAGAGTGCCTGGTCCCAAAGGAGAATAAACTCCAGGCGGAGAAGCCCAGCGTGTTTCAAGCTTGAGGAACACCCAGAGGAGATTGACTAGGAGAAGGAGCAAATCCAGGAGAGGAGTTGGCCTAAAGTCTAGGGCGGTCGACCTCGAATCTGGGAAACTGGGTTCGAGTCTCGATAATGACGCTGAACATCCTGTGATTCTGGGCAAATCATTTAATCTCCCCGTGCCTAACAAAAATGAATGTGTCGTCATGTAATGTAACTGGTGCGATGCAAAGTGATCTGATACCCGATTCGGATCAAGTTTGTGGTATATAAAACTCTGTAAAATAAAAATAAAAACATGCTGTAAGCGCTCCACCAAGCGGTTTCCATTGAAAGCTGCACAAATGCTTTCAAGTGTGAAAAATATGTCGTCCGGCTTCCTGCCGTGTGCCCCAGAGACTGGTGGTGTTGCTGCCTGATCTAGGATCTGAAGATCCCTCGTCGCCACTAGTTTGGAAATTGATCAGCCTATTGGCTACAACTCCTGAAGATGCACACCCACTGAAGACCCTGCCTAGCACCTGCAACTACTGTGAATGATTGCCCGTCTCCATCCAGCCATGGAGGCAGCAACTGCTTCAGTCGAATGTCTGCCAAGCAGGCCTTCCATGCTGATCCCACCCAGTGGCTTATTTTCCCTGAGGGTTTGCCACCGCAGCCACATAATCTAAGCCGCTTCTGTAGGAGCAGGTAATCGGAAAGCTACTGTCGGTGCCACCAGAGCTGGTAGGGGAGGCCTAGCTATGAATAAGACCAGAGGAGGGGTGTGCACAGAAATCTGCCACATGAACTTAAGACTTTTACCCGGGTGGACTTGAGTGGTTGTGCCCACCAGGACCACCAAAACTGGTGGAAGCCTGCCCTATGAATGAACCAAGGAACCGAGTGCACAGAGAAAGGTGCTGTGTGAATCTAGGACTTTACCCAGGTGAGCTAGAGTCGGTGAAAGGCCTTGAACTGAGTGATGCTTCTAGCCAGCGGGGTTATACAGAGGGAATGGTCTCTGTGCCTAATGTATGCTTCCACCCCATCCGCATACTGGGACTGTAGACATTAGCATACTCTAGTAGGAAGAGGACAACCGAGGGAGGTGTACCCCCTCCCCGGGGAATATAGATGGGATTTCAGTCCTGTACGGTGTAGTATTTCATCTTGCTTTGAGATTTAAGTACTTTCTTTTAGCTAACAGATGAGCACTGGACTGGACTGGACTGGACTGTGCTTGTTTTTTTTATTTTTTTATATTTTTTATTGCATTTTTCATTTAATGTTCAACAAGTACTCAGACATGAATTGATGACATGATTACAGCACAATATTGTCATTGTATGTCACTCTAGCTGTCCAGATGTCGTGGGATATATAATTGTGAGACATAGCAAAAGTAAATCAGTGCATATCATATGACAACAGTATTGTTTATAGTCGGTCAACAGGTATAGGAAATTATCGTAAATCGACTACAGCAGTTCTCTGAAGAAAGTAATCGTTTCCCAACTCCTCACCAATTGGGAAAGAGTAAGTCAGGCTATCAGGCATAGTGTATTTGTGATACTGTAGAAGAGCAGGTGTAACAGTCATGCAATTTGTATTCAAAATTTTATCCAGAACTAAAACCTGTCAACAACAACCTTTGAACATAAGAATGAAAGACTGTGTGAAGTCCAAGCCATGAGTGTGTGGTTTAGTCGGGGCATTCAGGAGCAGGTACGCGCGATACCGCATGTGCATAGGGGGTTGCAGGATGATGGTCACCGCAGTCGGAGTGAGAATAAAAAGTGTGTTGGGGGGGGGGGGGAGAAGGGAGGGGCGGAAAGGGACTTAGAGGCCATCTCTAAGCTCCAAACCAAGAACAACAGGGGTGTTAGACCCGTACAGAGAGGGGGGAGGAGGAGGGGGGGGGTGACGGTGGAGAGGTGGGGGGGAAGGGGGGAGAGGTTAGGCTGGGGGCCCAGTCCGGTCGGTGAATCATGGTACATCTGGATCTAGGTGATACCATTCCGTAGACACACTCTGTGGTAAGTGGTCAAGGTATTATCCCAGTCTTGTGCTATAGGGAACATATGCAGCCCTGCCGTCTCTAGGGTGACCAACCGTCCGTAAATTTCACGGACAGTCCGTAATTTCGGCCGTCTGTCCGTTGTTCGTGAAGGATTCTTTAACGGACGCCATTTGTCTGTCATTTTAACCGGCACCGGTCGCCTCACCCTAAAGCCGGCACAGCTTGCCCCCACCTCCCTTCCTGACTCCGATGCTGTTCCAGAGCTCAGATACCAATCAGCATTGGAGGCACAGTGGGATGGCACCCCTCACACCTCCAGCCCTCGATGAGCTGTTAAGAGGTGCTCGAAGGTGACTGAGAGGGAGGGGGGGGGCAGCTTCAGGGGCATCTATTCAGATGCAAACAGCCCTGAATGGTAACGTCTCTGCAGTTTAGAGGGGCCTCACACATTCCATTTCTACCCAGGGCCCCAAATATCCTAGACTCCGCCAGTTACACAGATTACACGGAGGCACGTGGTTCTCTTCACAGAGCTTAATTACTGTCACTAAATTGTAAGCAAACCTCGATTCTTCAAACATGCAGTCTATAATGTAATACAATTAAGAAAAGGCACAATCGCACCCACACTGATTAACAAAGTATGGAGGACAATCAGTTCAATCAGTTCTCTTAGACTTAGAGTATCTCCTGTAAGTACTATACATCAAAGTGGGGGATGGCATTTTGGACAGAGAGCCTGTCTTCGTTGTCTTGTGCAGGAGGGGGCGAAGAGCCCAAGATGATACAAGAATACTGCATGCCCACCCCTGTGCCCACCCTGGTGGATCCTGTTCCCCCTCCTGTGATGGCTCCTGTCCCCCCTCCCCCCGCCTGGGATGGCTCCTGTCCCCCCATGTGGTGGCTCCTGTCCCCCCCCCCCGCCTGTGAAGGCTCCTGTCCCCCCCTCCCCCCGCCTGTGGTGGCTCTTGTCCCCTGTGGTGGATCCTGTCTCTGCCCTGGGTGGCTTCTGTCCCAGTCCTGGAACGGCCCCTGCAGCGAGGGTGAAGTTCTTGATGGGCCGCTTCTCAAAAGGGCTCAGCTCAAAATTAATATGGAAAGGTGGGCGAGTAAGTAAGTGAAGGGATGGGTGAATGGCTGGATGAATTAGTAAAAGGGTAAATGGATGAATGAAAGAGTGAATAAATGGATAATGAGAGAGGATGGATGGATTGATGAGTGAGGGGAAGGATGGATGAGAGAAAATGTAAATAGCTGGATGTATGGGTGGAAGGGTAGCTGGATGACAAATGAGGGGAAAGATGGATGAGGGGAAGGATGGATGGATGAGGGGATGGATGGATGGAGGAGAAGGATGGATGGATGGAGGGGAAGGATATGTGGATGAGGGGAAGGATAAATGGATGGGAAGGATAGGTGGATGGGGGGAAGGATAAATGGATGGGATGGATGAGGGGAAGGATGGATGATGGATGGAAGGAAGGATGGATGATGGATGGATGAAAGGAAGGATGGATGGATGAGGGGAAGGAAGGATGGATGAGGAGAAGAAAGGATGGATGGATGAGGGTAAGGATCGATGATGAGGGGAATGATGGATGAGGGGATGGATGGATGAGGGGAAGGATGGATGGATGAGGGAAAGAATGGATGGATGGATGGATGGATGAGGGGAAGGATGGATGAGGGGAAGGATGGATGATGAGGGGATGGATGATGAGGGGATGGATGATGAGGGGGATGGAGGGGATGGATGGATGGGTGAAAGGATGGATGGATGATGAGGGGAAGGATGGATGGATGGATAATTAGAGGAAGGATGGATGGATGATGAGGGGAAGGATGGATGATGAGGGGAATGATGGATGGATGATGAGGGGAAGGATGGATGGATGATGAGGGGAAGGATGGATGGATGATGAGGGGAATGATGGATGGATGATGAGTGGGTGGGTGGAAGGATGGATGGATGATGAGGGGAAGGATGGATGGATGATGAGTGAGTGGGTGGGTGAAAGGATGGATGGAGAGTGGGTGGGTGAAAGGATGGATGAGGAGTGGGTGGGTGGATGGATGATGAGTGGGTGGGTGGGTGAAAGGATGGATGGATGGGTGAGTGGGTGGGTGAAAGGATGGATGAGTGGATAGGAGGGTGGGTGAAAGGATGGGTGGGTGGGTGGATGGTGGGTGGGTGGATGGTTGGGTGGATGATGGGTGGGTGGATGAGTGAAATGATGGATGGATTGATGGATTGATAAGTGCAAGGGTGAATGAATGGACGTATGAATGAAAGGGTGGATGTAAGGATGGATGAGTGAGTGAAAAGGAGGGTAGATGGACAAAAGGATGAATAGATGTGTGAAGGAGTGAAATGATAGATGGATGAGTGATAGGGTCAATGGATGGATTCATGAGTGGATGAGTAGATGGATGGATGGGTGGGTGAATGGATGGAAGGAAGGTTGGCTAAGTGAAAAGGTCGATGGAGAGAGAAAGGGAGGATGGATGGATGACTAAAAGAGTGGATGGGTGGAAGGATCAGTAAGTGAAAGGATGGCTGGATTGGTGAAAGGATAAATGGCTGGATGGATGAGTGAATGGATGGATGGGATGAAGAGTGGATGGATAAGTGTACAGATGGATAGGGTGAAAGGGTGGATGGATGGATGATGGATGAGTGAAAGGATGGAAGAAGGGATGGATGAGTGAAATGATAGATGGAAGGATACATGATGGATAGGTTTGCCTAGGAGTGGAAAATAGATTTGCTGCACTTTCCAACCTAGACGCTTGTGATTGACTACCACCCACTTCCACCACCTTGTTGCAAGTTCCTACGGCTGCAAGCCCTACAGTGGTGTCGAGTTGTCCTATACTTTTACAAGATGTGACAGATACTATTGTACCTAGAGCTGGTTTAGCTATTGTAAATATTAATGAAACTGGTAATGTTGATCTACTGCCAACAGGGTCAGCTCATTGCACTTGTTCTACAATAGCAAATGCCACCGGGAATTTATTGTCTTGGAACATTGCGGGGCTTTGTTCCAAAATGGATTGTGGTGAATGGTTTGGTTTTGTCAGCCAATACGATGTCTGCATTTTTCAAGAAACCTGGGCTGTTGACCCCGTTTTCGCACTTGGTTATTTGAATTTTCACCTCCCGGCCACCAAGGGTCCAAAAGGGCGACCGATGGGGGGACTTACTATATGGGTGCGCCAGGCTCTTATGATTGAAGTGAGAAACATTGAGCTTTACCAAAAAGATATTCAGCTCATTCGATTAAAGGGTAACTCATCTACCTCCATAGATATTTATAATATATATGCTAGAGGGGGAAATGTAAGAAAATCTGAGGTCCTTTTGTCCTTGTACAAACTATTAGAAACTCACTCATCAGGGAATAACATATTAATAGCTGGCGACCTAAATCGCACCTTTGAACCTTTAGACATCGGTGATGTACAACTGGGCATGGAGGAAGACACGCTATGGGACATTCCTGCTCTCATTACAGTTCCAATAACTCGCTGGACTGAGGATATTCTTGGCCTAAACGCTATGTGTCTTGAACATGGGTTAAGGGCCTTGAACGGTCGGACAAAGTCTGACAGAGTACCAGCTATGACATTTAACAATGGAAGAAATAAGAGCCGTATTGACTACGTTATATGTAGTATGCCCATATGGCCAAAGGTCATTGACATGGTTGTGTTGGAAAGGATAGAGAGCGATCACAACCCTTTATGTGTCCTTCATAATTGGTGGATGTCTGATGTCGTTTCTAGTACCTGTGCTGAACCTCTCCCGCCATTGACTATACCCACAAATGATATGCGCAGGCTGAGGTGGACCAGTGTTAAAACTGACCCGCTGGTTTTGGAAAAAATAAATACGGCAACTGACAAGGCCATAGTGGCCCTTGAGGGTGAGGTTGGGCTATCTCCTACCCAAAATATGGTTACTCAGGTCCACAATGACCTTTTCAAAGAAATAAAATGCCATTTCTTAAAACCGGCTAATAATAAAAAGCCTGGGAATCATAGGCCAGCCAGATGGTATAATCAAGATTGTAAGGGGGCCAGGGCCTGCTTATGTGCCGCGATTAAGAATAAAAACAAGGAGGCCATCAGGACAGCTAGGACACAATATAAATCTTCCATAGTTAAAGCAAAAAAAGACTGGGACGAAGCCCATTGGAATTTGTTACAGAGTGCCAGTGACCAAAATCATTCCAGGTTATTTTGGCACATAGTCAAATGGGGTCATGACAGGATTGAAGACGCCACCACAAACAATGTCCCCCAGGATGCCTGGGTAAAAATTTTTAGCGAACAATATGCTTCAAGCGACCTGTCTACAGATAGCGTATGTCAACCCTTTTCCATGACAGAAGCTGACACCTTTACGCAGCACGAAATATCGATGGCACTTAAAACTGTCCATCATGGTCGTGCCCCTGGCATTGACGGTGTACCTGCAGACGTTTTTTTAAACGATACTGCAAGGTGGTCTAAATACATTCATCTGTTAATTAATCATATTGCCAGAGGTGCAGATATTCCTGTAACATGGAGGGGTGCTGTTATCATCCCGATATACAAGAAAGGTGACCGTGCTCTGCCTAGTAATTACCGCCCAATTAGCTTGATCGACACTGTCCAAAAAATAGTGGGGCGAGTAATTATTAATAGGCTGCTTGATTGGGTTGAGGATAATAACATCTTATCCCCCTTTCAGGCCGGCTTTCGCAGGGCAACCAGCACTGTGGATCAAGTCTTCCGTTTTAAGCTGATTCAGTGGAGGACCGTGGTGCTAGGTGGAGGCAGCCTGTATGCAGCATTTGTTGACTTGCGGGGCTGCCTTCGACCTGGTACCGAGGTCAAAACTGTGGGAAGTTCTTGTGACACTTGGGGTCCCCGGTGAACTGTTGTCCTTAATCGTGCGTTTGCATGAGGGCAATTATGCTAAAATTCGCTGGGGCGGGTATGGTAATGACACCGCTGAATTCCCAGTTGAGCGTGGAGTTAGGCAGGGTTGTTCAATGGCGCCTACTTTGTTCACCCTTTTTATTAATGGTGTGGTTTCTTCTATGCAATCTCAGGCAGTGGATGCTCCCTTTCTTGCAGGCGAAAAAGTTCCAATTTTAATGTTCGCCGATGATACCTTAATTTTATCAAAAACACCAGCTGGGTTGCAAAAAGCATTGGCAATATTCGATGATTTCTGTGTAGCCCACGGATTGGAGGTAAACGGGTCCAAGACAAAACTCATGGCCTTCAATCCCCACAGAAATTTTAAATCTAACATTTCGTTGAGTGGTCGTACCTTGGAGGTTGTAAAATCCTTCACCTACCTAGGGATCCACATTTCTGACGATAATAGGTGGCAGTCACACGTTAGCATTGCTACATTAAGGCACAAGCAACTAGCTGGCACAATTATCAAGGAGCAAAGGAAATCGCTCACTAAGCCCATCAAACCACCACTGATAATCTATGAGGCAAAAGCAATAGGGTCTGCCATGTATGGTGCGGAGTTATGGGGGTACGAAAACCTTCAGGAGCTCCAAACCTCTGAAAACAAATTCTATAGGAAATTGATAGGCGTCCCTCAGAGTAGCCCGCAATTGCCCCTAAGATATGAATTAGGTAGGAGAGCGATCTCTGATAAGGCTAAACTACGCCCGATTTTATACTGGCGTAGGCTTTGGACCACGCCAGAGCTCTCCCACTATGCGAATGGGTTTAGAGATGTTGTCACAAGTGACTGCTACAACAAAATCAAATGGTTTAAATCATTGAAGATTGCCTTGTTCGATATAGGACTTAATGCTCTATGGGCTGACCCAGCTGGGGCCTCATTCCCTTCCAAGTCCACCATAAAAAGCATTTACTGGGAATATGTTGTTAAAAAGAGTATGCTTAGTTTAAACAGTGGGTCTATGACCACTAGCTACTTAGAGACCAAGTTGTACCCAATTTATGAAATGTATTGGGATTACATATTAAAGCCCATGGACAGGAAACTGCTTTTCCAATTGAGGGTAGGCTCTCTTCCTCTATCTAATTTAACATCTAAATGGAAAGCAGGGGGTGTGTCAATTTGTCCTGTCTGTGGGGTAGGCAATGAGACTCTTGGTCATTTTTTGTTCTCTTGTTCAATGTATTCCGCTCCTAGGCGAGTTTGGTTGGCTCCCATGTGCAGGAATCTAGGTACAAAAAACAGCATGGTAGCATTGCGGATTTTAAGAACTACATCTGCTAACTGGATTATAATTGCTACTGCAAAGTACCTGGGGTGGGCTTGGATTATAAGACGGAGAACAATTAGAGGATAATAAACTATTGTGTCGTTCACAGGAACTGTTAGATACATGTCTATTCTCTGTAATAATTTACGATAAATCCAGAGACTGCTAGGCTATAGTCTATTCTCTGAAAAATTGATTAATTGGTCAGTGACTGCTAGACTTGTATCTATTTTATATTTCATTGTAATATATTTAATTTTAACGTATCATCGGTTTGAAACTTTATGATATATTCTCACAAATTGTTTATTCGTGATTATCATTCTGGCACTTCTTTATACTAAACCTGCTTTTGATATTTTTAATCAGGTTTCAGGTTTTAATGTCTTTATTTCGATGATAAAATCATAAAAGACAGTTTTTGACAAGACATTCAAAAACAGTTTTTAAAAATCTCCACATTATACGAAATCTTATTAAAAGAATAATGTCAGTATGTTAACAGATATACAGTAGACCTAAAATCCACAATTAAAATGTTATTAAACCAATGTTGAAAGGAAACAAGACATTAAATGTGACTAATCATAAAAGTGGGTTTGGCATATGCAAAAAAGCACTATGTACATTGCACTTTGTAATCATAAGACAGATAAATTCCTTCTAGCTCTGATTGCCCACGCCCAACCTAAGTACTTGGCCAAACATATCACGGTAAAATCAGAGGTGTTTGTTTTTAGTGCCCATATTGCGTCCGAGGATTTTTTACAAATCAGGCGTTTGAAGATGGGTTTTAACCATTTTGAACGGGGTTCTCTATATTGTGGACAGGCGAACAAAAAATGGCCCTCAGTTTCCTTACATCCTGGGCAACAACTGCAAAGATTGGTGGAGTTATTGCCCCAAGATGAGGTAAAGGAATTAAGGGGTAATGAGCCCACCCGGAATTGATGGTACAATTTTTTATCCATTGGCCTGGAGATAAGATCCCAGTATGTCTCACGGGCTGGATCCAGTTTAAAGCTTAAGAAACGCCCCGTCAGATCTTCAGAACTAGAGGCGTGTGCCAAGGAAAGGCGAGTTGAGGCCCAAAATAAACCCTTAAATTCCTTTTTCGAGGGGAAGTTGTTAGTGCCTGGCGAGACCCACAGGTGGCTCAAGCCCATATCACACAGGCTCTTTTTCACCGAGCGAAGCCATGGAATTCGCTCCGAACCCCCCAAAGCCTTCACCTCGGATAACTCCTTTGCAAAAAGAGCCAAGTCCTCCGAAGTCCATAAGCGCCTCCAAGTGGACACTACTCTGTATCTTGCCATGTCAGTTATTGGAAGGCAACCCATGTCGTGGCATAATGGGATTAGTGGGGTTGATTGGGGCAGCCCCACCAAGTTACGTAGAAACCTGCACTGGATTCTATACAAACTTGAAAGGTCCATGAAGCCCCATAACTCTGCCCCATAGAGTGTCGCAGCATTAATTTTTACATCATAAATTTGTAAGGCGGGGACAACCCTTTTGGTGATGGATTTCTTTTGCTCACGCAGGAGACAGCCAGTCAGTTGGGCGAGTTTTAACTGTTGGGTCTCTATTTGTGGTTTCCAGGAAAGTCTGCAATCCAGAGTGACCCCCAGGTACGTCATCGTGTCAACTTGCTCCAGGTTGACCCCGTTTAGTTGTACACTACTACGTATTGGTTTTTTCCTGGAGAAGACCATGAACTTAGTTTTCCCCACATTTATCTGAAGGTCATTTTGGATGCAATATTCCTCAAAGTGATTTAAAGCCAACTGTAAACCTCCCCTGGTCTTAGATAGGAGGAGGGTGTCGTCGGCAAAAATCAACATTGGGAATTTAGTCCCCGCCAGGGACGGTGCATCAGTGTTGGTAGACCCGAAGAATTTCACCACCTGATCTATAAAGAGTAAGAAGAGGGTGGGGGCGAGAACGCACCCCTGACGGACTCCTCGTAAAACCGGAAATCAGTCCGTAAATTGCCCTTGTGCCCCCCATCTAACCCTAGCAAAATTGTCTTCATGTAATCTAATGATCATCTCAACCAATTCCCCCGGCATACCTAAGTCCCTTAGTACCTGCCATAATTTTCCCCTCGGCACCAAATCAAAAGCTGATTTCAAGTCTATGAAGGCTGCAAAGATGGTGCCACCGCCAAGTATGACGATCTTCCAAAAGATCATGCAGAACCTCAAGACCTGGTCAACGGTACTTGTACCAGATCTAAAGCCCGCCTGTAATGGGGACAGTATTCCTTCGAGTTCCATCCACCCATGAACCCTCGCCAGGATCATACGAGCAAAAACTTTCTGGAAGCAGTCAATTAGACTGATCGGGCGATAATTCCCTGGGTTTGATCTATCTCCCTTTTTATGTATAGGGAGGATCTCCGCCCCCTTCCATGTCTTGGGGATACGGGCACCTCTCGCTATGGTGTTAGCTATGCTTGTTAAATAAGGTACCCAAAGATCTATATTTGCTTTAAAAAGGTCTGCTGGGATTTGATCCAACCCTGGTGCTTTCCCCCTCTTTGTTAAGCCTAGTGCGAGCTCCGTTTCTGCTTCTGTAAAAGACATAGTCACATTGACCGGTGGTATTGCAGGTAGCCGGTTCGATGTGGACATAGGGTCAGCAACTACTGAGCAGAATTGGGAGGAATAATGATTTATCCAGGCTTCCGGGGATACGTGGTTAGACGGAGTACGGAACTCACCGTCCTTTCCACATTTAACAGTGTCCCAGAATTTAGTCTGGTTATTAGATTTACTAGCGTCCAATAGGTCTGCCCAAAAATCATCTTGCCATTCCCTCTTTGCCTCCCATTGAACTCTTTTATACCTTTGCCTGGCCACTTTTACTGCACTCTGGTCTCTGGATTTAACTTTCTCTATTAGATAACTATGGGCCTCTCTGCACTCTCTATTATACCATTTTGCTCTTGGGGCGTTCAAGTGACCGGTGTTGGACTTACATGGTTTTGAGAGAATAATTTTAAGCTCAGAGAAACATTTATCATGTATGCCCATGATCATGTCTAATTCGCCCTGACCCCTCTCAACAACAACAGTCCTCAAGTTATTTAAAGCATTCATCACCACATTTTCAATATTGGCCTGTATCGTTACATCATTTGATATGATTGACCATTTCAGTCTCCTCCGGTCGTTTGCTATGGTTACAACCCCTTGCCCCCTTGGATCTGGTTCCGCTAGACTTGTCATGTCATACATTTTAAATTTCAGGGATAATGGGTTGTGATCACTTTCCGGACGCATTACAATTTCCATATCAACGATTAGGCTCCAATATTCCATTTTTATGAAGATGTAGTCAATACGACTCTTCCTCACACCATTGTCAAAAGTGGGGTTGGCTCCAATGTCAGATTTGGTGCGACCGTTCACGGCCCTTAGTCCCCAAGTGAGACAGAAGGCGGTCCAATTCAGAGCAGCCTCCGTTGCTTTGACTAGTATTTTGTTGGAAAGTTCGGGGATTTTCCATGTCGCATCTTCTTCAAACCCCCAATTATCCTCCGGTAGGTACAGTGGCTCAATTGTACAATTAATGTCACCTGCTAACATAATGAAAGTGCCTTTATTCCAGCCCGTTAATACTGAGTCTAGGGCGCCTATCAGCTTGGGGCATCGTCCGCCAGGGAGGCCTCTAGAGTATATATTGATAATAAGCATATCCTGCCCCCCTGTTTTACTCAACCTTATAGCCAATATATCGGGGTTATCCACATACAATTCAGAAACTGAAAAACACCAGGCCTGTTTTACCCATATGGTCAGTCCCCCTGACGCCCGCCCTTTTGTACCTTTTATTGCTGGTTTGAAAAAGTTTGTAAATCCAGCCATGTAAAACGGAGCTGTAGCCCATGTTTCCTGTAGAAGCACAACCTCATATTTGCCTATGAACTCCAACCAGTCCTCAGAAACCAAGCGAGTCTTGGCTCCGGCAACGTTCCAAGACACCATGTGTGAGATTAGTGAATCTATTTCAGCATGTTTGTTGCTGACAGTGGGGGGGGAAAAGGGACTCGGTAGGCAGGCATTTGTTAGTCTGGTTTCTTCTAAATTAGAAATGGCGGCATCTTCCCCAACAAGCTCCCCCTGTATTCTAATTTTGTTATGGGACTGGGACTGTTGCTCCTTTACTAATTCCCAGGTAGGAGTGAATGAGATGTGCACTCCTACCCCCTTCGCTATAGCTGGATTTGATGGCTGGGTCGGTGCACATAGTCAGTCAACCCATTCTAGGTCTGACAGTGCCTCGAAATGGTTAAAGAGAGGAGGGTAGTGTGTGGGGTAGTGAGTTTTGGGCTCTCGGGGCCTCCCCCCTTTGAATTTCCAATGGTTGGGGCCCGTTAAATTATTTGGGTACGTGTGGGGGTAGAAGTAACCAAGGTGTAAGGTCTGGACATCACCCAGACGAGCAAATCTGGCTTTCCTTTGGATTCTATCCACCACCCAGGGGTCTCTAAATGAGATTAAAATACAGTCCCCTTCCAGATCTTTTTCGCCCTTACCTACCCATTCCACTCTCCTTACATAGAGGATTTCGGTGGGGGATGACGGGGGGAGTGGGCGATGTTTATTTAGCCAAAATATGACCTTGTTCCGCAGATCCCCTTGTGATTCTTTAATTCCCTCTCTTAAGGGGGCCACTCCTGTAAGAACGATGGTGTATTGTGACGCTTCAGGTGGTAAGTTGACTCTGGGAGGGTATCGTGTATTTCTATTATATGTCCTCTGGTTCCTGTCTGGATGAGGGATTTTCCTCTCCCTACCCTTTATAGATGACTGTGTTGGGGTATTATTTAATTGATTTGGTGCACCATTCACTGGGTGTTTTTCCCCCTGTGCGTTATTGGCTGCCAATGTGCGATTAGCCTTTGGTGTTTCTTTAGTAGGTGCTCTGCAGACAGTAGTCGATATAGCAGTTGTTGTTTTTGCCCCTATTAGTGATTTCGTATTAGTTTTGATAGTTGATGTCCCTGTGGGGATAGTAGTGGTCGTCCCCCCTTTTTGGTTAACACCCCCTGTGGAATTTGAACCCCTTGTCTTGATACTAGTGGCTGTTAAATTTTGCAAAAGGTCCATATTTATATTGACCGCTGCTTCCAGGACATCTATTTTAGCGGACATTATCCTGGTACTTTCTAAGACCGGAAGCAATAAGGTATTAAACATTGCTTCCATCTTTGCCAACAAGACATCGTTGCTGCTAAAACATGTTGGACAAGGGTTAGAAGACCCAGAGTAGGCCAATGATGGACAGTACACTATTGGGGGTTCTTGGATGGTCTGGTGGTGGGAGGAACAATTAACATGATCTATTTTGGGTTGTTTTTGTACCTTTTCTCCCTGTGGGCTTGAAACATGATTTCTTTTCCGTGAAACATGGTTAGTAATTACTGGTGACAGTACGGGCGTACTGGGTGAGGTAGGAACATTTGTTTGTGGGGTTTCGGACAGGCTACTCTCGTCGTCATCAATGTTTTGGCTATCAGCTTCTAAGCTGGTCAGGTTATTATCGGATTTCAGATCCATGTTTTCGTTGGTCGTGGGTGTTGTGGCTCCGTCCCCATCTACATGGACTATCACATCAGACTCTGAGGTAGAAATACAGTTAAATGCTGCATTCGTTAAAGGGCTTTTAACACGGGCCAGGGCACCTATTGAGGAGCGTTTCCCAGTGACTAAGTCCAAGGACAATCTGTGCTCAACCAGTTCAATTTCTTTCTCTAATATTCCTGTGGCTCTGGTGATAAAGGCATCAAGGGGGCCTGAGACAACACCCTTTGAGGTTTGAATATGCACCAGACGCTGTTTGCCAGATCTTAGGGCCATATTTAGAAGCTGATGTTAGAGCTTCAAAATGTTACAGGGTGTGGTATAAGGTATAACGAGAGAACAATGTGTAAAATAAACCAGGCCTCTAGGCCCAACCCTACCTCGTCCGACCCCGGACGGCCACAGACGGTCCCGCCCTTGTCCCGGGCTTCTCCCGGCGCCCTCCCGCGCGCTCCCGCGCAGCGGGTATGTCTACTCCTCTTTATAGGTGAGCTTGAGTCACCAAGGGGGCGGGGCCGGCAGGGAGAGGAGCCCAGCTGGGAACGGGCGCGCGGGGACTCCTGGTCCGTGGAGTCCACCCGCTGTTTCCTCGCAGCCCTGCCGGTCACCAGGTGATGCCCCTTTCAAGCAAACAACAACACCTGCTGTAACCGCGAACCGTAATCATGTACCGTGTTTTTAAATACTAATTGTGTGCTTAAGTCTAATATGACGATGTAAATTTAATTGTTTTTTAATATATGTATGTTTGTCTGCTTTTATGAGTAATACTCGAAATAAAGCACTTTTGAATTGAATTGAATTGGATAGGTTTGCAAATAGTTGAATATGTTTGGAAATGGCTGGGCTTACTTATATACTATTGCGCGACCTCTGATGTGTCTGTAAAACGTACCTATTGTCCTGAAGTTTTGTCCTGAATTTTGACCTCCTGTCCTGAATTTGTGTCCTGAATTTTGACCCTTTGTCCTGAATTTTTACACTCACCGTCCTGAATTTGCACCAATGCCAGTTGGTCACCCTAGCCGTCTCCTCCCTGTGCAGAGCCACGCTCTCTGCCCGCGCCCAATTATCAAACGATGTACGCCAGTGGATGGCTTGTGGGGGTGTACTGTTTTTCCAGACGTGACTGTGCTTGTTGAGGTCTGAGCTCTTGCTGTCCAGTAGCTGCTGCCTGCCCTGTTACCCTTATACACACTCTCCCCCCCCACCTCTCATCTTCCCAATTTTTCTGATATGAGTCCCAATAACTAAGCCAATAAAATGAACTATTCTTCAAGCGCCGAGAGGCAGTTCATTTTGTGTTGTGTGCTATATAAATGATCGATATTAATTTCATAATGCCCCTGCCTGCCTCCGGTGAGGCACCGCCCGGCGTGGTCCTGCTGGCCGGACTCCCTGCAAAGGATCGAAGCTCTGGGGCCTGTCATGGCCGGATCGATCACCCTGATTACTCGGGCTCGGGGGAGGTGCTCGAGGGCTGCAGAGGGAATGGACGACTCCTCTGATTGCACGGTGCGTTCACAGGACCCCAAGATGCATTCCTTACCAGCATCTTTCTTCCTTTGATGAATGCAGGCCCGCAAAAGCTGAATTTAAATACTGCGGGAATCTGTTTGTCAATGAATCTTTTCTTTTGATTTCAGTTTTTTTTGTTTTTTTTTCCTTTCTTTTCCAATCGGTATTAATTTCAGGTTTTTTTTTTTTTTTTTTTTGTAAAGTGCTTTGTGGTGGTCTCAGGGCGCAGGTTCCTGGAGTCTGCCAGTTTCCCTACACACGAGGCCTGCCAGCCCCATCTGGTAATGCCAGTTTCAAGAGTTGATGCTGGTATGGTCTAATGGTGGTGGTGCAAATCCGATGTGGTCTCATGGGTATTGTCAGATGTGTAGTGGACCTGAGGTGGTCTGATGGTTGAGGGGTGGGCTGGTGGCAGCCCAGTGGTTACATTTTCATTTGTGAACCCAAGTGACCTAGAATTTATAAATGCTGTTTCCTGCATTTCTGTGTTGTGTGATCCTGGGCAAATCGCTTCAGTGCTTTGTCCCTCAGTTCTCTTATTGTTCACAGTGAGAGTGCTTAGTGAACAGGTGAGCCCTGTGGATTTAGCATTACTGATAATCCAGTGGCTGTCCTGGGCCTGCAGAAATGTCCCTGGTTCTTTAAATCCCTTAATCACAGCTGCTGGTGAAAGCTTGTATTTTGCATTATCCCAGTCAGTGCAGTATATTGGGTTTGCGTGACGCCTTAAATGGGCCGTATCCGCGATCCGCCGCCCTTGCACTCTCTGCGCACCATGAGTTTACCTTGCTCAATAACCCAACAGCCGAGAGTGACCGCAGCATTTAGCCTCCTCAAGCACTTATCAATTCCTGCATTGCTTAATTTGTAAAAGAATACGTGCGGGCCCAAAGGTTTGCCCAGGAGCCAGTGACCGTGCTGTCCACCTCATGCCTTTTTAATCCACCACCAGACACTCCCTGCCTCTTTGTCTCACTCTTGCTGGTTCTTTTTCACCCCTACTTTCTCCCTTGGTCACTACTGCTTCATTCCTTCTCCTGTTCCATTTTTGTGTGTTTCTCTCTTGATCTCAATCAAAGTTTATTGATGAAAAAAAAGTTCCTGTCCCCCAAAACTGAGCGTGGTGGGCCCCAGCGGCTCAAATTAAGCACTGAATTGCTGACCTCTAAAGTCAATGTACCAAAAAAACACCCTTGGTAAAATCTCACCTGCCTCCCATCCAGAGGCAGCCCTGACTAGCAGGCAGGTCAAAAGGGGGTGGTGATGGACGGAGCATCTGAATCAATCAAACACTCACACCCAGTCAAAAGATCGGGGTTTAATCCATCACCGTTCTTTAGCCCACTCTGCCACCCCAGTTCAGACATGGCTATATGCAAATCAGTCTGACCCTGTGCCTCATGGGAACAGTCCAGCCCGAACTGCCAAGCCACGTCTTCCCTGGACCGGAAACAAGCTTCCGAGGACCGGTTTCTGGCATTCCAGCCGTCTTCAGCCCGGCTTGCTTGAATCCAGTGGCAAAGTGAGCAAAGGACTCACGTCTGAGCATACCCTGCCACACTTATGGCGGCCAAAAGCGGTACAAAAGGGGGTGGTGATGGACGGAGCATCTGAATCAATCAAACACTCACACCCAGTCAAAAGATCGGGGTTTAATCCATCACCGTTCTTTAGCCCACTCTGCCACCCCAGTTCAGACATGGCTATATGCAAATCAGTCTGACCATGTGCCTCATGGGAACAGTCCAGCCACGTCTTCCCTGCACCAGAAACAAGCTTCCGAGGACCGGTTTCTGGCATTCCAGCCGTCTTCAGCCCGGCTTGCTTGAATCCAGTGGCAAAGTGAGCAAGGGACTCACGTCTGAGCATACCCTGCCACACTATGGCGGCCAAAAGCGGTACAAAAGGGGGTGGTGATGGACGGAGCATCTGAATCAATCAAACACTCACACCCAGTCAAAAGATCGGGGTTTAATCCATCACTGTTCTTTAGCCCACTCTGCCACCCCAGTTCAGACATGGCTATATGCAAATCAATCTGACCCTGTGCCTCATGGGAACAGTCCAGCCCGAACTGCCAAGCCACATCTTCCCTGGACCAGAAACAAGCTTCCGAGGACCGGTTTCTGACATTCCAGCCGTCTTCAGCCCGGCTTGCTTGAATCCAGTGGCAAAGTGAGCAAGGGACTCACGTCTGAGCATACCCTGCCACACTTATGGCGGCCAAAAGCGGTACAAAAGGGGGTGGTGATGGACGGAGCATCTGAATCAATCAAACACTCACACCCAGTCAAAAGATCGGGGTTTAATCCATCACCGTTCTTTAGCCCACTCTGCCACCCCAGTTCAGACATGGCTATATGGAAATCAGTCTGTCCCTGTGCCTCATGGGAACAGTCCAGCCCGAACTGCCAAGCCACGTCTTCCCTGGACCGGAAACAAGCTTCCGAGGACCGGTTTCTGGCATTTCAGCCGTCTTCAGCCCGGCTTGCTTGAATCCAGTGGCAAAGTGAGCAAGGGACTCACGTCTGAGCATACCCTGCCACACTTATGGCGGCCAAAAGCGGTACAAAAGGGGGTGGTGATGGACGGAGCATCTGAATCAATCAAACACTCACACCCAGTCAAAAGATCGGGGTTTAATCCATCACCGTTCTTTAGCCCACTCTGCCACCCCAGTTGAGACATGGCTATATGCAAATCAGTCTGACCCTGTGCCTCATGGGAACAGTCCAGCCCAACTGCCAAGCCACGTCTTCCCTGGACCGGAAACAAGCTTCCGAGGACCGGTTTCTGGCATTCCAGCCGTCTTCTGCCCGGCTTGCTTGAATCCAGTGGCAAAGTGAGCAAGGGACTCACGTCTGAGCATACCCTGCCACACTATGGCGGCCAAAAGCTGTACAAAAGGGGGTGGTGATGGACGGAGCATCTGAATCAATGAAACACTCACACCCAGTCAAAAGATCGGGGTTTAATCCATCACCGTTCTTTACCCCACTCTGCCACCCCAGTTCAGACATGGCTATATGCAAATCAGTCTGACCATGTGCCTCATGGGAACAGTCCAGCCCGAACTGCCAAGCCACGTCTTCCCTGGACCGGAAACAAGCTTCCGAGGACCGGTTTCTGGCATTCCAGCCGTCTTCAGCCCGGCTTGCTTGAATCCAGTGGCAAAGTGAGCAAGGGACTCACGTCTGAGCATACCCTGCCACACTTATGGCGGCCAAAAGCGGTACAAAAGGGGGTGGTGATGGACGGAGCATCTGAATCAATCAAACACTCACACCCAGTCAAAAGATCGGGGTTTAATCCATCACCGTTCTTTAGCCCACTCTGCCACCCCAGTTCAGACATGGCTATATGCAAATCAGTCTGACCATGTGCCTCATGGGAACAGTCCAGCCTGAACTGCCAAGCCACGTCTTCCTTGCTCACTTTGCCACTTTTGGAAGACATGGCTTGGCAGTTCGGGCTGGACTGTTCCCATGAGGCACAGGGTCAGACTGATTTGCATATAGCCATGTCTGAACTGGGGTGGCAGAGTGGGCTAAAGAACGGTGATGGATTAAACCCAGATCTTTTGACTGGGTGTGAGTGTTTGATTGATTCAGATGCTCCGTCCATCACCACCCCCTTTTGTACCGCTGACTAGCAGGCAGTCACTTGTGCTCACGCTGAACCATTCCATGTAGTTGTTGCACCAAACATTTTTAGGACTGGCCTGAAGTGCAGCGCTCGGCAATCATGACTATTACCAATTCTTTCAAATGTTTGTAGAGTAGGCCAGTGCTTAATTTCTAAAAAAAAAACAAAGTTTATTTCAAGGGTCATGGCTCTCATCAAGAGGCCAGAGCAGCTTGCACTACACATTGCCCCAGCCATGCTGCTGATGATGGTAACAACCCATCTACTAACCATCACACTCCTACAAGTGTCACAATTCGGACTATCTCAGGCGCCCAAAGCTATAAGAATGGCTTGGGCGGGAGGCAATAGTAATTTTTCATGTATATTTAATTAATAATGAATTGTTATGATGGTCCTCTCTAAATTAGCCAGACAGCGCCACCTTGTGGCAGACTGTCACAAGCTCCGGTGTTGACAATTAAGTGCCCGTGCCTAGCACTGGAAACCACCGGCCCAAATTAAGCAC
This sequence comes from Lissotriton helveticus, assembly GCF_964261635.1. Lineage (NCBI taxonomy): Eukaryota > Metazoa > Chordata > Amphibia > Caudata > Salamandridae > Lissotriton > Lissotriton helveticus. The sequence goes on from NC_136073.1 coordinate 821,976,278, forward strand.
TGGAATGTGCTCTGGCTCCGCCCTATTTCTCTCATATCATGCTGTATCGTTCTGCCTCCTACGAAGGGCTTGCATTGAAGAAAGTAGTAGTTTTATTTATTTGGCCAAAAACTGCATGCCAGACGTAAACCTTTTTTTTTTTAATGATTCAAAGTTGCCCTCCCCCCCCCCCCCCTTTAATTGGTTACCCAAGGTATTGGATACTATACCTTTTTGGAAAGGCTATTCCTAGTGCTATCATTACACCTATGATCTAGCTTGATGCCTACTTTCTGCATTTATCTTTCGCAGGTGGGCTGTTCTGTGGGTCATTGGTAGATTCCAAGACAGACTATTAGTTTTGAAAGCCCATTACAACCTAGACATTCTGGTAAGTGTCCGCTGTGCGATTTACTGCAGAGTTTGAGTTTTTCTCTTCCAGGTCAATGCTGGTGGCTTTTATGAAATTAGTAACCGCAAAGAGATAATCTTCCTAATCTATTCAGTAGAAAAATTGACATTTATGCAAAGAAAAACCTCCGTAATAAGGGTTGTATTTCTCACAAAATTTCTTGGGACTTCATTCACTTGCATTTCTAGGTTGTTAAACAGTTACTGACTGTCCTTGCCCTATCTGTTGCCTGTGTTCTTACAGGAAGCTGATGGGTTTTAAAGAGTTTAATGCATAATGCTAGCCTGCTGTTTTGACATAAAATCAGGAAAATATTCCTGAAAGATTTCTTAAGAAGTTATGGTTTTCCTAGCCTCCATCTTCCACGCCTTGTGGCACTTTGGCTGATTTAGATCGTGTTTCTCCTTGGATATAAACTTTCCTGAAACCTGGAGTCTGAAAGGTTCCTGGTCCCAATGTCTGTGTCTCCAAGTGACAGCAGCCCTGTCCTCGTCCAGTTTCCTTTTCTAGATATATCGAGGGCTGAGTGTCCTTATCTTCCTGTTCCAGTGTCTCCCAGTTCCTCTGTTTCATTTTCACCATGTTATAGACTGAATCTTCATAGTTATCTGTCTCAATGTTTCCCTTTCCATGCGTCTCCTTTTCTCCATGGTTCAGCGATCTTGTCTCCCTGTCCATCTGCCCCCATATTACATTTTGAGTGTCTTTATTCTGTATTCCCTGGAAAATTTCTTAAGAATTCCTACAAATTCAAAAAATCTTTATTTCGTTGCTTTGCAACATAAAAGATATACAATAATACAATGATAAAAATACATTATACAAGAAACCAGTAATCAATACTACGCGTCATCACTTTGGAACAGTCTATTATAGTTTAGGATTATCACGAAGTTAATAAATAGTTTAAAGTACATTGTTGCAGAATTAAAAAAACATTAAATAGAGTTTATAACAGCCAAGGCATAGGATTTAAAATTGGCAAGACAAATAAAGCAAAAAAAAACCAAAAAAAACAAAACTTAATCCGTGGTTTGATCAAATACACATGGTATACTGTTTAAAATGGAAGAGACATTTTCAATCTAATAAAATTTACAGCCAGAAGAAATCTACTAATTCCAAACACAATTACTTGGCTGGTATCCGTTTTTAAAATTCTACCAGCTTCCTTGTGAGATCTAAAGCCAATAATGCGACATAAGGGCACTATCCATTTTTTCCTAGCTTTACCATAACTGGGACAAAAAAACAATATGTGTAAAACGTCTTCCCTTATATTGTTAGAACATAAAGTGCAGTAGTCACTGTTTGTCTTCCCCCAGCTTTTCTCTATTGCCTTAGTTCTCAGTGTTCCGTATCTGTATTTTAAGTACAGGGTTTTGGCCAATGGCGGCTGAACCTCATCAAGAATTCCTACAGCCTATTCTGAGAGCCCTTCCAAACAGGGTCAGTTTTCCCAGAAGATTCTAAAAAAAAAAGAAAATGCTGGTCCTTAGACAAAACCTATGACGCTGTTCCCTCAGGACATTCCTTAAGAATAGAGGTCCTGTTCCTTGAGAGATGCAATGTAAGACAGGCTGTTTTCCCAGGGATATTCCTTAAGGATTAGAACAATATTTGCCAGGAAATTCTTCAGCAGTAGTGGCAGTACCCCCCCCAAGAGATTCCCAAAGAGTAAGAGCAGGGAAGAGGTGTGGCGCCGCGGCTAGGGCGACTGACTTTGGAATCTGGGGATCACGGTTCGATCCCCGGCACCGGCGGCAGATTAGCCCAGCACCATGTGACTCTGGGCAATCGGCTTGCTTAATCTTCCCGACTGCCCCCAGCACCTAGACACCCTTACGGGTGATTGTGCGCTTTACAAATGTGGATTATATTATATTCTAGTATTCCCCAAAATGGTCTTCAAGAATTGAACTCCAGGAGATTGTTTGGGAATAGTGGCAGCATTGCCATAAAGGTTCAATTTTCTGCAGGGATTCTTTGAGTAATGGCAATATTTTTGGGGGAGAAAATTGGCTTTTCCAATTCTTTCCTTGATAGCATGAGAACTCCCCGGGTGAGATCTCCAAATGCATATGTACTTTAGGTTCTGGGGCATACCCAGGCCGGTGCAGGACTTTTTTTTTTTGCTGCACTAGGCACAAATCCCCAGATACGTTTACTCACACTTTTCCCTTCTTTACTCTTGCGCACACAGTCATGCGTACACATCACAACTTGAGTAAATCCAATGCATTTTTTCACCTATTGTAAATCAGGTGCATCTCTTACGCATTTTGCACTTGACAGAGTAATTCAGCTTAGAACTCAGAGCGTAAACCTTTTAAAGCAAATTACAATTTTATTTGTTTAGCACAATTAAAATGGGCATCTTTCTCTGTTACTCGTTACATAAGGTGCTTAGTTGCGTTCGTGGAGAATATGGGATGGCACTAAAAAATCTTACATGAAAAGAAAAAAAACAGCACATTTTATTTATTGACAGCATGTGGAAGGCTCATCTTAAGTCTTCAGAATTCTGATCGCTTTCACATGTCCTTTGAGAAATAGACACCCTGGCAGTAAGTCAATCAAGTTGTGAAGAAGTGGTTTCCTTGGATCAAAGGAAGTTGCCATCCCTTGTCTCTTGCTACCCAATGTCTAGGTGTGCCGGCGTGTAGGGCGTCTTCTAGGCTCATCAGTTACTCACCCTGTTGGTTCTGACGCAGCTGTCGGTGTCTGAGAATAAGAGACTGACTCCATAATCCCAGTAGGAAGCATGGGGACTTCCTTTTAGCAGCTTTTCACATTCCAAGGGATTTGGAGTAGGCTGGTAGCGCTGTTGTATGCATGCATGTGAAGGGATAAGCTATTGCCCCGATCGCCGTCTCAGATAAAAACATCACCTACAAAAAAATTGTGTTGAAAAAGGTTGCTGTGAGAAGTCACAATATATAGGATCCTTTACTGACCGATTATGCATTATGAAGATATTGTATGTTACTGAGTAACTCTGTGAACCTATGCGCAGGGCCAATGGAATTGCGTGATGCTGCTGTTGCATAATTGCCAGCATAATTTACCCACTTGCCATCCAATCCCCCATTTCTTGCATAATTTACTATTTTAACCCAAGGTAACTGATTCTAGCCCAAAGGGATCAATCTTTACAAGCAAGTGTCACAGTGGTACCCCATAGTCGCGGACTATTTCTGAAGATTAACTGGCCACGTTTCAGCTGCTGATTGCTGTAATCTGGGGTTACATCAATACTGAAAGTGAAACTGTTGCCAGTCATTAATGACAAAATAGTGAAATAATGCTTCCACATTAAACTGTTTTGTATGATACATAATTTGCATTTTCCTGACACTTCATTTAGTCAACACTATCCCATAATTTGGCTTTCCTCTGCTGCATAAGCCCAGTGGCCCTGCATACAGACTAACCAGGACCAAGCAACCATTCTTTAGAAGGTCCTGGAATTCCCAGGTAACTTGAAATAAGGATGGATCTTTGATCCTCCGGTAGGGTGGAAGAGCGCAGGACTGAACCATTGTCTTAAAGTCCTCAGTAGGTGGAGGAGTCTGATCTGGTCATGTGTGCCTTTAATTAAGGAATTTGTGTGTGTCCAGATTCTTATCCAATAGGCAGCCCAGAGATTTGACTTTCTCTACAATGGAGGACATCCAGTTGAGCAGAATGAGGCGTGGAACTGGACTTTGGCTTGAATGCCATTAAGTGGATGAAAATTCTTTTTTTCTGGTAATTATGTTAAAAAGATTTTGTTTCGGCCCTGACTTTATTCGAGCAAAGATTTTTTCATGAACTGCTAAGCGACTCGTAGAGGAGACGGTCGGATAGAGTTGTGCATTATGACTGTAAAGGTGGAGAGAGATGCTAGCTTCAAAGGCTCCGTGTATCTGCTGAAGAGTGTCAAGGAGAGGATTGTGTGACTCTTCCTAATAGACTGATTGGATCAATAGTTTGAAAGTTTTACCTGTTGTTAGTGAAAGCTTAGGTAGGATTGAAACCAGCTCAGGACTTTTCTTCTAATTCCCATCCATTCTTTTAAGGTTTGTAGGAGAACGGCATCGTGGACTGTTAAAAGCTTCTGACAAAACCCTGGAAGCATGAGTAGCCTTTAGACATGATCCATATTCATCGAGTCGGCGCAATGTGCCTTCCACTATTTATGCAAAGAATAGGAGGGGTTTGGCCCTGTGGGAAAGAGGGTAGGTAGGGCCTATTTGAATGCCAAAAAGGAGGGGGTTACCTATGCCTCTTGTAGAAACACATTAATATAAAGCAAAAGAGAGAACCACATCAGTTGGTTAACTCAAACATGTGATTTATGTCATTTACTTTCAAGTTATTTTTGTTTTGATTATTTTAGGAAAACAAGGAAAGATACATAGTCAACTTTACATAGAGCAAAACAAGTTTTTACAGGGAAAAGCAAAAAGACATTTTCATACAGTCAATAAATTAGAACAAGTGCAGTTGTGCAATCAAATTATAACAGTGATAAGCAATTATTTTGGAACATGTGAGAAGAAAACAGTATCATGAAGGTGTGTTTGACACAATATAAATAAAGATGAGTTTTAAATCTTATTCATAAAAATCCAATTTCCTGTTGCCATAGCATTACAGAAGCACTTTTTATATAGGCACAGGATTGGGAACCAAAAGTGAATTTGGACAAGCGCAATAATTTATTGCCGACGCGTTTCGAATCCTGATGTGTAAGTCATTGGATTCTCATCAGGGCGTGGAAAATTATCCGCAGATACTCATATGACCAATAGTTTAAGTCAATGCGTCATTTTAGAGACCAGTCATCATGCAACGTGGATGCCAGCCTTCGAGTCTGGTGCGTCCGCACAGAGATCGAGGTGAAGGCAAAATGGATTCAATCCCAAAATTATGTCCCTCAAGCGATTTGGGTCGCGGTTGTCTGCGACGGGGAAGTGGTGACCGTCAGTTGTCCATTGGTTTGGGCCCCCGGTGTGTGATGTTCAGAAATGGGTTGTGGGCAGTGCTAGTTGCTGGATACCGGAGTGAATCCGTGCGTCCTTGATTTGCCACGGTGTCTATTGGTTAGACACCGTGGCAAATCAAGGACGCACGGATTCACTCCGGTATCCAGCAACTAGCACTGCCCACAACCCATTTCTGAACATCACACACCGGGGGCCCAAACCAATGGACAACTGACGGTCACCACTTCCCCGTCGCAGACAACCGCGACCCAAATCGCTTGAGGGACATAATTTTGGGATTGAATCCATTTTGCCTTCACCTCGATCTCTGTGCGGACGCACCAGACTCGAAGGCTGGCATCCACGTTGCATGATGACTGGTCTCTAAAATGACGCATTGACTTAAACTATTGGTCATATGAGTATCTGCGGATAATTTTCCACGCCCTGATGAGAATCCAATGACTTACACATCAGGATTCGAAACGCGTCGGCAATAAATTATTGCGCTTGTCCAAATTCACTTTTGGTTCCCAATCCTGTGCCTATATAAAAAGTGCTTCTGTAATGCTATGGCAACAGGAAATTGGATTTTTATGAATAAGATTTAAAACTCATCTTTATTTATATTGTGTCAAACACACCTTCATGATACTGTTTTCTTCTCACATGTTCCAAAATAATTGCTTATCACTGTTATAATTTGATTGCACAACTGCACTTGTTCTAATTTATTGACTGTATGAAAATGTCTTTTTGCTTTTCCCTGTAAAAACTTGTTTTGCTCTATGTAAAGTTGACTATGTATCTTTCCTTGTTTTCCTAAAATAATCAAAACAAAAATAACTTGAAAGTAAATGACATAAATCACATGTCTGAGTTAACCAACTGATGTGGTTCTCTCTTTTGCTTTATATTAATGTGTTTCTACAAGAGGCATAGGTAACCCCCTCCTTTTTGGCATTCCACTATTTATAGCATTACCGCCTCCACGCTGCAACAGAATCTAAAGCCTTATTAAAATTCATCAACAAATGTATGTCTGTGTGCTGGTGACTTAGTTGTCTCGCGACTAAGTCTTTAATATCTCCTGGGTTTGCAAGTGATTTTGTTTGAAGAAGAGGGTGACTTTGCCAATTTGTGGTTAGCCTGGGACTAGCCCTTGGGTCAGCGAGATGTTGATTACCTATGTCAGGAAGGGGACGAAGGACGAAATTAGTGGTTTTTTTTTTTTTTTTTTACAATTAATTTATTTTTTTTTTTATTTTTTTTTTACAGGGATTGTTCATTTCATTATTTTTTGCAATCCTTATGTTTAAGCCTAACAGATTTTAAGGTCCTGGTTTTGTTGCCACCTTCAGTTCAACAGCTCTGATAGTTTTCCATAATTCTTTAGGGAAATACTGATGGGGCTTTTTGTTGCTGAGCCTTTTGAGTGTTAACAGGACAATATCGCTCCGCTTCAGTCACAGCAGAGTTGTACCTACTGAGATCAGACTAATGGCAATTCTTTTGGAATGATTGAACCCTTAGAGCAGATTACAGGCTCTGTGATAGTCATGTTGGTGTCTTTAAACTCACTGACCTCCACTGTTTGTGGTGGTAGTAGTAAAACCAGTCTGCTGGGATATGGGTGTCATTCGATGGAGCCCGTCTTGGAGATGAGCATTGCCCGGATGCGTCCCAATTTGCATGTGGGGTTTAGGCAGGATTGGAATCACAGCATCAGAGACCCTCCAGCTCCCTGCACTACGGGCATCCTTGTACTCCAGCCATTTGTTGTGGCGGGAGACTGCCTCTTGCCACTTGCTTCCTTGTTTCAGCTCATAGACTGCCCTGTTGGCTATCTACCAGACGTCAGCAATCAATAAAATAAAGGTGATTACTCGCCCAGACCTGCAATCTGAGGGATTTGCATAAATTTGGTACGCGAGTCATGCCAAGTAGCTTAATAAGCTCAAGTAGCTATTAATTTGATAAGTGGGAGCTGCCATCTTGTTTATGTTGCTCCCTAATGAAATGGGAATCCTAATTTGGGTCATGGAAGGCATAGTGAATTCTAGTTTTTATCATTATCCATCACTTAACATGCTCTAATAATCTTAGTGCAACCTTTCAGTACTAAGATTTGGCATTGTCATTTACTGAATGTGAAGATATCTGAGCTGGCCCATCTGTACATTGAAGTAAGGCATCAAATTTTGGGATCCGACTAATCGGGGGTACCAAGTTAGGACCCTTTTTTCTGTGAATGAGGAGCTTTTCAGGATACAAAATTCTATTTTACCTGGAGAGTCATTATTCTCTTCATTTCATTTTGATGAGAGAATTTGAGGTCAAGCTTGACGCTGCTTTATTTCAGTAAGCCACGACTGCTTCACTGCACCTACTGAACGATAGTCCCGTAAACCTAGGGGTCTTGGCTATCCAACGTTTTCCTTGTATCCGAAAGCATGCATTATGGTTAGTTTCAGGCCAGAAACTTTTTTTTATTAAAACCACATTTTATTGGTTTAACCCCTTGCATGCTGGTGACGAACCCCAGCCGTCACGCTCCGCGGTGCTCGTGTGCGGATGACAGCTGGGGTTCGTCACGGCCCTGCCCTGTTCGTTTGTTTACCGCACAGCGGCAGAAACGGGCCAGCATCGAAGGGGTTAAAGCAAAGGAAGTACAACAAAGGTATTGCAAAGGCTAGATATTCAAGCAGTTACAATGATTTCTGAACAAAGGTATAGCCTCAGAAATTGCATATACAGATTATACATGACGATGTAGCGCACCTCTCCCATTGCTAAACATGTATTTGTTAATAGGAACTAAACACCCGCCCCCCAAAAGGCCAGATACTCCTAGGAGCTTACTACAATCCATAACATCTGTTTACTCTGTCAATCACTTGTACTAGAAATAGTATATTACTGGGTTTTGAAAAATAAAACCCAGTGCTGGAAATGGTGTGCAGAGGCATTGACCCAGAGGATTTCCAAGCTGGAACCAGGGCTTTGGAGACTTCAAAGAGAGGCAGAAGTGATGGGTGTGGGAGTTAGCGCAAACTTCCCACAAAGATTTTCTATATGTGGGTTTTTACGTTAACTTAAGAGATTGGAGCTGGTTTTAAATAGTTTTGAAAAAGAGTGCCAACCTCCATCTAGTTTTAAACTTGTGAAGAAACCTATTTTAAATGTAACCTATAATAAAACAATCACTCCACTTTTGGCTCTGCCAGATGTTTGCAGAGAAGAAACAAATCTGGGGGGAAAAGTAGGACAAGCCGGGAACTCCGGGAACTACAGGTAGACCAATGATCAGGATCTACGCAAGATTTTGCTTGCGTAATGAACACTTTTCGTGCCCGTAGTATTAGTGCTTATTTTTGTTCATTTTCTTTTAAGAAGTACAATTTTTAAAAAATGTTTTAATTGGAGGTAGCCTTTTGTACAGGCCGGTGCGTGCAGGCGGGGACTTGAACCTGTTGCAGGGGGCATCTCCCTTACTCAGTGGCTGCACTCACCTCTGGGGACTGGGACTTATTTTTCTTCATTTGCTTTGAACCAGTGCAAGAAAGAGAAAGGTGGGAAAAAGTGTGACAAAGGGAAAAAGCTGGACTGATAAAAGAACCTGGAAGACTGGGATCGAGACAGGAACTGTAAGGTGGTGGAAGAGAGAGGAATGAGGTGGCGTCAAGACTACGCGGCCTTGGTATTCGGTATTACCAGCATTTTGCATTAATTGCATAAAATTCCAAAGTAAACCTTTGGGCCACTGCACGTCTTTATCTCTCTTTTTCTCCCTCTCTCTCTCTCTCTCTCTCTCCCTCTCCCTCCCTCTCTCTCTCTCTCTCTCTCTCCCTCCCTCTCTCTCTCTCTCTCTCTCTCTGTCTCTCTCGCTATATATATATATATTTTTTTCTCTTAAGCAGCGCTTTTGCTAAGGGATGTTATAGGTGCATGAGGCATTTAATTCAGCTGCCTGCTCAGGAGTCTAATTAAATACTCTGAGCACAAACAGCCTCATCTTCTGATTAGTTCTGCTAATGAATCCTGGAAGCAGGAGGAGGCTCTAATTGTCCCTGTGGGAGTCTTTTTGTGGAGCTGGGAACAATTTTTTAAGGTCAGGCAGACTCAGACATTCAGTCACTCGCACAGGAGGTCACCCTGTGTCACACACGGTTGCTATTGATCACTGTAACGTGGAGGGGGCCTCCTAAACATCACACAACCTCCACAGACACAAACTCAGGCATATCTCCCACAATATATATATATATTCTCTCTCTTATATTCACACAAAAAAATAAAGGTTACAGGGACGTTATAGTTAGTTTCGGATTTCACTCGTTCAAAACCAGTGAAATCCAACAGTTCTAGTTACCTGAGCTTACTATATCTTACGCCCATGCACTGCACTGCTTATGACCTCCCATATTACATCACTCATGACATGGTCAGTGACATCATTGATAACATCTCAAATGGCATCACTGTTGACATCAAGTGGGTGCAAGGGTTTTAAAGAATGTATGGGTGTTAAACATATATACTACCCTACTACAAAAGTTACATTAGTATACTAGGTGCACTACTACTGAGTGATACTTCTTCTAACGTGTTATGTGACTGGCTGTGTGACTGGATCCTTGTGTGAGTTTCTCTATGGGCGTAGAAGTGGGTGTGTGAGCAGCTGTGTGGGTGGGTGAGTGAGGTGTGTGGCTGTGTTAGTGAGTGGATGTATTGGTGAGTGTGTCTGTTTGGCAGATGTGTGAGTGTTTTCTGGATGTGTGAATAGGTATGTAAGTGATTGGGTGTGAGAGTGCTAGTATGGGTGGGTGTGTTAAGAGGCTGTGTGGGTGACTGGATGTGTGAGTGACTAGGTAAATGTGTGTGAGTATCTGTATGGCTGAGTGTGTGGCTATGTGAGTAGCTATATGGATGAGTGACTGGTTGTATGAGTAGCTGTATGGGTGAGGGAATGGTTGTTTGAGTGGCTCTATAGAGGAGTGAGTGGCTGTGTGAGTCATGGCATGGTTCTGTGAATGGGTATGTGAGTGGTTGTTTGGATGTGTGAGTGGGCATACGAGAGGTTGTGTGAGGGTGAGTGATTCTGTGGATGATGTCATTTGAGATGTCTTGAGTGATGGGATCAGTGATGCCACTGACCATGTCATGAGTGATGTAATATGTGAGGTCATAAGCAGTGCATTGCTGGGGTGTAAGTTCTAGTTAGCTCAGGTAACTATAACTGCTGTATTTTACCTATTTTGTATGAGTGAAATCTGAGCCTAACTATAACGTTCCTGTAACCTTTTTGTTTCTTTCAGTGAATTTCTAAGGTTTTTCTAGTTCTATTTGCTAGCTATAGCGACCTGGAAACTTTGTTTTTAAGTGAATTTCCAAAGTATTTAATTAGTAGTTGGGTTTGCAGAGTGGTGAAGAAAGGGTAAAGGGCCTCCGACCAGCTCTCAGGAATCCTGCTGTGTCTGACTTACTGGAGGTAACAGGAGGGTTTATGCCCCCCCCCCCCATTGCCCTGAGCATCCAAGAGGGCTGAATCCTCCAACCAACAGTGCGCTTCCAGAGTGGTGGAAAAAGGGGGCGTGGCCTCTGAAGACCTCTCAGCAATTCTTTACCAATATTTACAATCAAACACCATCATGTACTCACTCATCACCCGCATTGAGGCCCGCGTTTACTAAAGACTGCTAGGGCGCGTGTGCACCTTTATAATAGTAATTAAATAGATGCTATCTTTAAGGTTTTGTGAGTGTAAAATATACGTTGATTTGAAGTTTACTGACTCACGCTGTCGTAAGGACACTCTTGAGCACACATGGGCTCACACACTTTCTCACACTCTAATTCACACCCCAAAAGGGAAGGTAAAAAGCTGCATAAAGCACAGAAATATTGGAAGAGCAGGTGGAGGGGAGAAAGAGAACGGGGATGAGGGATGGGGAATGCAAGATGGATTAAGACAGAAGAATGGAAAGACGACATTTGGAGCGAATGGTGGGACTTGGGAGGAGAGAGGAAGCAGAAAGGGGTGGGATGAAGAAAGAGGCGAGTGAGCGGATACAAGGAGAGCATAACGAAGAAGTGGATAGCAGACTATGGGCTTAGGGTGCATACATTAGTACCAGGGATAAGTGAATTTATTTATAAAGTGATTAATCAGCATTTCACTTGAACCGCTCGGGTTAATTGTCTGTATTCTTCCCAGGGCCTGAGTCAGCAGATCTGGGACGTTTAAATGAAGTGAGATGGCTCCTTTCAGCAGTCAGGGTCACATGTCCATGTGCCCAGCATTGATCACCGCCCATTCCCACTTAGATGCTTTCTCATGATGTAGGGGAGTGGTATGGAAAGTTAACCCTTTCATTGTCCAGCTACCACCGCCCATGACACTGGTGCTAGTGTTTGCGATATTAAATAACCCCTGATAATTTTTTTTAATAGTGTTGTACTATATACACACACGCATGTTCCTATTTTTTTTTACTTAAATGTAATATTCATCCAACTTCTTAAAGCTCAACATTTTCTCCAAAAGTTTATGGGAAGGACCTGGAAACTGCTTCCAGGAGTGTTACATACTGGTTCTAAGAGGCGTGAGGTTCTGTTTTGAGCTGGAGGGAGGGAGACATATTGGTTTTGTGAGTGGGGGGTGCTAGTTTCATGAGGGGAGGGATATACTTGTGCCCGCACAAGGGTGGTATTCTGGTTTCAGCAGGAGTAAGAGAAATGTTGGATACAGCAGGAGGGTGAGATCGTCGTCCCAGAACAAGGTTGAGCTGCCGCCGCCAGCTGGAGGAGGACTGTATGGAGCAAGGCGAGATACTACTCCATGAAGGAGGGGAATGAGATACTGCCCGGTGGGTGTGTGTCTGTCTGTGTGTCTGTCTGTGTGTCTGTGTGTCTGTGTGTCTGTGTGTCTGTGTGTCTGTGTGTCTGTGTGACTGTCTGTGTCTGTCTGTCTGTCTGTGTCTGTCTGTCTGTCTGTCTGTCTGTGTCTGTCTGTCTGTCTGTGTCTGTCTGTCTGTGTCTGTCTGTCTGTCTGTCTGTGTCTGTCTGTCTGTGTCTGTCTGTGTCTGTCTGTCTGTGTCTGTCTGTCTGTCTGTCTGTCTGTCTGTCTGTCTGTCATCCTGTCATCCATCCATCCATCCATCCATCCATCCATCCAGGAAGAGGCTGGCTGGGGTACAGATCTTAAAAGGAGGTTGAGATGCTGTCCACAGGAAGAGGCTGGCATACTGGTCCCTGGAGGGTTAGATCCTGGTCCCAGCAGGTGGGATGCTGATCATTCGAGGGTGAGCTACTGTTCTCAGCAGGGGGGTGGTGATATGCTGTGCTCAGCAGGAGTGATAATATCGCCCCCTGGAGGGTGGGATGCTGGTGTCCGCAGGAGGGTATGATTTGCTGGTCGATGTAGGTGGGTAAGATATGTGTCCCTGCAGGAAGATATGATATCCTGGACTCTGCATGAGGGTGAGAAATTGGTCCCTGGAGGGTGGGATCCTGGCCCCAGGAGGTGGCATGCTGACCTTTGGGGGGGGGGATACCGATCGAGTACAGTGTACGGCACTGGTCTTTGCAGTGCGGGGAGAGGGTCATAGCAGCCTGCTGCAGCCGCCTGCCGAGCTGCTGGTCTCAGCAGAGGGTGGGTGGGCTGCTGAGCCCTGTGACAGGCCTGCTGCGGGGTCCCAGCAGAGGGTGGGTGGGCTGCTGAGCCCTGTGACAGGCCTGCTGTGGGGTCCCAGCAGAGGGTGGGCGGGCTGCTGAGCCCTGTGACAGGCCTGCTGGGACCCCGCAGAGGGTGGGTGGGCTGCTGAGCCCTGTGACAGGCCTGCTGTGGGGTCCCAGCAGAGGGTGGGTGGGCTGCTGGGCCCTGTGACAGGCCTGCTGCGGGGTCCCAGCAGAGGGTGGGTGGGCTGCTGAGCCCTGTGACAGGCCTGCTGTGGGGTCCCAGCAGAGGGTGGGTGGGCTGCTGAGCCCTGTGACAGGCCTGCTGTGGGGTCCCAGCAGAGGGTGGGTGGGCTGCTGAGCCCTGTGACAGGCCTGCTGTGGGGTCCCAGCAGAGGGTGGGTGGGCTGCTGACCCCTGTGACAGGCCTGCTGTGGGGTCCCAGCAGAAAGTGGGTGGGCTGCTGAGCCCTGTGACAGGCCTGCTGTGGGGTCCCAGCAGAGGGTGGGTGGGCTGCTGACCCCTGTGACAGGCCTGCTGTGGGGTCCCAGCAGAGGGTGGGTGGGCTGCTGAGCCCTGTGACAGGCCTGCTGTGGGGTCCTAGCAGAGGGTGGGTGGGCTGCTGAGCCCTGTGACAGGCCTGCTGTGGGGTCCCAGCAGAGGGTGGGTGGGCTGCTGAGCCCTGTGACAGGCCTGCTGTGGGGTCCCAGCAGAGGGTGGGTGGGCTGCTGAGCCCTGTGACAGGCCTGCTGTGGGGTCCCAGCAGAGGGTGGGTGGGCTGCTGGGCCCTGTGACAGGCCTGCTGGGACCCCGCAGAGGGTGGGTGGGCTGCTGAGCCCTGTGACAGGCCTGCTGTGGGGTCCCAGCAGAGGGTGGGCGGGCTGCTGAGCCCTGTGACAGGCCTGCTGTGGGGTCCCAGCAGAGGGTGGGTGGGCTGCTGGGTCCTGTGACAGGCCTGCTGTGGGGTCCCAGCAGAGGGTGGGTGGGCTGCTGGGCCCTGTGACAGGCCTGCTGCGGGGTCCCAGCAGAGGGTGGGTGGGCTGCTGAGCCCTGTGACAGGCCTGCTGTGGGGTCCCAGCAGAGGGTGGGTGGGCTGCTGAGCCCTGTGACAGGCCTGCTGCGGGGTCCCAGCAGAGGGTGGGTGGGCTGCTGAGCCCTGTGACAGGCCTGCTGCGGGGTCCCAGCAGAGGGTGGGTGGGCTGCTGAGCCCTGTGACAGGCCTGCTGTGGGGTCCCAGCAGAGGGTGGGTGGGCTGCTGACCCCTGTGACAGGCCTGCTGTGGGGTCCCAGCAGAGGGTGGGTGGGCTGCTGAGCCCTGTGACAGGCCTGCTGTGGGGTCCCAGCAGAGGGTGGGTGGGCTGCTGACCCCTGTGACAGGCCTGCTGTGGGGTCCCAGCAGAGGGTGGGTGGGCTGCTGAGCCCTGTGACAGGCCTGCTGTGGGGTCCCAGCAGAGGGTGGGTGGGCTGCTGAGCCCTGTGACAGGCCTGCTGTGGGGTCCCAGCAGAGGGTGGGTGGGCTGCTGGGCCCTGTGACAGGCCTGCTGGGACCCCGCAGAGGGTGGGTGGGCTGCTGAGCCCTGTGACAGGCCTGCTGTGGTGTCCCCGTAGAGGGTGGACGGGCTGCTGAGCCCTGTGACAGGCCTGCTATGGGGTCCCAGCAGAGGGTGGGTGGGCTGCTGGGCCCTGTGACAGGCCTGCTGTGGGGTCCCAGCAGAGGGTGGGTGGGCTGCTGGGCCCTGTGACAGGCCTGCTGCGGGGTCCCAGCAGAGGGTGGGTGGGCTGCTGAGCCCTGTGACAGGCCTGCTGTGGGGTCCCAGCAGAGGGTGGGTGGGCTGCTGAGCCCTGTGACAGGCCTGCTGCGGGGTCCCAGCAGAGGGTGGGTGGGCTGCTGAGCCCTGTGACAGGCCTGCTGCGGGGTCCCAGCAGAGGGTGGGTGGGCTGCTGAGCCCTGTGACAGGCCTGCTGTGGGGTCCCAGCAGAGGGTGGGTGGGCTGCTGAGCCCTGTGACAGGCCTGCTGTGGGGTCCCAGCAGAGGGTGGGTGGGCTGCTGAGCCCTGTGACAGGCCTGCTGTTGGGTCCCAGCAGAGGGTGGGTGGGCTGCTGAGCCCTGTGACAGGCCTGCTGTGGGAAGCGACGCCGCCGCAGCGCCGTGATTTAATAGAAAAGTGAAATAAAACGACCCTGCTCTTCAGAAGGAAAGAGCTGCAGTTAATTATTCTCCCCATAGAGCAGAAGACAGACCCCCCCCCATCCCTCCAGCTCGCTCCTAGAGACAGTGTCTCCCTCCCTCGCCCCCCCCCCCTTCTCCCGGAGACGCAGTCCACCAGGGGCGCGGGGCTGGGGATGGGGTTTTCTCACTCCCCTTCAGTGCTCACAACTTGCCAGGCGGTGAGCGCGGTGCCTGCGGCCGCAGCAGCGCATTTCATCCAGGCTCGTGCTCACTAGACGCGCATTTCACCCACCCTGCCCTGCCCGGAGGAGCGACCTTTCCATCTCCTGCTGCCCGAGGTTGGCATTTCATCCGGCATTCAGCTGCTCGAAGGGACATCTCACCCCATAGGTAACCCTACCCATCTCCTGCTGCCTGGAGGGTCTTCTCACTACCTCTGCTGGTTAAAGGAGCATTTCACCCAACATCTTATCTCACGCCTTGCTGCCTGAGGTACGATCTCTCCCCTCCTCCTGCAGGCGGAAGTGGCATCTCACTCCCCAGCTCCAGCTGTCTGAGGGAACCTCTCATCTCACCTGCTGCCTCATAAAGGGACATCTCTCCTCATCTTTGGGTACCTGGAGCAGCACATCTCTCCATTCACTGCTGTCCGAGAGAACATCTCACCGTGATCCCTGCCTTGTGGGGCATTTCACCCCATCTCCTGCCTCACTAGCCCCAACTCCTGGTACCCAAGGCAGTGGCCAACGCTGTCTCCCACAGTTTTGAGGAGCATCTCACAACATCTACTGCTAGTAGGGTATCTCGCCACATCTGCGGCTGAAGGGTATCTCACCACATCTGCTCCCAAGAAGGGTATCTCTCCACACCTGCTGCTAGAAGGGTATCTCACCACATCTGCGGCTGAAGGGTATCTCACCACAGCTGCTCCTAAGAAGGGTATCTCTCCACACCTGCTGCTAGAAGGGTATCTCACCACAGCTGCTGCTAGAGGAGTATCTCACCACATCTGCTCCCAAGAAGGGTATCTCGCCACATCTGCGGCTGAAGGGTATCTCACCACATCTGCTCCCAAGAAGGGTATCTCACCACATCTGCGGCTGAAGGGTATCTCGCCACATCTGCGGCTGAAGGGTATCTCACCACATCTGCTCCCAAGAAGGGTATCTCACCACATCTGCGGCTGAAGGGTATCTCACCACAGCTGCTGCTAGAGGAGTATCTCACCACATCTGCTCCTAAGAAGGGTATCTCTCCACACCTGCTGCTAGAAGGGTATCTCACCACAGCTGCTGCTAGAGGAGTATCTCACCACATCTGCTCCCAAAAAGGGAATCTCACCACACCTGCTGCTAGAAAGGTATCTCACCACAGCTGCTGCTAGAGGAGTATCTCACCACATCTGCTCCCAAGAAGGGTATCTCGCCACATCTGGGGCTGAAGGGTATCTCACCACAGCTGCTGCTAGAGGAGTATCTCACCACATCTGCTCCCAAAAAGGGAATCTCACCACACCTGCTGCTAGAAAGGTATCTCACCACAGCTGCTGCTAGAGGAGTATCTCACCACATCTGCTCCCAAGAAGGGTATCTCGCCACATCTGCGGCTGAAGGGTATCTCACCACAGCTGCTGCTAGAGGAGTATCTCACCACATCTGCTCCCAAGAAGGGTATCTCACCACACCTGCTGCTAGAAAGGTATCTCACCACATCTGCTGACAGGAAGGGCATCTTACTACATCTGCTGCTGAAGGGTATCCCACCACATCTGCTGCTGAAGGGTATCTCACCACATCTGCTGTTTAAGGCATTCTCACCACATCTGGTGCTAGAAGGGTATCTCACCACATCTGCTGCTGGATGGTATCTCTCCACATCTGCTGCTGAAGGGAGTCTCACCACATCTGCTGCTGAAGGGAGTCTCACCACATCTGCTGCTGAAGGGAGTCTCACCACATCTGCTGCTGAAGGGCATCTCACCACATTTGCTGCTAGAAGGGTATCTCACCACCTCTGCTGCTGGATGGTATCTCTCCACATCTGCTCCTATAGAAATGAGCATCTCACCCAACTGCCTACAGCAGCATCTCATTCCTTGTGCTTAAGGTAGCATCTTACCCTGATGCCAGCCACCTCCATCTGCTGCAGGCCGGTGAGCCTCTCGCCCCATACATCGCCTGCCCCCCAGGTGTGTATCTCATCCCATCTCTTGCCGTCCGAGGAATATCTCTCCTGCTAACATTTCACCCATCTGCAGTTGCACAAATCAGCATCTCGCGCCATCTCAAGCAAACCAAAGCGCATTCTCACCTCATCGTCTGCTTCCTGGGGAGCATCTCACCTCTGCTGCTGTGCTGGGAAGCATCTCACCCACCTGCTGATCAGGGCATTCCACTCTTTCCACAGGGCAAAATCTCCTTCCACCCCCTGCTGGCTAGAGGAGCATCTCACCTCCTGTGCTGTCGTATAAAGGATCATCTCACCCCTTTGCCCTCCACCTGTGGGTAGCACCTCGTTCATTCTTTGCTACCCGGAGCTAGACCTCGCCGGATGGAACATCTCACTCCATCACCCCCCTAGGATCACATCTCCCCACGCCTGCGGTGGAAGGATCGGGCTCTGGAGAGGACAGAGGTGAGTCGCAGGTAAACTGGAGGGATGAGGGGAGGTGTGTGAGAGGGGATGGAGAGGGGATGAAAGAGAGAGGTTGAACGAGAGAAGAGAGCATGAACATAGAACAGAGTCTGCATTTGTTTATGCTGTGTCCGAAGATGGCTTCCTATTGAACCTGTGTATGTGATTTCATTGGGGAAGTAACTGGTTAACAGTAGGCCTGGGCGGGAAATTCTGTTCCATTCGCGGAGTTTGCAGAATTTGGGTAATTTCGCGTCCTGCGTGTTTGCGGAATTTCTGCGTGTTCGCGGAGATTTTTTACCGTTTTGCAGAGATTTGCGTAACGCGATTACGCACATTCCGCCCACCCCTAGTAAACAGATTAAGGTAAGCCCTCGCCTTGTATTTTTCGGGCTCAACCAAGAAGAAGGCGACCGGATAAATTCAGCCTTCTCCAAGTTTATCTTTTTTGTGGTTTTGCTGGCGAGGCGAGAGATATGTAGGCTTTGGAAGTCTGAAGGTCCCCCATCCTTTGCTGAGTGCCTCAAAAGTATCTCCTATAGGAGCCAGTCTGATATGGCCTGTGACCCAAGGAGTCGGGATGAGATCTGGACAATGTTGGTGGACTGGAGAGGGAAGATGATTGGGTCCCATGATTAAGCCAAACATGCGGTCGGTCCTGGCCTCTCCTGGGTTGTGGTCCCCTTCGTAAAGGAGATGGAAGTGGAAACAGCAGGATTCTTGCAGGGAAATGCTCTCTTTCTCCTCCTTAGCTTCTGAGGGATAAGAGTAATCCTAGCAAGAGAGTTGGCAAAGTGAGGACAAAAAAACAAACAAAAAAACAACCCAGAGTACACGAGAGAGAAAAACAGCGAATGGAACGGATTACAGAGCTAAAGAGAGAGAATAGAGCAGGGGGTGAATGTTTGACAATGTTCAGTATTCCGTCCATCATCTTTTTGTGTTGCTACTTTTAAGAAAAGGGACCATGCCAGTGACTGGAAACAAGTTCCCTAAACTGGGAGAGGGTGCCAGAGATCGGGAGAGAGTGCCAGAGATTGGGAGAGAGCAACAGGTTCTTATGGAGGGGAAGATTGGGAGAGAGAGTGCCAGAGATTGGGAGAGAGCAGCAGGTTTTTACGGAGGTAAAGATTGGGAGAGAGAGTGGCAGAGATTGGGAGAAAGAGTGCAAGAGATTGGGGGAGAGAGTGCCAGAAATTGGGAGATAGAGTGGCAGAGATTGGAAACAAGTTCCATAAACTGAGAGAGAGTGACAGGTTCTTATGGAGGCGAAGATAGATAGATAGATAGAGAGAGAGAGAGAGAGAGAGAGAGAGAGAGATTGGAAACAAGTTCCATAAACTGGGAAGAGTGCCAGAGATTGGGAGAGAGTGACAGGTTCTTATGGAGGCGAAGCTTGGGAGAGAGAGAGAGAGAGAGAGAGAGAGAAAGTGACAGAGACTGGGCGAGAGAGTGCTAGAGATTGGAAACAAGTTCCATAAACTGGGAGAGAGTGACAGGTTCTTATGGAGGCGAAGATTGGGAGAGAGTGCAAGAGTTTGAGAGAGAGAGAGTGCCAGAGATTGGAAACAAGTTCCATAAACAGGAAGAGAGTGTCCGAGATTGGGAGAAAGAGAGCCAGAGATTGGGAGAGTGCCCTGAAATGTGAGAGTGTGAATGCCAGATATTGGGAGAGAGTGCCAGATATTGAGAGAGAGAGAGATTGGGTGAGTGTGTGCCAGAGATAGGGAGAGCGAGAGTGTTAGAGACTTGCAGAGAAAGAGTGCGAGAGATTGGGAGAGAGAGGGTGTTTGTGCGCCAAAGAATAGGAGAGTGTCAGAGATAGAGAGAGAACGAGCGAGTGTGGGCCGGAGATTGGGAGAGAGAGGGATAGAGTGCCAAGATTGGGAAAGAGAGGGTGCTAGAAACTAAGAGAAAGAGAGAGAGTGCCACAGATTAGGAGAGAAGGTGACTGAGTGCCAGAAAGATAGTGAGCCATTTGGGAGAGAGAGTGTGTGGGAAAGAGATTAGGGAGAGAGAGAGCAGAGATTTGGAGGGAGAAAGAGAGAGACATATTTGGAGAGGGAGTGAGGGACCGAGATTAGGAGAGAGAGAGAGGCAGAAGTGGGGCGAGAGAGCGCCGGAGATGGCTGGGATCTTATTTTACGGATGAAAAGATCTTGCCAGCGACAGCTTCAAAGTGCGAGAGCGTCAGTGTGTGGGAGAGAGCGTCGGCTCTTGGGGGCGGAACCCAGGGGTGCGGAGTGCTTGAGATTGAAGGAGTGCCGGAGGGGGCTGGGGTGTTTAAAGAATGGGACTCAACCCCCGGGAGTGTAAAATCTTGCCAGAGACTGATGGGTCGAGAGCGCCGTGCATTAGAAGAGAGTGCTGGGGGCAGTGACCGAGGTAAGGAGAGAGTGACAGTGCTCGGCAGTTAGTGTAACGACCATTGAGAGAGAGAGAGAGAGAGAGAGAGGCAGGTGATGAGAGAGAGCGCTGCAGAGAGGCAGGCGTTCAAGAGACAGGCAGTGTGAGACGACAGCCCCCATGCCGGGGATTCCCTGAGTCACAGAAACGACGCGCCTGCCTCGCAGCACTGGACTGCCAGACACAGCGCTCCGGCACTGAGGAGACAGACGGACACTGCGAGGCACAGGTAAAGAGACAGCGGCGCACCATGATAAACCGAGGCACGCAGAGCGAAAGACAGGCAGCACCGACACAAAGAGACAGACAACCAGGCAGAGTCACACAAACACTACACAAAAGCACGCTAGCCGTGCATGTATCACCCACAGGCATACGTGCAGGCACACACATACAAACCAGTACGCAGGCACACAGACATCCACACACACGAACTCCAGACATATATACATGACTGTACAGACAGGCATACACAGCGCGCACACATTCGCGCCAAGAGGCAGACACACAGGCTGCCACACACATACACACAGACCACGAACATTTATATATCTACACACACACACACACACACACACACACACACGTGGGAACACACACATACACGGCGCACAGGCAAGTATACAGACTGCTATACACACACCACGAACATAAATCCATCCAGACCTATGTGGGTAAACACACACGC
Source organism: Lissotriton helveticus (assembly GCF_964261635.1). Taxonomy (NCBI): domain Eukaryota; kingdom Metazoa; phylum Chordata; class Amphibia; order Caudata; family Salamandridae; genus Lissotriton; species Lissotriton helveticus. Next base: position 821,997,214 of record NC_136073.1, read on the forward strand.
ATTATACAAGCCAACAGGCAGGCACGCGGACAGCCGCACACAAACCATGGACATGTGTTTGCATCCAGGCACACACACTCCCTGCGCGCACACGTACAAGCAGGCACACAGACCTGTGCGTGTCCTGGCAGCAGCGCCTCCCCTCCCCTCGCTGACAGCGCAGTGACAGCAGCGCCCCCTCCTCGGTGACCGTGTCTCTGCTCCCCACAGGCTCCTGCGGCCGCACCGCCCCCGCAGCCGGTGATGGAGGCGCCCGGGTGCCTGCGGCTGTCCCTCGGCCTCGTCCTGCTGCTGCTGCCGCCAGGTAAGAAACACGCTGTGTTTACTGTGGGTGATGTCAGTCAGTGAGGGATATTTTCTGTGGGTTATGTCAGTCGTTGAGGGATATTTTCTGTGGGTTATGTCAGTCGTTGAGGGATATTTTCTGTGGGTTATGTCAGTCGTTGAGGGATATTTTCGGTCACTGAGGGATATTTTCTGTGGGTTATGTCAGTCGTTGAGGGATAATTTCTGTGGGTTATGTCAGTCGTTGAGGGATATTTTCTGTAGGTTATGTCAGTCATTGAGGGATATTTTCTGTGGGTTATGTCAGTCATTGAGGGATATTTTCTGTCACTGAGGGATATTTTCTGTGGGTTATGTGTCGTTGAGGGATATTTTCTGTGGGTTATGTCAGTCATTGAGGGATATTTTCTGTGGGTCATGTCAGTCACTGAGGGATATTTTCTGTGGGTTATGTCAGTCATTGAGAGATATTTTCTGTCACAGAGGGATATTTTCTGTGGGTTATGTCAGTCATTGAGGGATATTTTCTGTGGGTTATGTCAGTCATTGAGGGATATTTTCTGTCACTGAGGGATATTTTCTGTGGGTTATGTGTCGTTGAGGGATATTTTCTGTGGGTTATGTCAGTCATTGAGGGATATTTTCTGTGGGTCATGTCAGTCACTGAGGGATATTTTCTGTGTATTATGTCAGTCATTGAGGGATATTTTCTGTCACCAAGGGATATTTTCTGTGGGTTATGTCAGTCATTGAGGGATATTTCCTGTCACTCAGGGATATTTTCTGTGGGTTATGTCAGTCATTGAGGGATATTTTCTTTCACTGACGGATATTTTCTGTGGGTTGTGTCAGTCATTGAGGGATATTTTCTGTCACTGAGGGATATTTTCTGTGGGTTATGTCAGTCGTTGAGGGATATTTTCTGTGGGTTATGTCAGTCATTGAGGGATATTTTCTGTGGGTTATGTCAGTCACTGAGGGATATTTTCTGTGGGTTATGTCAGTCATTGAGAGATATTTTCGGTCACTGAGGGATATTTTCTGTGGGTTATGTCGGTCATTGAGGGATATTTTCTGTGGGTTATGTCAGTCATTGAGGGATATTTTGTGTCACTGAGGGATATTTTCTGTAGGTTATGTCAGTCGTTGAGGGATATTTTCTGTGGGTTATGTCAGTCATTGAGGGATATTTTCTGTGGGTTATGTCAGTCATTGAGGGATATTTTCTGTGGGTTATGTCAACATTGAGCAATATTTTCTGTCACAGAGGGATATTTTCTGTGGGTTATGTCAGTCATTGAGGGATATATTCTGTCACTGAGGAATATTTTCTGTGGGTTATGTCAGTCATGGAGGGATATTTTCTGTCACAGAGGGATATTTTCGGTGGGTTATGTCAGTCATTGAGGGATATTTGTGGGTTATGTCAACATTGAGGGATATTTTCTGTCACTGAGGGATATTTTCTATGGGTTATGTCAACATTGAGGGATATTTTCTGTCACTGAGGGATATTTTCTGTGGGTTATTTCAGTCATTGAGGGATATTTTCTGTGGGTTATGTCAGTCATTGAGGGATATTTTCTGTGGGTTATGTCAACATTGAGGAATATTTTCTGTCACTGAGGGATATTTTCTGTGGGTTATGTCAGTCATTGAGGGATATTTTCTGTCACTGAGGGATATTTTCTGTGGGTTATGTCAGCCATTGAGGGATATTTTCTGTGGGTTATGTCAACATTGAGGGATATTTTCTGTCACTGAGGGATATTTTCTATGGGTTATATCAGTCATTGAGGGATATTTTCTGTCACGAAGGGATATTTTCTGTGGGTTATGTCAGTCATTGAGGGATATTTTCTGTGGGCTATGTCAACATTGAGTGATATTTTCTGTCACTGAGGGATATTTTCTGTGGGTTATGTCAGTCATTGAGGGATATTTTCTGTCACGGAGGGATATTTTCTGTGGGTTATGTCAGTCATTGAGGGATATTTGCTGTCACTGAGGGATATTTTCTGTGGGTTATGTCAGCCATTGAGGGATATTTTCTGTGGGTTATGTCAACATTGAGGGATATTTTCTGTCACTGAGGGATATTTTCTGTGGGTTATGTCAGTCATTGAGGGATATTTTCTGTCACGGAGGCATATTTTCTGTGGGTTATGTCAGTCATTGAGGGATATTTTCTGTGGGTTATGTCAGTCATTGAGGGATATTTTCTGTGGGTTATGTCAACATTGAGGGATATTTTCTGTCACGGAGGGATATTTTCTGTGGGTTATGTCAGTCATTGAGGGATATTTTCTGTGGGTTATGTCAGTCATTGAGGGATATTTTCTGTGAGTTATGTCAACATTGAGGGATATTTTCTGTCACGGAGGGATATTTTCTGTGGGTTATGTCAGCCATTGAGGGATATTATCTGTGGGTTATGTCAACATTGAGGGATATTTTCTGTCACTGAGGGATATTTTCTGTGGGTTATGTCAGTCATTGAGGGATATTTTCTGTCACAGAGGGATATTTTCTGTGGGTTATGTCAGTCATTGAGGGATATTTTCTGTCACTGGGTGATATTTTCTGTGGGTAAAGTCAGTCGTTGAGGGAAATTTTCTGTGGGTTATGTCAGTCGTTAAGGGATATTTTCTGGGGGTCGTGTCAGTCGTTGAGGGATATTTTCTGTGGGTTATGTCAGTCATTGAGGGATATTTTCTGTGGGTTATGTCAGTCATTGAGAGATATTTTCGGTCACTGAGGGATATTTTCTGTGGGTTATGTCAGTCTTTGAGGGATATTTTGTGTCACTGAGGGATATTTTCTGTAGGTTATGTCAGTCATTGAGGGATATTTTCTGTGGGTTATGTCAGTCATTGAGGGATATTTTCTGTAGGTTATGTCAGTCATTGAGGGATATTTTCTGTGGGTTATGTCAGTCATTGAGGGATATTTTCTGTGGGTTATGTCAGTCATTGAGGGATATTTTCTGTGAGTTATGTCAACATTGAGGGATATTTTCTGTCACGGAGGGATATTTTCTGTGGGTTATGTCAGCCATTGAGGGATATTATCTGTGGGTTATGTCAACATTGAGGGATATTTTCTGTCACTGAGGGATATTTTCTGTGGGTTATGTCAGTCATTGAGGGATATTTTCTGTCACAGAGGGATATTTTCTGTGGGTTATGTCAGTCATTGAGGGATATTTTCTGTCACTGGGTGATATTTTCTGTGGGTAAAGTCAGTCGTTGAGGGAAATAATTTTCTGTGGGTTATGTCAGTCGTTAAGGGATATTTTCTGGGGGTCGTGTCAGTCGTTGAGGGATATTTTCTGTGGCGTATGTCAGTCATTGAGGGATATTTTCTGTGGGTTATGTCAGTCATTGAGAGATATTTTCGGTCACTGAGGGATATTTTCTGTGGGTTATGTCAGTCTTTGAGGGATATTTTGTGTCACTGAGGGATATTTTCTGTAGGTTATGTCAGTCGTTGAGGGATATTTTCTGTGGGTTATGTCAGTCGTTGAGGGATATTTTCTGTGGGTTATGTCAGTCATTGAGGGATATTTTCTGTGGGTTATGTCAACATTGAGCGATATTTTCTGTCACGGAGGGATATTTTCTGTGGGTTATGTCAGTCATTGAGGGATATATTCTGTCACTGAGGGATATTTTCTGTGGGTTATGTCAGTCATTGAGGGATATTTTCTGTCACAGAGGGATATTTTCGGTGGGTTATGTCAGTCATTGAGGGATATTTGTGGGTTATGTCAACATTGAGGGATATTTTCTGTCACGGAGGGATATTTTCTGTGGGTTATGTCAGTCATTGAGGGATATTTTCTGTGGGTTATGTCAACATTGAGGGATATTTTCTGTCACTGAGGGATATTTTCTGTGGGTTATGTCAGTCAATGAGGGATATTTTCTGTCACAGAGGGATATTTTCTGTGGGTTATGTGAGTCATTGAGGGATATTTTCTGTCACTGAGGGATATTTTCTGTGGGTTATGTCAGCCATTGAGGGATATTTTCTGTGGGTTATGTCAATCAATGAGGGATATTTTCTGTGGGTTATGTCAACATTGAGGGATATTTTCTGTCACAGACGGCTATTTTCTGTGGGTTATGTCAGTCATTGAGGGATATTTTCTGTGGGTTATGTCAACATTGAGGGATATTTTCTGTCACTGAGGGATATTTTCTGTGGGTTATGTCAGTCATTGAGGGATATTTTCTGTGGGTTATGTCAGTCGTTGAGGGATATTTTCTGTCACTGAGGAATATTTTCTGTGGGTTATGTCAGTCATTGAGGGATATTTTCTGTGGGTTATGTCAGTCATTGAGGGATATTTTCTGTCACTGAGGGATATTTTCTGTGGGTTATGTCAGCCATTGAGGGATATTTTCTGTGGGTTATGTCAATCATTGAGGGATATTTTCTGTGGGTTATGTCAACATTGAGGGATATTTTCTGTCACAGACGGCTATTTTCTGTGGGTTATGTCAGTCATTGAGGGATATTTTCTGTGGTTTATGTCAACATTGAGGGATATTTTCTGTCACTGAGGGATATTTTCTGTGGGTTATGTCAGTCATTGAGGGATATTTACTGTGGGTTATGTCAGTCGTTGAGGGATATTTTCTGTCACTGAGGAATATTTTCTGTGGGTTATGTCAGTCATTGAGGGATATTTTCTGTGGGTGATGTCAGTCATTGAGGGATATTTTCTGTCACTGAGGGATATTTTCTGTGGGTAATGTCAGCCATTGAGGGATATTTTCTGTGGGTTATGTCAGTCGTTGAGGGACTGGAGCAGTGGTCCTTAGCCCCCCACAACCACCCCACCTCTCGAAGACCACTCTCACCTCCTGGGACATCTGCCCACTCTGGAGGATTGCAGTCCCCCCCCAATCCAAAACAACCTGCCCCGGGAGGTTAAAGCTGCCCCCTCCAGGACAGACGGACCCATGGACAGAAAACCCTCAGTCATGGTTGTGAAATCTTCTGGGTCTGCACTTCATCCGTACAGAAAGGGGCTGAGTTAGGGGGGCTCGGAAGGGGCGTTGGCTGCGGGATGCATGCCCTCCCCGTTCTAGTCGGGCATAGAGGGGTGCCCATGGACCTGCCTGCCCTTTCACCCTGGGGTCAGATGCTCCTGTCTGTTTATGGTGGTTGATTGCCATCCCTGGCAGCGGGCAGTGGCAGGTGATTGACAGCTATCCCAATTTTTGTTATTTACCGAGAGTCATCACCATAACCTGAGTAGGTTTGATTGACACTGGGGGGCACTAACGGCTGGCACTGGGCACCTGTGTGTGTCTTTCACTGGTCATTAGAGTGAAAGGGGCACTGGTGCCCACTGTGAACATATAAACCTGTTGGGCACTTTGAGGGTCAGGCAAAGATTGGCAGAACCAATATCTGACGTAAGTGGTCAGCGAGGGACTGGACTTGAAGCCTGCACTGGAGGATACTGCACGGTGCTGGCACTCGTAGGCAGTGTGGAAAACTGGCTTCAGTGGGCAATTAGGGAAGCTGGAATGGGGTGAGGCTTTGTGCACCCAGACAAAGTTCCTCTGTTTCCTATGTTTAAAAAAAAAATCAATTATTAAATAAGAGTTCTGTAGGTCTGGGCAGTGAACTCCCCTCCGTTCGCGGAGTTTACAGAGTTTTTCTCGCTCCGTGGACCGCGCATAGTTCTGAGAAACTCTGCTCCGCAGACCAGAGTTTTTTCCTCACTTGCCAATGTTAAGTTGGGGAGTGCAAGTGAGGAAAATCTTACTCCAGACCACCTCTCGGTGAGATGTCTCAACGTGGGCGGTCCCAGAAGGTCGCTACCGCTCACATTGAGAAACGTTCTGTTCGCGTTGAGGACGCTGCCGTTCGAGTAGAACTTGTACGCGAGGGGCAGAAAGAAGCCGCACCCTCTTGGGATGTGCATGGTGCCTTTCACGCTGATTTTACAGCGCGCGACCAACACCTGGCACTAAAACTCAGCACGAACTGCATGACGTAACGCACTCCACCGCTTCTGAAACTCCGCGTAGTGCAACACCGGTTTTTTGGTCACTTTATGGAGTTCCACGACTACGGAAACTCCACCCAAGCCTAGAGTTCTGTCTTTTTTTGGCATCCCACATTTTGAACAAAAGCACAACTTTACAAACTATTGGTTATAATGAAGGCTTCCAGTTTTCCGTTTTTACTGATTTTTCACAGATAAATACAGACAGAAAACAATGCGCTTCCTGTCTGTATTTATTCTTAAATGCGGAAAAATACTGAAAATGGTGCTTCTTGTGAGAAACTCTCCATGCTGTCTTTTATGAATTCTAGGCAACAGCTGAGCAGACAGACAGCATGGAGGGTTAAAATACAGGATGAGATTTCCTTAAATGCAGGCATATTTTAACATATATTTGTGGTATGATGCTAACATGTACCTGTGAGTGCAGTCTTTTGTAATACTGGCTGCTTAGTTTGCTAAAACGTGACATGCATTTATGCATGAGTGCACATCGAAGAGTTATTTAAACTCAGAAATATACAATTTTACAGCTACATTTATTCTTAAAGCACAAAATAAATATGGATAAATACCAATAAGATGGCCCAAAAATAAATATGGCTGAATACAGACAGAAAAGTTAAAACACATAAATACCATGAACTGGGAGCCCTAGTTATAATGTATTATCATGGTAATATTTTAATGTTTTTTTTAATGTACATGTAATGGTTTTAACTAACTATACATAAATAAACTACTGCTACTGAATAAACTACTAATAATTTTAAAATCTGAGTGAGAGCAGCACATTTGCCTTTACATTTCTCTGCAGGAAATTCTATCCAAAAAATATTTGCCATGGCTATGTGGGCCCTTGTATCTATGCTTCATTGCAGGGATACTTCTGTTGAAGCACACAAAGGCTGTGGAAGCAAATGCCTGGCAACAGGTTTCTGTTAAGATAATATATATTTATTCTATATATATATATGTTTGCCTATAATTCAAACGTGCCCCTCTCTGTCACTAATGAGGCGGTAGCTGGATGTTTCTGTCTTCCAGGCCATGAATTTAGGGAGCAGCATCAGACTGACTCATAATCCTGTCCTAGAAGATGGATGACCTCCCTCTGTGAACTCTGACCTTTCTTTATCAACTCAGACCATTCCTGCAGCAGGTCACTTTCACAGGCAGTACTGACAATGCTAAATACCGGCATTGTTCTGCTGAGGTCGAAAGTTTTATAATTATAATACATATGTTAAAATGTCAAATAGTTGTCAAAAATGTAGGCAATAGGAATTCAAAATATAATATGACAACTTACAAATGCTCTTAAATTTTAAAAGGAATCCAGAGCCAAGATCGTTCAGTGGGTTGTGTGCTGCTGTGAAATGAATTTGCAGTTCAGAGGGTCGAATCACAACAGGGAAAGCTCAGCTCTTCATCATTCAAAGGTCATCGTAAAAACGTGCTATTAAGTTGGGTAATAAGGCCTTTTCTTAAGAAGTGAGGGACAATCTAGTTTATGAAAGTAAGCTGACAATATTACTGTTAAAGAAGAATCCGGTAACCTGTATTTAAAAAGTTTGGTGTTTTCTACCTCTAGTCACTTAAAGGGTGAGATGTCCCCCTCCCCTCCCCCCCCCCCCCCCAGATTTGTTTTTGTCAGACTGCCACAGATTTCTCCTGGAGTTAAAAAGTGACCTGATTTGATTTAACCCATTTCAAAGTAATATACTGTCCTGATCTTGAAGGAGCTAAATTTTGTTCACTTCAAAAATAAGCTTTCGCATTCCCTTTCTCCCAAAAGGTTTTTTAATTTTCACAACTTAAAATTGTGTGTGTGTAGTGAGTGGTGGTATTTTGAGTGTGATGAATATAGTTTCATACATTCCTGATATTTATTAGTTAGCCCTTAGTTGCCGCTGTTCCTCCAGTGAGTGCCCCAGGTAATGTGATTGTCCTCACATCTACAGGGTTGGCTCCTTTGTCTTCCCAACAATCTGTCTGCAGTAGGAGGATTTTTCTAGCTTCTGGTTTGAAGCTGATCATGAAACTTTCATTACACCAGCGAAGCAATTACACCCAGAGGAAGTTTGAATAATCGCACAATAATTGTTTCGGCCCCGTCCAGTTATTGGTGACTGATCCTTCCTCAGGATATTTTATTGAGGAGCAATCAATTTGCTCCATCGATGCACGGGCTGAAGGAGACAGAGGATAACTAGTCTTAGAAAAATAAATATTTTAGAAAGGTTAAATCATATTAATTGCTCCTTAAACTAGGTCTCTTTCATCCCAAGGAGCCTGTGGACCCAAAGCACAGTACTCTATAGTTTGCCGCAGTCCATGACTTTGGAGCCAGCAGGAGACTAGAAAACTTCCAGCAGCCGAGGAAGTTACTCTTAGTGGTGCACTCAGTATCAAGAAGACTGATGGTGGATGTACCCCTATTTTCAGTGTCGGACAAAGACACAAAATTGTCCGGGCACCAAAATAAAAGTGGCCCACATTAATAAAAGCATATAGTTAGGGGTACTATATGGGAAATAGTAAATATTGGCCCAAACTGCTAAAAACACAAACAACTAGCCCACAAATTGATCTGTCCGACAGGCCCATCGGGCACTGCCTGATTTCCCTATAGGCCAGTCCCACCCTGCCTATTTGTTTTGGCCCCGTATAAAAAGAGAGTTAGAAATCCAACCGGTCTTGCCTAACCTTGTCAGATGTGTGGGAAATCCAGAGAACAAACAAAGACCGCTGGGACCATTTCCAGATTTGAGGATCAATCTAAGAAGTTAGAAGTCAACACAGGCTGACCGCTTGATCTCTGTAGAACCCCTGGTGGATCCCTGGTTACTATGTATGCCGACCTTGTGTAAGCCATGCCACATGCAATGTAGTGCTGAGCCCCCGAGAAGCATGACTGCCCTTATGGAAGTTGAAGTAAACGAAAAATATGCGTGGAATGCTAGAATGATTATCAGCCCCTTCTAATACTTGGGTTGAATCCCAGGCCTTTGTTTTTTCGCCCACTACTTCAGAATAGATCCAACCATATGCATATCAGTCTTGACCCTGCTCCAATAGGAACAATCCAGCTGGAACTTCCAAGCCAGATCCTCTCTAAACCAGAACACAAGCACCCGTTGCCCAGTTTTGCCTGGTTAGGGCTCTTCAGTCGGGTGGAGCTTGTTTTCCGTGGCACATTGAGCACAGACCTCCCTTCCACTTCTGGTAGTTGATGCACCGATTGGGATTTTTCTCAAATTAGGTACCACATTAGCAAAGGATTGCTGCCATGAGCTCGACACTGGAGGACATCCTTCAGAACAGAAAAAGTTGCAACTGTCTGGGCATTAACCACTTAAACGCGGCTGCAATTCCGCCACAGCACGGCGGTTTCATTGAGTGGGCGGGGCCGGGTCGGCCAATGGATGGGTGCAGCACTACGGAGTTAGTGCTCGCGATGGCCGTAGGCCGACGGGCGCATCAAAGGAGTTGAAAAAGTTCAACCAATCGCATGACAGGTCATCTTCTGGGGAGAGTTACTCTGATGAAAGTCTATTATGTATGCTTTCTTGTGCTATCCTCAAGTGGACTCGCATCTCAGGACCCGTTGTAGCTGCCAAACATACAATTTTGTTTCTCTCCCAGCACTTCTGTAATTAGAAGGAGTTAGGTGCACCAGTGCCATCTTAACACATGGGCACGCTGGGTAGTTGCCCGAGGGCCCCATGAGCAAAGGAGCCCATGCTAATCTATGCACAGACCAGAATTGTTTGTATTGATTAATCTTTGCCGTACAGCATGTTTTTTAAAATGTCAAAACACTGATCTTGTTGGAGGTACCAATACATATACGTTTATTCTGTTGATTATTTACATTTTTATTCTTGTGAGTGGTTGTGTAGGCACGGCCCAGTGCACTGCTTTGCTCGGGGACCTATAATGCTGTTAAGATGGCCCTGGGTACACCCAAACTGTGCACTCACCCTTAGTGGCGGGAGAGGACTGTCCTGTTCCCAGGCTGTATGTAGGGCACCCTGATGGTGGATGGAAGAGGGGGTGCAATGCAGGATCCCAGGTCTGTCTACACCTGAGGGAGGTGTATACTCACCCCTTTGGTAACTCCTTGCAGACTTCCCCTCCTTTGATCCTTCACTGCCCTCTCAGAAGGGGGTGAGCTCTTTCTGGTTTGGGCTGTTCGTGGGGGCTGTGTAGAGATCAGACCCTGTGTGCGTGGCCACCAGTAGTATCTGGGTGGCATTGACGTAGGGTACACTTGGCATGTTGCACTATTCTTCATGTGTGCTGGTGTCTTGTGCAATTCTGCCTTTATGCTGATGGAGTTGCACTGACATTCCTATATGTGGGGTGTGTGATGCTTGTTGTATACTGAGGGTGTTGCAGTGATTTTCCTTTGTCCTGAAGGTGCTGGCACTTAGAGTCCTCTCAAGCAGCCTCCAGCGCCTGTTTCTCATTCCCGCCTCTCTTCTCTCTCTCTCGCTTCACCAGAGTCCCACCAGGGTGTGTACCAGAGGACCCTGCTGAAGGAGCTCATGAAAGACTACAATCCCCTGGAGAGACCAGTGGCCAACGACACCCAACCGCTTGGCGTGCACTTCACCCTCAGCCTGATGCAGATCATGGATGTGGTACGTTGAGGATTCACAAGGGTGAGGCGTGGGTGGCAGTCCCTGTTCAGGGGTGGGTCTGGTCGCCATTGTTTAAAGTGCAGAAAGCAACAACCGGATAGACCAAAGGCGGACTAGGAAGCCGCACTTCACTGCTGTGTTCCTTCTATAATAGTTTGTTATAGAGTCTATAGGCGTGTGCACATGCAACTCCTTCGCCCGTCGTTGTTGGGTGCAAACTGCGAAGCAGATCAGGAAGTAGATGATTATGGAGCGGGGCACCACTAGATTGTCTTTTCCCAATGATATAGACGGACAAAATACCTTTGTATTTAATTTCCTTAATTTCAATGATAACATAGGCTCCAGCCAACGCGTTTCATTCAATATGGATTGAACTTCATCAGGGCTTTGACGCATATATAAGGCGTCCTCTCTCTGGGCCGGATTCTCATTAAGCAGTAGTTATTGTAGTGAGGAAAGTGGTAAGCGGAAGAGAATTCTCGTTGTGAATCTGCCCATTTTGATGAATAAGCTTCCGCCTATAATGGACTTTAAAAACTCCAGACAGGTTGCGAAGTTTGAGGTTGGTCCTTTTGATAGGACCATTCAAATTGGCTACTGGCAGCCAATCAAAATTACTGACCGACCTCACCCTCCAACTCCCTATGCCCCCCTCGCTGGCAGACTTCAGAAAGAAACTCATGACCTGGCTCTTTGATGGAGGCACATCGCCCAGCTACCCCTAGGGGCGACAGTGTCACGCTTTACAAATGCTGATTGATTGATTCGTGTTTTCCAATCCTCTCCTCGGAGGTGGTCGAGGAATAGGAAGGGAGCATCTCCTGCATTCACAAGCATTCATCACCCCCCAGGCCAGTAAAAGCCGCATTGTGTTGTAATTGTATTCATAGAGCACTCAGTATCGCGGGTGAGGCGTTGAAGCGCTCTTTGTGCAAATAAATGCATTTTTATGTATTTAACGATTGCAACTGTTTCATGTTACTATACATGTTATTGATTTTGTCCATTCTTTCAGTCTAGGTTTCTTTTGGTAAATTGTCAGTCCCTTAGGTAGAGTCTGTTGCTATGAGGTCTAGTTGAGAGCTTGGATTATAGTCCAGAAGTTTGATAAATTTAAATATCCTATTGTGGAATGAGAAAAAAATAAATCTTCTGTCAACCTGAAATATGAGATTATTTTACAGTTAAAAAAAGCATATATTATGTTATTGATTTCATATATTGCGTACAGTAAATACCTGAGTGCCAATACAATATTGCTCAATTGCTATATTTTCTACCAAGTGGCACAGCCATATATGACTGTGAGGAGGAGTTATGTTGTACAAATAGATCATTTTGAAATTGTGATTTAATGGTTGCATTTTCAAGGAAAATCAATACGCCTTGACATGAGATAGTGCGCTCCTGTCTAGTCGACAGTGTGACCGCCAATCAATTCGTGAGGTCTTTGGCATCAATAGAGATCTATGCACTATGTTAAAATTAGTTTGTGTTGTGTGTCCGGCAGTAGAAGAACCTATTGTGTCTATCCATATTTATTAAGATTTTTGTTTCACTACATTTGTGTCATTACACATCTCATAGCCAGTTTCACCATAGCAAGGCCCCTTGATCACTATTAAAGGATAAAATGTGTTTCAAAAACAAAACTCTTTTTTTCAATTTTTTGTAAAATGTTGTACAAATTAGAACCCTAGAAGCGTAAAGCCATGTTGGCTGTGTAGATCATAATATCTTGGTGTACTATATGTTGTATGTTCGCTGCCTGCAATGGTAAATTTGTCTTGTAGTTCAGTAAACGGCCTACGTTGCCTTTAAATATTAGAGCCGAGTTTACAATTATTCTTCTATGGGCCAATAAGTCTGTATGATATGATCTTTGTCTATTGCCCTTCTTGTCTCGGCATTGTGCCATAGTGATGAAGTGTTGCCCATTATTTGCCCAACTTGGGTAATGCTTGTCTTGTTGTCTCTAGCCTTGGTCTTGCTTGATTTTTTTCAGTTTTTCTTCACGACAAGGGGAGGCAGTGGCTAACAAATATCTATCAGATATGATAGGTTCACTGAGTACTATCCTTTAATACGGGAATGCTCCCCCGTCTAAGGTAGAGTTTTAATTCGGCATGCCTAGTCAGTTCTATACTTCTCTAGTTGTGAGTCATGCTTCTCAATTCTGGGGTTTTTGTTTAACCGGGAAGGAAGTTAAGGATTCTCATAATTTCGGAGAAGAAATATTTTGGGTGCTCTAATGGAATGATGCATTCGATGTACCAAAAAATTGAGCTAGTTTCACAGCGGTTATGTCTTTCCTAGTCCATCACAAAAGAAATAGAGAGGCCCGTTTATTGAATTTTAAGGCATAACTAAGATTTGGTCATGTATTGCTTGCCGCCCTATACATATAGAATAATATTTTTAGAGGGGACTAATAATTTATATTTTTTTGTTGACTATTCATATAACTTCTAGTTTGTTTTATTTATGAATTTTGATTATTCTAGTGCAAGAAGGAAGCAGAGGGGGTTTTATGAACCACCTTGCTTCTTGTCTTGAAACAGACGCGTGACTTGGAATTTGGGACCCTTGATACAAACGCTTACAGTAGGGGAGAATGGTTTCATCACTTTATAAAATTTGTTTAAAACTCAAAAGCTCCAATGGGCAGAAACAGAAAAGAATAGGATATTGGGGATCAAACGCAAAAATAGGAATAATTGTGTTCTTAGTGGTCATTTTTATTGAGGGAAAATAGTCTGTTATCACAAGATAGCTTACTTTTTTTTTTGTCCTCATCTCACCTTGGCACGTACAAATGAACACTCGCAACCCACTGTCCGTCCTGGGCGCCCCGGGTTGAAGTTCTTGCTGTACCCAGAGCCGACCCGGCTACCCCTTTATTCCGGGGCCAGGTGTAATCATTGGACAGTTTCGGGGTTTCTTACCAACCTCATTTCCTTGGCCCATTCCATCAGAGGTTGCCATACTGCGCTGTTCCTATTGTGTGCTATACTAGTTTCTAGGCGTGCTGTTCTTAGTACAGATTGAACCCATTTTTCATGCAGGGGAGGGGTGACATCCTTCCAGACTTTACAAATTTCCCTACGTGCAATTAAGATAAGAGTAAAAAAATAAAGCTACCTGTGTCTCCCTTAACCCATTTGTGAGATTAGTATCCAACCCGAAAAAAAACCCTTGCAGTGTTAAGACTAAATTTCATCTTAAAGACACTCTCCAGTGTCCTCTCAATAGTAGCCCAAAAAGGGCCAATCATAGGGCACTCATAGAAGACATGGATATCGTCAGCCTCTGACATCTGGGGCATACAGGGGGTGGGTTGACAAATTTTGCGATTTTTTTTTTTAGGGGTGTAGTAAAGCCTGTTTATGACATAGTAGTGATTCTTTTTAAGGGAGGCAGATTTAACAAATCTATATAGATATTGAAGGGAGAGATCATACAAATCAGCTGAAGGGACCTCCAGGACGGAGAGTCTTGTAATGGTGGAGCTCTAATTTCATCTGCCTCAATCAGCTTTCTATACAAAAACCCCACTTCTTTCTTCCTATGAGTTGAGGCCAAGAGGTGCAAACTCGATATCCCAGTTTCCACCTATATTGTTTTTCTCAGAGGAATACCATGACCAGAGTTGAATATATTTAAATTTTGAAAAGGAGTCTCCAATCCTAGACCGCAACACCTCCCAGGGGTATACCCCCTCTGATGATATTAGGTCAGACCAGATTGTTATACCCGATAGCTTACTACAAATAAATCTAAGCGGGATTTATATCTTCTATATAATGTTGTGAATATTGTGTGAGCTGACTCCAGTTTTGTTTTATTACTCGGGCTATCCTCATCTAATGCGCCCATATCACGGTTTTGTTCCAAAATTTTCAGATTCACTCACAGAAGTAACTATTGTATAATGCTAAATTATCTGCTTCTGTGAATAAACTCGTGGTAATATCTCGTTAAACAAGTTCTGAGAGAACAAGAAAATGAGTATGCATATGTTTAATAAAATCCCAAACAAGGCCTACTCACAAAGGCATTTTCATCTGTAAACACATTTTTATGGATTACAATTGTGGCGCGCTGTACCTTTAAAATGGTTACAGCTCAGTGGTGCTCCTAGGAATTGGGTGGATTGGAGACAGTGCCAACCTCGAATGACGAGGCAATGTGTCCCAGAGACAAGGTACAAAACAGTATTTTAAACTACAGTCAAATAAAGAAAGGACTGGCTCCAAAAGTGAGTTCTATAGCGGAATTTAGGAAAACCTGAAGGTTTATTACACAATTCAAAAGGTGCAATGCAGAAATGGTAAAGTGCAGATGCAGCAATTCTCATTTAATGCATAAACCATCGGCATGAAGGCTCCCAGTAAGAGAAACAATGCAAAACAATGTGCAAAATCAATAATAGTGTCAAATGTGCAGCAAAATCCGTAAGAAATCGTGCAGCATCACTAGTAGAAACCAAAAAGATCTGGCATATCCCAAATTCAAGGGTTTATAGAGCCATTGTTTCCATAAGAAAGTGTCAGGGCAAACTTTTTGTGCTGTGAGCAAACAATTACATTTTCGATTAATCGGTTTACAGAATTGTAAATCGTCAAAAAACACTACCCCTTGGCACTAACCATCTCATGAATATTTATTCAGCTCCTCTGAGCGAATATCATCTGGAGGTGTCAGAACAAACCAAAATATCCAACAGTAAACATGAGAAATATAAACAAAGAATAAATATGATGTATCATCCATTTTGGACACAATGAAGACTAGGCCTAATTGAGGAGTAGTCCCCTGCCAGTGCACATCCGTGAATTCAAGTGCAGTTTACTTGCTGTGCACTCTAGTAATAATGCAAATGTTTAATAAAAGCGTTTACAACCTATTGCATTTATGCCCGTCAGGAATTTACAAAAGGATTCCTGTAAGGGTTAAACGGATTTACTTCTGAGGATTATCCTGCGCTGAGGTTCTACATCAGCCAGTTCATCCGCAACCAGGTCACCAGATTGACAGTCGGCTCACAGGTCTCCAGATTGACAGTTGGCTGACAGGTCTCCAGATTGACAGTTAGCTGACAGGTCTCCAGATTGACAGTCGGCTGACAGGTCACCAGATTGACAGTTGGCTGACAGGTCTCCAGATTGACAGTTGGCTGACAGGTCTCCAGATTGACAGGTCTCCAGATTGACAGTCGGCTGACAGGTCTTCAGATTGACAGTCGGCTGACAGGTCTCCAGATTGACAGTCGGCTGACAGGTCTCCAGATTGACAGTCGGCTGACAGGTCTCCAGATTGACAGTCAGCTGACAGGTCTCCAGATTGACACCAGGTCACCAGGTCTCTATATTGACAGTCGGCTGACAGGTCTCCAGATTGACAGTCGGCTGACAGGTCTCCAGATTGACAGTCGGCTGACAGGTCCCCAGATTGACAGTCGGCTGACAGGTCTCCAGATTGACAGTCGGCTGACAGATCTCCAGATTGACACCAGGTCACCAGATTGACAGTCGGCTGACAGGTCACCAGATTGACAGTCAGCTGACAGGTCACCAGATTGACACCAGGTCACCAGATTGAAAGTCGGCTGAAAGGTCAGCAGATTGACAGTCTGCTGACAGGTCTCCAGATTGACAGTCGGCTATCAGGTCTCCAGATTGACAGTCGGCTGACAGGTCCTCAGATTGACAGTCGGCTGACAGGTCTCCAGATTGAGTCGGCTGAGAGGTCTCCAGATTGACAGTCGGCTGACAGGTCTCCAGATTGACACCAGGTCGCCAGATTGACAGTCGGCTGACAGGTCACCAGATTGACAATCGGCTGAAAGGTCAGCAGATTGACAGTCGGCTGACAGGTCTCCAGATTGACACCAGATTGACAGTCGGCTGACAGGTCTCCAGATTGACAGTCGGTTGACAGGTCTCCAGATTGACACCAGGTCTCCAGATCGACAGTCGGCTGACAGGTCTCCAGATTGACACCAGGTCACCAGATTGACAGTCTGCTGACAGGTCACCAGATTGACAGTCATCTGACAGGTCACCAGATTGACAGTCGGCTGACAGGTCACCAGATTGACAGTCGGCTGACAGGTCACCACATTGACAGTCGGCTGACAGGTCACCAGATTGACAGTCGGCTGACAGGTCACCAGATTGACAGTCGGCTGACAGGTCTCCAGATTGACAGTCGGCTATCAGGTCTCCAGATTGACAGTCGGCTATCAGGTCACCAGATTGACAGTCGGCTGACAGGTCACCACATTGACAGTCGGCTGACAGGTCACCACATTGACAGTCGGCTGACAGGTCACCAGATTGACAGTCGGCTGACAGGTCACCAGATTGACAGTCGGCTGACAGGTCTCCAGATTGACACCAGGTCACCAGATTGACAGTCGGCTGACAGGTCTCCAGATTGACACCAGGTCTCCAGATTGACAGTCGGCTGACAGGTCTCCAGATCGACAGTCGGCTGACAGGTCACCAGATTGACAGTCGGCTGACAGGTCACCAGATTGACAGTCGGCTGACAGGTCTCCAGATTGACACCAGGTCACCAGATTGACAGTCGGCTGACAGGTCTCCAGATTGACACCAGGTCTCCAGATTGACAGTCGGCTGACAGGTCTCCAGATCGACAGTCGGCTGACAGGTCTCCAGATTGACACCAGATTGACAGTCGGCTGACAGGTCTCCAGATTGACAGTCGGTCGGCTGACAGGTCTCCAGATTGACAGTCGGCTGACAGGTCACCAGATTGACAGTCGGCTGACAGGTCACCAGATTGACAGTCAGCTGACAGGTCTCCAGATTGACAGTCGGCTGACAGGTCTCCAGATTGACAGTCGGCTGACAGGTCTCCAGATTAACACCACGTCACCAGATTGACAGTTGGCTGACAGGTCACCAGATTGACAGTCGGCTGACAGGTCACCAAATTGACAGTCGGCTGACAGGTCGCCAGATTGACAGTCGGCTGAAAGGTCACCAGATTGACAGTCGGCTGACAGGTCACCAGCTTGACAGTCGGCTGACAGGTCACCAGATTGACAGTCGGCTGACAGGTCTCCAGATTGACACCAGATTGACAGTCGGCTGACAGGTCTCCAGATTGACAGTCGGTTGACATGTCTCCAGATTGACACCAGGTATCCAGATTGACAGTCGGCTGACAGGTCACCAGATTGACAGTCGGCTGACAGGTCACCAGATTGACAGTCGGCTGACAGGTCACCAGATTGACAGTCGGCTGACAGGTCACCAGATTGACAGTCGGCTGACAGGTCACCAGATTGACAGTCGGCTGACAGGTCACCAGATTGACATTCGGCTGACAGGTCTCCAGATTGACAGTTGGCTGACAGGTCTCCAGATTGACAGTCGGCTGACAGGTCTCCAGATTGACAGTCGGCTATCAGGTCTCCAGATTGACACCAGGTCACCAGATTGACAGTCGGCTGACAGGTCACCAGATTGACAGTCAGCTGACAGGTCTCCAGATTGACACCAGGTCACCAGATTGAAAGTCGGCTGACAGGTCACCAGATTGACAGTCGGCTGACAGGTCTCCAGATTGACAGTCGGCTGACAGGTCTCCAGATTGACAGTCGGCTGACAGGTCTCCAGATTAACACCACGTCACCAGATTGACAGTTGGCTGACAGGTCACCAGATTGACAGTCGGCTGACAGGTCACCAAATTGACAGTCGGCTGACAGGTCGCCAGATTGACAGTCGGCTGAAAGGTCACCAGATTGACAGTCGGCTGACAGGTCACCAGATTGACAGTCGGCTGACAGGTCACCAGATTGACAGTCGGCTGACAGGTCTCCAGATTGACACCAGATTGACAGTCGGCTGACAGGTCTCCAGATTGACAGTCGGTTGACATGTCTCCAGATTGACACCAGGTATCCAGATCGACAGTCGGCTGACAGGTCTCCAGATTGACACCAGGTCACCAGATTGACAGTCGGCTGACAGGTCACCAGATTGACAGTCGGCTGACAGGTCACCAGATTGACAGTCGGTTGACAGGTCACCAGATTGACAGTCGGTTGACAGGTCACCAGATTGACAGTCGGCTGACAGGTCACCAGATTGACAGTCGGCTGACAGGTCACCAGATTGACATTCGGCTGACAGGTCTCCAGATTGACAGTTGGCTGACAGGTCTCCAGATTGACAGTCGGCTGACAGGTCTCCAGATTGACAGTCGGCTATCAGGTCTCCAGATTGACAGTCGGCTATCAGGTCTCCAGATTGACAGTCGGCTGACAGGTCACCAGATTGACAGTCGGCTGACAGGTCTCCAGATTGACACCAGGTCACCAGATTGACAGTCGGCTGACAGGTCTCCAGATTGACAGTCGGTTGACAGGTCTCCAGATTGACACCAGGTCACCAGATTGACAGTCGGCTGACAGGTCTCCAGATTGACAGTCGGCTGACAGGTCACCAGATTGACATTCGGCTGACAGGTCTCCAGATTGACAGTTGGCTGACAGGTCTCCAGATTGACAGTCGGCTGACAGGTCTCCAGATTGACAGTCGGCTATCAGGTCTCCAGATTGACAGTCGGCTATCAGGTCTCCAGATTGACAGTCGGCTGACAGGTCACCAGATTGACAGTCGGCTGACAGGTCTCCAGATTGACACCAGGTCACCAGATTGACAGTCGGCTGACAGGTCACCAGATTGACAGTCGGCTGAGAGGTCTCCAGATTGACAGTCGGCTGACAGGTCTCCAGATTAACACCACGTCACCAGATTGACAGTTGGCTGACCGGTCTCTAGATTGACAGTTGGCTGACAGGTCTCCAGATTGACAGTCGGCTGACAGGTCTCCAGATTGACAGTCGGCTGACAGGTCTCCTGATTGACAGTCGGCTGACAGGTCTCCAGATTGACAGTCAGCTGACAGGTCTCCAGATTGACAGTCGGCTGACAGGTCTCCAGATTGACAGTCGGCTGACAGGTCTCCAGATTGACAGTCGGCTGACAGGTCTCCAGATTGACACCAGGTCACCAGATTGACAGTCGGCTGACAGGTCACCAGATTGACAGTCGGCTGACAGGTCACCAGATTGACAGTCGGCTGACAGGTCACCAGATTGACAGTCGGCTGACAGGTCACCAAATTGACAGTCGGCTGACAGGTCGCCAGATTGACAGTCGGCTGAAAGGTCACCAGATTGACAGTCGGCTGAAAGGTCAGAAGATTGACAGTCGGCTGACAGGTCTCCAGATTGACACCAGGTCACCAGATTGACAGTCCGCTGACAGGTCTCCAGATTGACAGTCGGTTGACAGGTCTCCAGATTGACACCAGGTCTCCAGATTGACACCAGGTCTCCAGATTGACAGTCGGCTGACAGGTCTCCAGAACGACAGTCGGCTGACAGGTCTCCAGATCGACAGTCGGCTGACAGGTCTCCAGATTGACACCAGGTCACCAGATTGACAGTCGGCTGACAGGTCACCAGATTGACAGTCGGCTGACAGGTCACCAGATTGACAGTCGGCTGACAGGTCACCAGATTGACAGTCGGCTGACAGGTCACCAGATTGACAGTCGGCTGGCAGGTCTCCAGATTGACAGTCGGCTGGCAGGTCTCCAGATTGACAGTCGGCTGGCAGGTCTCCAGATTGACAGTCGGCTGACAGGTCTCCAGATTGACAGTCGGCTGGCAGGTCACCAGATTGACAGTCGGTTGACAGGTCACCAGATTGACAGTCGGCTGACAGGTCTCCAGATTCACACCAGGTCACCAGATTGACAGTCGGCTGACAGGTCTCCAGATTGACACCAGGTCACCAGATTGACAGTCGTCTGACAGGTCACCAGATTGACAGTCGCCTGACAGGTCACCAGATTGACAGTCGGCTGACAGCCGACTATCAATCTAGAGACCTAACAGGTCACCAGATTGACAGTCGGCTGACAGGTCACCAGATTGACAGTCGGCTGACAGGTCTCCAGATTGACAGTCGGTCGGCTGACAGGTCACCAGATTGACAGTCGGCTGACAGGTCACCAGATTGACAGTCGGCTGACAGGTCTGCGGAATAGAAGCCTTTTTTCACTGAAAGTACTCGCGTTACCAGGATTGAAGTACTTTTTTAGTGAAAATAATCAATGATGTCTGGATGGCTATGTGTGGAAGACCTATCATTTAAAGCAAGAAAGAAAGAAGATAAACCAGTTACAAGATTAAACAAGATTCTGAGGTTAGAAAGAATTGCTACCGCAGGGAGGGTGCTGCAGTCCCAGGTTCGAGTGTTCAAGCCCGCATTAGAGCACTGCAATCCTTTGCACCAGGGGAGATCGGGCGGCTTATCAGCAAGAACGAGCAAGGGAAATCTAAGGGAAGAGACGTGTTTCATTGATGTTTTTTTGTCTGGTGGTGAGATGTGATTTAAATGCATGAGATGTGGTCTAGTGGAGATGTGATCTGAGATGCGATCTAGTGGAGGAATTGTGATCAAGTGGAGGAGATGCGATATGTTGGAGGTGTGATCTAGTGAAAGCGATGCAGTCTAGTAGAGATATGATCTAGTGGAGGCAATGTGATCTGAGATTTGATCTAGTGGAAGAGACGTGATCTTGAGCAGTTGTGATCTAGTGCAGGAGGTGCGGTCTAGTGGAGATGCAGTTTAGTGCAGGAGGTGCCGTCTAGTGGAGGTGCCGTCTAGTGGAGGTGCCGTCTAGTGGAGGAGGTGCCGTCTAGTGCAGGAGGTGCCGTCTAGTGGAAGAGGTGCCGTCTAGCGGAGGAGGTGCCGTCTAGCGGAAGAGGCGCCGTCTAGTGGAAGAGGTGCCGTCTAGTGCAGGAGGTGCCGTCTAGTGGTGGAGGTACCGTCTAGTGGAGGAGGTGCCATCTAGCGGAAGAGGTGCCGTCTAGCGGAGGAGGTGCCGTCTAGCGGAGGAGGTGCCGTCTAGCGGAGGAGGTGCCGTCTAGCGGAGGAGGTGCCGTCTAGCGGAGGAGGTGCCGTCTAGCGGAGGAGGTGCCGTCTAGTGCAGGTGCCGTCTAGTGGAGGAGGTGCCGTCTAGTGGAGATGCGATTCAGTGCAGGAGGTGCGGTCTAGTGGAGATGCCGTCTAGTAGAGGTGCCGTCTAGTGGAGATGCCGTCTAGTAGAGGTGCCGTCTAGTAGAGGTGCCGTCTAGTAGAGGTGCCGTCTAGTAGAGGTGCCGTCTAGTAGAGGTGGTGCCGTCTAGTAGAGGTGGTGCCGTCTAGTGCAGGAGGTGCGGTCTAGTGCAGGAGGTGCGGTCTAGTGCAGGAGGTGCGGTCTATTGGAAGAGGTGCCGTCTAGTGCAGATGCGGTCTAATGCAGGAGGCGTGGTCTAGAAGAGGTGTTTTAATCTAGTGGGAGAGGTGTGGTCTACAGGAGAAGATATTGCCTAGAGTAGAAGATCCAAAGAAGTAGTGTGCGCATAGGACATGCGGGTACATCCCAGGGAGGCACACCGGGGTGGTTCAAAGAAAATGATTCCAATGTTTTAAACTTGGTTGTTTATTTTCATTTAAAGTATTTTCTCCATGATATTGTCGTCATATCAATGATCAATTAATGTTCAAAGATGCAGCAGTTATAGCGTGCTATGTGGTATAGAGTTTAAGCGCTTAGAAACGTTTCTACCACGAAGTAAGCACTAACCGCTGCACTTTTTTGTTCACCGTTAGCCCGTTTAAAGCTCTGCATGTTCTATCCTTTAAGCGCTTAAACTCTATACCACATAGCACGCTATAACTGCTGCATCTTTGAACATTAAAACACCTGCCTGTTTAGCGTTCACTTTTTGACTCCAGCTCATAAACCACTTGATACCCTAAACCCAGCACGTTTACATTTACCTACCTTCAGTCACCAATGGCATTGATTTCGTGCACGTACTCTATTAATGTCACTTGATCCTTTACTCACCCCCTCCACATTGCACGATAACCTCATTGAGCTACCTACACCCTTCCCTAACTGCACGTAAATTTCATACGTTTCCCCATTGCCCTTTCCCTTAGACTTATTTCTTCTTCTTTCAGTGCTCCTTGACAAAGGGCAATCCGCCCGAAATGCATCGGAGCATGTGTAGAGTATACTCATTATGGATCGTATACCATGAAATTTCATTGATATGACGACAATATCATGGAGAAAATACTTTAAATGAAAATAAACAACCAAGTTTAAAACATTGGAATCATTTTCTTTGAACCACCCCGGTGTGCCTCCCTGGGATGTACCCGCATGTCCTATGCGCACACTACTTCTTTGGATTATTATTTAGGCGTTTGGACGGAAACGCCTCCAAGGAGTGCACCCAACTGATTAACTTTTCCCGCATATTCACTCACATTTGCTGTGCACCCTCCTTCCTATTTTTTTTTCTAGAGTAGAAGATCCCGTCTAGTTGAGGAGATGTCTAGTGCCTCGGCTTTCAAATGTGGAACCAGAGCTTTGACGCTTTTTTTCCACTCTCCGTGACCCTGGTTTTAACCATTAAACCATTTTATTTCCGCGTACCTCCATTCCCTGATCTGTTAAATTGGTAGTGTTTGGAAAGAGGTTGAATGCCATTGTTAAGCATTATATATGTATACATTAATTTTTTTAATGTTTGTGACAACCATCCTTTATGCTTTTTTCCCCCCACAGGATGAAAAGAACCAGGTTTTGACAACAAACATCTGGCTGCAAATGGTAAGTGTGTCGCTGCAGCAGATGCTGTGTTCAGATGCGCCGGTCTCCCCGGCTGGCGTTGTTCTGCGAGGCCGCCATCTAAAGCAGTGAGCGCGTTTGTGGCTCGCTGCTGGTGCCTCATGGTTAATGCATGACCCACCGGAGGGCCTTATCGGATCCTACCCAGCTCCAGGGCTCCCTCCTCCCGCCTCCGCTGTACCAGGCTTCCAATCCCACCCTCTCGCTCCACCTGCTCTTATGCCGATGCTGCTATCTGCAGTGACTGCAGGACGACTGGTCCCGAGCCCATCACCTGTGGATGATGTACATGGAAGCACATCTGTGCATGCAAGTAATAATAATAATAATAATAATAATCATCCACATTTGCAAAGCGCACACTCACCCGTAAGAGTCTCTAGGCGCTGGGGGCCGTCTGGAAGATTAAGCGAGCTATTGCCCAGAGTCACATGGTGCTGGGCTAATCTGCCGCCGGTGCCGGGGATCGAACCGTGATCCCCAGATTCCAGAGTCAGTCGCTCTAGCCGCGGCGCCACACCTCTTCCTAATCTGCATTTCTTCTGTGCGATTTAGGATTTGGATACAGGCTGTGGGTCGCCTGTGGTCAGAAGATGCAGTCTTTGGACCAGCAAATATGGAGGCCAGATTTGCAAAGAGTTTGCGTTGGGTTTGCATTCATTTTTTAACGTAATCAGAGGCAAAGTCCTCTGCTGGGATTTGCAAACCAGAGCAAATCGCGTTTTTTGTTGCTTTGTAACCCAAAGTAACGGAACACGCTGCAATGCGCTGACTTGCATTGCTTTGCTTCAAGGGGTGTTTCATGGGTGACCCAAGGGTTTTGTGCAAATCCCGATCTCCCAAGAATTGTAGACAGGAATTTTCATCAAAATCCTACGTCTCCCTGAAGCAGAAGTAATGGGGAGGAATGTTTTCATTTCCCCTCGTTTTTTCACTCTTTGCGCGTATGCTGCACTCTGCAGCCAAGTACTAAGAGGAAAGTGCCTTAAAGCATAGTTTTTGTGCAGGAAGGGACCTCCTGTGCTGAGTACAATGCAGGCGCCCTGGCACAATGATGCAAGGGTATCTGCGTTGGCGCATGGCAGCCACAAGTGGACCTGTGCAGCGTGAGGGCAGAACCGTGCCACATCTAAGTAGATATCGCTGTTATCTGAGGCCTTGGGCTCATGCTTGGTTTGTCCACCAGTGGCACCTCAGCCCTTGGGTGTGACCGGTTGTGTGTTCGACTGTGACCTGAAGACTTAAGGATAGGCAGGTTTTGTGCACTAGTATTAGCCGACGACTTGAGCGCAAATAGATTGTGTGCACTGGTGTAACTTGAGGACTTGGGAGCAGGCAGATTGTGGGCTAGTGTGACCTGAGGATTTAGGTGCTTATGGGTTGTGTTCACTAGTGAGACATGGGGACCTGGGTGCATGCTCAGATGTGTGCTTTAGTGTGATATGAAGACTAAGGCACCAACACGTTGTGTGCACTAGTGTAACCCGAGGACTTGGGAGCAGAGAGATTGTGGGCTAGCCTGACCCGAGGACTAAGACACTTACGGGTTCTGTGCACTAGTGAGATCTGAGCACTTTTGTGCATTCTCAGCTGTGTGCTGTGGTGTGATACGAGGACTAAGGCACCAACACGTTGTGTGCACTAGTGTAACCCGAGGACTTGGGAGCAGAGAGATTGTGGGCTAGCCTGACCCGAGGACTAAGACACTTACGGGTTCTGTGCACTAGTGAGATCTGAGCACTTTTGTGCATTCTCAGCTGTGTGCTGTGGTGTGATACGAGGACTAAGGCACCAACACGTTGTGTGCACTAGTGTAACCCGAGGACTTGGGAGCAGAGAGATTGTGGGCTAGCCTAATCCGAGGACTAACAGCCTGATTCATCAAGCTGATTTGCGCTCGCAAAGGGCCAGATTCTGAGAATCTGGCCCTTTGCGAGTGCGATTTTTGCAATTGGGATTCATCATCCCAAATGCAAAAATCACTATTACCGAAATCGCATATTTGCGAGGAATTGGATTTAAGGAATCTCTAATAGAGATTCCTTAAATGCAATTCATCAACCAATTAGAAATAGCGAAATCGCAATATTTGGTCTCAATTTACCACCAAGTCTGACTTGGTGGTAAATTGCGAAAATAGTGTAAAAAGCACTTTCGTGCATTTTTTTCTTTTGCATGTTACACACACACATGTCCTTTGGACATGTGTGTGCGCAACACCTGTTCAAATGTGCATTTAGGGGTGCTACAGGGTGTCCTTTGGACACCCCTGGCACCCTTAAAATCGCTATCTTATTTGCGAGTAGCAAATTGCTACTCGCAAATAAGGGATACTCCCCATTCATTCCTATGGGCCTTTTGGCCCGTAGGAATGAATGGGGAGTTATTCCTTATTTGCGAGTAGCAAATTGTTACTCGCAAATAAGGAATGTGTAGGAATCGCTATTTATTTAGCGATTCCTACATGAATACCGTTTTGCGAGTCCTCAATAGCGATTCGCTATGAATCGCTATTAGGGGCTCGCAAAACGGTCCGTTGATGAATCAGGCCGTTTGACACTTATTGGTTCTGTGCACTAGTGAGATCTGAGCACTTTTGTGCATTCTCAGCTGTGTGCTGTGGTGTGATACGAGGACTAAGGCACCAACACGTTGTGTGCACTAGTGTAACCCGAGGACTTGGGAGCAGAGAGATTGTGGGCTAGCCTGACCCGAGGACTAAGACACTTACGGGTTCTGTGCACTAGTGAGATCTGAGCACTTTTGTGCATTCTCAGCTGTGTGCTGTGGTGTGATACGAGGACTAAGGCACCAACACGTTGTGTGCACTAGTGAAACCCGAGGACTTGAGAGCAGAGAGGTTGTGGGCTCGCTTGCCTCGAGGACTAAGACACTTACGGGTTCTGTGCACTAGTGCAGGGTTCTCCAAAGTCGGTCCTGGGGGGCCGGATCCATGCCAGATTTTTAAGATAACTACATTTATCTAAATGGGATATGATATTAATCTGGCCCTCCAGGACTGACTTTGAAGAACCCCGCACTAGTGAGATCTGCGCACTTTGGTGCATGCTCAACTGTGCGCTGTCGTGTAAAATGAGGACTAAGGCACCAACAAGTTGCATGCTTTAGTTTGACCTGATGACTGAAGAACAGTCAGTTTGTGTACACGTGCACTAGTGTCCCCCGAAGACTTGGCTGACAGGCTGTATGCACTAGTGAACCTGAGGACTTGGGCCCAGAGGGTGCACTCCAGTGTGACCAGTGGCCGTGCTCCTCGGACACAGGCTATAGACCTGGTGGTGCCGCACAAAGTCCCAGGCTTCCGCCCATGAGAAGCCTTGATGTGCTTGTGAAGCAGCGCTTCAAATGCAGCAAGTCATGACGTCACCAGGAAGGGCTGATGAGGTTCATCAGCTTTATTGAGCTCATCAGTTATCGATAGCATACATTTAATATTTATCACAACAGGACGCCAATAAGCCAGAACCGCAACATAAATAAAAAATCATTGGAAACATTCAAGTTTTCTAGGACACGCCTACCCGTGAAGGCCTATGTTCGCTAATACATTTTTTTTCTCTGATATCCTTCGGGATCAAGTTTGCGCTATATAAAACTTTATAAATAAATAAATAAATATCGTGAGCTTTGGGTCAAATGTTGGGTGGCTTTCTTGTGCATCTCATGTCCTTGCTTCTTATTGAGTGGCTTTACTTCTCATTCTTTGTTCGCCCAACCTCTGGATAATTCCTGCTTTTCTGTTTTCTGATTGGATGACTAGTGTCCTTCCACTGCTTGTATTCATGGGACCTACTTTCTTCTTCTAGCATTACATGGGGGGTATGTGTTTTCTTGCTCTCTCTGTTTTGTGCAGTTTCCTTTCTCCTCTTCCAACCCCATGTTTTCTGTGTTGCTCAAACTCTCTCTCACAGCAATTCCATAGCTCACTGCTGGCTTAAAAAAATATATTTCAACTACACCTGCTCCTTTCTTGCTCCCTTGACCCTTCCAGCCCTTTTCTTGATTTTCATATATTTTCTCTTTATTTTTTTGGAATGGCTCAGCATCTGTAATTTGCTGCCAGGCCTCTTTTTATCACTACTCCAAGATAGGCATCTGCCATCTTGGAGCAGTGGGAAAAAAATGGTGTCCACGTTACGCCGTATACGCTGCATGCGCGGTGAAGCATGCGCACATGTATCGTCATACTGAGCCGCCGTACTGCGTATACATCGTTGTGCTTTCCATGCTGTTTGATTTAGTCAACTCTGCCTGAATCCTTTGGTCCTCCATTGCCAGCTATTTCTCAGTGGTCCTGATGAGGATTCTGCAGTGAGAAGAGAGCTGGATAGGTGTATGTTGTGGCCAAGGAATCAAGATCACAAGACCAAGAAGAAGGTCATCTGCATGAACTCAGACAGGCAGAAGACCTTCACACCTTATCCCTCTGCCATAGTCATTATTGCCCACCGCCTGGTTACGGTGCCAGTTTCCGGGGCGCGTTTCTGAAAATGACACTACTGCTTTTGCCAATATGCAAAAAAGTAGAGTTCTATGGTATCTTAAAATCTGGACCGACCAACCTGCAAATAAATATGTTCACGACCCAATCTGCAGTACGCAAAGCCTAGGTCCTCTTAGTGTAATATCATACCACTCATAAAGCAGATCCAAGCCAGACCTAATATTGAAATCTGAACTCGGACTGAGGTCTAGGGTCTTTGATTCATCACTGGCATGATGTTTATCTCATTTAAATATCTATTTCAATATTGGCAAACTTTTTTTCACTACATTTGATTCCTTGCACGACTACTGAAACAATATGCCTCTTTGTCATTTTAGTTTCCCCTCTACGATTACAGTGCTTATCGCGATTCTTCGATTCCCCCAGTATTGGCTTGATCGTGATATTCATTCTTCTATTTCTCCCATTATTGATGCAAACTTTTTTTTCTGATTTCGTCCCATATTGGGACAGTGTTATGATCAGGTCAAATGTGTGTTTCAAGTCCTACATGGTAGTGAGGTCTGGGGGTATGCTGAGATTTAAAAAATCCAGACCGCTGAAAATCAATATCGAAGGTGGTAGGTGCAGGTCCCGCGTAGCATCCAGGCCTTCTCTGTCCACCAGGAGATTGGAATCCGGTATACAGCTGGCTTAGACGCCTCTGGCCTTTGTTATGCTAGATAAAGTTCTGGACCAGAGAGAGTATGAATAGACCGGTTCTCTGGGACTGTCTGTCTCTTGACTGTGTGCAGTCCTTTCACTCCCAGGACAGAAGCAGCAGCCCAGCACAACAAAGCTACAGGCAGAGTGGCAGTCCCTCCTGCAGCATCCAGCTCTTCTTCCTGGAAGAATGTCCTCAGTCTATAAGTGTTCTAAGTTTAGCGTGTCAGAGGTCCAGTACTTATACCTATTTCTGCCTTTGAAGTAGGCAAACTTCAAATGAAAGTCTTTATAGTACACAAGACCCTGCCTTTCCCTGACCTGGCTCCAGGCACACAACAAGGGGGTGGAGACAGCTTTGTGTGAGGGCAGCCACAGCCCTATTCAGGTGTCAGTGACAACTCATCCCACCACTCTAGCTCAGGAAGACCCATCAGCCTAGCGAAGGGCCATCAGGATATGCAGGGCACACCTCGGCTTCGGTTTTTTATTTTGCTGATTTATATAGCGCAAGCTTGGATTGCCTATGTGATGGCAGTTTTTGCCGCCTTAGGGCGGGTGGATATATTTTTGGATCCCCACTCCTGGGTGCCTTCAGAATTATAAAGGGTGAATGACCTATTTTTGAGCGTTCATCGCTAGACAGAGAACAGGCCAAATTGATGAAACCCTCAGTGAGGGGGACATACGCTTCTGAAAACAGTACAGGGCTTTGAGCCCTACCTTGTCCAGGTACATAACATGAGGGACAGATTTGCCTTGGCTAGGTTCATATTTAATTTGCTATACCGTCTCCTGTCATCACCGAGTGGGTGGGTTGGCTCACCCATGCTCCACGGTGCCTTGCGGCTGCGACACCAGGTCTCCGCAGGACGCTTCCATGTTACCTTGCAGCTGCGGCAACAGGGCTCCACAGGACACTCTACATTTTGTTATGTTCTGCAAATATTTTAGTGTGCCAAGAAAGCAGTTTATTGCTCCCCTGCTGAAGACCTTGAACTTTATCCAAGTACGCCCGGCCCTCATGTACTTGTAGTTGCTTCCAAATAACTGATTTTTATATGCTGTGTACCGTTTTTTTACGAGCCGCAATGATTTCTAGGTTTTCTAGGCCCAATTGACTGTATTGCTGCTAATGGGAGGTATTTATCTGTGTTTTATTGATGTCTGGCAATTAATTGTGTCTATTTATATCTCATGCACGTTTTAGATTTGCATTGTAGTACTTGCTGGGTTATCCTGGTCTTTTATGGTTGTTTTTACATCCGAATAAAGCTTGTATGATGATAGAATTGTTTTGTTATTTTTGATCTCCTCCCATATTGGAACAGTGTTATGTTTCGTCTGTCTTCTGGAGTATGGCACATTGCTTGCTGTGACTACTTTATCATCACTGTAATTTGAGAGAAGTTTGAGACATTTCTAAATAAGGAATTAATTAAATTCAGCAGTTATGTGTTTAAGGATTGCCCAAAATGTGTCCATAAAGGCTTTTATTTAGAGAGTTGTCAGAACAGGCGTTAGCTAGCTCCTACCACATCTATCGACTGGTTTGGACGAGACGCTGCCGAGCTTCTGTAGCAGATACTCCTGCGCTCCAATTGGAAAACCACGTTATACTCCCCTTGTTCATTTAACTCTCCAAGAGTGGTGCGGACGAACAGTTAAGACTTAAACAAGTAGGCTTTGGGGCTTCCACACTGTACGATGCTAACAATTCCACTGAATAAACTTGATTTCTCTATACGCACAGCTGTATCTTTTAAAGAGAACAATGATTGTACTCACAACTGTGAATGCAGGGAAGTCAATGTAAGGAACATCACAAAAAACCCAGAAAGTCCTATGTGGGATTTTGATACGGCCCTGAACGCAAATAAGCTGGTTAAGGGTTATAGTTCAAAGCAACAAAGGACCCTATGCCAATGTAAACTTGTGAGAAACAAAGTTTGGGCATATTCAGATTTCTTCAGAAAAGACACATATTGTTCACTAGAATGGTGTTGTGAATTCGTGCACATTGGAGTAAAGGTGCAAGGCAGTACGCTTCCATGCGTTACGTTGTCTGTGATACCTCTACTCCTTTGCCCTAGTTTCTTAGTGACTCCAGATACAAGGAGACAGAACTCAGTGGATTTCAGTCCACGTTGCAGACACTCTACCAATGTCTGCAAATATTGGGGAAACTCTATGCCACCTAAAAAGTCACCTCCCAAAATAAAAGGGGATAAGCCCGTCAGCCTGGTGATGGCCCATCATGATCTGCATGGCACACCTTCGCTCCCTTTATGTGACTTTCTAGAGTGAATGCACAAGAGAACAACTGTCAGCCAACCCAGACGTGTATTCTACAGACAGGCAGATGCACAGAATGGTTAAGCAAGAAAATGCCTGCTTTCTAAAAGTGCTATGCAAACAAATGATGGACGGCATGGTGAGCAAACAAAACGATGGATTTAGGGCCAGATCTCTGTACTGGGGTGAATGTACGACAAAGTTATGCATTCTGGCCATCCATTGTTGTTTTTGCATTTGTCACCCCGAGTGGGACGAGTATGCCCAGACGTGGGTCCCGTGCTCTCCATGCCACTGGAGTCAAGCTATCCTGGCTGATGAGGGCTGAAAGCCCGAAACCGGTCCTAGGATGCTTGTTTCCAGTCAAGGGAGGATCTGGCCTGACAGTTCGAGCTGAACTGTTCCCATTGAGCGCAATGTCGAGAATGATTTGCATATGGCTGGGTACAAACTTGAATGGCATGGTGGCCAAAAAAACGATGGATTTAGGCCCAGATCTCTGTACTGGGGTGAATGTATGACAATGTTCTGCATTCTGTGCATCAATTGTTGTTTTTGCTTTCTAAAAGTGGCATTTTCAAACATGCAATTTAAAAACCAACTTTTCCAATAGGCAGCAGCCCAAAGTTCTGCTCAGAAGCCTGTGGCTAGTCCTAGCAAAAGTCAGGGTGCTGAATACCAAGACTGCCTAGTCTTTCATCCACCTCATGTGTCTTTAAACCACCACCAGACACTCACTGCTGCTTTATCTCACTCCAGTAGGTTCTTTTTCATCCCTGCTGTCTCCCTTTGTCACTGTTTCCCACCTTTCTCTTTCTTCTCTTTCCCACTTTTATGCTTTTCTTGCTCTTGCTCTGGGTCAAAGTTTGATGATTAAAAATAAGTGCCGGTCCCCAAAAATGAATGCCGGTGAGCACCACCTTCAACCACCAGCTCAAATTGAGCTCTGATCTTAGGCCTGTCCCTAGATTCAGAGAAAACAGAAAAACTCTCTCTTGCTGTCTCTTTCAACAGACATCTGCACTGTTTATTCTTTTTATTCGGCCTGTTTTGATATGCTGAACATCAATGTTAAATCCCATCAGCATTGGTCCCATATCTATCATTCTTACTATATTTTCAGCAGCTCACGACATTGATATTTATCCTATATCTTGTTTCCAACAGTATTGGTATGATGTTTACCTTCGCTGGAACCAGTCAGACTATCCCGGGGTGAAAAATGTGCGGTTTGCCTCAGACCAGCTCTGGAAACCAGACATTCTGCTCTACAACAGGTAAGCTAACGGTTATATACAGGGAGATTCCAGGTCTAAATTATGTGGCAACGTTGGCTGTCACCTTCAGCATTTATCTGAGATTATGCAGCATGTATAGAGGTCTAAAATAAAAATATGTAGGCTATGATGCTAAACTACTATCTAGGTGTAATACATTTGAACACACTCCAGTATAAATAAAAAAAACAAATCTTATGCTTGAGCAAACACAATAAAAAGAAGTTTCTAAAGACTATAAATCGCTACATAATGAGCAAGCAGCATTCAAAATAAAATATTATTCACCAACATGCAGTGAGTTTGTCTTCAATGGAATCACAGGTACACAATTGTATTAATAATTTTCTGTCTATATCCTGGACAATATTAGTTAATAACAACATATAGAGAATTGCACTAAGCACACCAAAAACCTTCAAAACGTATTGTATTAAAGGGTGCACTTCTTTATTCTGCACCTGCTAGTTACTTGTAAAAACATCCAAAAGTTCAGAGTCCGGTTCCCACTGAAGGGCTTGTGGAAGCATCACATTTCAACAAGAAAGAGCCCAATGGATTATATATTATATTTATATTATATGGCTTCTAAATCAGCAAATTGCTGAGCTGATAGACCCATAGGGCAAATAATTTAATAAAGGCACTGGCCCCAGCATGTCTCCACTCGACGTTGTTTTCTTAAATTAGGAGTAAAATATATATTTTGGCGACCAAGTTTTTTAAATTGTCAAAACAATTGCAGTAAATCAGGTGGGGTCTAAGTGGATTAATGCTGCAACTGCAGGATCTGTATTTAATGACATGGCCACATAAAGGAATCTTGAGGCTCAATTAGCCTTTCGTCATCCCAAGGTTAATAAAATGAGAACCATTGAATTGGATAATATCTGTGAATGGCATCAAAAGAATGCGCTGTTCATATATCTCTTAGAATTTTTGTGTTTATTTAATTTAAATCGTTAGCTTGTGATGAAATTGTGCTGGGGCAGAAAGAGTAAGGTTTATGAGGGTGCTTGGGACGTGATGGACGCGCCATCCCCAACTCTATGGCTCTTTGAGATGGAAGACTGGTATTATCTTGTCCTGCTCAGGTTCACTCAGTGGTGATCGAGACATGACTGCGCCCAGCACTACAAATCTCTCTGTGGCATGTGACTGAATCTGAACTAGCCCCACCACCCTTTAAGAATCAAATCTCTCTTATGTGATGACCGATATTTTATTTCATATTTATTTCAAAGTTTTATATAGCGCTGGCTAGACCCAGAGGTATCAGAGCGCTTTACATGAGCGTCAGATCATAGTTACAGGTTACATCGTTACAAAGGTTACATAGTTCGTAGAGCACAGCAGCATAGTTACTTGTAAGGTCGAGATAAACAATAAGCACAAATACTTAAGGGGAAAAGCAGGCAAGGTGAGAGATTCAGGGGAGGGGGGGTTGGAGCAGGGGAAGTAGACAGATAATGAAGGCGGGAAAGAGGAGGGTAGGGTGAGAGACACAGCATGGGAAGAGGAGGGGAAGGGTGACGGGGACACAAACCGGTAGACGAGTCAAGGCAAACGTCCAAAGTCCAGTAAGCTGTGATCCCAGGGGAAGTGGCATCACTTCCCTATCTCGGTTGCGGGAGGCTCCCTTTGCACAGTGGACTCTCTCAAGGCCTACATACTGGATCCTTCCCCAGAAAGGGGAGAGGGAGTGCTTTGGCAATGGGTGCCATACCAAACCTCAAGTGTGAGTGGCTCCCTTGGTGCAGTGGACTCACTCAGCGGGTTCGCTGAGACTCCAGAGTATAAATATTGGATCTTTCCCCAACAAGAGGAGAAGGAGTGCTTAGTCAAAGGGCACAAAGGACAGGGGGTAGGCAGAGTAGCAGGCAAGGGGAGAGGTTTGGGGGAGAGGGGATAGGAGCTAGGGACGAGACAATAAGGAGAGACGAAAAGTCTGACTAAAGACCGACTGGGTAGGTGACGACCAAGGAGGGAATCCACGGCCCATCTCCTCTACAGCTAAACCAAGTAGCTCCATCGGGCATCAGACAAAATAGTTCAGTCTCAATACATTGAGAGAGGAGGGAAGGAGAGACATAAATAGAGGGCGGATGCGGTAGGAGACTGCAGGAGAGACGAAAGGAAGTGCAACAATGTGGTTCAACAATATATCAGGAAAAGATCAAACAAGTAAACATTATATCAAACAATCAGCAATACATTAGGGGAGGAGAGAGAAGAGCGAGAAAGTAGGGGGGGTAGGGGAGGAGGGAAAGTGAGGATAAGTGAAGAGACAACCGACTGGGTAGGTGACGACCAAGGAGGGAATCCACGGCCCATCTCCCCTATAGCTAAACCAAGTAGCTCCATCGGGTATCAAACAAAATAGTTCAGTCTCAGGTGGCGAGGGAAGAGGTTCACAGAAAAACAGGGTGGGGACAAAGGGCAAAGGCATGTGAGGGTTGAGGATAAAAGCTGGAAAGAGTAGGAGCGGAGAGGGCGGAGTGTTGGGGGAAGGAAGAGGGGGCAGGTAAGGTCAGGAGAGACGCGGGAGCGTTAGCCCGAAGTCTGGCTGGGTAGGTGAATAGTCAAAGTGATAGCCAACCATGACTTGTAGCCGACGTTGCCAACCTGCCAGTAGCAAAGCTGACTGGTTGGTTGTAAGCTTAGAGCTTAATGTGTCAAATAACCAGTGCCATGGCCCAGGATATATTCCAGGAGACCACTGCAGGGTGAACCACCAATGGTCCCTGCCAGAGCTGCCAAATACCAGTAACAACAACAACCCACTTACCACAACAGTCCTACAAATGTGACAATTTGGACTATACTAGGCGACTCAAAGCTGTAAGAATGGCCAGAGCACCCTGTTACTATTATTTTTTAAGATTATATTGAATTGTTAAACACTTTGCTTATGCATTTGCCGATGCTTCTGAACCACACACGGAAGGAGTGGGAGAGAAGGAAAAGCATCAGTAAATATCCCTGACTCTTTCATCCAAATGGTTCTCAAGTCTTCCAGGCCTGCAAGATTGGTCCAGTGATCAAGGGGATATTTCAAGACCTGCAGTGCATGGTACTGTGGAAGGGTCTCACTGGAGAGTCCTTTGAGGTTAAAAACAATAGATGTTAAAGTAGAAGCAAAATGTTTAGGGTTCTTATCAAATACACTTAAAGAAACTGTAACGAAACTGGACCTTAGCTGGAGTGTTCCTATGTGTCAGAAATAGCCATCTTCTATTTTGTTATTTGTTCAATCTTAAGAAGGAAACTATGCTAAAATATTTCATCAAAACCATTTACAATACTTGGTTCAGTCTTTCAACATGGCTTAAATATGTGGAGTTTTTAGGTCTGGTGTTTGTTAAGACCCATACGATCAAAATTACCTGCTTTTACTTCGCTTGCTTACCCATCTTGGATCGCTTGCGGCTCAGCTGACCGGCATTTCGCTGCTCGTCTGCACTATTAAACGGCAGCCTGGCGCAAATGTGCAGCGGACAGACCACCCTTAGGACCAACACTCTGGGCACTCGTGCTGAATGCTTCGGCAGTATTATTTTACCTTTTTTACTATTTCATATTGAGAGTTTACTTCACTGTTTTATTGCGCTTTGCACCGAATTGAGATACTGGGGGTCGCTAGGGAACTTTTAAAAAGGAATTCATTTGCCCATTTTATTTTTGAACTTTCTTTTGTGCCTATTTGAAATACTGGGGAACGCTGGGTAATTTTTTTTAAAAATAATTCACTTGCCGTGTTTAATGATTGAAATTACCCGCTTTTACTTTGCTTGCTCACCCAGATCCTCGATCTGCAATGGGTTTCTCGAATGTGCTGAGGGAGCTCAGGCGCGTCCTGCTGTACATTTCAGCTGCGCCCTGACGGACGCCATCTTGGACGGCTTGTGGCACAGATACTGGTATTTCGAGGCCCTTAAGAGCATTATTCTGGGCTCTGCTGCGACGTGCTTTGGCAGTATTATTTTGCCTTTTTTACTCTTCCATACTGAGCGCTAACTTTGATGTTTTATTGCGATTTGCACCAAATTGAGATACTGGGTAGTACTGGGGAACTTTTAAAGAAGAATTCACTTGCCTCATTTTATGATTGAAATTGCCCGCTTTTACTTTGCTTGGTCACCAAGCTACTCGGTCTGCCGCAGGTTTCCCGGTTGTGCAGAGGGAGCTGGGATGCGTACTCTTGTACATTTCAAACACAAGGAGATGATGGACGGAGCACTGAAACTTTTCAGACACTCACCCCCAGTCACAGATCTGGGTTGAAACCATCATCATTCTTTAGCTCACTTTGCCACCTCAGTTCATACCCAGCTATATGCAAATCAGTCTTGACCCTGTGCCTCATGGCATATTTTGAATTGTAACCCCACCTCTAAAAACAATCTGGCAAAACCGCTTTTTGCACACAAAAGGAATAAAAATATCAAGGATCATATTGTCCACTCAAAATTTGGGAAATGGTGCTCTGAATGTCCACGGCGGCCTTTTTTCTCGCAAAGGAGGGCGTCACCGTCAGGGCACCGTGAACCGTGAAGCTAGTTTGCATATGGCCAGGTCTAAACTGGGGTGGCATGGTGAGCAAAAGAATGATGATGGATTCAACCAGCTAAAAGCCCAGCCTGTTCAGAGGCATGTCAATCCTCGAATGATCCTTCGGTTTACAGCGACCATTGCAAACATTGCCATTTTGCTTGAGACCGTAAGGATCCCCCCGTAATCTTAGGTGATACGCCTAGCATGAATACTCTGGCTGAGGAGCGCAAGAGCGCCTTGGATAGAGGCTGCTCGACCAATAGCGGCTTCCGTTTTTTCAGTCTAAACTGCCACTCCTTGCCCAGGAAACTTGGCTACACAAGGCATCACTTCCAGACATCATCACCGCATTGCCACATAACCATTGCATTACTAGAAGGGACCGCAAAGACAAGTCAGCAGGCAGCATTGCCATTATCGACAGTGATGCCTTCCAGTGTAAAATAGGGAGCTTCCCTCCTCAGCTTATGAAGCCCTCTTTTCCTCACTTCACCCTAACCTAAATTTACAGTCTCTGGTGCCCTAATCTATCGTCCTTACGGGCTATGCCGGGAAATGGTGCACTACTGATCCTGACTTAATCTCTCCATACATATTAAAAAGCACTACCATTATACTTTTAGGAGGCCTACATTTGCAACTCAAAGATGTTACCTACAAACTAAGTGAAATTTTTAGAGAAGATCTGGGCATTCTAAAGCACAATTTAATTAACTCTATCTCTACAGACAAGTAGGGCTACATGTTGGACCCCATTTTTTCCAAGGTTTCTGGTCTCACCACCCACTTCCCTGTGCCATTATGGTGGACAGACCATTGTGCAGTTCCTAT
Source organism: Lissotriton helveticus (assembly GCF_964261635.1). Taxonomy (NCBI): domain Eukaryota; kingdom Metazoa; phylum Chordata; class Amphibia; order Caudata; family Salamandridae; genus Lissotriton; species Lissotriton helveticus. The sequence continues at coordinate 822,035,044 of NC_136073.1, forward strand.
TTCATTCCCCACTACACTTCCTTCTGCCCCGCCGCGACAGGTCCTAAAGCGATGGCCAGAAATTGAGCCAAACTCGACACCGCTGCCTTCAATGCCCATTTATCTAGCACTTTTCCCTAACTGCCTCTCCAGGTTGTCCGTAATCAGCCCACGGTCGATAACTGGCTTAGAAACTCCCTTGAAACAATTGTACCAGCCAAATTAAAATCTGTATCCAGGCATCACCCCCCTGCTCCTTGGTTTAATTCATCTCTGCTGGAAGAAAAAAACCTTTGCAAGGGAGAGGAGAAAACTATATGATCATAATTCTAAATCAAAATATAAAATAGCCTTGAGCCATTACCACGGGAACTGTAGAAATGCTCGTGCCTCCTTCTCTGAAAGAATTTCAAAAGCCAAAAACTGCCTGAAAACACTTTTCAAAGTGGTTCAAGACCCGCCCGACCCCAATAATACGGTGTCCTATCCCCCACCGTCACAAGCCCAATCTGAAGAGTTGGAAGTCTAGAAAGACTCAAATATTCAACTTGCTCGGGCCACAGCAAGCACGGCCAAGCCCCAGCTCTGGAGCAATAGCTCATCTCCTATTCCCACCTCGTCTTCCTTTGGAAAACATTCACCCGGCCAAAAGCCAGCCGCTGGCTCAATTGCACTCTCTTCCCCCTTAGATTTATTGCTATTTATGGACCTACTGCAGTCTATTAAATCAGGTTCCCTGCTCGATCCTCTTCACACTGCCAAATTGAGAATTTTAATTCCTCACCTCATGTCTCCCCTGGTTGAACTGCGGAACTCTTCCGTACATTAGGGGCTTCTTCCCAAAGCCTGGAAGCATGCGATGGTGGCCCAGTTAAACAAAAAACCCAACCCATTTGGACCCATCCATCTGGTCCAATTTCAGGCCCATTTCTCTCCAAAATACTGGAGAAGCATGTAAACATCCAGTTCACCTTATTTGTGGAAGCCCAAAATGCCCTTCACCCTCCCCAGTCTGAATTTAGAGCTGGGAATAGCACTGAATCTGCTCTACTAGGAGTTACAGAGCATCTCAGATGGCTCCTGGACATGGGTGATACAGTCCCACTTACCTTACTAGACCTCAGCGCGGCCTTTGATGCCATTTCTCACTGCATTCTTGTCTAAAGATTGACACATCTGGGTCTCCAGCGCATTGCACAGGCCTGGTTATCCTACTTCCTGAAGGATCGTACTTTTTAGGTTTTCCCAACAAACGTTGAGTCGAGCACACACCTGCTCCCTTCTGGAGTCCAGCAGGGGTCAGCCCTCAGCCCCATGCTTTTCAACATTTACGTCTGACCTCTGGTGGACCTAGTGGAAAGCTGCGGCCTCACCCTCTTGTCCTACACGGACAACACCCAGATTATTTTCTCTTTGTTGTGCAAGCAGGATGCCTCCTCGGAAGACCTTAACTCCTGCCTCTGCCTTGTCTCCACTTGGATGCATTCTATCTCTCTAAAGTTGAATGGTGACAAGACCGAGGTTATGGTATTGGGTAGGAATACCCAACTCTGAGGGCCTGGCCTTCCTCTCTTGGGACTCTCTCCGTACCGGCTAACAAGGGGTAGATTCCACTCTATCCATGAAGCCCCAAGCAGCCAAGGTAGCCACTTCATGCTTTGCCATTATAAAGTGGCTTAAAAAGATCCTGAGGGTACCTCCCTTCGCTGCCCAGAGAACCATCATCCAGGCCATGATTTTGTATAGGCTAGATTATGGTAACACCTTGTATCTGGGAGCAGATAAGACCGTGATCAGACGCCTTCAGGTGGTTCGGAACTCTGCCATCAGGCTCCTGTTCCGGTTCCCAAAATATTCTTCTGTGTCTGGCCGTCTCCATGACCTTCATTGGCTTACAGTGGGTAAGCGCATCAATTTAAAGGCATTGTGCTATATGTATAAAATCTGATCGCGCTCAGGACCTCAGTACCTCAGTACCTGCAAAATCTTGCCATTCCTTAGCATCCCTCCCGCACTCTGCGTTCATGTAATCAACCTCTTTTCATAGTTCCCAGAGTTAGGTCCGCCCGAACGGGTGGTCGCTCTTTTTCTTCACTCGGCCCCAGGTTATGGATTGGCCTTCCAGAGTCTCTGCGGTGCTGCACCTCCCTGCTCACCTTCCACAGGGAGCCAGAAACATGGTTATTCTAATCTACTCTTTATGCTGAAGGAGCCGAAAACCTCCTTAAGCTGTCTAGCTTGCCACCTAAGCACCGGGAAACCCTATGGGTATCCACACGCTAAACAAGAATGCAATAATAATAATAAAACCTTTTGGTTTTACCAGAATTATAAATAAAATGTACTTAAAGTAGCTTTCAACCAGCCCTCCTCATCCATTGGTCAGTTTTGAGTGATTCAAATTTTTTCTTCCGCACATTACAGCAGGGGCAGTGGGTCCACCCACTTCAGCCATTGGGTAAATTCACTGTGAGTGATGGCATTCAGCTCTTTCACAAAAGGCTCATCCGCACAAAGTAGTTCCCTCCCCTGCCAGGGTTTACTATGGCAAAGTTTACTTTGTGAAGCCAGATAACATCTTTTGCATTCAACAGATGTTTATTTTGTGTATTGGCGAGTTCCCAGCAGCTCCTCAAAAATAAAGTTTTTCAAAAACTAAAACAAAACAAAGCAATAATTGACAAAGGCAAAATGCACCAGTCAACACCAGACACACTGGCTCTGCAAATGCTTCCTGCTGCCTGTTGTCAAGAAAAGACTAAAGTACTTCCTACAAATAACCTGGAGTTTAATACACTGAGAAAATTTGCAACACGTGAGATATTCATATCTCTTGAATGCACCGATTCATCAACGAAACAAGCAAAGGGTGCATTGTACAAGAAACTTTGGGGCATATTATCAAGAGTGCGTTAAAAATTATCGCCGTTTTGGCGGCAGAAAACTGCAGCTAAAGCGGCGATAATGGGCTTGATAATATGGCCTTGTGAATTCCAATAGGCTTCTTTTGGAATTCTCCAGGGCATATTATCAAGCCCATTATCGCAGCTTTAGCGGCAGTTTTCTGCCGCTAAATCGGCGATAATTTTAACGCCCTGCTTGATAATATGTCCCGTTCTTATTATTCAAATGTAGATTTTTTGTAATTTTTGGCCCATTTCAGCAAGAAACAAATTGTTTATATTGAATTCTGCTAGAGATTATTAAATATATGGTAAGTATTTAAAAAAGCATTATTAGTTTTGAAATAACTATGGATGCACAATTGCACAATTTCCATTGTCCTGTTGAAAAGTTTTGGTTTTAGGGAAAAGCCCATCTGTTTTTCAGGACAATGGATCCACTTTCTACAATGTTTGAGAGAAACAATCCTAGGCAATCTAAAATATCAAACTCAAGATAGACAATCAAATAAAACACCACAGTATACAATAACAGAACAGTAGAGAGGCAATACGTGCAGAAAATACCTTCAATTTTTAATAATTGGTTTTGTTTAAAAAATTCCCATATTGGAAATTACACAATGTATTTCAATTCATATATATTGGTCAAAACTATTTGTATACAGTCAATTAAAATACAAAAAATAAAATACTTTAAAAAGGTGGCACTAAAGTTGTAATTTTATCTCGACACGCGTTTCGGCGTATAAAACGCCTTCTTCAGGAATAGCCACAATGTTTGCTTTCTTCTAAATAGCACAGGGATTCAGAAAAAACCTTCCGCGTATCTTTGAAGGGGAAAAAATGTGTTTGTCCCTGTGATAATAAATTCTGGCGCTCAGGGTTGGCATATAGCGGATAATTGTTCGTGGTTAGTAGTTCGTAGCTAAAATGAGTCTTGTTTTTATAACGACAGGCTTCTGATAACGTTAGTCTTCCCTAACAGTCTTCGATGCTGGAGACACTGCCAAAAGCACTGTGACCAGCAATTGTACGGTGACTTTACTACACGCAACAGGATAGTGTACGATATATTGTCGACCTCACCATCTGATATATTTCTTCTGATGTTCCGATCGAGGCAGGCGGAAAATGGCCTTCGGCGTCTCTGGATATAGTAAGCAAATCCACTTTCTACAATGTCAGGCCAGTGAATTAGGATAAGAGCTTAGGTGCAATTTATACAGCACATTTCATTATTTAACTGCCCCTCCAGCCTCCCAATCATGGTCCGCCATGGTCCCATTCCTGGACTTTGATGTAGCAAATCAGAATATTTTCTCAGTGATAGTGTTGATTTCCTTTAGTTCAACCAATAGGCTAATCTGCATCTGATAATAATTTGAAAAATAAAAGCTGACAAATGTAGAATGTTTCCTACAAATGTACAGCAATTTGTCACCTCTGCTTGCTAAATGTGACTGAAGCCTTGCCGTCCAGATGCTACTCTATGCGACTCGTGATGCGATGGACATTTCAGGTGGTAGCAGTAAAGCGGCCATGGTCTTATCATCCACTCACAGTCATTGACACAGTCTTGTGCAATGGTCACAATCATTGCTGGTGTTTCTCTGTACAATGTGATCAAGGTATACAGATGACGAGCCCTATGCCTGAAGGATGGACATGTTTGCAGCTATGGGCACAGGTGCATACCTATACAACTATATGCAAATGCAGGCGTGACAGTCAAGAGCAGTATTTGTGACGCTGGCTACTGAGGGAGCAGCACCCCAGATGCACACAAGCATTAAGGCTCAGATTTACTAAAGATTTGCACTGCACAATTGACACAAAGTGATGCTAAGTCTCCCACGGGTATTTACTGTCCGGCGCAAATGGTTTTGTGATGGAAAGGTGCCACTTTTTCATTGCGAAAAAAGTCTTTGCACTACTTTGTGTCACTTTAGGCAAGAGAGCATTACTTGGGAATTACTGGGGCAGGTCAGCCATTTTGACACAAGCCCAGTCTACGCAGATAGCCAGAGTGGGCCTAGCATCAAAAGTTTACGACTCCTTGAAGCAGGCCTTCATTCACAAGGAGAAATGTCTTTATATCAACCAAGGCTTTGCAAATGTGCTGCATTGCACAGCACACATTGCATACATGCGACCATTCTGAGGTTGTCGTAGCAGAGAAACTGGTACTGGAAGGGTATGGTTCCAATATAAATCTTATGCTACACAAAGCACACTTACCTCTGCAACAAGGTGGCAGGCTGTGTGTCACGCAGAGCCGCCATTTTGGGCGCTAATGGAGGAGATGGCAGCACCAACAGTAGGCCAATATTAGTAGATACTATAATTTTGGTCACTGTGCTGTGTTGCCCGTGAAGCTAGTATATCTGGACTCCATCATCAATCGACTTCCATGCCAACTAGTGGAAAAGCTCCCAGATATTGTATTAATGCTGCCAACTGTTAGAAAGGTTTGTACATATTCCAACATGCAGACACACAGCCACAAGAATCACCATTGTTTCTGGATGCATATGGTGCACAATGTTGTCCAGTGTTGTATCCGATAGGTCATTCGAGTATGGGCAGAGTCAATGCCATACACAACACAAGGACCATTGTTGCCAAGGTTTGTTCTTGACGGTATCATCATTGTTTTTTTAGTGCCAACGAAGACTTCGATTCAACGTTCCACACCAACATCCTGGTGAACTCCAGTGGGTACTGCCAGTGGCTGCCACCAGGTAAGGACCTCCAAGCCAAATGTATTTATTAATTTATTTGTGAGTTTTTTTATCACTGCTGTATGAGACCCACTTCCGCAACTACAGTCAGCGACTCGCGCCACACCTCTATCCCTTGATGCAACATCATTCCATGGCACACGATGAAGCATTACCAGCCCTTGGCACACAGATATTATTCAATCCTGATTGGTAGGGAGAGGATTGGTGGAGAGAGTGCTTAAGCGGGTAAGGGCCTCCAGGTGGTGAACAAAGGCTCTCGTTTTTGGTTACCAGGGCTTTCTCTTGGAAGAGAGCGAAAAAGGCAGAAAGGGGAAAAAGAAGGAGGAATAGAGAGATAGGAAAACAGTAAAAAAGGGACAAAGCAGGGATAAAAAAGAACCTGCGAGAGTGAGATAAAGAGACGGGAAGTATATGGCAGTGGAATCGAGACTAAGCGGCCCGGTATTCAGAAACCCTGGTATTCTGTGGGACTGGCGTCAGGCTCCTAAGAAAAATGTTGTGCTACTATACCTATTTACTACAGGGATGATGGTTTAGTGAGTTCAGTATGAGCTGCTGACATCTGGCGTGATCTTTAAATCATACGTTTAAAGTATGTCCGGGCAAACCTAGCCTTCCATCCTTCTGAGACTGATAAATTGAAATCCCTTAAATTGAATAATCATAGCACCTTTACAATACCAGTGCTCTTGTACCTATGTATTAGGTGCCATTCGTCAGTTTGTAGAAATAAACAGTTTGTTTGAATATTTAACTGGCTGGTCTGGTGTCTGCTTGCTTGATTTCTCTCCATGTTTTATCAGAATCTTTATAAATTGGCTAACGTGGTGGCGTGAGAGTTAGTTATAAAGTTCAGACCAGTTACAAGTAAGATGACCAGCCATTTGCAAATTTAGTTGATACACCAGGGTGAGAAAGGTTTCCTAGGCTAATCGCCAGACTGATAGCTGATGATCCTCGTCCTTTGAACCCTAAAAGTAGACCCTGGCCCTGAGCCTACCAGGGATTTTCCCAGTGCCCCATATGGCCAGTCCAGTCATGGGAATTGGTTCCATCACACCAATGCACTGCCATAAGTATACAGATACAGATTAGTGTATGCTGTAAGAATCCACCTCCAAAGAGGGCCAGCAGAGCAGACCACTATCAAACAATGAAGAATGCAACTGTTGTGTCAACTAAAGGGCCAAGCCACGTGGAAGGACAGAGGAGGGCGGGGAAAGGAGTTCACTTTTTATTTTTCAGAAAAGCACCTTCATAAAAACCTGCTAACTATGATGTTCTTTGTGATATGCAAGATAAAAAGTGTGTAGTGCAACATGCTACCTTCAGGACCCTGAACAAATTCAGTGTTCAACTATAAACATTTGAAAATGGTATAGGTATAGACTTCAGCCAACCCAAGTGATGCTTCCTCATCACTGCCTTCCTCAGATATTTGCATGGACTCCCACCAAAGCTCATTCAGATGCCTCCCTCACACACCACAAAACCACAAATTAAGAAAACCTCATATATATCGAAGATACAATCAACACCTGCAACTACAGAACCCACCTCGCTATGCACGGCACACATTTCATCCTCAGTATCTTATGCTGGGTAGATGATTCTATTAACCCCTGCTTGGATAAAATGCTGTGGAGCCCTGGAGCTTCCTGCACAGTCATGGATAAACTTCCTAGCAGCTCACGGGTATGAGAGGAGGAATCGCTGGTGCTGTGGGGATCGTGCATTGGTGACTTGAAAAGCACAGTGGTCCATAATTCCATTGCTCCTGATGAAGGCCACAGGAATAACAGAAGAACTGCGTTCAACGAGTACGAGTAGGAGTAGTTGGTACAGAAACACATGCACAGATAGGGAGCCGAAACATGCACACAGATGGAGGCCCAAAACACATACAAAGAGTAAGGCAGTGAAACACAGAGACAAGGAACCAAAACACATACCCAGACAAGGAGCCGAAACACATATACAGCGGGAGGCAGAGCACTACAAACGCACACAAAGAACTGAAATACGTACAGACAGGGAGGCAGAGAAGCACAAACACACACAAGGAACTGAAATACGTACAGACAGGGAGGCAGAGAAGCACATACACAGGCAAGAACCCAAAACACATATACAGAGGGAGGCAGAGAAACACATGCACAGCCTGGAACCAAACCATGTACACAGAGGGAGGCAGAGAGGTACCTCCACAAAGACTAAAGTAGGAAAGGAAAGCATGCCTGCAGCCGGACACACACCCACACTTTAACACGCCCCTTGAAAATGTGAGAGACATGGGCTGTGCTGTGTAACTACCAGCAATGAGAGCTCAGAAAACCAGCTTCACAGATATGCAAAGGCCTAAAGTTAAGCAGATCCACCCTGAATGGCAAAGTTCCCAGCATCAATATCAGGTGCAATAATTATTATATATCATGAGCTTTCGGGGGCATAGCATGGAGATTTTGGTATTTAACGCCCCAAAATATGCATGTTCTGGTAAAGGCCGGGCATTTTCACACTGATAAATATTGACAGGTTTGCCCTGATATTGATCACGAAACTCATTAATCGAATATATATGGGGTATCAGGAGTTACTGCACAAATCAGAATTTATCGACCTACTCATAATGAGGAGCTAAGAGAGAAGTGAAGCATACAGAGGTAAACAAAAAAGAGGGCTGCATGGGGTTGGGCACACACCAGCTGAAAGGGAACTCAAGGGCAGTGGACCCTGACCCTAAACAGAAGTTTGCAATCCCTCCGCGAATATCTACTAGGAGAGTTAACAACTGTTTTATAAATGAAATAATGTTAGCAGATTAATAAAGGTATACTTAAACATAAAATGCAAAATGTAAAATGTTTAAATGCTCTGTCAATGTGAAGGAATTTGAAATTGGAGGTTAAAAATTGAGTTGGGATATTTTGCTAGGTTTGTGGAAGCAGCACAGATACAGCAAACAGTTGTATGGATGACCGGTGGTCTTAATTGAATCACTAGTATCTGCTGACCAAAAGAGACCATGCATTAGGAGCAAAAAAGCCTGCCCGATATGCAGGAGTCTAGTATATTGCTCTGCTTTCAGAAAAAAACACAATTTGGAGCTCTCCAATATTTCAAAATTAAGATAAAAATTTCTATTTTTGTGCATCTTTTTTACTAAACTGAGGACCTGATTCACAAGGGGCCTCCGCACTCGTGGCGGAGGCCCTGCACTGGTGGCGGAGGCCCCGCACTAGTGGCGGAGGCCCCGCACTAGTGGCGGAGGCCCCGCACTGGTGGCGGAGGCCCCGCACTGGTGGCGGAGGCCCCGCACTCGTGGCGGAGGCCCCGCACTCGTGGCGGAGGCCCCGCACTCGTGGCGGAGGCGCCGCACTCGTGGCAGAGGCGCCCCTCACTCGTGGTGGAGGCACGGTCCTCGTGGTGGAGGCACCGCACTTGTGGTGGAGGTACCGTACTTGTGGTGGAGGCCCGCACTCGTGGTGGAGGCCCCGCACTCGTGGTGGAGGCCCCGCACTCGTGGTGGAGGTCCCGCACTCGTGGTGGAAGCCCCGCATTCGTGGCGGAGGCCCTGCACTCGTGGCGGAGGGACTGCACTTGTGGTGTAGAGACTGCACTTGTTTCGAGGCACTGCACACGTGGCGGAGGCCCTGCACTCGTGGCGGAGGGACTGCACTTGTGGTGTAGAGACTGCACTTGTTTCGAGGCACTGCACACGTGGCGGAGGCCCCGCACTCGTGGCGGAGGCACTGCACTTGTGGTGTAGAGAATGCACTTGTTTCGGGCACTGCACACGTGGCGGAGGCCCTGCACTCAGGTGGAATCTTGTAATGAGACTGCTCATTGCTGGGATTCCGCCCCGAATGCTAAGGCTCCCCAATGACTGCGGGACCTCCACCACGAGGGCGGAAGCCCTTTGTGAATCAGGCCCTGAATATTTCATCATTGATGTATTTTTTTAATATATACTGGTTTGTGTAGTGTTTTATGGTTCATACCATAGAAATTGCTTAGGTAGGGGTCCCAGGGTTCGAACCGCTGCTGTAGGGTCCACAATCCTCTGCAGGGCTCTACCGGGAAAAAATAAGTTTGCAGTTACTTGCTTGGCTCAGCGAATTATTTTATACTTTAATCAATCGTTAATCCTCAAGAGATTACCTGCAGTTATTACAAGATGCCTTGAACTTCATTTCGCACTTAATTATGACAGCAGATTAACTGGGAGCTGTCAATCATGCAAGCCCATGAGCTGTGCTTTAACCTAAAGGCATTTCTAAAGTCTTTGAAGTAAGGAGATTCCTTCGCCTCTGAAAACTCATTTGATGTTTAATTCAGCAGCAAGGAGCCCTTCTGGGCCACAGCAGGGAGATGTGGGGCACCAGCCAAGAAGTTGGTGATACCCACGTTAAAAGGAGATAGTAGTGTTCCCTGTTTTATTCATTTATGTTTATTAACCTGGGAATATTTCTAAATCTTTACTATTTCAACAGTGAGCGCGTTTTTAGAAGATTTATGCTGACTGTAACCGGCTACGTAACAATCAGGCTTCCCACGACAAGTAGGGTTGTGGATGGATTCATTTTATTGCACGATTAATAAAAATCTTACAATTAGAACAGTCTTTAAAAACACACCAATTAAAATTTAAGAAGCAAATAAATCTAAAATTCCTAATAATCTCAAAATAATTTTCTCAAAGGGTCCCGGAAAATAATTTATAAACATTACATCAGTCCATCTTTTTTTCCAAGATTTAATATGGATAGTAACAATTATTATTTCATTACTTGTGTGCAAATTCATTTATATAGTACGAAATGTATCCCTAATTATTTTAAACTTCCAGATTTACTGGGCTCAACTCACAAACATCTAGTTTCTTTTTTGCAAGTATCAATAATTTTGAAAAATTGCCGTACATTTTAATATCCGTTGGTCTAAAGCAAACTACCATAGCATGTCTACATGTACGAACACCTCTGTCAATGAAGCAGTTTTTCAGATATCGTTTTCTTTCCGCCGTCATTACTGCACATATACAGACCAAATGAATAATACTTTCACCCCATAGCTTGCATACGACAAGTAGTCACAAGTTGCCTGCCCCTTCCTGCTGGCAACATCTTGTGTTGATACTTTGACGGAAATACTCAAAGCATGAGGATCAAGGCTCAGTTTACTAAGGGCATGGGTTGTGCTGGCATGACATAAGCGTCCGAAAGGTTATGCAAATCCTTATATGGTATTTACAAAGCCAAGCAGGGGACGATTTGCGTGGCCATGCTTGACCTTGTAATGAAATGTCATGCAACACACTGGCCTCCGCCGCATTATATTTCCTTGGGTAGGCTCCCTGATCCAGGCTTAGCAAGGAGAAATATCTTCATTTTGCAGCACAGAGAGAAAGAGTAAATGTGCATTTTGTTTTCTATTTCTTAACTTTTGAAGCAATCACGACACCCCCACTTTAGCTGAAGATGTTTAAAGCTAAAGCACAGGTGCTGCCATTGTAACCAAAGTAGATACTCTCTGGAGGAAGAGTGTGGCAGAGTATCTGTGTGTCCCTCTACTTTCTGGTGGAAGTGTTTGGCAGAGACTCAGTCTCTTTACTCTCTGGAGTGAGATTGTGTTAGCATTTATCTGTGTCCCTTTACTCTCTGGTGGATGTGTGTTGCAGTGAATCTGTCTGTCTCTTTACTCTCTGGAGTGAGATTGTGTTAGCATATATCTATGTGTCCCTTTACTCTCCAGTACAAGTGTGTGGCAGAGAATCTGTCTGTCTCTCTCCTCTCTGGAGTGAGATTGTGTTAGCATATATCTGTGTGTCCCTTTACTCTCCGGTACAAGTGTGTGGCAGAGAATCTGTCGGTTTCTCTCCTCTCTGGAGTGAGATTGTGTTAGCATATATCTATGTGTCCCTTTACTCTCCAGTACAAATGTGTTGCAGAGAATCAGTCTGTCTCTTTACTCTCTGGAGTGAGCGTTTGTTAGTGTATATCTGTGTGTCCCTTTACTCTCCAGTACAAGTGTGTGGCAGAGAATCTGTCTGTCTCTCTCCTCTCTGGAGTGAGAGTGTATTAGCATAGATCTATGTGTCCCTTTACTCTCCAGTACAAATGTGTTGCAGAGAATCTGTCTGTCTCTCTCCTCTCTGGAGTGAGATTGTGTTAGCATATATCTATGTGTCCCTTTACTCTCCAGTACAAATGTGTTGCAGAGAATCTGTCTGTCTCTCTCCTCTCTGGAGTGAGATTGTGTTAGCATATATCTATGTGTCCCTTTACTCTCCAGTACAAATGTGTTGCAGAGAATCAGTCTGTCTCTTTACTCTCTGGAGTGAGCGTTTGTTAGTGTATATCTGTGTGTCCCTTTAGTCTCCAGTACAAGTGTGTGGCAGAGAATCTGTCTGTCTCTCTCCTCTCTGGAGTGAGATTGTGTTAGCATATATCTATGTGTCCCTTTACTCTCCGGTACAAGTGTGTGGCAGAGAATCTGTCTGTCTCTCTCCTCTCTGGAGTGAGATTGTGTTAGCTTATATCTATGTGTCCCTTTACTCTCCAGTACAAATGTGTTGCAGAGAATCTGTCTGTCTCTCTCCTCTCTGGAGTGAGATTGTGTTAGCATATATCTATGTGTACCTTTACTCTCCGGTACAAATGTGTTGCAGAGAATCAGTCTGTCTCTTTACTCTCTGGAGTGAGCGTTTGTTAGCGTATATCTGTGTGTCCCTTTACTCTCCGGTACAAGTGTGTGGCTGAGAATCTGTCTGTCTCTTAACTCTCTGGAGTGAGATTGTGTTAGTATATCTGTTCCCTTTTACTTCCTGGTGGAACAGTGTGGCATAGTACGCGTAGCAACTTTCTTTCAGCTGACGTAACTGGCGGCATTTCTCTGGGACCTTACGTGGTGGTAGTAGTTGGTGATTAATAATATCTTTATTTAGTCTGTTTCTGGGAAGTCATTCCCATTGAGGAAGTTGTGGAAAGTTCTCCTCTGCTGGAATCTTCTCTTCTACACTCTGCTCTGTCTCTGGATGTTTTGCATGGGCGTGCACTGGCTGGTGCTTAGTCTGCGTCGGGTTCACCTCTTCCTGCAGGTTCAGTACTTTGTCATTGTCCACTTCGAACAACTTCATCCCTGTGCTCTGTTTTGGACATATTGCTTTTCATTTATGGCATCTATGGGTGTCCTCATCTATGACTGCTGTGATTGCATGTTGCATGTGCTCATTGTTGACACACCGCGTTTGCCACCCTGCAATGCACAGACATTAGCTGTTTTATTCTCACTAAATGCTTTTGCTCTGCCCTTGGGTGAGTTCCACCCTGATTTTTCCATGGTACATTGTTTTGCAAGTGTTTTTGTTCAAAGGGGCAGCACTTGTGCCTGAGCTGTGACTTATATTTGTACATTACCATCGGATGTGTCTATGCATATGCAATATTTATTTTTCCAGTGGGTGTTTTTATGTTCTTTCTTGATTTAATAATAATTGCAATAAAATGCATTTTTGTTCACCTGATTTAGTATCCTGTTTAGAGGGCCAGGAGGGTCAACCTCAGGAATATTTTCCTGGTGTGATCTTATCTGGAAATGTGAAGGGAAATACACACACACTCTAACGCTCCGCGTCTTGGGTTAGTTCCTCACCCCGTTCAATACATCCAGTGGCAAAGCTTTTCTTGGATTTACGCTTTTCTTGGATTTACGCTTTTCTTGGATTTATGCTTTTCTTGGATTAACGCTTTTCTTGGATTTACGCTTTTCTTGGATTTACGCTTTTCTTGGATTTACGTTCCTTTCTAAAATACTTTTATATCGCTAATTAGTGTACAACACAAAATCATGAGTGCTTATAATTGGAGTTAAATAGATTTAAATGGAAAAATCTAATACCGCTTGTTCCTTTGACACAGATTCAGCAGGTAACATGCACATTCTCTTATAGATATCAAGATATAAAATCTATTTACACTCAATATTTACTTTTTTGAAATTATACCTAGCTAAGCATTTTGAGGGCTATAAACTTTATTGTGTAAATTGTACATGCAGCAAAACCCAGGTTAATAAAAGTTGTCCTACACCGACAGCAATAAAAAAGTAATGGCTGTTCTTCCCAATCAATAGTGTAATCAAAGCTGAGCACAGTAATGCGAGTGCTATAAAGAAATATTTTGATCCGTTACTATAGGCATTTGTTCAGCAGTTCTTTCCAGAATGGGTGGACCTTGGGACCCGGAGCGAGTTTGCGTGATTGGCCAACATTTTACCTCTGGCATCTGTATTAGTGTGAGGTTATAACTCATATTCATGAAAACAACTATTTGTGTACGGGAGCGGAAATATTCTCTTAAACCGCTTCAACTTTTAGCTGAGAGATATTATTGAATGCATAGAACCAACTGACCCATGATTGTGTCTTCTAGTTTTAGTTACACACTAGAACCGATTCACAAAGTTTCCATCAGGGATTTTTCTTTATTTGATATTGACCAGTTAGTCAAAACTATTACAATACAAATTCAAACAAAAAGGATAACATCAAAAACCACTAAAAATGACTTGTGTTATACAAGTCATTAAAATAAATGAAAAAAATGGTTCATCGCAGTGTGGGCGTTTACTACAGATTTATTTGTTGGTTCGATGAAGAATAAAATCAACAATTCGTATGCTTTCTGCACAAATGTATTTGAAATTAGTTCATTCAGGACTGTCAAATATATTAGCACTACAGAGGCGACTTTTTTTGTAGTTGGGGTACGTACAATGGGCACATATCTACTCCATACAGCAGAGTTTTTTCTGCTTGTTTAAAAAATGTCATGATTCTGACAAGCAACCATTGGACGTCTCCTTTAAAATAATAACCCCTTTGCTTGACAGCAAGTGACACCCAGCTTTATAAAAATGGAGCATAACCAGATACTGCGACTTTATTATAGAGCCAGTATTCCTTCACATACACAAACTGCACGCTTGGTTACCTTAAACTTTCAAAAGAGGGTGAACTACTCGTATGGAGCAGCCCAAATTTGACATGGATAAAACCAAATTTATAATGCAAGGGGAATACAAGGCACTTTGTTGAATACACGTGATAGTAATACGTATTTGGTTTAAATTTAACAAGTTACTGCTCATATAGTTAAAAATATTCACAAATATATTTGTGGTTGAAAGTTTGGTATAAATACACAAGTAACATTTTTCACGAGTGCAAAATCTATTTTGTCATTCTCAAATGTTGGATTTGCAGTGATAAAAGGATTTATTCATATCTAGATTTCTGTGTGAGTAAAACTACTCAAAAGTGCAGAGAGTGGGAGCTCCACAGCCCCAAGAGTTTGTTCATGTCAATAAAGAAGCATATTTGTATTCAAAAACTCCTCTCAGACGCAAACTAGGAATGTTCAGAGATTTACTCCTGACAAGGACAGAAAAGAATTCTCTTACAGCTACCCTCTCTTCCACCACAGCTTCAAAGGTATCTTCAAGACCTTTTGTAACATTGTCAAATGCTGGATACACAATCTTTGTACTGATGTCACTCAGTTGATAACACTCTTCTCTCCCCTACTACTCCACAGGTATCTTGAAAACTTCTTGTAACATTGACATTTGCTGGGATCACACTCTTTTCCCGTCAAACACACACCTTCTAACACCCTATCTTCAAGAGCTCCTGTAAGATTGACGTTTACTCGTACGACACTGCTTAACTTCCTACACACTATTGCCCAACACCCTTACACATTTCTATGCATGAATTTTCAAGAGCTCTTGTTACACAGATGTTTGCTGGTCACACACTGTATTGACTTCACACGCTTGCTAACACCCTTCCTCTCTTCCCACTCCTTTGCAGGTATCTTCAAGAGCTCGTGTAACATTGATATACGCTGGTTACACACTCTTTTACATACTCACATGCTTGCTAAAACTCTTCCTCTCTTTACCGCTCCTCCACAGGTATCTTCAAGAGCTCTTGTAGCATTGATGTTTGCTGGCATCCCACTCTTTTAAAGTAGCACACGCTTGTTAACACCCTTACTCCCTTACCAATCCTCTTCAGGTGTCTTCAAGTGCTCTTGTAACACTAGTGTTTGATGGTTACACACTCTTTTACTGGCTTCACACACTTGCTAACACTCTTCCTCTCTTTACCACTCCTCCACAGGTATCTTCAAGAGCTCGTGTAACATTGATATACGCTGGTTACACACTCTTTTACAGACTCATACGCTTGCTAACACTCTTCCTCTCTTCCCCCACTCTTTTGCAGGTGTCTTCTAGAGCTCTTGTAGTGTTGATGTGCGCTGGTTACACACTCACACTCTTTTACAGACACTCTCCCTTGCTAACCTCCTTCCTCTCTTCCCATTCCTCTACAGGTATCTTCAATAGCTCTAGTAAGGTTGACGTTTGCTGGTATCACACTCTTTTACAAACTCACACGATTGTTAACACCCTTCCTCTCTTTCCCACTCCTCCACAGGTATCTTCAAGAGCTCTTGTAACATTGATGTGCGCTGGTTCCCTTTCGACATCCAGAAGTGTGAGCTGAAGTTTGGGTCCTGGAGCTATGATGGGTGGCTGCTCGATCTCCAGATGCTCGAAGCGGACGTCTCGGGGTACATGGCCAATGGCGAGTGGGATCTTGTGGGTGAGTCTATGCCATACATTCTGCACCTCACTCTGCAGTGGGTCCAGAGGAGCATCTCTTCCATGGTTTCCAGTCTTTATTTATGTATTCAATGTGCCCTTAAATACTCTACTAATGTCCTGATTATTATTTACAACAGCACTGGCACGGTGCCACGCCTATTGTTACAGGTACTGTGAGGTAACACAACCCCACAACCAAGCAATTCTGAGTTACCCCCCCAGAATGGGGAATAACAATGTGGATCCAGTTTTACTGGTAGGAAATCAACTCAGAATTCCCAGTTTTGTGTTGTCAATGTTCTCATTTACCACCTACTTTGCACCTGGAGGATGGCGGAGACGCTCAGTCAGGAGGGGGTCCAGGGGCAGCTCAGGCTGTGGGTTGACAAGGGTGAACAATCCGAATTGCCCTTGGCTGTAGAAGGCGGTCGGTTAGGTGCTGGGCTGCACTTGCACTGACGTCCCAAGCCGGATCCTTAACCAGTTTAACCAGTTGGGCGTTCCGGGTGGTAGAATAAGGTACAGGATTGCACACCTGGTAAATTTGAATGTAGGAAAATCATGTTATCTTAGACATAGTTCAGTACTTTTTAAGATTGAATGTGAACCTTGCACAGCAAATCAGCCATCACTAAACATTGGCCACGCCGCCTACGATCGGCTAGGATCACCTCTACTCCAACAGAATTATCTATGTTTCGTGTTAACCGAAGAGGACAACGGAGACACCTCCAGTAGTTTTGGTGATGTCAAGTGCATTGGATTTTCTACAAATGTCAAAGAAGCACTGGCAATGCCAATAGGTGTCGTCTTCGCTAATGGGCACCAACGTAATGCCTTAAGCTTTGCTAATCTTTGTTTGTTTTCCATAGTTTACAGTTGTTGTGCACATCTGTGGAAAACACACAAAAATGGGAAAGCCAACAAGTTGGTACACAGTAGCAAAGGCAAGACTATTGGATTTGTGAATATTTGTTTAATGTACCACTCTAGCATGATAGTTGGTGCACCACAAAGTCAGGACATAACAGACAGATGGCAAGATGATGGTTCTCCACTGGCCAGTAAACCATGATTGCTGATCTCGTATTGTTTTCCTTCACTCTAGGCGTCCCGGGCATCCGCCACGAACTTTACTACGACTGCTGCAAGGAGCCGTACCCTGACGTGACCTTCTATGTCACCATGCGACGCCGGACCCTGTATTACGCCCTGAACCTGCTCATCCCTTGTGTCCTCCTGTCCACCATGAGTGTGCTTGTCTTCTTGCTCCCCGCGGACTCCGGAGAGAAGATCTCCCTGGGTAAGCAATGCTCTGTTCTCTAGGAGGGTTATGAGATAGTGACTAAGATGCACATCTTACAGCCGGGTTCTATTGCCGAATGGAGGGGTCCTAACTCCTGGTTCTTGTGTTCGGTCTGGCTGTTGTGCCTGCTTGCCATGAGTGCGGCAATTCATGTATGCTGGAAGTTTAAGCACCAATTTATCCCGTCTGTCGTATTACAAGTTCCAGAGGATATAATGGAATTGTAATATGGCGGGCAGGATACCTGTCACATTTGTGATGGAGTAACCTTGTCCGCCAAGATCATAATAA
Source organism: Lissotriton helveticus (assembly GCF_964261635.1). NCBI lineage: Eukaryota > Metazoa > Chordata > Amphibia > Caudata > Salamandridae > Lissotriton > Lissotriton helveticus. Next base: position 822,052,944 of record NC_136073.1, read on the forward strand.
GGCCCTGAGTCACACTTTGAAGTTCTCCTCCGTCACCCTATACTCCGTGGGACTCATATACACACTACATTCCTTACTTTGACATCTGTGTTCCCAAAAGGTTTACTCCATATTTACCGGTCTCTGTGCTCTGTAGTTCTAATTTTCCCTCCGATACTCCTTGCTCTTTTCTGTCTGCATCAGCTACTGACTTCTGTATTAATACACCTCCTATGCAACCGTAGCGCCTCCCTCAAAATCCTCTATTTCTGTTGTTGGACTTTGGCCCTTAGGGCAGGTTCACCCCTAGACTTTTTGCTAGAAATGGTGACCTGGCAATGGTGATTTTAGGGATTCTGCGCACTTTCACTGTGTCCCAGTGGAAAGTGCGTGCGCACTCTGAGTGCATGTGCTGAGCTAGGCCTGCCCGCCCATAGGAATGCATGGGGAATGTATGTGTCCCTGGTAGTTCCTGATGCGTGGGGTGTACAGGCTTGAGTCTGGTATGTGTGAACTCGTGTGAGTGAATGCTGCGCAACGGTGTATGCAGCATGTATGTGTCTAGTAGCGAAGCGCCATTTCTAGACATGGCTGTACGTGTGCTGTGAGGGTGCTGGCGTGTGATTGGCTGGAGCTGGCTGGCATGCCAGGCTCCAGGAAGTCTGGATGGGTCTGCCCGGTGGTGAGTGGGAGATTAGCATGAGTGATGTGTGGGAGGAGTGTACCTGTGTCCTGGATGGGCTGGGTTTTCCCCACACAATGCTGGCTCCGCCCCCCTGTGGTGTGTCTAATGACCCAAGCCCTGCCAGTGAATAGAGAGGGTGGTTGAGGTAAACAGAGTACTCAAGAACCAGCTGCGACTGGTTCCGCCCCCACTCTGCACCCTTGAACAAAGGAATGCACTGTATAAAAATGGGGCTGTGTCCCCACAGAAGTTGTTCTCTTTTCCAGGATCCTGAGGGGGCTGTTGCTGCTGCTGGGCCAGAGGACCGCCACTTGGGGTGTCTCCCTGCCTGGAGACCCAGTGAGCTGGCTCTGGGCCCAGCCTTGCCCCCCCTGCCTGCCCAAGGACTGCTGGGACTCTGCCCTGCTTGCTGAGGGCGCCTGGGAGCGCTTTATCCTGTTTATAGCGCTTGGAGCGCTGTGATGGTCTGCCTAGCGCAGGGAGCGCTGTAAATTGCCTCTAGCGCTGGGAGCGCTTTGTCTGCGGAGGCCGGTGCCCACCCGGCATTGTCCGCCCCAAGCGAGTGCCACCTCGCTTATTTTTGAGGGTATTGTCGCCTGGCAGGTGCCCACCCTGCCAGGGACCTTGCCGCCCGTTTTGCGCATTTTCCTCGAGGGTGCCGACCCCTCGGTAAATTCATCCCCCGCCTGCAGTGCCTGAGCCGGGCCGCCGCGCTGCCCGCGACGACCCGGAAGTGGTTGTCCGGCCGGCCAATCGGTGCGCGGCCGACCGGAAGTCCCGCCCACCGCAGCCGAGAGGACAGAGGAAGCCGGAAGCTGCCGGGAGCCGACCCCGGGATCCGGTGAGTGAGGAGGGAGAGCGGCGCCTGCCTTCCCAGCCCAAGAGCCGCCGCAGCACGACCGGGACCAGAGTGGAGCTCCCCGGTGTGGGAGAAGAGTCCAGCACTCCAGGAAGAAGTCGCCCGGTAAGTGGAGCCGGGCCTGGGGGGACTCCGTCGGTACAGACGAAGGGAGGAGGGCGTCGGGGCACATTGCCGGTGCCCGCCCCTCCCCCCTGTGCCATCCGGGTTGCAGGAACCTACCTGGGGGCATTGTGGGTATCTCGAGCCCGTCAAGGCTCCAACGTGAGTGCCGCCATTGTGGGAGAGCCCTGAGAGGCTCCCGGGGCCTGTTAGTGATCTCGAGCCCCCAGAGGGGGGACTCCAACGACGGGCTGCCTTGTTCTTTAGAGCCTGCGAGGCTCGGGCGCAATTTGGCATAATTCGAGCGCAGAGAGGCTCCTGAGTGCCCACATTGTGTTTCAGAGCCCAGAGAGGCTCAGAGGAGGCATTTGGTAGCGTGAAGAGCCCAGCGAGGCTCAAAGGGGCATTTTGATTCCAGAGCCTGTGAGGCTCCCACGATTGGCTCATCCTCAATTGCACCAGTTGCCCAGCACTTTGTGGGCAACTGCTACGTTTAGGCCCCTGGACACTGGACACAGGGCGTCCTAGCCCTAGAGAGGCCAGTTGGCCTAGGGACAGTCACAGGTGGTGACTTACGTGAGTTTGGCGCAATTGTACTTTCTATGCACCTCTGAATGTATTGTTTATGCGTCATGTGCCTTTACACCTCTGAATGAATGTTATGCATTGCATCATGTGTATGTTCTTACACCCCTACAGGTATTGTGATACATAGGTGGTTGTTTTCTCCCTAGTACAGGTGGTGCTAGTGAGGTCCTGGTTACCAGTGATTACTGGTTGTGTGCTATTTTGTGCTGAAGTAAATTTATATTCTACCTTCTAAGTGCTATTTCTGAAAGTGCTACTTCTGATTCCTGACAGTGGTCCAGGTGGCCCTGTCTTGTACATATCCCCTGTAAATTCTGCCCGTGCCTCTGGCACATTGTAAAGTGTGTGTTTTATCTAATGTGTTTTGGTGTAATACAAAGGCTATTTTTATATAACCTTGTGTGGAGTTTCCTTTGTGGTGGGCCTTTGGTTGTTGTTGCTGGGGTGCGTGCGCAAATACTTAGCCTACATCGCCTCCAAGTTTAGCCTTGCTGCTCGCGCCACGTTACCTAGAGGGTGAGTAGGGGTTATCTTGGCGTGTAACTCCCTTGCCCTGACTTGGGTGTGGTGGTCTCTGACTGACTTTGGCGAAAGCCCTGGCCAGCCAGGGATCCCATTTCCAACATTGGTGGCAGCGGTGGGATAAGGATTTGTGTTTGCCTTGTACCTTAGTAGCGGCTGGCTGCACCACAAAACTCTGCATTTTAGATGACCACATTTTAAGGGGATTGTTTTTTTTGAAGTTTCATATTTTCTTCTCCTGAAGGTATCCATTGTGTAATTGTGTCCAGTACATTTGTCCCCCTCCCTGCGCCCAGAGTCGGTACCTGTGTCACTTGTGGTCAGGTTGAGAAGTCAGGGGTGGTAGAAACTGCCTTACCAGTCCGAGGGGAGGGTTGTGTGTGGATGAATGGTGTGTGGCACTAGTCAAGTGAGTGTGAGTTCTCTGGGGTAGAGAGCTTGCTGAATACCTTGTGAATTGTGTACTCCTGCGTAGCTCAGACCCCTAGGTTGCCTGTGTGATCTCTTCACTAGAACGTCCGCCAGAATGGAGCCTGCTTTTGATTTCTGTGTTCTGTTTAAATACAGTATGGGAGAGTTGGTAAGGTTCTGTGAAGAGAGAGACATAGGGGTGGATGAGTTAGACACTCAGTCCGAACTTAGGAGCAGCCTGATCCTATGGCAAAAGTGTCAGTGGGACCTTGAGCGCAGTGAGGAAAGGGCCCGGGCTTCACACCAGGAGGGTGGTGGGTCTGTGGGGAGCCCTGAAGATTCAGAAGAGGAGGAAGAAAATGATAGCACAGGGACGCCAGCAGATAGTGAGGACCCCATAGATAGGGAGTCCCTTGCTGGGTCCAGCATAGGAGGCAGCGCCTCATCCCTTTCCCTGTCCCCAGAGGAGCTGGAAGATAGGAGGAGAGAAAGGGAGCACCAGCTGGCTTTAGAGAGGCTCAGGTTGGAGCATGCCCAGGCTATGGCACAGCTGGGCATTAGAAAGCAACAGCTAGAGACCGAGAGGGTCTTAGCGCAGGAAAGGATAGAGGAGGCTGAGAGGGCCTCCACCAGAGGCGAAGTAGCTCTGGAGGGTAGACTATCCCCTGCGCGCAGTGTTGAGTTTCTGGATCCCCCAGGGAGGGTTGGGTCCAGTGGTGGCAGCTATTTAGATTCCAGTGTAGGAAATCCCAGTCCCAGTTCCCCCAGTCTGGTACCTGTTTCCCAAGAGGAGGAGTATAGGTTGAAATTCAGGGGCAGTAGGAAGCTGCCTCACCAGTCGTGGGAGAAGTTTGAGGATGAATGTTGTGGAGCACTGTGGGCTTGGGTAGAGGTTCACACTGACTCTGATTTTGAAGTCTTGTTTGATCTTATAGTCAAAGAGCAGGTGCTCAGTGGTTGTTCGCCAGAGTTGCGCCAACACCTGTTGCAAGTTGGATTTACTGATACAGAGTTACTGGCAAGGGAAGCCGACCGCTGGGAAAGGGCCAGAGGTTCTCTAGAGTCATTGGTGAGTGACTCCAAAAGTAGTGGTTCAGGGATCTTCCAGCCCAGCGTGGTGGAGGAGGCTCAGTGTAGCCCAGCTAGGTCCCAGGATAGCGAGGAGGGTGTAGGGGCTCACTGCCTGGCTCAGTGGAGCAGGAGTGAGGGGGAGACCAAGGTTCCCCAGACGCCCGAAGCCCTGCCTCAGGACTTGGATGGTTTCTTGAGGGAACACCAGGTTGGGGACCTAGGCTGTCCTGTTAGTCCACTTGAGGAGGATCTCCTAGTGAGTAGAGGACCTGGAGTGTCTGTAACCAGAGCTCCTGTGGTTCTAGAGTCTGGCAGTACCGCTCCGGTAGGGAGGGTACAGGAGTCCAGAGTGAGGAGTGATTGGGGGAGTTCCCCAGTGGAAGGACCAGTGGGTCAGGGACTACCCAGTTGGGCTAGGTTCCCGTGTAGTGACCATGGTGACACCACTTCTGGTCTGGGGGATCGTCACGCACTGTCAGGTGGACAGAGGGCGGGAGATCTGCGCCAGACAGACAGTCACGCAACAGATGTGACATTTGTTAGCCTCAGGGGGATTGCGAGTGAATCCCCAGAAGTCCTGGAGTGCCAGGCAATTGTTCCACCGAAGGTTCTAGACCAGAGGTTGGGAGGCCAGGTTCAGGATCAGCCTGACCTGAAGGGTAGGACGACTGTAACCAGTGTCCTGACCGGTTCTTCTTCCAGAGGAACTTCTCCAGGTGGGAGAGGGCAGACCTCTGGAAGGGGGTGCAGAGGGTGGGAGAGCCCACCTCTGACCCCGGTGCAACCTGAGTGGATAAGTCCTGGGTTGGAATGGCGTTCTAGGGGTACCCCTCGCAGAGGGAGGAGGAACCCTAGGAGAAGAGGTAGGGGGAGGAGAGCCTTCCCCGAGACTCCTGGTCCGCCTGAGGTTGTAGGCCCTAGGCTGGAGTACCAGTGGCAGTCTAGTCCTGTCTTGCAGACAGGAAGAGTGGAAAATGGCTCCTATGTGCCAGGGGTTACTACCCCCCGCTCTGCGAATTGGCATGGACCCGTGGCACCTGGGTGGCCCAGGGCCTGGTCCTGGCCGCGGACAACTTGGGAGTACCAGTGGGGTAGCCCAGTTGGTCCAGACAGTGTGTTGAGAAGGAATCCCATGGGTTCACCGTGGCATAGAACAGGAGGGTGTCCCTGCAGTTGCGGGCCCGCGTCCGTGTTCTATCGCCCCAAGCAGGGAAGTCCATCACGGTGGTGATTGGTCTCCCCTGCGTTTTGGCTGGAAGGGGGTTATGTTGGACTTTGGCCCTTAGGGCAGGTTCACCCCTAGACTTTTTGCTAGAAATGGTGACCTGGCAATGGTGATTTTAGGGATTCTGCGCACTTTCACTGTGTCCCAGTGGAAAGTGCGTGCGCACTCTGAGTGCATGTGCTGAGCTAGGCCTGCCCGCCCATAGGAATGCATGGGGAATGTATGTGTCCCTGGTAGTTCCTGATGCGTGGGGTGTACAGGCTTGAGTCTGGTATGTGTGAACTCGTGTGAGTGAATGCTGCGCAACGGTGTATGCAGCATGTATGTGTCTAGTAGCGAAGCGCCATTTCTAGACATGGCTGTACGTGTGCTGTGAGGGTGCTGGCGTGTGATTGGCTGGAGCTGGCTGGCATGCCAGGCTCCAGGAAGTCTGGATGGGTCTGCCCGGTGGTGAGTGGGAGATTAGCATGAGTGATGTGTGGGAGGAGTGTACCTGTGTCCTGGATGGGCTGGGTTTTCCCCACACAATGCTGGCTCCGCCCCCCTGTGGTGTGTCTAATGACCCAAGCCCTGCCAGTGAATAGAGAGGGTGGTTGAGGTAAACAGAGTACTCAAGAACCAGCTGCGACTGGTTCCGCCCCCACTCTGCACCCTTGAACAAAGGAATGCACTGTATAAAAATGGGGCTGTGTCCCCACAGAAGTTGTTCTCTTTTCCAGGATCCTGAGGGGGCTGTTGCTGCTGCTGGGCCAGAGGACCGCCACTTGGGGTGTCTCCCTGCCTGGAGACCCAGTGAGCTGGCTCTGGGCCCAGCCTTGCCCCCCCTGCCTGCCCAAGGACTGCTGGGACTCTGCCCTGCTTGCTGAGGGCGCCTGGGAGCGCTTTATCCTGTTTATAGCGCTTGGAGCGCTGTGATGGTCTGCCTAGCGCAGGGAGCGCTGTAAATTGCCTCTAGCGCTGGGAGCGCTTTGTCTGCGGAGGCCGGTGCCCACCCGGCATTGTCCGCCCCAAGCGAGTGCCACCTCGCTTATTTTTGAGGGTATTGTCGCCTGGCAGGTGCCCACCCTGCCAGGGACCTTGCCGCCCGTTTTGCGCATTTTCCTCGAGGGTGCCGACCCCTCGGTAAATTCATCCCCCGCCTGCAGTGCCTGAGCCGGGCCGCCGCGCTGCCCGCGACGACCCGGAAGTGGTTGTCCGGCCGGCCAATCGGTGCGCGGCCGACCGGAAGTCCCGCCCACCGCAGCCGAGAGGACAGAGGAAGCCGGAAGCTGCCGGGAGCCGACCCCGGGATCCGGTGAGTGAGGAGGGAGAGCGGCGCCTGCCTTCCCAGCCCAAGAGCCGCCGCAGCACGACCGGGACCAGAGTGGAGCTCCCCGGTGTGGGAGAAGAGTCCAGCACTCCAGGAAGAAGTCGCCCGGTAAGTGGAGCCGGGCCTGGGGGGACTCCGTCGGTACAGACGAAGGGAGGAGGGCGTCGGGGCACATTGCCGGTGCCCGCCCCTCCCCCCTGTGCCATCCGGGTTGCAGGAACCTACCTGGGGGCATTGTGGGTATCTCGAGCCCGTCAAGGCTCCAACGTGAGTGCCGCCATTGTGGGAGAGCCCTGAGAGGCTCCCGGGGCCTGTTAGTGATCTCGAGCCCCCAGAGGGGGGACTCCAACGACGGGCTGCCTTGTTCTTTAGAGCCTGCGAGGCTCGGGCGCAATTTGGCATAATTCGAGCGCAGAGAGGCTCCTGAGTGCCCACATTGTGTTTCAGAGCCCAGAGAGGCTCAGAGGAGGCATTTGGTAGCGTGAAGAGCCCAGCGAGGCTCAAAGGGGCATTTTGATTCCAGAGCCTGTGAGGCTCCCACGATTGGCTCATCCTCAATTGCACCAGTTGCCCAGCACTTTGTGGGCAACTGCTACGTTTAGGCCCCTGGACACTGGACACAGGGCGTCCTAGCCCTAGAGAGGCCAGTTGGCCTAGGGACAGTCACAGGTGGTGACTTACGTGAGTTTGGCGCAATTGTACTTTCTATGCACCTCTGAATGTATTGTTTATGCGTCATGTGCCTTTACACCTCTGAATGAATGTTATGCATTGCATCATGTGTATGTTCTTACACCCCTACAGGTATTGTGATACATAGGTGGTTGTTTTCTCCCTAGTACAGGTGGTGCTAGTGAGGTCCTGGTTACCAGTGATTACTGGTTGTGTGCTATTTTGTGCTGAAGTAAATTTATATTCTACCTTCTAAGTGCTATTTCTGAAAGTGCTACTTCTGATTCCTGACAGTGGTCCAGGTGGCCCTGTCTTGTACATATCCCCTGTAAATTCTGCCCGTGCCTCTGGCACATTGTAAAGTGTGTGTTTTATCTAATGTGTTTTGGTGTAATACAAAGGCTATTTTTATATAACCTTGTGTGGAGTTTCCTTTGTGGTGGGCCTTTGGTTGTTGTTGCTGGGGTGCGTGCGCAAATACTTAGCCTACATCGCCTCCAAGTTTAGCCTTGCTGCTCGCGCCACGTTACCTAGAGGGTGAGTAGGGGTTATCTTGGCGTGTAACTCCCTTGCCCTGACTTGGGTGTGGTGGTCTCTGACTGACTTTGGCGAAAGCCCTGGCCAGCCAGGGATCCCATTTCCAACATCTGTCCTGTGTATCTCTACACCACCCCATCTGCATTACCTCCTCCTTCCTGTGTCTAAATGTTTCTCCCTTTGTATTCTTTGCTTCTCCTTTATGTATCCCAAGCCCCTCCATGTTCTTTCTCTGACTCCCCTCTTTTCACCCTCCATTATCCGCTCAGCATTCCTATCTCCTCTTCGAAGTATTCTTAGGTACTCCTTTCTGCAGCCAAGGCACTACCTCTCCAGCATCCTGATCGACTGTGTATCTCCTGGTCCTCCCTTGTATCCTCTACCCCCACGTTTCTCCCCTGTTACTCCACTCTGTATTTCCTACTCCCTCTAATCTCCTATCTCCACTCTGTATCCCCACTTCCTTTGCTCTCTGTGACATTTCCCTGTGGCCACGTCTTCCCCTCACCCTACCCCTGATTGCAACTAGCTCCATCTCCACCTCCTTTTCAGTTTCATCAGCATCTCATGTGCTGATCCCATCCTGTACCCCAGCCTCTTCATTTCCAATTCCTCCTCTGTGCTTATAAGGCAACTCCTGTTAGTATCCCTTCACCCCACTCCTGCTCCCACCATCGTTGGAAACAGTTCTTGTCTGTGTGTCTCCTCCTCTCTCTTCCCCTCCTTCCTTCCTGGTTCCCTCATCTCTTCCACTCTTGGTCATCTGTTGTTCTCACCCCCCCCTTATGTTCCCAGCCTCCTTCTTTCTATGTCCCGCCCACACACTCTTAAGTCCTGTCATGCTTAAAAAAATGCAGTGGGCCAAAGAATTTTCAGCAGCCCACTGTCAACACTGCCCTACACCGCAGTTGCTGAATACCAAGGCTGCCTATTCTTGATTCCACCTCATCCTTCCAAGACCCTAAAATTCCTCTTGATTTATCTCGCTTGTGGGTTCTTTTTCATCCCCGGTCTATCCCTTTATCATGTTTTGCTACATTTCTCTTCCTCTTTGTTTCCCCCTATTCTACCTTTCTCACTCTTGCTCTGGGTCAAAGTTTGATGATGAAAAATAAGTCCCAGTCCCCCAAAAATGAGTTTGGCTGCCCACCACCTGCAACCACCGGCACAAATGAGGCAGTGCACCTCTGTATCCTCATCTCTTCTTCTCTGCATCATCTGTTATCCTCTTTTTTTGCAGCTTTGGTCAGGTGATCCCCTTTGAAATAATGTTCCTCCTCTTTGCAGCCACAACAGCTCTAATTGTTAGTTGTAACTCCTACCTTGTGAATCTCCCTCCCGCCCTCCATGGTTATTTGCCTAGCTCCTCCTCTATACGTAACCCATTGTTCTCCTTTCCGCGTCTACAGCTCCTCCTCTTTGTAGCCCCACCACCTCCTCTTTGTAGCCCCACCACCTCCTCTTTGTAGCCCCGCCGCCTCCTCTCTGTATTCCCAGCTCGTCCACTCTCTCAACACTTCTCTCGTCACTTCTTTGTCCCCAGTTTTCCCCTCTTCATCTTCTGACCCTCTTGCTTATATCCCCAGGTTTCTCCATCTGCATCTCTGACTCCTCCCTTGTTATCCCAGACCCTCCCCTTTGTATCCCTATTGTTTCATGGCTCCTCCTACTCTTCCTAAGTGCATCCAATCATATTCCACGTCTGGTTTCGTTGCAGGTATTACTGTCTTGCTGTCGCTCACTGTCTTCATGCTGCTGGTGGCTGAGATTATGCCGGCGACGTCTGACTCTATCCCTCTTATCGGTAAGCGACAGCGCGCACGCTCTTATCCAGCTTAGCCTGTAAACGACAGATCCTGCATTTTAGTGCACAGGGAATGGGTGAGAGGAGGGCATTGCTCTAGGTAAAAACAGTAACTAAACAACCCAAAAAGTGCACAGGCACAGTGTATATGTCTTTCCTTTGAGGCCTATTGGCTGTGTCAGAGATTTTATTTTTAGCCATGCTGCACAGCATCTTTAATAAACTGGAGGAAAAGTCATTTGGTGGGTTCTCAGCCCAAGCATAACTGTGCCTACAAAATGATATGAGCATTTTTTTTCTTTTTGTTTACTTATTCGAGTTAGATCAGTGAACAAACACAGAAAAGTTACAAAAGCGGGTGATGGAAAAAACATATGTTGTGAGAAGCAACACGGAGAGAAGAATCACAGAGGGAAGGGAAGGGAGTGGGAGGAAACAACATGGCGGGCACGGGGAAGGAAAGAAACAGAGCAATGCTTGATTTGTAAAAAAAAGTAAGTGCCAGGGCCCTTCTCAGGAGGCCTCTGCAGCTTACGCCACCCATTGCCCGTGCAACACAGCTAATGACCGTACTAACACAATTACTAACTATCATACTCCTACAAATGTAAAATTGAAACTATTCCGGGCACCCCAAAGCTATCAGAATAGTGTGAGCATCACTGATCATGAATTCCTAATGTATATTGAATTCTTAAAAGCTGTTGTTGTGCTCATCTCAAAATTAGACAGCGCCACCATGTGGTGGACTGTCATTAGTCCTGGTCTTGATAATTAAGTGCCGGTGCTGAGCACTGGAAACCACTGGCTCAAATTAAGCAGCGAAACAGAGCAACATGGAGAGGGTTTAAAGGGGATGAGCAAGAGAGAGCAAAACATGGATTTAAAGTGCTTGGGAGAACGGCTCAAAGGGTGAAGTGGTATAAAAGAGAAAGCATATGTAAGATCGTCTGAAAGGACAAAGTTGTGGAAAACAACTTTTTTTGAAGTTATTTGTACATATGCTATGAGAGAAGTGGGTTATCAAGCTGCACTGCATAAGAAAAGCTTAAGAATAGAGTGGTTTAAGCTTTTAAAATTATGATAGTGTTAACAGTAAGATACGAAATGTGCACATAGACGAATAGGAAAAGTCCTCAATGGAATGGTTTAAAATTGACAGCGCGCTGGAGAGCAAGTGGAAGGGTGAATCAGTATACAACTCGAAAATAACTCAGTGCCTGGAAGGTCAAAGGTGTTAAAAGTAAAACTGTTATAATGTTATGAAAAGACAAACAGGGGAAACACATGCACTCTCATGTAGTGTTTTTAGAAAAGAAAACAAAAATTCCCAAAAAGTAGACACTTCTTGGTGGATAAAAGTAGATAGTCCGAGAGACGGTAAACAGGCTATGCTCCATTCATGGGAAAACGCGTGGATGGACGAGCGAAAACAAATACAACCATCAAATTGAGAGTAAGAAAATAAGAGTGACAAAACAAAAAGCCAATGGAAAACAATAGGCGGAGTTGCTTTATAGGTCAATTATCAACACGTCCCTAATAAATTGTTCTCAACTAGATATCTGTGCTGTCGGCAGGCTTCAGTCTAAAAAAAAAAAAGCATTTATATAGATGTTACCACATTTAGCAACTTTTTTAGCCACAGTTGTGTTTTATACTCTTAAACTGGTGAAGATATAGAGGCCAACTTACTGCATAAGAGGTAGAGATACTGCAGGCAGTAATGAGTAAATACCACTGAAAGCTAATAGCGCCCTTCACAGAAGAGGTAAGAATACTGCTGCCAAATATGAGTACATGAAACTGGGGACTAATGCTGCCTTTTGCAGAAGAAAATACAAAGTAGCAGTAAAATCCTGTCTTCAGGGGTTTCAATTACTGCTTCCAGGAAATGCATTATACCCGGTAATAATAGCATTAGTCAATGTAACGAAAAACAGGGACCCCCTGCAATTAAATGGTGGTTCCAAGGGCAAAGGAGAGAACAGCAAATGTAAATAAACACCTCTTGGCAACCGTTTTTTAAAACTAAATAACTGATAAAGATATGGACCTGGAGAACATCTGAAAATATGATTCCATACTTTATTTTATACAGGAATGTCATGTTAAGTTAATGGAGTCTGTAACCCTCCCAAAACAAAAGAATAACATCAAAATATTAATGCAAATAAAGTGCTCAAAGATATAGGAAAATTACAAAGTCAAAAAACACATAACTTATAGTGCAGTCGATGAAACACTAACAGGAACAGGGCGCACAAAATACAATACAATAAAATAGGCCATATATACAATAAAAACTAACAATTGGATTACACAATACAAATTGTAAATCATATAACAAATAGATGATAATGTATATGATCTAATTTAGCAAGTAATATATGGCGCAAATTCCATTATAGAATATAAAAGTGGCTGTAAATATGGCATATTCTATGCTCGTTTCGGCGAACAGTAGCGCAAATAGCATTAGTGCCATGAGGCATCATTACCAGAATAAATACAGCTGACCAGAATAGATGTCTTGCCTATCAAACACAGGATTTATAAAGAGTGAAACTAATAATAGCTAGTCCAAAATTCTAGAAAATGTGCCATCTGTTAAGGAAACATTTGCCGAAATTCTAAAGATCTGCAAGCAAAGACATAGATTTGAAATTCTCTATTTATGAGGCAAAAGATCAAACAGAATAATATAAATCTCACTCAATGGACTTGATTCTTGAAAATAGTTGGGAATCTGCAACCACGTGTTTCTGACTTTGCATAGGGATAGGTTTCCAAAAGGAATTCAAAAACACTTTCATGATTCACTTGGAAAACTGCACCAGTCTCAAATTTCCACGCTTTCGCAGAAATTTGTTGGCGATTTCGTATTGCAAGTGAAAATAGACATTGGAAAAAACGGAGGAAGTGCTAAAAACTAACTCCAAAACAGAGGTCACCAAAATCTCAATATTTTAAAAATAACTAAAATATTTCTGCTCTACATCTTATTTCACTATGCGTCAGTTGTCCCCAACACGCGACGGAGATGGAAAACTAAATGTACGCAGTCCTAAACTGTAGGATTAAAATATATCTGTAGAATGATTTATATGTAAGGGGGAGATTCTGCGATTCGACATTTTGGAATACATTTTTTTGCAAGAGATGTATTTGCAGTCCATGGAATCACATGGAACAGGATACCAGTCGCTCATGATGTTGCATCACCCATGCATAAAAGAGGCTGATGCTACTCTCCGCTAACAACATCTGCTCAGTCCCTGCTTCTTATCTGTGCATATTAAAAAAGAATTGCTAGCATAGGTAAAGCCCAGATCTATAGCAGATTTCTTAATCGCGCTGTCAGGACTTTAAAGAACTTTACATTTGCTTTTATTTTTTCCTCAACATGTTGTTGACATTTTGATGCCAATTAAGCAATTGAAAAACAAAGACAAAATAACCTAATATTTCACTGTAGTGTCATGCATCTGATACATAATATAGTGCTAGTCCAGTGTAGCCACTCTGATCCAATAGCCATACCTTTACAGCCATGTTCATCACACATCATTTCGATCTCATCCAGTGTTAATCTATGGAGACAGTTGCTATAGGTTCTAGGTATTATCCACAATACTCTGCCCACCTCTTCCAAATCTTAGGGTGCTTTTAGGGGCATCCTCTTGCTTTAAATATTAGCACTTCTAGCCCCATACAAAAATGAAGACCCTTCTTGTGTGTATTTTTTCACTTCTTCCACACCCCAACCAATGGCGGAGAAGCAACTTTCCATGCCCTCGCAATGTCCCGCTTCGCCAACGGGAGGCCCAGAAGTGATAGGTGATGCTTATATATGTTGCCCCCAATGCCATCGGTGATGTGGAGCAGGACCAGACGTGGTGAGTATGGAATGTCCCAACCCAAGACCTCCGACAAGCACGTGATGACACCCCGCCAGAATCTAGAGAGTGTTGTACATTGCCATACGGTGTGCATAGGAGTACCATCCGCAGCTTGGCAGCTTGGCAGAGCAGAGATTCAATCAATCCAAATAGTTTGTTTCAAGTGTAGTAGACCCTGTGAAGGTATTTGAATTGTATATAACGTAATCACGCCGCAATAGCAGCGCGGCGTGGGGACTCTAGCGCCTCAGCCCAGTCCTCGTCATCTAGGGGGCCAAAATCCTCTTGCCAAGCCCCTCGCGTTTTGTTGAGTGTAGTGGGGCTATTTGTTACCAGTGTGCGATATATCGTGGTTATTTTATGCTCTTCTAGCTCTCCCATGAATACTTTGGCTTCAGTAGGATTAAAGTCAGGTGGAGTTCCCTGACATGTAAGACAAGGGGAAAAGGCATGGTGGAACTGAAAGTATTTATAGAATTGGGATCTAGGCATCGCATACTTATGTTGCAATTCCTGGAAGAACTTCAGGGTCTGACCGTGGAGAACATCTCCCACCATGGATAATCCTATGGCCTCAGAGCTAGAAAATCCATATCGTTCTGCCAGAGGGATGGGGGGTAAATGACCATTATGCCAGAGTGTTGTTTCTTTTGTCAGCCTGCCCCACCACCCCATTTGTTGCAGCAAGCGCCTCCAGATCTTAAATATCATGGGGGTTGCTGGAGGCATTGTTTTCAGGATCAGACCCACGTAAAGGAGTGTGTGAAGTGACATGTTCCCCATTAACAAGTGTTCGACTGCATATGTGGGATTGCATCGGTCCCCATACCACCAGTCGTTGAGGATAAGAATATGAGAGGCCGCATAGTGCGTCTGAAAGTCAGGCGTAGCTATGCCTCCATAGTACGTAGATTGGAAGCACGTTTTTAATGCCACCCGGGCTGAACCACCATCCCATAGAAAGTGTCGGAGGGTGGAGTTCAGTTGCCTAAACCAGGACGGCAGTATCAGGTACTGGTGATTTTGAAGCTAATATAATAGACGGGGCAGAGAGACCTACCAACCAGGGAGACTGGCAGGTGTGATCAGGAATGTGTCTGTTCCTTGATCTTCATCCACAGCAGGCCAGATTATTTTCCCAAGACACGGGCTGGGAAGACGATAAGAAGACCCCTAGGTATTTAAATTGGTCTCGCACCATTATCACCGTGTCTGCCCATTCGCCCATGAACATCGTCTGTGTATAAAGCTATGCAATCGGAAACTTCTCTGGACCATTCAAAACCACGGATTTGTGCATCAATCCACACCCAGGCTGCGAGAGGCTCCATGGCCAACGTGAAGAGATAGGGAGACAGGGAACATCCCTAATGGGTACCCCATCCTATGGGAAAAGTTTGTGATATGGAGTCTGCGATGCGGACAGAGGCGGTGATATCTGTATATAGGAGTTGAATATATTTAAGAAGGCAGGAACCAAACTTTTTTCGACTTAGGAGTGCAAATAGGTATGTCCAACCAAGGGAGTTGAACGGCCTATCAATTACAGCCAGTAAGAGTGCAGCCAGCTCGCCAAGGCGGTCAACAGACACAATGGCGTTGTGTGCAGGGCAGATATTGTGTTGCGTAGCGAATCCGGGTATAAATCCCACATGATCCGGGTGAACTAAATCTATAATATGTGGTACAATGCGATTGGCTATGACTTTAGCAAGGAGTTTGACTTCCACATTAAGGAGTGATATTGGGTGATATGAGCCATGCTATTCAGGAGGTCGTCCGGGTTTTTAAAATACTGCTATTTCAGCAAGGCGCCAGTCCCTGGAAAGGCTCCCAGCGTCTAAGGCAGCATTGTGCTGCTAGATAAGGGGCCGTCAAGAGGGATTGATTTTTTTTTTTTAAATTCACATGGGAAGCCGTTTGGGCCTGGCGCTTTACCCGGTCTCAGTTCAGATAAAGCCCTCTGGAGTTCCTTGACAGTTATTTACATTTCCTTTTACTGTTCTGGTCCTTAGCTGGTTAAGCTGTTCTTTGAAGATATAGCTCTGGTAAGACATTGAGTTTGAGTATCTGAGATGCCAACCTTTACCACCTCATATGGTTAGCCCTAACTGCTTGGCTTTCCTACCCCTGGTTAGTTCTTCATTGTTTAAAACATTAAGTGCCAGGGCCCAAATATGTCGTGGGAGTCCACTGCAGCTGGCACCGCCCAAAGCTACTGACAATGCGTCAAATGCCAGTGACAGCGGTACCTATGTGCTAGTTTTATCAGTTTGTAAAAGTATGTTAAATCGTTGATGAAATCTGCTAAAAAATAGGAACACAGCACCACCATGTGGTAGATACATTTGTGCCAGTGTTTATAAGTAAGTGCTGGTGCCCAGCACTGGCAAACACTGGTAGTAATTAAGTACTGCCCCTGGTGAGCCAAGAGCTTAAAGGAAGTAACTTGGTTATCCGATTGGAGTGCTATGGAGTGGACGCCATTGTTGTAAATCATTTAATCTTAAATGTATCACATTTGTTTCAAATAGTTCACCATCTCAACATATTACTCGCCCCCTTCCCAGTCTAAGTAAATAGTGATCGTGGTGTATATGGATTGTGACACCCCATCAAACATGGAAATGCACACCTAGAGAAAAAAGGGTTCTCATGCGAGGAAGGAAATGAGTGCATAGCTTTTTAAAGAATGTCCATAGGAAGAGCACTTGTGTTCTAATCCCAGCGACTTCAAGCTGATCACTCGGTGGGTTCCTGCACAAAACAGTTTTCTCCATAGAAGACCATTTTCCATACCTGCTCACAATGAAATGGTGTAGAAATAGAAAAAGACCTCCACAGACTGAAAACTTCCATACACCTTTCGTATTGGCAGCCTCCGCATACAGTAATGACCACTCATAGTACCTAAACTCCCCTATAATCCCCCCGCAGAGGTGCAATGGACCGTACCGGGTAGTTGGGTAGTCAGCAGCTTTTCTCAGCATGGCTGCCTTAGTTTTTTAGCCGAGACACTCTGAGCAGTTCAACCAAGACAGTTCTTATTGAACTCATATATATGGGTTGGCCCTGTCCTAGTGTAGAGCACAAATTGATGGTTTTGAATGTGGTCCAGAGTGGCTGTGATTAAAGTGAGGAATACACCCATTACCTTTTTCTACGCTATAAATTAAGGGCCCGGGCGCCATCATTCTCTGCTGGGCTGGAGTGCTTTTAATGTCTCAGTGCCAGCAGATCTCAGCAAAACTGTCATGCTTTTTTAAAATTGGCATCTCTACTACTCATCATTAGTAAACTGCTGTGCTTTGAGTTTCGCAGGGCCAGCATTTTTCCAGGAGGGATACCATTCTTCTTGAAAGGGAGGATTGTCGCACTTGCCAGAAAGGCTGTGATGCGTTCAATGGCCCAGTACCAGCAGTTCTCAGCAGAGCTGCCGTTCTTTTTAGCAGAGTGGCACTATGATCGAATCGCCCCATTCTAATGGAACTCCATTGGCTCCCCTTGCCTGCTCGCACCATCTTCAAAACCAGCTGCATCATTTACAAATCACAACCAGCTCCCCCGCTTATCTTGCAGACGAGCTCGCCATCTATGGTGGGTCTTGGCATTCCACTAACCAGGACACTACCAGACTGAGGACTTAAGACGTATAAAAAAATCAAAACAAGGCAGCAGCTTTTCCATCTATGCACCCAGGTTCCGGAACAACATCTGTGTATCCATCAGGACCACCCCAACCCTGCTTCAATCTAGGAACGGGTTGAAGGCTCACCCCTTCAAAGAACGCTACATCACAATGCATTACCTGTCCGCAACCCAGCTTCCTCTCCCATCACTCATTCAATTTATGCTCTTCCATGACAGTGTATAGGGATCTGCTTTATTTCGGATCGATTAGCACTATAGAAATACAGTTTACATCTATACATGCATATAGCACTTCATGCTCATCAGAAGAACTGCGGAATTTTAATGGAACAGCACCATCAGTTCTCATATGGTCTGCTCTTCTCTCTATATGTAAATTTAACAAAATTCCCCTTAGGATCAATGTACGCACTAACGCCGGGACTCAAAAGATTCCAAACTTGTCACCCATTCATCCTACATTCACAAACCACTTGTTTACCATAACCATGACTTATGTTATTTTCTTTGAGGTCATGTTTTTTTACGTGTAAAATTAAAAACAAGTAGAAAATGCCCATAAAACATCTAGGCAAACAATATCAATAAAATACAATCTGAGGGATAATAAAAAATTTAAAATATCATTAAAATTCGGAATGACAAATTTTTATTATAAAAAATACAATCCAAAGAAAGCATGGTACACACTGAAGATTAAATATAAAAGAAGGTAAGAAAACATCCTCCCACCTCCCACCTAAGTATAAAGCGAGACCAGAAATCACACCTTAATACTCACCCACCCGATTATCACTTCCAGCTTGAGTCATATCTCAAAGGACCAGCAAAAGACGCCGGCGTCTCACCAACCAAGTCAGGTACAAAAAGTGATATTGCAAATACTAAAGGGGCCTGCTTACATGTTTTGAAAACCACCATGTAATTACTGTCCATGCTTTAAAGGCCAGTTTTTCCTTCGACAAAGGCAGGGCTGTGTGGAGGCGGGTTGAGGGGGCGTTATGCCCCAGGCCCGCCGCTTCCGAGGACCCGCTCACTGCCAGCAAGATTTATTTATAGATTTTTATTTGGATACAAACTCGCTTTCATTACTACTAATGAGGCAGCTTAGTTGGCCAGACCACTAGATGCACCAGATGACGTTTTCTCTTTCTGCGGAGTACATTATTTTTTAATACTTAAAAACAGCTGCTTATAGCGCCTCAAAAACAAGCATCTACAGGGCCCCGCGTTACGTTTTGGCCCCAGGCCTTGCTCAAACCTCTGACAATGCTGAACAATGGTGCACTGAACACAATGATACAGAGTAGAATGTAATCTCCTTAGTTAGATTACAATAGAGAGAACCCTGTATCAGTCTCTGGTTCCGCACCCTTTGTAGTGTAAGCGGCTCATTGGAGGACTCCTAGGGGTGGGCGGAGCTAGCGGAGTTTATCGCCCACCCCTACTCCTACCTTGATGCTATTGCTGGTCATTGCTATATAAATGCAGGTCCACGTGTTATTTTCCCAATTATTGAAATGAAATTGTTCTGATGTGTAAGGCACCTTTGGATCTGTTCTAAGTGGTTAGTTATTTATTATTTCAATTTTAATTTTTTTACATGGAGTATGGCTAGAATGCCATTGGAAACACAAGGAGGGTGAATGTATGCAAGAGTAGATTACACAGAGATGAGTGTATTCTGTGAAGCATTAATTGTGTAAACTCTAAGGCTCAGAGTTCAATTTTTACAGTTTTTTACAAATAAATACGGATGATAAAAATTGTGTTGCTGTATTTATAATTAAAAACACAAAAAACGGAAAGTAAGCTTTCTTTTGGGTGACGCTCAATACTCAAGTTATCATTGCCAGGTCAATAGCTTTGCTCATTGACTGTTTGCGAAATGTAAACATTGAATATTTCCTAAATAAGTGGGTTGTGTACTACAATGTTAATGCTTTCAGCTGAGTGAGTTGTTAGACTTTATGTAGCTGCCTAAAGAAATAAAACCCTTACAGGGATCCCATTTCAGTGTATATTTTTTATTTAAATAAATGTGCAGATATATGATCTGCAATGACAGGCCTTCTAAAAATATATGATAAAAATGATTTAAAACAAAAGTCAAGAATATCAAAAAGTAAACATGGTTTGGACTTTATATAGCTGCCTAAATAAATAAAACCCTTACAGGGGTCCCATTTCAGTGTATATTTTTTATTTAAATAAATGTGCAAAGAAACATATGAGCTGCAATGACAGGTCTTCTCAAAATATATGATAAAAGTGATTTTTTTAAAGTCAAGAATATCAATAAGTAAGCATGGGTTAATACAGACGGAAGGGTGGTTTGGGACTCCTCTCTAATCCTGGCGCTAATTCACACCACTTCTCTGATTCCAGGCCAGTATTTCGCCAGCACAATGGTCATCGTGGGCTTGTCCGTGGTCGCCACCGTCTTCGTCCTCCAATATCACCACCACGATGCGGATGGAGGAAAGATGCCAAAATGGGTAATTGCAATTAGTATCAGGCTTAAGTGACACTAAGGCAGCATAATGCAGAAAAACGTCATCGACAGTACCCCAATCACAAGAGGATATCCTATTTCTTGGCCCTATTACTGGCAGACCATATTGCATGTCAATTAAATGTCAGATTCGTGTCATAATCGAGAAAATGTTTTACTGTGTGTATGGTCTGTGAAAAGTCTTTTTACCATATTCGTACCCTCTTACCTAGGGGTCATAAGCCATTTCCGTACCTTCTGCCAGAAAGACGTATGCATCTAATGCACACCTTTAGACATGGTAAATATATCCTATTTAACTACCCAGGAACAGGGGATATTTGAATTAAGCAGCCAAAATCCAAATACAGTCTTTCCGGCCCTGGGAGTGTTTTTTTCCTATGGCCTCTGATGGGGGGCTGCGTGCCCCCCCTCCCCATATACTGTGTTTACAATCCTGGGGGTGGGCTTCTAGGGACCTCTGATGACTCTGGGGAGGTGCCGCGCATCCCCCCTCATTTATATATCAATTTCGACCCCGGGGTGGACTCCTTGGGGCCACCAAAAGGCAGGAGGGGGGGACCATGTGCCCCCACCCGATTATGAAAAAGAAGAGGCCCTGGGTACCATGTAATAATAAAAAAAAATGTTGTTTACGTTCTTGTGGGACCATAGCAATTTTTGGCGAATGTTTTTTCCCACATATTTTTCCCCAGAAAGGGGATGGGCGTGTCCCTCTGAGTCCCCTCCTCATGTGGCCTAGGGGGCCAGGTTATCCCTACCCGACCCCCTCCCCCTCAAAATATAAATAGCTGTGGGGCAAGGGGTCGCCCGGACCCCCCTTTGCTGGGGCAGCTGTTGCGCTATATAAATAGTGGTAACATAACATAACATAACCTAACATGGCTTGAGGAAGGGGGCTGTGCTGCCCTCTCTACAAAATGTTGTCGGGCCCCAGGCTGTGGAGTCCCCGTGGCTGAAATCGGCACGCACAGGGTGGCAGCGTCTCCCCTCCCCCACAGTAGCGGCTGATCCCCTTTTAAAGTTGCCCCTAGGTGCAACCCCAAAGCTCTCAATGTGGTCCGTTATAAACAGTGTTTATAACTAGCCATGATTCTAGACTCTGGTGTTGAGGCTGAAGGCAGCACGAGTTTCTCACACTGCCTGGCAGTGTGTGAAAACAAATTAAACAATATATAAAATTAAAAGAAAAAACACGTACTTACCGCTACGCCAGCCCTCTCCGGTCTAATCTCTGCAGCAAGGGGTCACTGAACCAACTCCCCTCCCCCACTCCAACCGCTGCAGCATGAGAGCAGCGCCAAGAGTGGCTTGTGTGGATGGCTCAGCCCTCCTATAGGCACTGAAGACGGAGGCCTGCTCTCCACCCAGCTGTCTTAGACAGCACGGGTGGAGAGGATAAAGTGCGCATGTCAAGCTGGCCGTCGAAAAACGGCCAGCTAAAGTGACATGCACACTTTAAAATAAAACCTATAAATAAATTTTTTTTTTCTAAATTTAAAAAAAACCATTAGGTGTGCACCATTCCTCTTCCACTGCTGCCCCCGTCCCAATACTTGGCTTTGGCTGGCCCACTGCTCTAAAAAATAAATTGTAATAAAATAATTTTATTACAGTTTTATTTTTTATGTTTGCTGTGCTCGCAGCTGCTCCCCCTACAAATATCGCTGCGCCCTGGGAAATAGGGTTCCTGGGGCCAAAGTAGGCTCGGGAGGGGGCCGGCCACGTGGCCCTGTCCCTTTTATTTAAATAGGTTGTCCCGGAGCATGGGGTCCCTGGGGCCGATAAATGCTCAGGGAGCTGGGCAGCGTGGCTCCCCTCTCCTTAAAAAAAATACACGTTCATGGGGAAGGGGGTCCCCAGAGCTTAAAGAGGCTCGAGGAGGAGGGCACATGGCCTCCCTCCCCTTTATTTTTAGAAATGGCCCTGCAGCATGGGGTACCCAGTGCCTAACAAAGGTCGGGGAGGAGCTCCCGGTCACCCTCCTCTTTAATTAAAAAACAAATGGCCCTGGGGATGGGGTCTCCATGACCAGGTCCTATGGCCAACCCCCCACTGTGCAGGGCCAAAGGCCGTGCGCAGCATGGGGTTGGCTGTATGGAGGGTAGGGGAGTTGGCCCTGGCCCTGCAGCCAACCCACCGCTGCACACAGCTGTTGAATTTACATATGGTAATTAAGTATTACTTTACGTTAAAAAACCCTAGAAATTCACTGAGAATACCAAAGGTTAAAGTCACGCTATAGATTAGGTGTAATAAAAAGATCTGCTTTCGTTAAAAAAAAAAAAAACTCAATAATTCACTGCAAAAACCAAAGGTTAAAATAACGTTATAGTTAGGTGAATTTGTCAGTGACAACATTCACAATTTGAACCAAAAAAAACATTGAAATTCACCAGTTGTTGTTAGCAGCAGTAACTACAACTTGTGCCCCCGCCATGCGCCGCTTATGATCTCACATATGATATCACTCGTGACATGTTCTGGGGCATTAGTGATGACATCATCCAATGAGTGTGTTAGTTTGTTTTATAGTTTTAATGGTGGCAGGTAACTAACATATTACTTTTCTATGTTATTTGGATAGCTACAGTCAAGCCAATGGGTGTAAGTGTTTACAAAACGCATGTGCCCCTGATGCCCGTAGCTCTGTACGGGTATTGAACACGTTATACATCTTTGTATTCAAGAGTAACTCTGTGTGCAGGTGACAGTTGACTTGTGTTCATTATGTTCCACACAAGGTTTTTGGTTCTGCAGAAAACAGGATGAACATCCTACACAGTAGATACTAACTAACGTTTGCAAGCAGCCTTGAGTTATTAGAGAGAATTTTGTCAGCATAACAATTTCTACATAACATAGAAGACTGTGCGAACCAGGTACTAACCTATGTACGTATGCTTGTTTTGCTGAGAAGGTGGGATATCTGTTTTCACTGCAGTATAAAAGGTGGAGGGATTCAGATCTTTAGCACCTTCAGCTCTTGGTTATTTTTTGCAAATAGTTTTTTTTTTTTTGCAACTGTTGCATAGAGTGTACACTGTTCTTAGTAGATTCTTTTGAATAGTTTGCAAACAGTGACACTCTTATGATAAAAACAACACAAACAGTGTGGTATAGAAAAGAACTCTCCATAGAGTAAACACTGTTTACAGTACCCAGTTCTGTACTGATGTCAACTTCATTTCTTAATGTAGGTTCGGTGTGTTTCATGCAGGTTTGATGCAGATAAAAGCTGTCCGTAGTAGAGCTTTTGTTTTAGAACTGGCATTCACTGTTTTGGCTTTCTGTGAAAAGTTGTGTACAGACTGAACACCGTACTCAAAGAGGGTTTCCCATATATCTGTGGTTGATTGTTAATGTGAACTTGTATGGTACAGGGTCAATGTTGCACATAATGCACGCTTTCTACACCGAAGGGAGTTGTATCTGTGATGGCGCTAATGATGCCTGTTATTCTTTTGTACTGTGTCAGGCCTCTAATGCCAGAGTAATTTAGAGAGAGAAGCTTGGATGATGTCATCAGTGATGCCATTTGAAATGTCATTGATGTCATACATGATGTCATAGAACATGTCATGAGTGATGTGATATATGAGATCATATGCAGTGCATGGCGAAGGCACAAGTTCTAGTTAGCGCTACAAATTAAAACTGATACATTTCTGTGTTTCTTTTAGTTCAGAATGTTAAGGTTGGCATTGACAAATTCACCTAACCATAATGTTACTTTAACCTTTGTTTTTGCAGTGAATGTAAATATATATATAGCTTCTAAAGGCAATGTTTTTGAAGCAGGGAGGAATTATTTTTTAATTTAATATTGAAGAAACCCATTTCTGCATGTCCTGTAGCTCTCCCTCAGGCCTGCTGGTCAAACTCTTGTTCTCAGTCTTAGGTGGCAGTGTGAATAGAGTCATGTGGAAAACCCAGCCTTACGCCCCTCTGTGTCTTTGCTTTTCCAAGGTGCGGATCTTTGTTCTGAAATGGTGCGCCTGGTTCCTGAGGATGAAGAAGCCTGGGGAGGAAGTTGAGCCCAGGCCCCAGTGTACCCCAAGTCTTCTGAGTTGCAGCTCTGACAGTGAGCACACCACTCCTGATCGGCATGGCAGTGGTCCCAACAGTGCCAATGGAAACCTACTATACATTGGCTTCCGAGGCCTAGAAGATCTGCACCACACCCCCGGCAAGACCTCAGACCTTCTGCACAAGCAGCCTGACTTCCCCGCTTCTCTTTCCCTGCACTCCAACGGGGTGCCGCCCAGCGGGCATAGCTCCGAACCCGGAGATCCCCAACTCGAGAAGATCCTGGAGGAGGTGCAGTACCTGGCGGACCGCTTTCGTAGCCAGGACGTCGACGAGGCGGCCTGCAACGAGTGGAAGTTTGCCGCCACAGTCATCGACCGTATGTGTCTGGTGGCTTTTACTATCTTCAACATCATCTGCACCATTTCCATCCTGATGTCGGCACCCAACTTCGTGGAAGCGATCTCCAAAGACTACATCTAGGGAGGAGCCACACTAACTCGGGTTGAAGGAGAGCCGGTCTGACTGAGGAGACTGGCCCAAGTGGCTGCTCTTTGTGTTCCTAAACGCAAGAACCACTGAGGACAAAGGGGGAGGAGAGAATCCTCGTCGCCGGCACAACTTCCACCATACAGCTGCCCAGAGTCCTCAGTGCCATTCACAAGCCTGGACAGTGTTGTGGGAGGACATTTCAGAGTGCTGCCCTGCACATAGCCTTTCATGACCCATTGCGGAGACCAAAAACAGTCAGAGAGAGTTGCTTCAAGCCTCTATTGATTATGACAATAGGTGGCTTGCTTACTACGAGGCATTCTCACTTGATTCCAGTACTACCAGTTGAAGCAGCCATTTGCACTTGTAGCATGGATCATATTGTGCAGTGGAAGAAGCTGCTGATAGTACCAACCAACTCCATTTACCCTGTATTAACTAAGCAGTTGACTTACTCTCCATATACCTAAGGATGTACTAAGACTCTCAGTAGTTATGTGGCATGATACACCAGTACAGTGACGTCACATAGCAGCTCTGTGACATCACAGAGTATGGCTCAGATGCTGTGGCGTGCCACATGGCTCCTCTGTGACATCACAGAAGTGAAAGGTCACCTTCAGGGTTCTCGCTGACCAGGACTGTGAAGAATGATATTCTTATTTTGTACGCATCAGCAGTCGAATGTTGCTTTTCCTGCCTTTTATACTATTTCTGCACAGCTGCCGGACGGAATGGCGAGCTCAGCATGTGGCAGAAACTTTCTGAGGACGTAATTGCCGGCACATTTAGTCTTACCGATATTTCATCTTTTGACTAGTTTCCCAGTGAATTATAAATTAAGTTTAGGTATTTAACCGTCCACATCACACAAGCATCCTAGCACACATTGATAACAGTTGGACCCAGATTTATGACTGGCTAGTTTTGCCCTTGCATCACAGAAGGCAACGCAAGCCCTTAACCCCGCCGGCCGTCCGACGTCACGGTGGGCGTGTGCGGAGGACGGCCGGGGGCCGTCCGAACCACGCCCACGCCATAAATCACCCGCACCGCGGTGAAATATTCGCCGCAGTCAAGGGGTTAAGTCATATTTACTGAGCCACGCAGAGCCAACTTGCGTGGCATAGTAAATCTAAAGGAACGCAAGGCAATGCAAGTTGCTACCTTGCTTTACCCTGTATTGGGAAGGCATTAAATGTGGGGGGGGGCAATTCCCACTCACCCGTCCATGGATTTTGGTGCATTCCCAGATTTACTGGGAATAATAAACTAGGGAATGCGTCGTAGTGCTTCGCCATCCCAACAGAGGCGTAACGAGGAGAAATATCCTCATTTCTTTTAGTTATTTCCTCTTTCTGCAGCACACAAGGGAAGAGGAAAATGGCTCTGAGGATTGTTTTTTATGCAGGAAGGTGTCCCTTCCTGTACAAATACAATCCTGTTTGTAACGCAGGCACCCTGGCACCATGACGCAAGGATGCCTCCACTGGTGCGAGTCAGAACTCGGTGTGCCAGCGCAGAGAGAGAGAGAGAGAGAGCAGGCATGGACTATATCTTTGAAAATCTGGCGCATTCCTGCTCTGTCTATTTAATGCAACGAGTCGTCTTGCTGCGTAGCGTTGCACCAAATGTTGGTAAATCTTGCCCTTGATGTGTTCCAGCGTTGTCATTAATGCATCAGAAACAAAACAGCAATAGTCTTATCCCTGCACAGGGCTGCGTTGTGTTGGGAATGGGTGGTGACTGCGTATTAGGACAATTTAGATTTTATTTCTAATTGTTTGGAATGTTAGGTATTTGCAAACTATTACGCTAAGCTGCTTTTAGATTGCACAGCTTAAACCGTTTTCATGGCCCTTTGGGGTGCTTGGCTGAGTGTAGTTGAGAAAAGGTTCATTATGGTGGAAGATGGTTATATCACAGAATTTGTTCTGGGGATTTTACTTAATTTGCGTGAGAGCGCCATCCCCATCAGTGCTCGTGGTGGGCACTCATTGTCTGTCACTGTGCCGATATTGACCCTATGCCGTGGTTGGGCAGTATACAACATCTCTAACTAGTGTGAAGAGTACCTCAACAGTGCTCAATGTATGAAAATTAACAAGTACAGAGTCCGAATGTTGTTCTTAGGAGCCCACCACTGGTGCAGCTCAAGAGTGTGCTAATCAATTGGGGGGGGAGAAGGAAAGTACTGATCCCTCAGTTTCCTTGGGTAATTACAAATAATCAAGAGGGAGGGATCACTTGTCCTGCGTGAACCAGGGTATGCAGGAGATCGAACAACGGTGTCTCCAAAATTAAACCCTCATGCACGTGTAGGGTAGCGTGGTAAGCGGTATATCTTGATTCTCCGCTCTTCTGACACGTGTGTGCATAATCATCTGGGTTTTCGGTATGCAGCCTCCACCAGGAGGATCTTACCCTCGGTAAAAACAGTAGTGACCCAGTGATGTGGAGGGAGTGTAGGACAATAAAAATCCCCCGGAGACCCAGTAAACGGACTTTTATTAAATCTGGGTTCGGGTGGATCCCATTAGGGGAATGCTCCAGTCGTGTGCGCTCTGTTGAAAAAGTTAAGTTTTCAGGACGCACTAGCATTCAAAATGATTTAAAATGGCCAACATGTTTCAGCCCTCTATGCCGTGAATCGGACTTTAGGGCTTTCTTCAGGACCCGTGGTGAAAGGTGATAGTGATGCTAAACTATTAAATTTATAGCAAGCAGGTGTTTAGAAAAAGGGAAATTTTCAACCTGTTTCTTGGTTCTCGAGGTCACGATGTACCTATAGTTCAAACATAATGATAAAGGACATACACAGACATACACAAATACACAAAAAAGGGTAAGGGAGACACATAATGTAGTGAATTCACTACTAGTCAATGCAGATTGTTGCAACTTAAAATAGCAATACTTCGTAGAGTGCCCAGTCTCGATTTCAACCTATGCCTCTTTCTTCACCCGCCCTACTCTCCCTTTTCCTTTATCTCTCACTTCAAATGTCTTTGCATCCCTCTTTTCCCCCTTTGTCATTGTTTTCCTCTTTCCCTTCCTCTCACATTTCTTCCTGTTTTGCCTTACACTTGCTCCGGGTCAAAGTCTGATGATGAAAAATAACTCCTGGTCTTTGAAAATCAGTGACTCTGCTCACAACCTGCAACCACTTCAACAAATTAAGCACTGGTATGGATTCTATTCCAAGCAAGCCAAATGGCCCTTCATGATCTGGTTGGGTAGCAAAAGACAGCCATAACTAGGGTGAAGTGGTCCCAAACTCTCTGGCACCAGCACAATTTCACCTGCTTTACTAGTGATAACTATGGCCTCAGTTTGATCTTTCAAACTGCCATGAACCTCTAGGGTGATCCATGGGTTTATATGCATGTGGAGATTATCTTTGAGTGGTGGGAGATTTAATAAGTCTTCAGCTGGATCAAAAAAGTGTTCAGCAGGTCACAAGTTTGAATCCTAGCAAGGTTGACTCGGCCATCCATTCTCCCATAAGTAAATCATTTGAATACCATGAGTGGTTAACACTAGCCCCTGTTAGTTACAGTGCTAAGAATGGATGCTGCTTTGCCCCCAAGAGCCAAATGCAAGCTGAGCAGTATAAGTATTTGGTATGTGAATTACACAGGAAAAGGCATGTAAAATTATGATAAAGGTTGTCAAATTGAAATGTTGTTTCTTTAACATTTGGAAGTGTTTCACCTTGGTGCCTATGGCTGTATAACTTGCATGTAGTGGCATTTATTAAAAGTGAAAGTTAATTTATACAAACTTGTAAAAAACATAATGAACCACTCACCCCTCGCAATGATGCTGAGCTAAGAGACAAGCTACTTGTCATGTGCCCCTTGCAACTGGCCAATATTTGTGTTATAGGTACTAGGTGGAGCAATAGCACAGTCTATTCCATAAATAGAAGTTATTTTTTATAGAGCACATCTGAAACGGAATTATTTCAGGGTGCTCTCAAGGGTGACAAACAGAAAAGCAAGGCAGTGAGGTAAAGTGACTATGAGTAAGATTACACAGTTTAGTTCAGAGGGGAAGCTGGGATTTGAACCCAGGTTTGCTGGTTCCATATTGTGCAACTTAGCCTCTGGAGTGGTATCTTTAGTCTCTACCCTGTTTAAATCCAGGTGCGAGAACACCAGGCCAGTCGTGATCAGGCAGAGCAGAATTCCATGCGGTAATTTCGCTCCATCATTATCGTAATCAGTGCCTTAGTTTAAGCCAAGGTGGTGTGACAGGACAGCTTTATAAAGTATCAAGGGACCACATCACTGCCAGCTGCTGGAGTCACTGGTGGGAGGCACCTATTTTTTGGGGGGTGGGGGGGATTTTATAAAGTGCGAACTCGACCCGAAGGTATTGGAGCACTTTACATGAGCACCAGTTGCGTTACACATGGACACATTCATTTTTTGGGGCGCGGGGAGTTTGTGATTTGCTCAGAATCACAGGATGTTGAGCGTCGTTGCCGAGACTCGAACCCAGTTTCCCAGCTTCGAGGTCGACCGCTCTAGCCGTTAGGCCACATCTTGTGAAAGGTGTTAAATGTGGCACTTCGCTTTTGCTAAAGGCTTGCAAGTGAGACAGAAATATGGTTTGTGTTGGCAATGAGCTCTCACAGTTTTCTGAGCATTACCACCGAACCATTATCCCTTCGAAAAATACACCCAGCACGTCTTATTTATTCCCTTCAAAACAGCACTGTTTCGAATGCGTCAAACACACTTAGCACTCATTTATTTTAAAATGGTTTCACTATAAATCATATCTAGGCTCAAGCACTGATCTACATTGTGCAATAGGTATGCATGGTTTACAATAGTTGAATAAATATTTTATATATTTCTCCTGTGTGCCATACTGATTTTATTTCATTTGTTGGAGTCCGATTCAGAGTTATAATAAAATCTTATAAAGCTTTTGAACTATAGGACATGCTTTTACATGTATTAAAAAACATGACTTCATATGTAATCACTGTTATCAGTTAAGTTTGTTAATATCCAGATGAAATAATGAACAATAACTCATTAACTATGCATTGCTTCTTAAAGAAATCTTTGTACCCTTAATTTGTGTTTCATTGCATGCCAGTATGCATTTTAGTATATGCTAATCAAATGGAGGGGGGAGAAGGAAAGTACTGATCCCTCAGTTTCCTTGGGTAATTACAATTAATCAAGAGGGAGGGATCACTTGTCCTGCGTGAACCAGGGTATGCAGGAGATCGAACAACGGTGTCTCCAAAATGAAACCCTCATGCACGTGTAGGGTAGCGTGGTAAGCGGTATATCTTGATTCTCCGCTCTTCTGACACGTGTGTGCATAATCATCGGGTTTTCCGGTATGCAGCCTCCACCAGGAGGATCTTACCCTCGGTAAAAACAGTAGTGACCCAGTGATGTGGAGGGAGTGTAGGACAATAAAAATCCCCCGGAGACCCAGTAAACGGACTTTTATTAAATCTGGGTTCGGGTGGATCCCATTAGGGGAATGCTCCAATGATGTGCGCTCTATCGAAAAAGTTAAGTTTTCAGGACGCACTAGCATTCAAAATAATTTAATTTAATTTAATTTAATTTAATTTTAATTTAATTTAATTTAATTTAATTTAAATTAATTTAATTTTTTTTGAATGCTAGTGCGTCCTGAAAACTTAACTTTTTCGATTTTTATTGTCCTACACTCCCTCCACATCACTGGGTCACTACTGTTTTTACCGAGGGTAAGATCCTCCTGGTGGAGGCTGCATACCGAAAAACCCGATGATTATGCACACACGTGTCAGAAGAGCGGAGAATCAAGATATACCGCTTACCACGCTACCCTACACGTGCATGAGGGTTTAATTTTGGAGACACCGTTGTTCGATCTCCTGCATACCCTGGTTCACGCAGGACAAGTGATCCCTCCCTCTTGATTAATAGTATGCATTTTAGTCCATTATTTTATACTCGGAAAATGACAGAATGTTTATAATTCATGAATTATTGTTTTAATGTAGACCCACACACTGCCTCAAACACACTTTGCATGCATTTTCCGACACGTTGGCATACATGAGTGTATAATCTATCTTTGTGTATATATACATGTGTAAATACACATTTGTAGAATGGATGTATGACGTTACAACGCATACTTTTACCACGCATACCTTTACAACGCGGTTTTTACCACGCATACCTTTACAACGCACTTCTCAGAAGTGTCTAACTAACTTCCAACCACCACCTGTTACAATGACCAGCAGAACATACCATCTCCGAGAATTCCAATCACCTCACAAAAAGGGAACCCCACACTTGCCGAGATGGTACAGTCTGCCTCATCATGCCTGGTAGTCATCACAAAATTACAAGCGTATATTTACACCCATATGTAAACATAAATGGACTAATTACCCTTATAATGATGGGGGATTATTGTCACTACTACTGCAGCTGGACAACACTGGGTTTGATTAGTGCACTAGAAGTAGAACACTATTATAATACCCAGAATGCATTAGTCTAGCACACAAAGTTCAGGACTGGAAACAATGCCTGTAATGACCTGGAGGGCGGAGGTCAGCCTACCTATACATACACAAGGTCAACCATGGAGATGGACACTACAGTTGTTGGAAAAGTTCAATCAGTTTCAAGGTCAACTCAAGAGTGGCTCATACACTGAACCTAAATGTAACCTTAAAAAGCCAGTTAATCAAAATCAAAAGAACCCAAGTTAGCTGTCACATTACAAAAATAATTCATATCACAATGAAACAACTCAACAGAATAAATGGCAGTGACCAATTCGGTAAATCATGAATCAAAATTTTAAAATATTTAGTAGTAGTGAGAACAAGGTTTCACCGTAAGATATCGCGCATAAAGGTAACTTTTATATTTCAGTTTCACTTTACAAGCAGATAATACACAAAAGGGCATAGTTGAACACAGTGACCAAGGGGCCACTGTAGTATTAAACTGATGCCCCAAAACAATTATATTTAGTTAAATAGTTACAGGTCCTATGCTGGATATAAAGGACACTCTTTGTTCAATCTGGATAAAACCAGCATGCTTCAAAAATAAATGCAAAATTGAGAAAACTGCATTGTACTGAGGGCGAAAATACACTTTAAGCTCTCAAGAAGATTATTGTGAATATAAATTGGAAACCTTACACTTAGACCAGATGTACAGGCACTTTTCTTAGGCCCAGTGCTAGCTTTAGAAATTGAGAGAAAGGACAGGCTTTGTGTTTTACTAAATGATATTCTGGCCTCGTGCTTTGCACCAAGGCCAGTTTGTGCATCCGTAATCCCAAAGGGACCCATATACACGTCGGGTGGCTCAGTGGACTAACGCGTCTATTGCAGGGGCCTCTGTTCGACCTCATGGTCACAGGTTCAAATCCCGGTGGGTCACTCCGCCTTTCATCCATCTGAGGTCAATAAAATGAGTACTCTTGAGTTGGGTAACAATAAACATCTGTTATTCAGCGACAAGATGTCTCGGGTGAACGTGCGCTTTAGAAATACACGTTATGTTACCAGAAATAGAGAATTATGCTCTATATTTAGCACGAATGTCGGCCATTAACGTGGCAATAAAAGTACATCGGGAGTTCCTTTACATCAAGAGTTTTTATTTTGGTAGGACCTTTACTTTGCATCTTTATATCTGAGTGCTTCCTTTAAACTCTACCCTGGGAATATTTTGAGATGCCTCAGTTATGTAATCAATGATGTCATTTTACGTGCCATGAGTGATGTAATATGGGAGGTGGTAAGTAGTGCATGGGGGGCACCAGTTATAGTTAGTTCAATGAATTAAAACTGGTGAATTTCAATGTTTTCCCCTCAATGTTAGGTGTTAAACTAAATATATATTTGATCCAGATGGAAAAGGACTTCGCACACCTGGTGTATGTTTTGCTTTTGTTCCAATTGCTAGATTAGTGGTTCGTGCCAATTGGTAAATCCTCCTGAGTGAGAGGATAAGCCCAATGTTTCATTTGCGTGACTCCCTGGACGGGAGGACGTCTCCAATCTGGAAATTTTCAATAATGTAATCACTTTTATAAAAGATGTTGCTTCACATGTTTTTATTTATATTCATTATCATACCACTTTTCTTCAATGATATGTCTTAGTATTTAATTACTTCATGTTTCAATTATTCTTGCCCAATGCATTTCGGGCCTTGCCCTTTATCAGGGGCTTGATACCTCGAAAGGCCAGGCTACATCAGTACAAAAGGCCAGTCTACATAAACATCGAAGGCCAGTCTATATGTACCAAAGGCCAGTCTACATTAGTAACAAACTGGGAACTTAAAGCAGCCCTGGCAAATTTTCCCAGACCGGCCCATTGCGAGCCAGCGTAGCGAGCGAGCCGACCGCTACTAGGGAGGTTTGGGGGGGTTCGGGGGTTTGGAAAAAGACAGACCAAAAATGTGAATTTTACAGCACATTTTTCATTACATATGCAATTGCATCAACTTTCAAAGCGCCGTTAGGGCATGTAGTGTGTTAGTGCCAAAGAGACCAGGGGCCTTATTTATGAAGGCCTTGCGCCGCCGGTGCGTCACTTTTAACATGGGAAAAAGTGACGCACCGGTGGCGCAAGGCTTTCATAAATGAGGCCCCAGCTTTCCACTACACCTACAGTATGTCTGAGTGTGAACGACTTAAACAGCATTGCTTGAGTTCTGGCTGGGGAAGGGGAGCAGTCCTAAGTAGGCGGCAATTAGGTGGCGTTTCTGCATCCTTAGGCCTCACATAGTTTCTTCAGTGCAGGCCACTGGCCCTCATCATATAGGGGAAGTGGGGCCTCCAGGACCACAGAGAAGTGTGTTGGTCAGGAGCAAGTAGTAGGAATGGCACACTTTTCGGAAAGACACTCTTGATCGTGCTACAGCCTGGACCAGGGGCTAGAAAAGACCAGGGCTTCACACAGGGACCTGTCTCTCAGTCCAGTACGGTATACACAGCCAGGACTCGTTCCTTCACCCCAGGATCCCTTTCCATCTGAAGCACCCATGCCTTCACCTGCCCACTCCATCCATACTGCACCACAGGCTAGAGAGGTGGGCGGAAAGTGCTCTATGTCTAGCAGAACTGGAAACAGCCAGTCACTTTTAAATCCTGGTCTTGGACCCATGGGTGATAATGTAGAGCATCTTATCCAACAACTGCACTTACCTCTTCCTCCCTAAGCCACCCCCTACGCTATTAACTTGGATCGCATTCCGGCACTGAAAAAGAGCATGAAAGAATCAGAGGTACATATAAGGCGTTGCACTGGATACAGTGAGAGCAACAGCCGAATATGTCTGAGGAAGCACTACGAAAAGAGAAATCACATGCTTGCACCCCTCGTCCTGGGCCCATCCTCCGCTTAGAGGCTAGTCTGATTATTGTGGGGCGCCCGCAGCATCCGCTGTGACGCTCCCTGCCTCGAAGGGGTGCAGCACGTACTGCCCATGAGGGCTGCCAGTGGGACGTTCCTTAAAGTCCTCGCTTTCCCCGCTATGTGATGACCTAAAATACCCCATCCTTTGTCCCTCACAGGTATTGGCTTTACTGATGAATGATGACCATGCACACGCCGCTTTCATCCTTACAAGGTGAGGCGTGGTGTGGTGCGTACGCACTCCTCATAGCTGCCACGGTTACAGATAGCTGTGGGTGAAATTTTCATAAATTCTGTGTAATTACGTGTGACATTTCAACAACTGAGTGACACTTTGTCGCAACCAAAATCAAGCAATGAAAACCAGGAAAATATATAAATATGAGCAGTTAAACCCATTTGAGCAACAAGACATTCTAAGAAGATGTTGAAACTGCTGGAAAGCAAAGCACCAGAAACTGAAGCACCTAGTTCTCTTCTAAGCTGATCATACTATTAAACAAAAATGAGGATTCAGGTCGCCCCAGTCATTTACAGTGTGCGCCGCGCCACTGCAAACAAAAGAATGTTTCTGTACATTTTTGCGGTCAGTTATTGTAATGGGGTTAAATTCTGTTTTTCAAAAAACGGCACCGTTTGCTTGCCACTTGTTCACCTCAAGCACAGAGAATACCATGACTGCTGTAGTGGGGGATAAACAGAGAGGGAGGCAGATAAGGACTGTTTTCCATGGGTCTCCTCACTTGAAAGCACACATCAGCGTTCGCTGGGGTACGGAAGGTAGCCATAGTGCACTGCAGACTCCACTACCAAAATTTTGAGCAGGTGTTCTTTAATTTTGTCTGCTCTGACTAATGTAAATAAAATAACAAGCTTTACCTAATCGATTTCTTGATTGCTCGGCCGTTACAAATCTGGCCAAATCAAATGAGTAAAGGGACATCCGTTTTATTTAAGAACACAGTTTTACAAGTTCAGAGTTTTCACTTACTTTAATTTGAGGCAGGCGACGAGTGAAGACTGCGCCATGGCAATAGGAGCCCCCCCCCCCCCGGGCTGTGATATGCTCTCACAGCTCGCCAGCAGGCTCCGGTCGGGCCCGAGTTGGTTGACCCCTACTCCAGGGGATCAATATTTTACTGACAGTATGGGCCTAAAGGGTAGCAGCTATCGCTACAGGGCGGCAGCAGGCTCACAACTGAGTCAGCTGTTGCCAACGCTGGTGGGGCCTGGTGAGCCTCAGGAGGCTAAGGCAAGCCTGCGGTGGTGCGAGGAATCATGGCGCGGGTCAAAAATAAAAGATAACTGCCGCACACACTCAGTGATTATGGATACACTGTAATCACATGACCACATCACGTGAATGCCATGCCCCGGCCAGCCTGCAGCAGCGGTGTTATAATGGGTGAAACCTTTCCAGCAAACGTGTTTTTGTTTCTTGGATCCATTTCAAAGGGAAGCAAATCAACGCAAGGAGGAAAGAGAAGGTAATGCCTGGCTGCTCAATGTAATGACTGTCTTTGACTCACGCAGGGCTCGGTTCCACACGGCCAAATCGGCCACAGCAACAGATCCGGCCCACTGTATCAAAACCGGCCCCCACCCCCTCCAGCCTACCGGGGGATTGCCCAGTCTACATCAGACAAACAGGCCAGTCTACATCAGTACCAAAGGCCAGGTCACATAAATATGAAAGATCAGTCTAAATCAGAACCAAAGGCCAGTCTACATCAGTACCAAAGGCCAGTCTACATTAGTACCAAAGGCCAGGTCACATCAGTACCTAAGGCCAGGTCACATCAGTACCAAAGGCCAGTCTACATCAGTACAAATAGGCCAGTCTACATCAATATAAAAGGCCAGTCTACATTAGTACCAAAGGCCAGTCTACATCAGTACCAAAGGCCAGTCTACATCAGTACAAAAGGCGAGTCTACATCAGTACCAAAGGCCAATCTACATCAGTACCTAAGTCCAGTCTTCATAAATATGAACGTCCAGTCTACACCAGCACCAAAGGCCAGTCTAAATCAGTACCAAAGGCCTGTCTACATCAGTACCAAAGGCCAGTCTACACCAGTACCAAAGGCCAGGTCACATAAATATGAAAGTCCAGTCTACATCAGTACCAAAGGCCAGTCTACATCAGTACCAAAGGCCAGCCTACACCAGTACCAAAGGCCAGGTCACATAAATATGAAAGTCCAGTCTACATCAGTACCAAAGGCCAGTTTACATCAGTACCAAAGGCCAGTCTACATCAGTACCAAAGGCCAGGTCACATAAATATGAAAGTCTAGTCTACATCAGCACCAAAGGCCAGCCTACACCAGTACCAAAGGTCAGTCTAAATCAGTACCAAAGGCCAGTCTACACCAGTACCAAAGGCCAGGTCACATAAATAGGATAAACCTGAATATGAAAGGCCAGTCTACATCAGTATGAAAGGCCAGTCTACATCAGTATCAAAGGCCAGTCTATATAAACATCGAAGGCCAGTCTGCATCAGCACCAAAGGCCAGTCTATATAAATATGAAAGACCGGTCTACATCAATACCAAAGTCCAATCTACATAAATATGAAAGGCCAGTTTACATCGGTACCAAAGGCCAGTCTACATAAATATGAAAGCCCAGTCTACATCAATACCAAAGTCCAATCTACATAAATATGAAAGTCCAGCCTACATCAGTACCAAAGGCCAGTCTACATCAGTACCAAAGGCCAGTCTAAATGAGAACCAAATGCCAGTCTATATCAGTACAAAAGGTCAGTCTACATCAGTACCAAAGGCCAGTCTATATAATTATGAAAGTCCAGTGTACATCATTTCCAAAGGCCAGTCTACATAAACATTGAAGGCCAGTCTACATCAGTACGAAAGGCCAGTCTAAATCAGTACCAAAGGCCAGTCTACATCAGTACCAAAGGCCAGACTACATCAGTACCAAAGGCCAGGTCACATAAATATGAAAGGCCAATCTACATCAGTACCTAAGTCCAGTCTTCATGAATATGAAATGCCACTCTACATCAGTACCAAAGGCCAGATCACATAAATATGAAAGGCCAGTCTACATCAGACCAACAGGCCAGTCTACATCAGTACCAAAGGCCAGTCTACATAAATATGAAAGTCCGTCTACATCAGTACCAAAGGCCAGTCTACATAAATATGAAAGTCCGTCTACATCAGTACCAAAGGCCAGTCTACATCAGTACCAAAGGGCAGTCTACCTAAACATCGAAGGCCAGTCTACATAAACATTGAAGGCCAGTCTACATCAGTACCAAAGGCCAGTCTACATCAGTACCAAAGGCCAGTCTACATCAGTACCAAAGGCCAGTCTACATCAGAACCAAAGGCCACTCTACACCAGTACCAAAGGCCAGTCTATATCAGTACCCAAGACCAGTCTACATCAGTACCAAAGATCAGTCTACATCAGTACTGATGTAGACTGGCCTTTGGTACTGATGTAGACTGGTCTTTGTTACTGATGTAGACTGACCTTTGGTACTGATGCAGACTGACCTTTGGTACTGATGTAGACTGGCCTTTGGTACTCATGCAGACTGGCCTTTGGTACTGATGTAGACTGGCCTTTGGTACTGATGCAGACTGGCCTTTGGTACTGGTGTAGAGTGGTCTTTGGTGCTGATGAAGACTGGCCTTTCATATTTATGTGACCTGGCCTTTGGTACTGATGTAGACTGGCCTTTGGTACTGATGTAGACTGGCCTTTGGTACTGATGCAGACTGGCCTTTGGTACTGATGCAGACTGGCCTCTGGTACTGATGTATACTGGCCTTTGGTACTGATGTAGACTGGCCTTTGGTACTGATGTAAACTGGCCTTTGGTACTGATGTAGACTGGCCTTTCATATTTATGTAGACTGGCCTTTGGTACTGATGTAGACTGGCATCCGATGTTTGTGTAGACTGGCCTTTGGTACTGATGTAAACTGGCCTTTGGTATTGATGTAGACTGTCCTTTGGTACTGATGTAGACTGGCCTTTGGTACTGATTTAGACTGGCCTTTGGTACTGATTTAGACTGGCCTTCCATATTTATGTCACCTGGCCTTTGGTACTCATGTAGGCTGGCCTTTGAAAATGATTTAGACTGGCCTTCCATATTTATGTCACCTGGCCTTCGGTACAGATGTAGAATGGCCTTCGGTACTGATGTAGAATGGCCTTCGGTACTGATGTAGAATGGCCTTCGGTACTGATGTAGACTGACCTTCGGTACTGATGTAGAATGGCCTTTCATATTTATGTGACCTGGCCTTTGGTACTGATGTAGACTGGCCTTTGGTACTGATGTAGACTGGCCTTTGGTACTGATGCAGACTGGCCTTTGGTACTGATGTAGACTGGCCTTTGGTACTGATGTAGACTGGTCTTTGGTACTGATGTAGACTGGTCTTTGGTACTGATGTATACTGGTCTTTGGTACTGATGTGACCTGGCCTTAGCAAGTCTACATCAGCACCAAAGACCACTCTACACCAGTACCAAAGGCCAGTCTACATAAATATAAAAGGCCAGTTCACATCAGTACCAAAGGCCAGTCTACATCAGTACCAAAGGCAAGTCTACATCAGTACAAAAGGCGAGTCTACATCAGTACCTAAGTCCAGTCTTCATAAATATGAAAGGTCTGTCTACATCAGAACAACAGGCCAGTCTACATCAGTACCAAAGGCCAGGTCACATAAATATGAAAGGCCAGTCAACATCAGTATGAAAGGCCAGTCTAAATCAGTACCAAAGGCCAGTATACATCAGTACCAAAGACCAGTCTACATCAGTACCTAAGTCCAGTCTTCATAAATATGAAAGGTCTGTCTACATCAGTCCCAAAGGCCAGTCTACATCAGTACCAAAGGCCAGGTCACATAAATATGAAAGGTCAATCTAAATCAGAACCAAAGGCCAGTCTACATCAGTACCAAAGGCCAGTCTACATAAATATGAAAGTCCAGTCTACATCAGTACCAAAGTCCAGTTTACATCAGTACCAAAGGCCAGTCTACATCAGTACTTAAGGTCAGTCTACATCAGTACCTAAGGCCAGTCTACATCAGTACCAAAGGCCAGTCTACATCAGTACCAAAGGCCAGGTCACATAAATATGAAAGGTCAATCTAAATCAGAACCAAAGGCCAGTCTACATCAGTACCAAAGGCCAGTCTACATCAGTACCAAAGGCCAGTCTACATCAGTACCAAAGGCCACTCTACACCAGTACCTAAGGCCAGTCTACATCAGTACATAAGGCCAGTCTACATCAGTACCTAAGGCCAGTCTACATCAGTATGAAAGGCCAGTCTACATCAGTGCCAAAGGCCAGTCTACATCAGTACCAAAGGCCAGTCTACATCAGTACTTAAGGCCAGTCTACATCAGTACCTAAGGCCAGTCTACATCAGTACCAAAGGCCATTCTACATCAGTACCAAAGGCCAGTCTACATCAGTACCAAAGGCCAGGTCACATAAATATGAAATGCCAGTCTACACCAGTACCTAAGGCCACTCTACACCAGTACCTAAGGCCAGTCTACATCAGTACCTAAGGCCAGTCTACATCAGTACCTAAGGCCAGTCTACATCAGTACCAAAGGCCAGTCTACATCAGTAACAAAGGCCAGTCTGCATCAGTACCAAAGGCCAGGTCACATGAATATGAAAGGCCAGTCTACATCAGTACCTAAGGCCAGTCTACATCAGTACCAAAGGCCAGGTCACATGAATATGAAAGGCCAGTCTACATCAGTACCTAAGGCCAGTCTACATCAGTACCAAAGGCCAGTCTACATCAGTACCAAAGGCCGGTCTACATCAGTACCAAAGGCCAGTCTACATCAGTCCCAAAGGACAGTCTACATCAGTTCCAAAGGCCAGTCTACATCAGTACCAAAGGCCAGTCTACATTAGTACCAAAGGCCAGGTCACATAAATATGAAAGGCAAGTCTACATCAGTACCTAAGGCCATTCTACATCATTACCAAAGGCCAGTCTACATCAGTACCAAAGGCCAGTTTACATCAGTACCAAAGGCCAGTCTACATCAGTCCCAAAGGCCAGTCTACATCAGTACCAAAGGCCAGGTCACATAAATATGAAAGGTCAATCTAAATCAGAACCAAAGGCCAGTCTACATCAGTACCAAAGGCCAGTCTACATCAGTACCAAAGGCCAGTCTACATAAATATGAAAGTCCAGTCTACATCAGTACCAAAGTCCAGTTTACATCAGTACCAAAGGCCAGTCTACATCAGTACTTAAGGCCAGTCTACATCAGTACCTGAGGCCAGTCTACATCAGTACCAAAGGCCATTCTACATCAGTACCAAAGGCCAGTCTACATCAGTACCAAAGGCCAGGTCACATAAATATGAAATGCCAGTCTACATCAGTACCAAAGGCCACTCTACACCAGTACCTAAGGCCAGTCTACATCAGTACCTAAGGCCAGTCTACATCAGTACCTAAGGCCAGTCTACATCAGTATGAAAGGCCAGTCTACATCAGTGCCAAAGGCCAGTCTACATCAGTACCAAAGGCCAGTCTACATCAGTACTTAAGGCCAGTCTACATCAGTACCTAAGGCCAGTCTACATCAGTACCTAAGGCCAGTCTACATCAGTACCAAAGGCCATTCTACATCAGTACCAAAGGCCAGTCTACATCAGTACCAAAGGCCAGGTCACATAAATATGAAATGCCAGTCTACACCAGTACCTAAGGCCACTCTACACCAGTACCTAAGGCCAGTCTACATCAGTACCTAAGGCCAGTCTACATCAGTACCTAAGGCCAGTCTACATCAGTACCAAAGGCCAGTCTACATCAGTAACAAAGGCCAGTCTGCATCAGTACCAAAGGCCAGGTCACATGAATATGAAAGGCCAGTCTACATCAGTACCTAAGGCCAGTCTACATCAGTACCAAAGGCCAGTCTACATCAGTACCAAAGGCCAGTCTACATCAGTCCCAAAGGCCAGTCTACATCAGTCCCAAAGGCCAGTCTACATCAGTACCAAAGGCCAGTCTACATCAGTCCCAAAGGCCAGTCTACATCAGTACCAAAGGCCAGTCTACATCAGTACCAAAGGCCAGTCTACATTAGTACCAAAGGCCAGGTCACATAAATATGAAAGGCCAGTCTACATCAGTACCAAAGGCCAATCTACATCAGTACCTTAGGCCAGTCTACATCAGTACCTAAGGCCAGGTGACATCAGTACCAAAGGCCAGTCTACATCAGTACCTAAGGCCAGTCTACATCAGTACCTAAGGCCAGTCTACATCAGTACCTAAGGCCAGTCTACATCAGTACCTAGGGCCAGTGTACATCAGTACCTAAGCCCAGTCTACATCAGACCAACAGGCCAGTCTACATCAGTACCAAAGGCCAGGTCACATAAATATGAAAGATCAGTCTAAATCAGAACCAAAGGCCAGTCTACATCAGTACCAAAGGCCAGTCTACGTCAGTACCAAAGGCCAGTCTACATAAATATGAAAGTCCAGTCTACATCAGTACCAAAGGCCAGTCTACATCAGTACCAAAGGCAGTCTACATCAGTACCAAAGGCCAGTCTACATAAACACCGAAGGCCAGTCTACATAACATTGAAGGCCAGTCTACATCAGTACCAAAGGCCAGTCTACATCAGTACCAAAGACCAGGTCACATAAATATGAAATGCCAGTCTACACCAGTACCTAAGGCCACTCTACACCAGTACCTAAGGCCAGT
Organism: Lissotriton helveticus; assembly: GCF_964261635.1. Taxonomy (NCBI): domain Eukaryota; kingdom Metazoa; phylum Chordata; class Amphibia; order Caudata; family Salamandridae; genus Lissotriton; species Lissotriton helveticus. The sequence continues at coordinate 822,094,497 of NC_136073.1, forward strand.
CTACATCAGTACCTAAGGCCAGTCTACATCAGTACCTAAGGCCAGTCTACATCAGTACCAAAGGCCAGTCTACATCAGTAACAAAGGCCAGTCTGCATCAGTACCAAAGGCCAGGTCACATGAATATGAAAGGCCAGTCTACATCAGTACCTAAGGCCAGTCTACATCATTACCAAAGGCCAGTCTACATCAGTACCAAAGGCCAGTCTACATCAGTACCAAAGGCCAGTCTACATCAGTCCCAAAGGCCAGTCTACATCAGTACCAAAGGCCAGTCTACATCAGTACCAAAGGCCAGTCTACATCAGTACCAAAGGCCAGTCTACATTAGTACCAAAGGCCAGTCTACATCAGTACCTTAGGCCAGTCTACATCAGTACCTAAGGCCAGGTGACATCAGTACCAAAGGCCAGTCTACATCAGTACCTAAGGCCAGTCTACATCAGTACCAAAGGCCAGTCTACATCAGTACCTTAGGCCAGTCTACATCAGTACCTAAGGCCAGGTGACATCAGTACCAAAGGCCAGTCTACATCAGTACCTAAGGCCAGTCTACATCAGTACCTAAGGCCAGTCTACATCAGTACCTAGGGCCAGTCTACATCAGTACCTAAGCCCAGTCTACATCAGACCAACAGGCCAGTCTACATCAGTACCAAAGGCCAGGTCACATAAATATGAAAGATCAGTCTAAATCAGAACCAAAGGCCAGTCTACATCAGTACCAAAGGCCAGTCTACATCAGTACCAAAGGCCAGTCTACATCAGTACCAAAGGCCAGTCTACATCAGTACCAAAGGCCAGTCTACATCAGTACCTTAGGCCAATCTACATCAGTACCTTAGGCCAGTCTACATCAGTACCTAAGGCCAGGTGACATCAGTACCAAAGGCCAGTCTACATCAGTACCTAAGGCCAGTCTACATCAGTACCTAAGGCCAGTCTACATCAGTACCTAAGGCCAGTCTACATCAGTACCTAGGGACAGTCTACATCAGTACCTAAGCCCAGTCTACATCAGTACCAAAGGCCAGGTCACATAAATATGAAAGATCAGTCTAAATCAGAACCAAAGGCCAGTCTACATCAGTACCAAAGGCCAGTCTACGTCAGTACCAAAGGGCAGTCTACATAAATATGAAAGTCCAGTCTACATCAGTACCAAAGGCCAGTCTACATCAGTACCAAGGGCAGTCTACATCAGTACCAAAGGCCAGTCTACATAAACACCGAAGGCCAGTCTACATAACATTGAAGGCCAGTCTACATCAGTACCAAAGGCCAGTCTACATCAGTACCAAAGACCAGGTTACATAAATATGAAATGCCAGTCTACATCAGTACCAAAGGCCACTCTACACCAGTACCTAAGGCCAATGTACATCAGTACCTAATGCCAGTCTACATCAGTACCAAAGGCCAGTCTACATCAGTACCAAAGGCCAGTCTACATCAGTACCAAAGGCCAGTCTACATCAGTACCAAAGGCCAGTCTACGTCAGTACCAAAGGCCAGTCTACATAAATATGAAAGTCCAGTCTACATCAGTACCAAAGGCCAGTCTACATCAGTACCAAAGGCCAGTCTACATCAGTACCAAAGGCCAGTCTACATCAGTACCAAAGTCCAGTCTACATCAGTACCAAAGGACAGTCTACATCAGTACCAAAGGCCAGTCTACATCAGTACCAAAGGCCAGTCTACATAAACACCGAAGGCCAGTCTACATAACATTGAAGGCCAGTCTACATCAGTACCAAAGGCCAGTCTACATCAGTACCAAAGACCAGGTTACATAAATATGAAATGCCAATCTACATCAGTACCAAAGGCCACTCTACACCAGTACCTAAGGCCAATGTACATCAGTACCTAATGCCAGTCTACATCAGTACCAAAGGCCAGTCTACATCAGTACCAAAGGCCAGTCTACATCAGTACCAAAGGCTAGTCTACATCGGTACCAAAGGACAGTCTACATCAGTACCAAAGGCCAGGTCACATAAATTGAAATGCCAGTCTACATCAGTACCAAAGGCCACTCTACACCAGTACCAAAGGCCAGTCTATATCAGTACCTAAGGCCAGGTCACATCAGTAGCCACGACCAGTCTCCATCAGTACCAAAGGCCTGTCTACATCAGTACTGATGTAGACTGGCCTTTGGTACTGATGGAGACTGGCATTTCAATTTATGTGACCTGGCCTTTGGTACTGATGTAGACTGTCCTTTGGTACTGATGCGACCTGGCCTTAGGTACTGATGTAGACTGGCCTTTGGTACTGGTGTAGAGTGGCCTTTGGTACTGATGTAGACTGGCATTTCAATTTATGTGACCTGGCCTTTGGTACTGATGTAGACTGTCCTTTGGTACTGATGCGACCTGGTCTTAGGTACTGATGTAGACTGGCCTTTGGTTCTGATGTAGACTGGCCTTTGGTACTGATGTAAACTAGCCTTTGGTACAGATGTAGACTGGCCTTTCACATTTATGTGACCTGGCCTTTGGTACTGATGTAGACTGCCATTCGATGTTTATGTAGACTGGCCTTTGGTACTGATGTAGACTGTCCTTTGGTACTGATGTAGACTGTCCTTTGGTACTGATGTAGACTGGCCTTTGGTACTGATGTAGACTGGCCTTTGGTACTGATTTAGATTGGCCTTCCATATTTATGTCACCTGGCCTTCGGTACGGATGTAGCATGGCCTTCGGTACTGATGTACAATGGCCTTCGGTACTGATGTAGAATGGCCTTCCGTACTGATGTAGAATGGCCTTCCATATTTATGTCACCTGGCCTTTGGTACTCATGTAGGATGGCCCTTGGTACTGATTAAGACTGGCCTTCCATATTTATGTCACCTGGCCTTCGGTACGGATGTAGAATGGCCTTCGGTACTGATGTACAATGGCCTTCGGTACTGATGTAGAATGGCCTTCCGTACTGATGTAGACTGGCCTTCAGTACTTATGTAGAATGGCCTTTCATATTTATGTGACCTGGCCCTTGGTACTGATGTAGACTGGCCTTTGGTACTGATGTAGACTGGCCTTTGGTACTGATATAGACTGGCGTTCGATGTTTATGTAGACTGACCTTTGGTACTGATGTAGACTGGCCTTTGGTACTGATGTAGACTGGTCTTTGGTACTGATGTGACCTGGCCTTAGCAAGTCTACATCAGTACCAAAGGCCAGTCTACATCAGAACCCAAGGCCAGTCTACATAAACATCAAATGCCAGTCTACATAAATATGAAAGGCCAGTCTACATAAATATGAAAGGCCAGTCTACATAAATATGAAAGGCCAGTCTACATTAGTACCAAAGGCCAGGTCACATAAATATGAAAGGCCAGTCTACATCAGTACCAAAGGCCAGTCTACATCAGTACCAAAGGCCAGTCTACATCAGTACCAAAGGCCAGTCTACATCAGTACCAAAGGTCAGTCTACATCAGTACCAAAGGCCAGGTCACATCAGTACCAAAGGCCAGTCTACATCAGTACCTAAGGCCAGTCTACATCAGTACCAAAGGCCAGTCTACATCAGTACCAAAGGCCAGGTCACATAAATATGAAAGGCCAGTCAGCATCAGTACCAAAGGCCACTTTACACCAGTACCAAAGGCCAGTGTACATCAGTACCTAAGGCCAGGTCACATCAGTACCAAAGACCAGTCTACATGAATACCAAAGGCCAGTCTAAATCAGTTCCAAAGGTCAGTCTACATAAACATCGAAGGCCAGTCTACATCAGTATCAAAGGCCACTCTATACCAGTACCAAAGGCCAGTCTACACCAGTACCAAAGGCCAGTCTACATCAGTACCAAAGGCCAGTCTACATCAGTACCAAAGGCCAGTCTACATCAGTACCAAAGGCCAGTCTACATCAGTACCTAAGGCCAGTCTACATCAGTACCAAAGGCCATTCTACATCAGTACCAAAGGCCAGTCTACATCAGTACCAAAGACCAGTCTACATAAATATGAAAGTCCAGTCTACATCAGTTCCGAAGGCCCGTCTACATCAGTACCAAAGGCCAGTCTACATAAACATCGAAGGCCAGTCTACATAAACATTGAAGGCCAGTCTAAATCAGTACCAAAGGCCAGTCTACATCAGTACCAAAGGCCAGTCTACATCAGTACCAAAGGCCAGTCTACATCAGTACCAAAGGCCAGGTCACATAAATATGAAAGGTCAGTCTAAATCAGAATCAAAGGCCAGTCTACATCAGTAAAAAAGGTCAGTCTACATCAGTACCAAAGGCCGGTCTACATCAGTACCAAAGTCCAGTCTACATATATATCGAAGGCCAGTCTACATTAATATCGAAGGCCAGTCTACATCAGTACCAAAGGCCAGGTCACATAAATATGAAAGGTCAGTCTAAATCAGAACCAAAGGCCAGTCTACATCAGTACAAAAGGTCAGTCTACATCAGTACCAAAGGCCAGTCTACATAATTATGAAAGTCCAGTCTACATCATAAGGCCAGTCTACATCAGTACCAAAGACCAGTCTACATAAACTTCGAAGGCCAGTCTACATAAACATCGAAGGCCAGTCTACATAAACATTGAAGGCCAGTCTACATCAGTATGAAAGGCCAGTCTACATCAGTACCAAAGGCCAGTCTACATCAGTACCAAAGGCCAGTCTACATCAGTACCAAAGGACAGGTCACATACATATGAAAGGTCAGTCTAAATCAGAACCAAAGGCCAGTCTACATCAGTACAAAAGGTCAGTCTACATCAGTACCAAAGGCCAGTCTACATAATTATGAATGTCCAGTCTACATATATATCGAAGGCCAGTCTACATCAGTACCAAAGGCCAGTCTTCCTCAGTACCAAAGGCCAGTCTACATCAGTACAAAAGGCGAGTCTACATCAGTACCAAAGGTCAATCTACATCAGTACCTAAGTCCAGTCTTCATAAATATGAAATGCCACTCTACATCAGTACCAAAGGCCAGATCACATAAATATGAAAGGTCTGTCTACATCAGACCAACAGGCCAGTCTACATCAGTACCAAAGGCCAGTCTACATAAATATGAAAGTCCAGTCTATATCAGTACCAAAGGCCAGTCTACATCAGTACCAAATGCCAGTCGACATAAACATCGAAGGCCAGTCTACATAAACATTGAAGACCAGTCTACATCAGTACCAAAGGCCAGGTCACATAAATATGAAAGCCCAGTCTACATCAGTACCAAAAGCCAGTCTACATCAGTATCAAAGGCCAGTCTACATCAGTACCAAAGGCCAGGTCACATAAATATGAAAGGCCAGTCTACATCAGTACCAAAGGCCACTCTACACCAGTGCCAAACGCCAGTCTACATCAGTACCTAAGGCGAGGTCACATCAGTACCAAAGACCATTCTACATGAGTACCAAAGGCCAGTCTACATCAGTACCAAAGGCGAGGTCACTTAAATATGAAAGGTCATTCTACATCAGTACCAATGGCCAGTCTACGTCAGTACCAATGGCCAGTCTACATAAGTACCAATGGCCAGTCTACATAAACATCGAAGGTCAGTCTAGAACAGTACCAAAGGCCAGTCTACATAAACATCAAAGCCAGTCTACATCAGTACCAAAGGCCAAATCAAATACATATAAAAGGCCAGTCTATATCAGTACCAAAGGCAAGTCTACATCAGTACCAAAGGCCAGGTCACATAAATATGAAAAGCCAGTCTACATCAGTACCAAAGGCCAGTCTACATCAGTACCAAAGGCCAGGTGACATAAATATGAAAGGCCAGTCTAAATCAGTACCAAAGGCCAGCCAATATGAGTACCAAAGGCCAGGTGACATAAATATGGTAGGCTAGTCTAAATCAGTACCAAAGGCCAGCCTACATCAGTACCAAAGGCCAGGTGACATAAATATGGAAGGCCAGTCTAAATCAGTACCAAAGGCCAGCCTACATCAGTACCAAAGGCTAGGTGACATAAATATGGAAGGCCAGCCTACATCAGTGCCAAAGGCCATTCTACATCAGTACCGATGGCCATTCTACATCAGTACCAAAGGCCAGTCTACATCAGTACCAAGGCCAGTCTACATCAGTACCAAGGCCAGTCGACATCAGTACCTAAGGCCAGGTCACATACATATGAAAGGCCAGTCTACATCAGTACCAAAGGCCAGGCTATATCAGTACCAAATGCCAGTCTACATCAGTACCAAAGGCCAGCCTACATCAGTACCAAAGGCCAGTCTACATCATTACCAAAGGCCAGGTCACATAAATATGAAAAGCCAGTCTACATCAGTACCAAAGGCCAGTCTACATCAGTACCAAAGGCCAGGTGGCATAAATATAAAAGGCCAGTCTATATCAGTACTAAAGGCAAGTCTACATCAGTACCAAAGGCCAGGTCACATAAATATGAAAAGCCAGTCTACATCAGTACCAAAGGCCAGTCTACATCAGTACCAAAGGCCAGGTGACATAAATATGAAAGGCCAGTCTAAATCAGTACCAAAGGCCAGCCAATATGAGTACCAAAGGCCAGGTGACATAAATATGGAAGGCTAGTCTAAATCAGTACCAAAGGCCAGCCTACATCAGTACCAAAGGCAAGGTGACATAAATATGGAAGGCCAGACTAAATCAGTACCAAAGGCCAGCCTACATCAGTACCAAAGGCTAGGTGACATAAATATGGAAGGCCAGCCTACATCAGTGCCAAAGGCCATTCTACATCAGTACCGATGGCCATTCTACATCAGTACCAAAGGCCAGTCTACATCAGTACCAAGGCCAGTCGACATCAGTACCTAAGGCCAGGTCACATAAATGTGAAAGGCCAGTCTACATCAGTACCAAAGGCCAGTCTACATCAGTACCAAAGGCCAGTCTACATCAGTACCAAAGGCCAGGCTATATCAGTACCAAAGGCCAGGTCACATAAATATGAAAGGTCAGTCTAAATCAAAACCAAAGGCCAGTCTACATCAGTACAAAAGGTCAGTCTACATCACTACCAAAGGCCAGTCTACATAATTATGAAAGTCCAGTCTACATCATTTCCAAAGGCCAGTCTACATAAACATCGAAAGCCAGTCTACATAAACATTGAAGGCCAGTCTACATCAGTATGAAAGGCCAGTCTACATCAGTACCAAAGGCCAGTCTACATCAGTACCAAAGGCCAGTCTACATCAGTACCAAAGGTCAGTCTACATCAGTACCAAAGGCCAGTCTACATCAGTAACAAAGACCAGTCTACATCAGTAGCAAAAGCCAGTCTACATCATTACCAAAGGCGAGGTCACTTAAATATGAAAGGTCATTCTACATCAGTACCAATGGCCAGTCTACGTCTGTACCAATGGCCAGTCTACATAAGTACCAATGGCCAGTCTACATAAACATCGAAGGTCAGTCTAGAACAGTACCAAAGGCCATTCTACATAAACATCAAAGCCAGTCTACATCAGTACCAAAGGCCAAATCAAATACATATAAAAGGCCAGTCTATATCAGTACCAAAGGCAAGTCTACATCAGTACCAAAGGCCAGGTCACATAAATATGAAAAGCCAGTCTACATCAGTACCAAAGGCCAGTCTACATCAGTACCAAAGGCCAGGTGACATAAATATGAAAGGCCAGTCTAAATCAGTACCAAAGGCCAGCCAATATGAGTACCAAAGGCCAGGTGACATAAATATGGAAGGCCAGTCTAAATCAGTACCAAAGGCCAGCCTACATCAGTACCAAAGGCCAGGTGATATAAATATGGAAGGCCAGTCTAAATCAGTACCAAAGGCCAGCCTACATCAGTACCAAAGGCTAGGTGACATAAATATGGAAGGCCAGCCTACATCAGTACCAAAGGCCAGCCTACATCAGTACCAAAGGCCATTCTACATCAGTACCTAAGGCCAGTCTACATCAGTACCTAAGGCCAGTCTACATCAGTACCAAGGCCAGTCGACATCAGTACCTAAGGCCAGGTCACATACATATGAAAGGCCAGTCTACATCAGTACCTAAGGCCAGTCTACATCAGTACCAAAGGCCAGTCTACATCAGTACCAAAGGCCAGTCTACATCAGTACCAAAGGCCAGGTCACATAAATATGAAATGCCAGTCTACACCAGTACCTAAGGCCGCTCTACACCAGTACCAAAGGCCAGTCTACATCAGTAACAAAGACCAGTCTACATCAGTACCAAAGGCCAGTCTACATCAGTACCAAAGGCCAGGTCACATAAATATGAAAGGCCAGTCTACATCAGTACCAAAGGCCACTCTACACCAGTGCCAAACGCCAGTCTACATCAGTACCTAAGGCGAGGTCACATCAGTACCAAAGACCATTCTACATGAGTACCAAAGGCCAGTCTACATCAGTACCAAAGGCGAGGTCACTTAAATATGAAAGGTCATTCTACATCAGTACCAATGGCCAGTCTACGTCAGTACCAATGGCCAGTCTACATAAGTACCAATGGCCAGTCTACATAAACATCGAAGGTCAGTCTAGAACAGTACCAAAGGCCAGTCTACATAAACATCAAAGCCAGTCTACATCAGTACCAAAGGCCAAATAAAATACATATAAAAGGCCAGTCTATATCAGTACCAAAGGCAAGTCTACATCAGTACCAAAGGCCAGGCCACATAAATATGAAAAGCCAGTCTACATCAGTACCAAAGGCCAGTCTACATCAGTACCAAAGGCCAGGTGACATAAATATGAAAGGCCAGTCTAAATCAGTACCAAAGGCCAGCCAATATGAGTACCAAAGGCCAGGTGACAAATATGGAAGGCTAGTCTAAATCAGTACCAAAGGCCAGCCTACATCAGTACCAAAGGCCAGGTGACATAAATATGGAAGGCCAGTCTAAATCAGTACCAAAGGCCAGCCTACATCAATACCAAAGGCTAGGTGACATAAATATGGAAGGTCAGCCTACATCAGTGCCAAAGGCCATTCTACATCAGTACCGATGGCCATTCTACATCAGTACCAAAGGCCAGTCTACATCAGTACCAAGGCCAGTCGACATCAGTACCTAAGGCCAGGTCACATACATATGAAAGGCCAGTCTACATCAGTACCAAAGGCCAGGCTATATCAGTACCAAATGCCAGTCTACATCAGTACCAAAGACCAGCCTACATCAGTACCAAAGGCCAGTCTACATCATTACCAAAGGCCAGGTCACATAAATATGAAAAGCCAGTCTACATCAGTACCAAAGGCCAGTCTACATCAGTACCAAAGGCCAGGTCACATAAATGTGAAAGGCCAGTCTACATCAGTACCAAAGGCCAGTCTACATCAGTACCAAAGGCCAGTCTACATCAGTACCAAAGGCCAGTCTACATCAGTACCAAAGGCCAGGTTATATCAGTACCAAATGCCAGTCTACATCAGTAGCAAAGGCCAGCCTACATCAGTACCAAAGGCCAGTCTACATCATTACCAAAGGCCAGGTCACATAAATATGAAAAGCCAGTCTACATCAGTACCAAAGGCCAGTCTACATCAGTACCAAAGGCCAGGTGACATAAATATAAAAGGCCAGTCTATATCAGTACCAAAGGCAAGTCTACATCAGTACCAAAGGCCAGGTCACATAAATATGAAAAGCCAGTCTACATCAGTACCAAAGGCCAGTCTACATCAGTACCAAAGGCCAGGTGACATAAATATGAAAGGCCAGTCTAAATCAGTACCAAAGGCCAGCCAATATGAGTACCAAAGGCCAGGTGACATAAATATGGAAGGCTAGTCTAAATCAGTACCAAAGGCCAGCCTACATCAGTACCAAAGGCAAGGTGACATAAATATGGAAGGCCAGACTAAATCAGTACCAAAGGCCAGCCTACATCAGTACCAAAGGCTAAGTGACATAAATATGGAAGGCCAGCCTACATCAGTGCCAAAGGCCATTCTACATCAGTACCGATGGCCATTCTACATCAGTACCAAAGGCCAGTCTACATCAGTACCTAAGGCCAGGTCACATAAATATGAAAGGCCAGTCTACATCAGTACCAAAGGCCAGTCTACATCAGTACCAAAGGCCAGTCTACATCAGTACCAAAGGCCAGGCTACATCAGTACCAAAGGCCAGCCTACATCAGTACCAAAGGCCAGTCTACATCATTACCAACGGCCAGTCTACATCAGTACCAAAGGCCAGGTCACATAAATATGAAAGGTCAGTCTAAATCAAAACCAAAGGCCAGTCTACATCAGTACAAAAGGTCAGTCTACATCAGTACCAAAGGCCAGTCTACATAATTATGAAAGTCCAGTCTACATCATTTCCAAAGGCCAGTCTACATCAGTACCAAAGGCCAGTCTACATAAACATCGAAGGCCAGTCTACATAAACATTGAAGGCCAGTCTACATCAGTATGAAAGGCCAGTCTACGTCAGTACCAAAGGCCAGTCTACATCAGTACCAAAGGCCAGTCTACATCAGTACCAAAGGACAGGTCACATAAATATGAAAGGTCAGTCTAAATCAGAACCAAAGGCCAGTCTACATCAGTACAAAAGGTCAGTCTACATCAGTACCAAAGGCCAGTCTACATAATTATGAAAGTCCAGTCTACATATATATCGAAGGCCAGTCTACATCAGTACCAAAGGCCAGTCTACATCAGTACCAAAGGCCAGTCTACATCAGTACAAAAGGCGAGTCTACATCAGTACCAAAGGTCAATCTACATCAGTACCTAAGTCCAGTCTTCATAAATATGAAATGCCACTCTACATCAGTACCAAAGGCCAGATCACATAAATATGAAAGGTCTGTCTACATCAGACCAACAGGCCAGTCTACATCAGTACCAAAGGCCAGGTCACATAAATATGAAAGGTCAGTCTAAATCAGAACCAAAGGCCAGTCTACATCAGTACCAAAGGCCAGTCTACATCAGTACCAAAGGCCAGCCTACATCAGTACCAAAGGCCAGTCTACATCAGTACCAAAGGCCAGTCTACATAAATATGAAAGTCCAGTCTATATCAGTACCAAAGGCCAGTCTACATCAGTACCAAAGGCCAGTCTACATAAACATCGAAGGCCAGTCTACATAAACATTGAAGGCCACTCTACATCAGTATGAAAGGCCAGTCTACATCAGTACCAAAGGCCAGTCTACATCAGTATCAAAGGCCACTCTACACCAGTACCAAAGGCCAGTCTACATCAGTAACAAAGACCAGTCTACATCAGTACCAAAAGCCAGTCTACATCATTACCAAAGGCGAGGTCACTTAAATATGAAAGGTCATTCTACATCAGTACCAATGGCCAGTCTACGTCAGTACCAATGGCCAGTCTACATAAGTACCAATGGCCAGTCTACATAAACATCGAAGGTCAGTCTAGAACAGTACCAAAGGCCATTCTACATAAACATCAAAGCCAGTCTACATCAGTACCAAAGGCCAAATCAAATACATATAAAAGGCCAGTCTATATCAGTACCAAAGGCAAGTCTACATCAGTACCAAAGGCCAGGTCACATAAATATGAACAGTCTACATCAGTACCAAAGGCCAGTCTACATCAGTACCAAAGGCCAGGTGACATAAATATGAAAGGCCAGTCTAAATCAGTACCAAAGGCCAGCCAATATGAGTACCAAAGGCCAGGTGACATAAATATGGAAGGCCAGTCTAAATCAGTACCAAAGGCCAGCCTACATCAGTACCAAAGGCCAGGTGACATAAATATGGAAGGCCAGTCTAAATCAGTACCAAAGGCCAGCCTACATCAGTACTAAAGGCTAGGTGACATAAATATGGAAGGCCAGCCTACATCAGTACCAAAGGCCAGCCTACATCAGTACCAAAGGCCATTCTACATCAGTACCGATGGCCATTCTACATCAGTACCAAAGGCCAGTCTACATCAGTACCAAGGCCAGTCGACATCAGTACCTAAGGCCAGGTCACATACATATGAAAGGCCAGTCTACATCAGTACCAAAGGCCAGTCTACATCAGTACCAAAGGCCAGTCTACATCAGTACCAAAGGCCAGTCTATATCAGTACCAAATGCCAGTCTACACCAGTACAAAAGGCCAGTTTACACAAGTACAAAAGGCCAGTCTACATAAACATCGAAAGCCAGTCTACATCAGTACCAAAGGCCAGCCTACATCAGTACCAAAGGCCAGTCTACATCATTACCAAAGCCCAGTCTACATCAGTACCAAAGGCCAGGTCACATAAATATGAAAGGTCAGTCTAAATCAGAAACAAAGGCCAGTCTACATCGGTACAAAAGGCCAGTCTACATAATTATGAAAGTCCAGTCTACATCATTTCCAAAGGCCAGTCTACATCAGTACCAAAGGCCAGTCTACATAAACATCGAAGGCCAGTCTACATAAACATTGAAGGCCAGTCTACATCAGTACCAAAGGCCAGTCTACATAAGTACCAAAGGCCAGTCTACATCAGTACCAAAGGCCAGTCTACATCAGTACCAAAGGACAGATCACATAAATATGAAAGGTCAGTCTAAATCAGAACCAAAGGCCAGTCTACATCAGTACAAAAGGTCAGTCTACATCAGTACCAAAGGCCAGTCTACATAATTATGAAAGTCCAGTCTACATATATATCGAAGGCCAGTCTACATCAGTACCAAAGGCCAGTCTACATCAGTACAAAAGGCGAGTCTACATCAGTACCAAAGGTCAATCTACATCAGTACCTAAGTCCAGATCACATAAATATGAAAGGTCTGTCTACATCAGACCAACAGGCCAGTCTACATCAGTACCAAAGGCCAGGTCACATAAATATGAAAGGTCAGTCTAAATCAGAACCAAAGGCCAGTCTACAACAGTACCAATGGCCAGTCTACATCAGTACCAAAGGCCAGTCTACATAAATATGAAAGTCCAGTCTATATCAGTACCAAAGGCCAGTCTACATCAGTATCAAAGGCCACTCTACACCAGTACCAAAGGCCAGTCTACATCAGTAACAAAGACCAGTCTACATCAGTACCAAAGGCCAGTCTACATCAGTACCAAAGGCCAGGTCACATAAATATGAAAGGCCAGTCTACATCAGTACCAAAGGCCACTCTACACCAGTGCCAAACGCCAGTCTACATCAGTACCTAAGGCCAGGTCACATCAGTACCAAAGACCATTCTACATGAGTACCAAAGGCCAGTCTACATCAGTACCAAAGGCCAGTCTACATCAGTACCAAAGGCGAGGTCACTTAAATATGAAAGGTCATTCTACATCAGTACCAATGGCCAGTCTACGTCAGTACCAATGGCCAGTCTACATAAGTACCAATGGCCAGTCTACATAAACATCGAAGGTCAGTCTAGAACTGTACCAAAGGCCAGTCTACATAAACATCAAAGCCAGTCTACATCAGTACCAAAGGCCAAATCAAATACATATAAAAGGCCAGTCTATATCAGTACCAAAGGTCAGTCTACATCAGTACCAAAGGCCAGTCTACATAATTATGAAAGTCCAGTCTATATCAGTACCAAAGGCCAGTCTACACCAGTACAAAAGGCCAGTCTACATAAACATCGAAGGCCAGTCTACATAAACATTGAAGGCCAGTCTACATCAGTATGAAAGGCCAGTCTACATCAGTACCAAAGGCCAGTCTACATCAGTACCAAAGGCCAGTCTACATCAGTACCAAAGGCGAGGTCACTTAAATATGAAAGGTCATTCTACATCAGTACCAATGGCCAGTCTACGTCAGTACCAAAGGCTAGGTGACATAAATATGGAAGGCCAGCCTACATCAGTACCAAAGGCCAGCCTACATCAGTACCAAAGGCCATTCTACATCAGTACCGATGGCCATTCTACATCAGTACCAAAGGCCAGTCTACATCAGTACCAAGGCCAGTCGACATCAGTACCTAAGGCCAGGTCACATACATATGAAAGGCCAGTCTACATCAGTACCAAAGGCCAGTCTACATCAGTACCAAAGGCCAGTCTACATCAGTACCAAAGGCCAGTCTATATCAGTACCAAATGCCAGTCTACACCAGTACAAAAGGCCAGTCTACACAAGTACAAAAGGCCAGTCTACATAAACATCGAAGGCCAGTCTACATCAGTACCAAAGGCCAGTCTACATCATTACCAAAGCCCAGTCTACATCAGTACCAAAGGCCAGGTCACATAAATATGAAAGGTCAGTCTAAATCAGAACCAAAGGCCAGTCTACATCAGTACAAAAGGTCAGTCTACATCAGTACCAAAGGCCAGTCTACATAATTATGAAAGTCCAGTCTACATCATTTCCAAAGGCCAGTCTACATCAGTACCAAAGGCCAGTCTACATCAGTGCCAAAGGCCAGTCTACATCAGTACCAAAGGCCAGGTCACATAAATATGAAAGGTCAGTCTAAATCAGAACCAAAGGCCAGTCTACATCGGTACAAAAGGCCAGCCTACATCAGTACCAAAGGCCAGTCTACATCATTACCAAAGCCCAGTCTACATCAGTACCAAAGGCCAGGTCACATAAATATGAAAGGTCAGTCTAAATCAGAACCAAAGGCCAGTCTACATCGGTACAAAAGGTCAGTCTACATCAGTACCAAAGGCCAGTCTACATAATTATGAAAGTCCAGTCTACATCATTTCCAAAGGCCAGTCTACATCAGTACCAAAGGCCAGTCTACATAAACATCGAAGGCCAGTCTACATAAACATTGAAGGCCAGTCTACATCAGTACCAAAGGCCAGTCTACATCAGTACCAAAGGCCAGTCTACATCAGTACAAAAGGTCAGTCTACATCAGTACCAAAGGCCAGTCTACATAATTATGAAAGTCCAGTCTACATATATATCGAAGGCCAGTCTACATCAGTACCAAAGGCCCGTCTACATCAGTACAAAAGGCGAGTCTACATCAGTACCAAAGGTCAATCTACATCAGTACCTAAGTCCAGTCTTCATAAATATGAAATGCCACTCTACATCAGTACCAAAGGCCAGATCACATAAATATGAAAGGTCTGTCTACATCAGACCAACAGGCCAGTCTACATCAGTACCAAAGGCCAGGTCACATACATATGAAAGGTCAGTCTAAATCAGAACCAAAGGCCAGTCTACAACAGTACCAACGGCCAGTCTACATCAGTACCAAAGGCCAGTCTACATAAATATGAAAGTCCAGTCTATATCAGTACCAAAGGCCAGTCTACATCAGTATCAAAGGCCACTCTACACCAGTACCAAAGGCCAGTCTACATCAGTAACAAAGACCAGTCTACATCAGTACCAAAGGCCAGTCTACATCAGTACCAAAGGCCAGGTCACATAAATATGAAAGGCCAGTCTACATCAGTACCAAAGGCCACTCTACACCAGTGCCAAACGCCAGTCTACATCAGTACCTAAGGCCAGGTCACATCAGTACCAAAGACCATTCTACATGAGTACCAAAGGCCAGTCTACATCAGTACCAAAGGCCAGTCTACATCAGTACCAAAGGCGAGGTCACTTAAATATGAAAGGTCATTCTACATCAGTACCAATGGCCAGTCTACGTCAGTACCAATGGCCAGTCTACATAAGTACCAATGGCCAGTCTACATAAACATCGAAGGTCAGTCTAGAACTGTACCAAAGGCCAGTCTACATAAACATCAAAGCCAGTCTACATCAGTACCAAAGGCCAAATCAAATACATATAAAAGGCCAGCCTATATCAGTACCAAAGGCAAGTCTACATCAGTACCAAAGGCCAGGTCACATAAATATGAAAGGTCAGTCTAAATCAAAACCAAAGGCCAGTCTACATCAGTACAAAAGGTCAGTCTACATCAGTACCAAAGGCCAGTCTACATAATTATGAAAGTCCAGTCTATATCAGTACCAAAGGCCAGTCTACACCAGTACAAAAGGCCAGTCTACATAAACATCGAAGGCCAGTCTACATAAACATTGAAGGCCAGTCTACATCAGTATGAAAGGCCAGTCTACATCAGTACCAAAGGCCAGTCTACATCAGTACCAAAGGCCAGTCTACATCAGTACCAAAGGCGAGGTCACTTAAATATGAAAGGTCATTCTACATCAGTACCAATGGCCAGTCTACGTCAGTGCCAATGGCCAGTCTACATAAGTGCCAATGGCCAGTCTACATAAGTACCAATGGCCAGTCTACATAAACATCGAAGGTCAGTCTAGAACAGTACCAAAGGCCAGTCTACATAAACATCAAAGCCAGTCTACATCAGTACCAAAGGCCAAATCAAATACATATAAAAGGCCAGTCTACATCAGTACCAAAGGCAAGTCTACATCAGTACCAAAGGCCAGTCTACATCAGTAACAAAGGCCAGTCTGCATCAGTACCAAAGGCCAGTCTACATCAGTACCAAAGGCCAGTCTACATCAGTACCAAAGGCCAGTCTACATCAGTACCAAAGGCCAGTCTACATCAGTACCAAAGGCCAGGTCACATGAATATGAAAGGCCAGTCTACATCAGTACCTAAGGCCAGTCTACATCAGTACCAAAGGCCAGGTCACATGAATATGAAAGGCCAGTCTACATCAGTACCTAAGGCCAGTCTACATCAGTACCAAAGGCCAGTCTACATCAGTACCAAAGGCCAGTCTACATCAGTACCAAAGGCCAGTCTACATCAGTACCAAAGGCCAGTCTACATCAGTACCAAAGGCCAGTCTACATCAGTACCAAAGGCCAGTCTACATCAGTACCAAAGGCCAGTCTACATCAGTACCAAAGGCCAGTCTACATCAGTACCAAAGGCCATTCTACATCAGTACCAAAGGCCAGTCTACATCAGTACCAAAAGCCAGGTCACATAAATATGAAATGCCAGTCTACACCAGTACCTAAGGCCACTCTACACCAGTACCTAAGGCCAGTCTACATCAGTACCTAAGGCCAGTCTACATCAGTACCTAAGGCCAGTCTACATCAGTACCAAAGGCCAGTCTACATCAGTAACAAAGGCCAGTCTGCATCAGTACCAAATGCCAGGTCACATGAATATGAAAGGCAAGTCTACATCAGTACCAAAGGCCAGGTCACATAAATATGAACAGTCTACATCAGTACCAAAGGCCAGTCTACATCAGTACCAAAGGCCAGGTGACATAAATATGAAAGGCCAGTCTAAATCAGTACCAAAGGCCAGCCAATATGAGTACCAAAGGCCAGGTGACATAAATATGGAAGGCCAGTCTAAATCAGTACCAAAGGCCAGCCTACATCAGTACCAAAGGCCAGGTGACATAAATATGGAAGGCCAGTCTAAATCAGTACCAAAGGCCAGCCTACATCAGTACTAAAGGCTAGGTGACATAAATATGGAAGGCCAGCCTACATCAGTACCAAAGGCCAGCCTACATCAGTACCAAAGGCCATTCTACATCAGTACCGATGGCCATTCTACATCAGTACCAAAGGCCAGTCTACATCAGTACCAAGGCCAGTCGACATCAGTACCTAAGGCCAGGTCACATACATATGAAAGGCCAGTCTACATCAGTACCAAAGGCCAGTCTACATCAGTACCAAAGGCCAGTCTACATCAGTACCAAAGGCCAGTCTATATCAGTACCAAATGCCAGTCTACACCAGTACAAAAGGCCAGTTTACACAAGTACAAAAGGCCAGTCTACATAAACATCGAAAGCCAGTCTACATCAGTACCAAAGGCCAGCCTACATCAGTACCAAAGGCCAGTCTACATCATTACCAAAGCCCAGTCTACATCAGTACCAAAGGCCAGGTCACATAAATATGAAAGGTCAGTCTAAATCAGAAACAAAGGCCAGTCTACATCGGTACAAAAGGCCAGTCTACATAATTATGAAAGTCCAGTCTACATCATTTCCAAAGGCCAGTCTACATCAGTACCAAAGGCCAGTCTACATAAACATCGAAGGCCAGTCTACATAAACATTGAAGGCCAGTCTACATCAGTACCAAAGGCCAGTCTACATAAGTACCAAAGGCCAGTCTACATCAGTACCAAAGGCCAGTCTACATCAGTACCAAAGGACAGATCACATAAATATGAAAGGTCAGTCTAAATCAGAACCAAAGGCCAGTCTACATCAGTACAAAAGGTCAGTCTACATCAGTACCAAAGGCCAGTCTACATAATTATGAAAGTCCAGTCTACATATATATCGAAGGCCAGTCTACATCAGTACCAAAGGCCAGTCTACATCAGTACAAAAGGCGAGTCTACATCAGTACCAAAGGTCAATCTACATCAGTACCTAAGTCCAGATCACATAAATATGAAAGGTCTGTCTACATCAGACCAACAGGCCAGTCTACATCAGTACCAAAGGCCAGGTCACATAAATATGAAAGGTCAGTCTAAATCAGAACCAAAGGCCAGTCTACAACAGTACCAATGGCCAGTCTACATCAGTACCAAAGGCCAGTCTACATAAATATGAAAGTCCAGTCTATATCAGTACCAAAGGCCAGTCTACATCAGTATCAAAGGCCACTCTACACCAGTACCAAAGGCCAGTCTACATCAGTAACAAAGACCAGTCTACATCAGTACCAAAGGCCAGTCTACATCAGTACCAAAGGCCAGGTCACATAAATATGAAAGGCCAGTCTACATCAGTACCAAAGGCCACTCTACACCAGTGCCAAACGCCAGTCTACATCAGTACCTAAGGCCAGGTCACATCAGTACCAAAGACCATTCTACATGAGTACCAAAGGCCAGTCTACATCAGTACCAAAGGCCAGTCTACATCAGTACCAAAGGCGAGGTCACTTAAATATGAAAGGTCATTCTACATCAGTACCAATGGCCAGTCTACGTCAGTACCAATGGCCAGTCTACATAAGTACCAATGGCCAGTCTACATAAACATCGAAGGTCAGTCTAGAACTGTACCAAAGGCCAGTCTACATAAACATCAAAGCCAGTCTACATCAGTACCAAAGGCCAAATCAAATACATATAAAAGGCCAGTCTATATCAGTACCAAAGGCAAGTCTACATCAGTACCAAAGGCCAGGTCACATAAATATGAAAGGTCAGTCTAAATCAAAACCAAAGGCCAGTCTACATCAGTACAAAAGGTCAGTCTACATCAGTACCAAAGGCCAGTCTACATAATTATGAAAGTCCAGTCTATATCAGTACCAAAGGCCAGTCTACACCAGTACAAAAGGCCAGTCTACATAAACATCGAAGGCCAGTCTACATAAACATTGAAGGCCAGTCTACATCAGTATGAAAGGCCAGTCTACATCAGTACCAAAGGCCAGTCTACATCAGTACCAAAGGCCAGTCTACATCAGTACCAAAGGCGAGGTCACTTAAATATGAAAGGTCATTCTACATCAGTACCAATGGCCAGTCTACGTCAGTACCAAAGGCTAGGTGACATAAATATGGAAGGCCAGCCTACATCAGTACCAAAGGCCAGCCTACATCAGTACCAAAGGCCATTCTACATCAGTACCGATGGCCATTCTACATCAGTACCAAAGGCCAGTCTACATCAGTACCAAGGCCAGTCGACATCAGTACCTAAGGCCAGGTCACATACATATGAAAGGCCAGTCTACATCAGTACCAAAGGCCAGTCTACATCAGTACCAAAGGCCAGTCTACATCAGTACCAAAGGCCAGTCTATATCAGTACCAAATGCCAGTCTACACCAGTACAAAAGGCCAGTCTACACAAGTACAAAAGGCCAGTCTACATAAACATCGAAGGCCAGTCTACATCAGTACCAAAGGCCAGTCTACATCATTACCAAAGCCCAGTCTACATCAGTACCAAAGGCCAGGTCACATAAATATGAAAGGTCAGTCTAAATCAGAACCAAAGGCCAGTCTACATCAGTACAAAAGGTCAGTCTACATCAGTACCAAAGGCCAGTCTACATAATTATGAAAGTCCAGTCTACATCATTTCCAAAGGCCAGTCTACATCAGTACCAAAGGCCAGTCTACATCAGTGCCAAAGGCCAGTCTACATCAGTACCAAAGGCCAGGTCACATAAATATGAAAGGTCAGTCTAAATCAGAACCAAAGGCCAGTCTACATCGGTACAAAAGGCCAGCCTACATCAGTACCAAAGGCCAGTCTACATCATTACCAAAGCCCAGTCTACATCAGTACCAAAGGCCAGGTCACATAAATATGAAAGGTCAGTCTAAATCAGAACCAAAGGCCAGTCTACATCGGTACAAAAGGTCAGTCTACATCAGTACCAAAGGCCAGTCTACATAATTATGAAAGTCCAGTCTACATCATTTCCAAAGGCCAGTCTACATCAGTACCAAAGGCCAGTCTACATAAACATCGAAGGCCAGTCTACATAAACATTGAAGGCCAGTCTACATCAGTACCAAAGGCCAGTCTACATCAGTACCAAAGGCCAGTCTACATCAGTACAAAAGGTCAGTCTACATCAGTACCAAAGGCCAGTCTACATAATTATGAAAGTCCAGTCTACATATATATCGAAGGCCAGTCTACATCAGTACCAAAGGCCCGTCTACATCAGTACAAAAGGCGAGTCTACATCAGTACCAAAGGTCAATCTACATCAGTACCTAAGTCCAGTCTTCATAAATATGAAATGCCACTCTACATCAGTACCAAAGGCCAGATCACATAAATATGAAAGGTCTGTCTACATCAGACCAACAGGCCAGTCTACATCAGTACCAAAGGCCAGGTCACATACATATGAAAGGTCAGTCTAAATCAGAACCAAAGGCCAGTCTACAACAGTACCAACGGCCAGTCTACATCAGTACCAAAGGCCAGTCTACATAAATATGAAAGTCCAGTCTATATCAGTACCAAAGGCCAGTCTACATCAGTATCAAAGGCCACTCTACACCAGTACCAAAGGCCAGTCTACATCAGTAACAAAGACCAGTCTACATCAGTACCAAAGGCCAGTCTACATCAGTACCAAAGGCCAGGTCACATAAATATGAAAGGCCAGTCTACATCAGTACCAAAGGCCACTCTACACCAGTGCCAAACGCCAGTCTACATCAGTACCTAAGGCCAGGTCACATCAGTACCAAAGACCATTCTACATGAGTACCAAAGGCCAGTCTACATCAGTACCAAAGGCCAGTCTACATCAGTACCAAAGGCGAGGTCACTTAAATATGAAAGGTCATTCTACATCAGTACCAATGGCCAGTCTACGTCAGTACCAATGGCCAGTCTACATAAGTACCAATGGCCAGTCTACATAAACATCGAAGGTCAGTCTAGAACTGTACCAAAGGCCAGTCTACATAAACATCAAAGCCAGTCTACATCAGTACCAAAGGCCAAATCAAATACATATAAAAGGCCAGCCTATATCAGTACCAAAGGCAAGTCTACATCAGTACCAAAGGCCAGGTCACATAAATATGAAAGGTCAGTCTAAATCAAAACCAAAGGCCAGTCTACATCAGTACAAAAGGTCAGTCTACATCAGTACCAAAGGCCAGTCTACATAATTATGAAAGTCCAGTCTATATCAGTACCAAAGGCCAGTCTACACCAGTACAAAAGGCCAGTCTACATAAACATCGAAGGCCAGTCTACATAAACATTGAAGGCCAGTCTACATCAGTATGAAAGGCCAGTCTACATCAGTACCAAAGGCCAGTCTACATCAGTACCAAAGGCCAGTCTACATCAGTACCAAAGGCGAGGTCACTTAAATATGAAAGGTCATTCTACATCAGTACCAATGGCCAGTCTACGTCAGTGCCAATGGCCAGTCTACATAAGTGCCAATGGCCAGTCTACATAAGTACCAATGGCCAGTCTACATAAACATCGAAGGTCAGTCTAGAACAGTACCAAAGGCCAGTCTACATAAACATCAAAGCCAGTCTACATCAGTACCAAAGGCCAAATCAAATACATATAAAAGGCCAGTCTACATCAGTACCAAAGGCAAGTCTACATCAGTACCAAAGGCCAGTCTACATCAGTAACAAAGGCCAGTCTGCATCAGTACCAAAGGCCAGTCTACATCAGTACCAAAGGCCAGTCTACATCAGTACCAAAGGCCAGTCTACATCAGTACCAAAGGCCAGTCTACATCAGTACCAAAGGCCAGGTCACATGAATATGAAAGGCCAGTCTACATCAGTACCTAAGGCCAGTCTACATCAGTACCAAAGGCCAGGTCACATGAATATGAAAGGCCAGTCTACATCAGTACCTAAGGCCAGTCTACATCAGTACCAAAGGCCAGTCTACATCAGTACCAAAGGCCAGTCTACATCAGTACCAAAGGCCAGTCTACATCAGTACCAAAGGCCAGTCTACATCAGTACCAAAGGCCAGTCTACATCAGTACCAAAGGCCAGTCTACATCAGTACCAAAGGCCAGTCTACATCAGTACCAAAGGCCAGTCTACATCAGTACCAAAGGCCATTCTACATCAGTACCAAAGGCCAGTCTACATCAGTACCAAAAGCCAGGTCACATAAATATGAAATGCCAGTCTACACCAGTACCTAAGGCCACTCTACACCAGTACCTAAGGCCAGTCTACATCAGTACCTAAGGCCAGTCTACATCAGTACCTAAGGCCAGTCTACATCAGTACCAAAGGCCAGTCTACATCAGTAACAAAGGCCAGTCTGCATCAGTACCAAATGCCAGGTCACATGAATATGAAAGGCCAGTCTACATCAGTACCTAAGGCCAGTCTACATCAGTACCAAAGGCCAGTCTACATCAGTACCAAAGGCCAGTCTACATCAGTACCAAAGGCCAGTCTACATCAGTACCAAAGGCCAGTCTACATCAGTACCAAAGGCCAGTCTACATCAGTACCAAAGGCCAGTCTACATCAGTACCAAAGGCCAGTCTACATCAGTACCAAAGGCCAGTCTACATTAGTACCAAAGGCCAGGTCACATAAATATGAAAGGCCAGTCGACATCAGTACCAAAGGCCAATCTACATCAGTACCTTAGGCCAGTCTACATCAGTACCTAAGGCCAGGTCACATCAGTACCAAAGGCCAGTCTACATCAGTACCTAAGGCCAGTCTACATCAGTACCTAAGGCCAGTCTACATCAGTACCTAAGGCCAGTCTACATCAGTACCTAAGGCCAGTCTACATCAGTACCTAGGGCCAGTCTACATCAGTACCTAAGCCCAGTCTACATCAGACCAACAGGCCAGTCTACATCAGTACCAAAGGCCAGGTCACATAAATATGAAAGATCAGTCTAATTCAGAACCAATGGCCAGTCTACATCAGTACCAAAGGCCAGTCTACGTCAGTACCAAAGGCCAGTCTACATAAATATGAAAGTCCTGTCTACATCAGTACCAAAGGCCAGTCTACATCAGTACCAAAGGCAGTCTACATCAGTACCAAAGGCCAGTCTACATAAACACCGAAGGCCAGTCTACATAACATTGAAGGCCAGTCTACATCAGTACCAAAGGCCAGTCTACATCAGTACAAAAGGTCAGTCTACATCAGTACCAAAGGCCAGTCTACATAATTATGAAAGTCCAGTCTATATCAGTACCAAAGGCCAGTCTACACCAGTACAAAAGGCCAGTCTACATAAACATCGAAGGCCAGTCTACATAAACATTGAAGGCCAGTCTACATCAGTATGAAAGGCCAGTCTACATCAGTACCAAAGGCCAGTCTACATCAGTACCAAAGGCCAGTCTACATCAGTACCAAAGGCGAGGTCACTTAAATATGAAAGGTCATTCTACATCAGTACCAATGGCCAGTCTACGTCAGTACCAAAGGCTAGGTGACATAAATATGGAAGGCCAGCCTACATCAGTACCAAAGGCCAGCCTACATCAGTACCAAAGGCCATTCTACATCAGTACCGATGGCCATTCTACATCAGTACCAAAGGCCAGTCTACATCAGTACCAAGGCCAGTCGACATCAGTACCTAAGGCCAGGTCACATACATATGAAAGGCCAGTCTACATCAGTACCAAAGGCCAGTCTACATCAGTACCAAAGGCCAGTCTACATCAGTACCAAAGGCCAGTCTATATCAGTACCAAATGCCAGTCTACACCAGTACAAAAGGCCAGTCTACACAAGTACAAAAGGCCAGTCTACATAAACATCGAAGGCCAGTCTACATCAGTACCAAAGGCCAGTCTACATCATTACCAAAGCCCAGTCTACATCAGTACCAAAGGCCAGGTCACATAAATATGAAAGGTCAGTCTAAATCAGAACCAAAGGCCAGTCTACATCGGTACAAAAGGTCAGTCTACATCAGTACCAAAGGCCAGTGTACATAATTATGAAAGTCCAGTCTACATCATTTCCAAAGGCCAGTCTACATCAGTACCAAAGGCCAGTCTACATAAACATCGAAGGCCAGTCTACATAAACATTGAAGGCCAGTCTACATCAGTACCAAAGGCCAGTCTACATCAGTACCAAAGGCCAGTCTACATCAGTACCAAAGGCCAGGTCACATAAATATGAAAGGTCAGTCTAAATCAGAACCAAAGGCCAGTCTACATCGGTACAAAAAGCCAGCCTACATCAGTACCAAAGGCCAGTCTACATCATTACCAAAGCCCAGTCTACATCAGTACCAAAGGCCAGGTCACATAAATATGAAAGGTCAGTCTAAATCAGAACCAAAGGCCAGTCTACATCGGTACAAAAGGTCAGTCTACATCAGTACCAAAGGCCAGTCTACATAATTATGAAAGTCCAGTCTACATCATTTCCAAAGGCCAGTCTACATCAGTACCAAAGGCCAGTCTACATAAACATCGAAGGCCAGTCTACATAAACATTGAAGGCCAGTCTACATCAGTACCAAAGGCCAGTCTACATCAGTACCAAAGGCCAGTCTACATCAGTACAAAAGGTCAGTCTACATCAGTACCAAAGGCCAGTCTACATAATTATGAAAGTCCAGTCTACATAGAAGTGTGGCTCAGGGGTTAGAGGCAGCAGACCCGGAAGCTGAGATCGGTCCTGGACCAGGGTTCATTTCCCTGCCTCGGCGGGTCTTGGGCTAAAAATTCCACAGACTCGATAATTCTCGCCCCGGTGCCTCCTCGACTCACGGGTTCACACTCTGCGACTCTGGGCAATAGCTTGCTTAATCTCCACAACGGCCCCTCGCGGCGGGATGCCTGACTTTCACCTTGTGGATACCCTGCTATCTCACAGGGGAATACCAGGAAGGGTTCCCTAAGCAAGCGCCGGGAAACCCACTGCGGGTAGCTGTGCGCTATATAAGCTCAACTACATTTACATTTACATATATATCGAAGGCCAGTCTACATCAGTACCAAAGGCCCGTCTACATCAGTACAAAAGGCGAGTCTACATCAGTACCAAAGGTCAATCTACATCAGTACCTAAGTCCAGTCTTCATAAATATGAAATGCCACTCTACATCAGTACCAAAGGCCAGATCACATAAATATGAAAGGTCTGTCTACATCAGACCAACAGGCCAGTCTACATCAGTACCAAAGGCCAGGTCACATAAATATGAAAGGTCAGTCTAAATCAGAACCAAAGGCCAGTCTACAACAGTACCAACGGCCAGTCTACATCAGTACCAAAGGCCAGTCTACATAAATATGAAAGTCCAGTCTATATCAGTACCAAAGGCCAGTCTACATCAGTATCAAAGGCCACTCTACACCAGTACCAAAGGCCAGTCTACATCAGTAACAAAGACCAGTCTACATCAGTACCAAAGGCCAGTCTACATCAGTACCAAAGGCCAGGTCACATAAATATGAAAGGCCAGTCTACATCAGTACCAAAGGCCACTCTACACCAGTGCCAAACGCCAGTCTACATCAGTACCTAAGGCCAGGTCACATCAGTACCAAAGACCATTCTACATGAGTACCAAAGGCCAGTCTACATCAGTACCAAAGGCCAGTCTACATCAGTACCAAAGGCGAGGTCACTTAAATATGAAAGGTCATTCTACATCAGTACCAATGGCCAGTCTACATAAACATCGAAGGTCAGTCTAGAACTGTACCAAAGGCCAGTCTACATAAACATCAAAGCCAGTCTACATCAGTACCAAAGGCCAAATCAAATACATATAAAAGGCCAGTCTATATCAGTACCAAAGGCAAGTCTACATCAGTACCAAAGGCCAGGTCACATAAATATGAAAGGTCAGTCTAAATCAAAACCAAAGGCCAGTCTACATCAGTACAAAAGGTCAGTCTACATCAGTACCAAAGGCCAGTCTACATAATTATGAAAGTCCAGTCTATATCAGTACCAAAGGCCAGTCTACACCAGTACAAAAGGCCAGTCTACATAAACATCGAAGGCCAGTCTACATAAACATTGAAGGCCAGTCTACATCAGTATGAAAGGCCAGTCTACATCAGTACCAAAGGCCAGTCTACATCAGTACCAAAGGCCAGTCTACATCAGTACCAAAGGCGAGGTCACTTAAATATGAAAGGTCATTCTACATCAGTACCAATGGCCAGTCTACGTCAGTGCCAATGGCCAGTCTACATAAGTACCAATGGCCAGTCTACATAAACATCGAAGGTCAGTCTAGAACAGTACCAAAGGCCAGTCCACATAAACATCAAAGCCAGTCTACATCAGTACCAAAGGCCAAATCAAATACATATAAAAGGCCAGTCTACATCAGTACCAAAGGCAAGTCTACATCAGTACCAAAGGCCAGTCTACATCAGTAACAAAGGCCAGTCTGCATCAGTACCAAAGGCCAGGTCACATGAATATGAAAGGCCAGTCTACATCAGTACCTAAGGCCAGTCTACATCAGTACCAAAGGCCAGTCTACATCAGTACCAAAGGCCAGTCTACATCAGTACCAAAGGCCAGTCTACATCAGTACCAAAGGCCAGTCTACATCAGTACCAAAGGCCAGTCTACATCAGTACCAAAGGCCAGTCTACATCAGTACCAAAGGCCAGTCTACATCAGTACCAAAGGCCATTCTACATCAGTACCAAAGGCCAGTCTACATCAGTACCAAAGGCCAGGTCACATAAATATGAAATGCCAGTCTACACCAGTACCTAAGGCCACTCTACACCAGTACCTAAAGCCAGTCTACATCAGTACCTAAGGCCAGTCTACATCAGTACCTAAGGCCAGTCTACATCAGTACCAAAGGCCAGTCTACATCAGTAACAAAGGCCAGTCTGCATCAGTACCAAAGGCCAGGTCACATGAATATGAAAGGCCAGTCTACATCAGTACCTAAGGCTAGTCTACATCAGTACCAAAGGCCAGTCTACATCAGTACCAAAGGCCAGTCTACATCAGTACCAAAGGCCAGTCTACATCAGTACCAAAGGCCAGTCTACATCAGTACCAAAGGCCAGTCTACATCAGTACCAAAGGCCAGTCTACATCAGTACCAAAGGCCAGTCTACATTAGTACCAAAGGCCAGGTCACATAAATATGAAAGGCCAGTCGACATCAGTACCAAAGGCCAATCTTCACCAGTACCAAAGGCCAGTCTACATCAGTACCAAAGGCCAGTCTACATCAGTACCAAAAGCCAGTCTACATCAGTACCAAAGTCCAGTCTACATATATATCGAAGGCCAGTCTACATTAATATCGAAGGCCAGTCTACATCAGTACCAAAGGCCAGGTCACATAAATATGAAAGGTCAGTCTAAATCAGAACCAAAGGCCAGTCTACATCAGTACAAAAGGTCAGTCTACATCAGTACCAAAGGCCAGTCTACAAAATTATGAAAGTCCAGTCTACATCATTTCCAAAGGCCAGTCTACATCAGTACCAAAGACCAGTCTACATAAACTTCGAAGGCCAGTCTACATAAACATTGAAGGCCAGTCTACATCAGTATGAAAGGCCAGTCTAAATCAGTACCACAGGCCAGTCTACATCAGTACCAAAGGCCAGTCTACATCAGTACCAAAGGCCAGGTCACATAAATATGAAAGGTCAGTCTAAATCAGAACCAAAGGCCAGTCTACATCAGTACCAAAGGCCAGTCTACATCAGTACCAAAGGCCAGTCTACATAAACATGAAAGTCCAGTCTACATCAGTACCAAAGGCCAGTCTACATCAGTACCAAAGGCCAGTCTACATAAACATCGAAGGCCAGTCTACATAAACATTGAAGGCCAGTCTACATCAGTATGAAAGGCCAGTCTACATCAGTACCAAAGGCCAGTCTACATCAGTACCAAAGGCCAGTCTACATCAGTACCAAAGGCCAGTCTACATCAGTACCAAAGGACAGGTCACATAAATATGAAAGGTCAGTCTAAATCAGAACCAAAGGCCAGTCTACATCAGTACAAAAGGTCAGTCTACATCAGTATGAAAGGCCAGTCTACATAATTATGAAAGTCCAGTCTACATATATATCGAAGGCCAGTCTACATCAGTATCAAAGGCCAGTCTACATCAGTACCAAAGGCCAGTCTACATCAGTACAAAAGGCGAGTCTACATCAGTACCAAAGGTCAATCTACATCAGTACCTAAGTCCAGTCTTCATAAATATGAAATGCCACTCTACATCAGTACCAAAGGCCAGATCACATAAATATGAAAGGTCTGTCTACATCAGACCAACAGGCCAGTCTACATCAGTACCAAAGGCCAGTCTACATCAGTACCAAAGGCCAGTCTACATCAGTACCAAAGGCCAGTCTACATAAATATGAAAGTCCAGTCTATATCATTACCAAAGGCCAGTCTACATCAGTACCAAATGCCAGTCGACATAAACATCGAAGGCCAGTCTACATAAACATTGAAGATCAGTCTACATCAGTATGAAAGGCCAGTCTACATCAGAACCAAAGGCCACTCTACACCAGTGCCAAACGCCAGTCTACATCAGTACCTAAGGCGAGGTCACATCAGTACCAAAGACCATTCTACATGAGTACCAAAGGCCAGTCTACATCAGTACCAAAGGCTAGGTCACTTAAATATGAAAGGTCATTCTACATCAGTACCAATGGCCAGTCTACGTCAGTACCAATGGCCAGTCTACATAAGTACCAATGGCCAGTCTACATAAACATCGAAGGTCAGTCTAGAACAGTACCAAAGGCCAGTCTACATAAACATCAAAGCCAGTCTACATCAGTACCAAAGACCAAATCAAATACATATAAAAGGCCAGTCTATATCAGTACCAAAGGCAAGTCTACATCAGTACCAAAGGCCAGGTCACATAAATATGAAAAGCCAGTCTACATCAGTACCAAAGGCCAGTCTACATCAGTACCAAAGGCCAGGTGACATAAATATGAAAGGCCAGTCTAAATCAGTACCAAAGGCCAGCCAATATGAGTACCAAAGGCCAGGTGACATAAATATGGAAGGCTAGTCTAAATCAGTACCAAAGGCCAGCCTACATCAGTACCAAAGGCCAGGTGACATAAATATGGAAGGCCAGTCTAAATCAGTACCAAAGGCCAGCCTACATCAGTACCAAAGGCTAGGTGACATAAATATGGAAGGCCAGCCTACATCAGTGCCAAAGGCCATTCTACATCAGTACCGATGGCCATTCTACATCAGTACCAAAGGCCAGTCTACATCAGCACCAAGGCCAGTCGACATCAGTACCTAAGGCCAGGTCACATACATATGAAAGGCCAGTCTACATCAGTACCAAAGGCCAGTCTACATCAGTACCAAAGGCCAGTCTACATCAGTACCAAAGGCCAGGCTATAACAGTACCAAATGCCAGTCTACATCAGTACCAAAGGCCAGCCTACATCAGTACCAAAGGCCAGTCTACATCATTACCAAAGGCCAGGTCACATAAATATGAAAAGCCAGTCTACATCAGTACCAAAGGCCAGTCTACATCAGTACCAAAGGCCAGGTGACATAAATATAAAAGGCCAGTCTATATCAGTACCAAAGGCAAGTCTACATCAGTACCAAAGGCCAGGTCACATAAATATGAAAAGCCAGTCTACATCAGTACCAAAGGCCAGTCTACATCAGTACCAAAGGCCAGGTGACATAAATATGAAAGGCCAGTCTAAATCAGTACCAAAGGCCAGCCAATATGAGTACCAAAGGCCAGGTGACATAAATATGGAAGGCTAGTCTAAATCAGTACCAAAGGCCAGACTACATCAGTACCAAAGGCAAGGTGACATAAATATGGAAGGCCAGACTAAATCAGTACCAAAGGCCAGCCTACATCAGTACCAAAGGCTAGGTGACATAAATATGAAAGGCCAGTCTAAATCAGTACCAAAGGCCAGACTACATCAGTACCAAAGGCAAGGTGACATAAATATGGAAGGCCAGACTAAATCAGTACCAAAGGCCAGCCTACATCAGTATCAAAGGCTAGGTGACATAAATATGGAAGGCCAGCCTACATCAGTGCCAAAGGCCATTCTACATCAGAACCGATGGCCATTCTACATCAGTACCAAAGGCCAGTCTACATCAGTACCAAGGCCAGTCGACATCAGTACCTAAGGCCAGGTCACATAAATATGAAAGGCCAGTCTACATCAGTACCAAAGGCCAGTCTACATCAGTACCAAAGGCCAGTCTACATCAGTACCAAAGGCCAGGCTATATCAATACCAAATGCCAGTCTACATCAGTACCAAATGCCAGCCTACATCAGTACCAAAGGCCAGTCTACATCATTACCAATGGCCAGTCTACATCAGTACCAAAGGCCAGGTCACATAAATATGAAAGGTCAGTCTAAATCAAAACCAAAGGCCAGTCTACATCAGTACAAAAGGTCAGTCTACATCAGTACCAAAGGCCAGTCTACATAATTATGAAAGTCCAGTCTACATCATTTCCAAAGGCCAGTCTACATCAGTACCAAAGGCCAGTCTACATAAACATCGAAGGCCAGTCTACATAAACATTGAAGGCCAGTCTACATCAGTATGAAAGGCCAGTCTACGTCAGTACCAAAGGCCAGTCTACATCAGTACCAAAGGCCAGTCTACATCAGTACCAAAGGACAGGTCACATAAATATGAAAGGTCAGTCTAAATCAGAACCAAAGGCCAGTCTACATCAGTACAAAAGGTCAGTCTACATCAGTACCAAAGGCCAGTCTACATAATTATGAAAGTCCAGTCTACATATATATCGAAGGCCAGTCTACATCAGTACCAAAGGCCAGTCTACATCAGTACCAAAGGCCAGTCTACATCAGTACCAAAGGCCAGTCTACATCAGTACAAAAGGCGAGTC
This sequence comes from Lissotriton helveticus, assembly GCF_964261635.1. NCBI lineage: Eukaryota > Metazoa > Chordata > Amphibia > Caudata > Salamandridae > Lissotriton > Lissotriton helveticus. The sequence goes on from NC_136073.1 coordinate 822,125,764, forward strand.
TACATCAGTACCAAAGGTCAATCTACATCAGTACCTAAGTCCAGTCTTCATAAATATGAAATGCCACTCTACATCAGTACCAAAGGCCAGATCACATAAATATGAAAGGTCTGTCTACATCAGACCAACAGGCCAGTCTACATCAGTACCAAAGGCCAGGTCACATAAATATGAAAGGTCAGTCTAAATCAGAACCAAAGGCCAGTCTACATCAGTACCAAAGGCCAGTCTACATCAGTACCAAAGGCCAGTCTACATCAGTACCTAAGGCCAGCCTACATCAGTACCAAAGGCCAGTCTACATCAGTACCAAAGGCCAGTCTACATAAATATGAAAGTCCAGTCTATATCAGTACCAAAGGCCAGTCTACATCAGTACCAAAGGCCAGTCTACATAAACATCGAAGGCCAGTCTACATAAACATTGAAGGCCACTCTACATCAGTATGAAAGGCCAGTCTACATCAGTACCAAAGGCCAGTCTACATCAGTATCAAAGGCCACTCTACACCAGTACCAAAGGCCAGTCTACATCAGTACCTAAGGCCAGGTCACATCAGTACCAAAGACCATTCTACATGAGTACCAAAGGCCAGTCTACATCAGTACCAAAAGCCAGTCTACATCATTACCAAAGGCGAGGTCACTTAAATATGAAAGGTCATTCTACATCAGTACCAATGGCCAGTCTACGTCAGTACCAATGGCCAGTCTACATAAGTACCAATGGCCAGTCTACATAAAAATCGAAGGTCAGTCTAGAACAGTACCAAAGGCCATTCTACATAAACATCAAAGCCAGTCTACATCAGTACCAAAGGCCAAATCAAATACATATAAAAGGCCAGTCTATATCAGTACCAAAGGCAAGTCTACATCAGTACCAAAGGCCAGGTCACATAAATATGAAAAGCCAGTCTACATCAGTACCAAAGGCCAGTCTACATCAGTACCAAAGGCCAGGTGACATAAATATGAAAGGCCAGTCTAAATCAGTACCAAAGGCCAGCCAATATGAGTACCAAAGGACAGGTGACATAAATATGGAAGGCCAGTCTAAATCAGTACCAAAGGCCAGCCTACATCAGTACCAAAGGCCAGGTGACATAAATATGGAAGGCCAATCTAAATCAGTACCAAAGGCCAGCCTACATCAGTACCAAAGGCTAGGTGACATAAATATGGAAGGCCAGCCTACATCAGTACCAAAGGCCAGCCTACATCAGTACCAAAGGCCAGTCTACATCAGTACCAAAGGCCATTCTACATCAGTACCGATGGCCATTCTACATCAGTACCAAAGGCCAGTCTACATCAGTACCAAGGCCAGTCGACATCAGTACCTAAGGCCAGGTCACATACATATGAAAGGCCAGTCTACATCAGTACCAAAGGCCAGCCTACATCAGTACCAAAGGCCAGCCTACATCAGTACCAAAGGCCATTCTACATCAGTACCGATGGCCATTCTACATCAGTACCAAAGGCCAGTCTACATCAGTACCAAGGCCAGTCGACATCAGTACCTAAGGCCAGGTCACATACATATGAAAGGCCAGTCTACATCAGTACCAAAGGCCAGTCTACATCAGTACCAAAGGCCAGTCTACATCAGTACCAAAGGCCAGTCTATATCAGTACCAAATGCCAGTCTACACCAGTACAAAAGGCCAGTTTACACAAGTACAAAAGGCCAGTCTACATAAACATCGAAGGCCAGTCTACATCAGTACCAAAGGCCAGTCTACATCATTACCAAAGCCCAGTCTACATCAGTACCAAAGGCCAGGTCACATAAATATGAAAGGTCAGTCTAAATCAGAACCAAAGGCCAGTCTACATCGGTACAAAAGGTCAGTCTACATCAGTACCAAAGGCCAGTCTACATAATTATGAAAGTCCAGTCTACATCATTTCCAAAGGCCAGTCTACATCAGTACCAAAGGCCAGTCTACATAAACATCGAAGGCCAGTCTACATAAACATTGAAGGCCAGTCTACATCAGTACCAAAGGCCAGTCTACATCAGTACCAAAGGCCAGTCTACATCAGTACCAAAGGCCAGTCTACATCAGTACCAAAGGACAGGTCACATAAATATGAAAGGTCAGTCTAAATCAGAACCAAAGGCCAGTCTACATCAGTACAAAAGGTCAGTCTACATCAGTACCAAAGGCCAGTCTACATAATTATGAAAGTCCAGTCTACATATATATCGAAGGCCAGTCTACATCAGTACCAAAGGCCAGTCTACATCAGTACAAAAGGCGAGTCTACATCAGTACCAAAGGTCAATCTACATCAGTACCTAAGTCCAGTCTTCATAAATATGAAATGCCACTCTACATCAGTACCAAAGGCCAGATCACATAAATATGAAAGGTCTGTCTACATCAGACCAACAGGCCAGTCTACATCAGTACCAAAGGCCAGGTCACATAAATATGAAAGGTCAGTCTAAATCAGAACCAAAGGCCAGTCTACAACAGTACCAACGGCCAGTCTACATCAGTACCAAAGGCCAGTCTACATAAATATGAAAGTCCAGTCTATATCAGTACCAAAGGCCAGTCTACATCAGTATCAAAGGCCACTCTACACCAGTACCAAAGGCCAGTCTACATCAGTAACAAAGACCAGTCTACATCAGTACCAAAGGCCAGTCTACATCAGTACCAAAGGCCAGGTCACATAAATATGAAAGGCCAGTCTACATCAGTACCGAAGGCCACTCTACACCAGTGCCAAACGCCAGTCTACATCAGTACCTAAGGCCAGGTCACATCAGTACCAAAGACCATTCTACATGAGTACCAAAGGCCAGTCTACATCAGTACCAAAGGCCAGTCTACATCAGTACCAAAGGCGAGGTCACTTAAATATGAAAGGTCATTCTACATCAGTACCAATGGCCAGTCTACGTCAGTACCAATGGCCAGTCTACATAAGTACCAATGGCCAGTCTACATAAACATCGAAGGTCAGTCTAGAACTGTACCAAAGGCCAGTCTACATAAACATCAAAGCCAGTCTACATCAGTACCAAAGGCCAAATCAAATACATATAAAAGGCCAGTCTATATCAGTACCAAAGGCCAGGTCACATAAATATGAAAGGTCAGTCTAAATCAAAACCAAAGGCCAGTTTACATCAGTACAAAAGGTCAGTCTACATCAGTACCAAAGGCCAGTCTACATCATTACCAAAGCCCAGTCTACATCAGTACCAAAGGCCAGGTCACATAAATATGAAAGGTCAGTCTAAATCAGAACCAAAGGCCAGTCTACATCGGTACAAAAGGTCAGTCTACATCAGTACCAAAGGCCAGTCTACATAATTATGAAAGTCCAGTCTACATCATTTCCAAAGGCCAGTCTACATCAGTACCAAAGGCCAGTCTACATAAACATCGAAGGCCAGTCTACATAAACATTGAAGGCCAGTCTACATCAGTACCAAAGGCCAGTCTACATTATTACAAAAGGCCAGTCTACATCAGTACCAAAGGCCAGTCTACGTCTACATCAGTACCAAAGGCCTGGTTCCATAAATATGAAAGGCCAGTCTACATCAGTACCAAAGGCCAGTCTACATCAGTACCAAAGGCCAGTCTACATCAGTACCAAAGGACAGGTCACATAAATATGAAAGGTCAGTCTAAATCAGAACCAAAGGCCAGTCTACATCAGTACAAAAGGTCAGTCTACATCAGTACCAAAGGCCAGTCTACATAATTATGAAAGTCCAGTCTACATATATATCGAAGGCCAGTCTACATCAGTACCAAAGGCCAGTCTACATCAGTACAAAAGGCGAGTCTACATCAGTACCAAAGGTCAATCTACATCAGTACCTAAGTCCAGTCTTCATAAATATGAAATGCCACTCTACATCGGTACCAAAGGCCAGATCACATAAATATGAAAGGTCTGTCTACATCAGACCAACAGGCCAGTCTACATCAGTACCAAAGGCCAGGTCACATAAATATGAAAGGTCAGTCTAAATCAGAACCAAAGGCCAGTCTACAACAGTACCAACGGCCAGTCTACATCAGTACGAAAGGCCAGTCTACATAAATATGAAAGTCCAGTCTATATCAGTACCAAAGGCCAGTCTACATCAGTATCAAAGGCCACTCTACACCAGTACCAAAGGCCAGTCTACATCAGTAACAAAGACCAGTCTACATCAGTACCAAAGGCCAGTCTACATCAGTACCAAAGGCCAGGTCACATAAATATGAAAGGCCAGTCTACATCAGTACCAAAGGCCACTCTACACCAGTGCCAAACGCCAGTCTACATCAGTACCTAAGGCCAGGTCACATCAGTACCAAAGACCATTCTACATGAGTACCAAAGGCCAGTCTACATCAGTACCAAAGGCCAGTCTACATCAGTACCAAAGGCGAGGTCACTTAAATATGAAAGGTCATTCTACATCAGTACCAATGGCCAGTCTACGTCAGTACCAATGGCCAGTCTACATAAGTACCAATGGCCAGTCTACATAAACATCGAAGGTCAGTCTAGAACTGTACCAAAGGCCAGTCTACATAAACATCAAAGCCAGTCTACATCAGTACCAAAGGCCAAATCAAATACATATAAAAGGCCAGTCTATATCAGTACCAAAGGCAAGTCTACATCAGTACCAAAGGCCAGGTCACATAAATATGAAAGGACCGTCTAAATCAAAACCAAAGGCCAGTCTACATCAGTACAAAAGGTCAGTCTACATCAGTACCAAAGGCCAGTCTACATAATTATGAAAGTCCAGTCTATATCAGTACCAAAGGCCAGTCTACACCAGTACAAAAGGCCAGTCTACATAAACATCGAAGGCCAGTCTACATAAACATTGAAGGCCAGTCTACATCAGTATGAAAGGCCAGTCTACATCAGTACCAAAGGCCAGTCTACATCAGTACCAAAGGCCAGTCTACATCAGTACCAAAGGCGAGGTCACTTAAATATGAAAGGTCATTCTACATCAGTACCAATGGCCAGTCTACGTCAGTACCAATGGCCAGTCTACATAAGTACCAATGGCCAGTCTACATAAACATCGAAGGTCAGTCTAGAACAGTACCAAAGGCCAGTCTACATAAACATCAAAGCCAGTCTACATCAGTACCAAAGGCCAAATCAAATACATATAAAAGGCCAGTCTATATCAGTACCAAAGGCAGGTCTACATCAGTACCAAAGGCCAGGTCACATAAATATGAAAAGCAAACCTACATCAGTACCAAAGGCCAGTCTACATCAGTACCAAAGGCCAGGTGACATAAATATGGAAGGCCAGTCTAAATCAGTACCAAAGGCCAGCCAACATGAGTACCAAAGGCCAGGTGACATAAATATGGAAGGCCAGTCTAAATCAGTACCAAAGGCCAGGTTACATAAATATGGAAGGCCAGTCTAAATCAGTACCAAAGGCCAGCCTACATCAGTACCAAAGGCTAGGTGACATAAATATGGACGGCCAGCCTACATCAGTACCAAAGGCCAGCCTACATCAGTACCAAAGGCCATTCTACATCAGTACCGATGGCCATTCTACATCAGTACCAAAGGCCAGTCTACAACAGTACCAAGGCCAGTCGACATCAGTACCTAAGGCCAGGTCACATAAATATGAAAGGCCAGTCGACATCAGTACCAAAGGCCAGGTCACATAAATATGAAAGGTCAGTCTAAATCAGAACCAAAGGCCAGTCTACATCAGTACAAAAGGTCAGTGTACATCAGTACCATAGGCCAGTCTACATAAATATGAAGGTCCAGTCTACATCAGTTCCAAAGTCCAGTCTACATCAGTACCAAAGGCCAGTCTACATAAACATCGAAGGCCAGTCTACATAAACATCGAAGGCCAGTCTACATAAACATTGAAGGCCAGTCTACATCAGTACCAAAGGCCAGTCTACATCAGTACCAAAGGCCAGTCTACATCAGTACCAAAGGCCAGTCTACATCAGTACCTAAGGCCAGTCTACATCAGTACCTAAGGCCAGTCTACATCAGTACCAAAGGCCAGTCTACATCAGTACCAAAGGCCATTCTACATCAGTACCAAAGGCCAGTCTACATCAGTACCAAAGGCCAGTCTACATAAATATGAAAGTCCAGTCTACATCAGTTCCGAAGGCCTGTCTACATCAGTACCAAAGGCCAGTCTACATAAACATCGAAGGCCAGTCTACATAAACATTGAAAGCCAGTCTACATCAGTACCAAAGGCCAGTCACATCAGTACCAAAGGCCAGTCACATCAGTACCAAAGGCCAGTCTACATCAGTACGAAAGGCCAGTCTACATCAGTACCAAAGGCCAGTCTACACCAGTACAAAAGGCCAGTCTACACCAGTACAAAAGGCCAGGTCACATAAACATGAAAGGTCAGTCTAAATCAGAACCAAAGACCAGTCTACATCAGTACAAAAGGCCAGTCTACATCAGTACCAAAGGCCAGTCTACATCAGTACCAAAGGCCAGTCTACATAAATATGAAAGTCCAGTCTACATCAGTACCAAAGGCCAGTCTACATCAGTACCAAGGACAGGTCACATAAATATGACAGGTCAGTCTAAATCAGAACCAAAGGCCAGTCTACATCAGTACAAAAGGTCAGCCTACATGAGTACCAAAGGCCAGTCTACATAATTATGAAAGTCCAGTGTACATCATTTCCAAAGGCCAGTCTACATCAGTACCAAAGGCCAGTCTACATAAACAGAGAAGGCCAGTCTACATAAACATTGAAGGCCAGTCTACATCAGTATGAAAGGCCAGTCTAAATCAGTACCCAAGGCCAGTCTACATCAGTACCAAAGGCCAGTCTACATCAGTACCAAAGGCCAGGTCACATAAATATGAAAGGTCAGTCTAAATCCGAACCAAAGGCCAGTCTACATCAGTACCAAAGGCCAGTCTACATCAGTACCAAAGGCCAGTCTACATAAATATGAAAGTCCAGTCTACATCAGTACCAAAGGCCAGTTTACATCAGTACCAAAGGCCAGTCTACATAAACATCGAAGGCCAGTCTACATAAACATTGAAGGCCAGTCTACATCAGTATGAAAGGCCAGTCTACATCAGTACCAAAGGCCAGTCTACATCAGTACCAAAGGCCAGTCTATATCAGTACCAAAGGCCAGTCTACATCAGTACCAAAGGACAGGTCAAATAAATATGAAAGGTAAGTCTAAATCAGAACCAAAGGCCAGTCTACATCAGTACAAAAGGTCAGTCTACATCAGTACGAAAGGCCAGTCTACATAATTATGAAAGTCCAGTCTACATATATATCGAAGGCCAGTCTACATCAGTACCAAAGGCCAATCTACATCAGTACCAAAGGCCAGTCTACATCAGTACAAAAGGCGAGTCTACATCAGTACCAAAGGTCAATCTACATCAGTACTTAAGTCCAGTCTTCATAAATATGAAATGCCACTCTACATCAGTACCAAAGGCCAGATCACATAAATATGAAAGGTCTGTCTACATCAGACCAACAGGCCAGTCTACATCAGTACCAAAGGCCAGGTCACATAAATATGAAAGGTCAGTCTAAATCAGAACCAAAGGCCAGTCTACATCAGTACCGAAGGCCAGTATACATCAGTACCAAAGGCCAGTCTACATAAATATGAAAGTCCAGTCTATATCAGTACCAAAGGCCAGTCTACATCAGTACCAAAGGCCAGTCTACATAAACATCGAAGGCCAGTCTACATAAACATTGAAGGCCAGTCTACATCAGTATGAAAGGCCAGTCTACATCAGTACCAAAAGCCAGTCTACATCAGTATCAAAGGCCACTCTACACCAGTACCAAAGGCCAGTCTACATCAGTAACAAAGACCAGTCTACATCAGTATCAAAGACCAGTCTACATCAGTACCAAAGGCCAGGTCACATAAATATGAAAGGCCAGTCTACATCAGTACCAAAGGCCACTCTACACCAGTGCCAAACGCCAGTCTACATCAGTACCTAAGGCCAGGTCACATCAGTACCAAAGACCATTCTACATGAGTACCAAAGGCCAGTCTACATCAGTACCAAAGGCCAGTCTACATCAGTACCAAAGGCGAGGTCACTTAAATATGAAAGGTCATTCTACATCAGTACCAATGGCCAGTCTACGTCAGTACCAATGGCCAGTCTACATAAGTACCAATGGCCAGTCTACATAAACATCGAAGGTCAGTCTAGAACAGTACCAAAGGCCATTCTACATAAACATCAAAGCCAGTCTACATCAGTACCAAAGGCCAAATCAAATACATATAAAAGGCCAGTCAATATCAGTACCAAAGGCTAGTCTACATCAGTACCAAAGGCCAGGTCACATAAATATGAAAAGCAAGTCTACATCAGTACCAAAGGCCAGTCTACATCAGTACCAAAGGCCAGGTGACATAAATATGAAAGGCCAGTCTAAATCAGTACCAAAGGCCAGCCAATATGAGTACCAAAGGCCAGGTGACATAAATATGGAAGGCCAGTCTAAATCAGTACCAAAGGCCAGTCTACATCAGTACCAAAGGCCAGGTGTCATAAATATGGAAGGCCAGTCTAAATCAGTAACAAGGCCAGTCGACATCAGTACCTAAGGCCAGGTCACATACATATGAAAGGCCAGTCTACATCAGTACCAAAGGCCAGTCTACATCAGTACCAAAGGCCAGCCTACATCAGTACCAAGGCCAGTCGACATCAGTACCTAAGGCCAGGTCACATACATATGAAAGGCCAGTCTACATCAGTACCAAAGGCCAGTCTACATCAGTACCAAAGGCCAGTCTACATCAGTACCAAAGGCCAGTCTACATCAGTACCAAAGACAGGTCACATAAATATGACAGGTCAGTCTAAATCAGAACCAAAGGCCAGTCTACATCAGTACAAAAGGTCAGCCTACATGAGTACCAAAGGCCAGTCTACATAATTATGAAAGTCCAGTGTACATCATTTCCAAAGGCCAGTCTACATCAGTACCAAAGGCCAGTCTACATAAACATCGAAGGCCAGTCTACATAAACATTGAAGGCCAGTCTACATCAGTATGAAAGGCCAGTCTAAATCAGTACCAAAGGCCAGTCTACATCAGTACCAAAGGCCATTCTACATAAACATCAAAGCCAGTCTACATCAGTACCAAAGGCCAGTCTACATAAATATGAAAGTCCAGTCTACATCAGTACCAAAGGCCAGTTTACATCAGTACCAAAGGCCAGTCTACATAAACATCGAAGGCCAGTCTACATAAACATTGAAGGCCAGTCTACATCAGTATGAAAGGCCAGTCTATATCAGTACCAAAGGCCAGTCTACATCAGTACCAAAGGCCAGTCTACATCAGTACCAAAGGACAGGTCAAATAAATATGAAAGGTCAGTCTATATCATTACCAAAGGCAGGTCTACATCAGTACCAAAGGCCAGGTCACATAAATATGAAAGTCCAGTCTATATCATTACCAAAGGCCAGTCTACATCAGTACCAAAGGCCAGGTCACATAAATATGAAAAGCAAGTCTACATCAGTACCAAAGGCCAGCCTACATCAGTACCAAAGGCCAGGTGACATAAATATGGAAGGCCAGTCTAAATCAGTACCAAAGGCCAGCCTACATCAGTACCAAAGGCTAGGTGACATAAATATGGAAGGCCAGCCTACATCAGTACCAAAGGCCAGCCTACATCAGTACCAAAGGCCATTCTACATCAGTACCGATGGCCATTCTACAACAGTACCGATGGCCATTCTACATCAGTACCAAGGCCAGTCTACATCAGTACCAAGGCCAGTCGACATCAGTACCTAAGGCCAGGTCACATACATATGAAAGGCCAGTCTACATCAGTACCAAAGGCCAGTCTACATCAGTACCAAAGGCCAGTCTACATCAGTACCAAGGCCAGTCGACATCAGTACCTAAGGCCAGGTCACATACATATGAAAGGCCAGTCTACATCAGTACCAAAGGCCAGTCTACATCAGTACCAAAGGCCAGTCTACATCAGTACCAAAGGCCAGTCTACATCAGTACCAAAGACAGGTCACATAAATATGACAGGTCAGTCTAAATCAGAACCAAAGGCCAGTCTACATCAGTACAAAAGGTCAGCCTACATGAGTACCAAAGGCCAGTCTACATAATTATGAAAGTCCAGTGTACATCATTTCCAAAGGCCAGTCTACATCAGTACCAAAGGCCAGTCTACATAAACACCGAAGGCCAGTCTACATAAACATTGAAGGCCAGTCTACATCAGTATGAAAGGCAAGTCTAATTCAGTACCAAAGGCCAGTCTACATCAGTACCAAAGGCCAGTCTACATCAGTACCAAAGGCCAGTCTACATCAGTACCAAAGGCCAGGTCACATAAATATGAAAGGTCAGTCTAAATCAGAACCAAAGGCCAGTCTACATCAGTACCAAAGGCCAGTCTACATCAGTACCAAAGGCCAGTCTACATAAATATGAAAGTCCAGTCTACATCAGTACCAAAGGCCAGTTTACCTCAGTACCAAAGGCCCGTCTACATAAACATCGAAGGCCAGTCTACATAAACATTGAAGGCCAGTCTACATCAGTATGAAAGGCCAGTCTACATCAGTACCAAAGGCCAGTCTACATCAGTACCAAAGGCCAGTCTACATCAGTACCAAAGTCCAGTCTACATATATATCGAAGGCCAGTCTACATTAATATCGAAGGCCAGTCTACATCAGTACCAAAGGACAGGTCACATAAATATGAAAGGTCAGTCGAAATCAGAACCAAAGGCCAGTCTACATCATTACAAAAGGTCAGTCTACATCAGTACGAAAGGCCAGTCTACATAATTATGAAAGTCCAGTCTACATATATATCGAAGGCCAGTCTACATCAGTACCAAAGGCCAGTCTACATCAGTACCAAAGGCCAGTCTATATCAGTACAAAAGGCGAGTCTACATCAGTACCAAAGGCCAGTCTACATCAGTACCAAAGGCCAGGTCACATAAATATGAAAGGCCAGTCTACATCAGTACCAAAGGCCACTCTACACCAGTGCCAAACGCCAGTCTACATCAGTACCTAAGGCCAGGTCACATCAGTACCAAAGACCATTCTACATGAGTACCAAAGGCCAGTCTACATCAGTACCAAAGGCCAGTCTACATCAGTACCAAAGGCGAGGTCACTTAAATATGAAAGGTCATTCTACATCAGTACCAATGGCCAGTCTACGTCAGTACCAATGGCCAGTCTACATAAGTACCAATGGCCAGTCTACATAAACATCGAAGGTCAGTCTAGAACAGTACCAAAGGCCATTCTACATAAACATCAAAGCCAGTCTACATCAGTACCAAAGGCCAAATCAAATACATATAAAAGGCCAGTCAATATCAGTACCAAAGGCAAGTCTACATCAGTACCAAAGGCCAGGTCACATAAATATGAAAAGCAAGTCTACATCAGTACCAAAGGCCAGTCTACATCAGTACCAAAGGCCAGGTGACATAAATATGAAATGCCAGTCTAAATCAGTACCAAAGGCCAGCCAATATGAGTACCAAAGGCCAGGTGACATAAATATGGAAGGCCAGTCTAAATCAGTACCAAAGGCCAGCCTACATCAGTACCAAAGGCCAGGTGACATAAATATGGAAGGCCAGTCTAAATCAGTACCAAAGGCCAGCCTACATCAGTACCAAAGGCTAGGTGACATAAATATGGAAGGCCAGCCTACATCAGTACCAACGGCCAGCCTACATCAGTACCAAAGGCCATTCTACATCAGTACCAAAGGCCATTCTACATCAGTACCGATGGCCATTCTACATCAGTACCAAAGGCCAGTCTACATCAGTACCAAGGCCAGTCAACATCAGTACCTAAGGCCAGGTCACATACATATGAAAGGCCAGTCTACATCAGTACCAAAGGCCAGTCTACATCAGTACCAAAGGCCAGTCTACATCAGTACCAAGGCCAGTCGACATCAGTACCTAAGGCCAGGTCACATACATATGAAAGGCCAGTCTACATCAGTACCAAAGGCCAGTCTACATCAGTACCAAAGGCCAGTCTACATCAGTACCAAAGGCCAGTCTACATCAGTACCAAAGACAGGTCACATAAATATGACAGGTCAGTCTAAATCAGAACCAAAGGCCAGCCTACATGAGTACCAAAGGCCAGTCTACATAATTATGAAAGTCCAGTGTACATCATTTCCAAAGGCCAGTCTACATCAGTACCAAAGGCCAGTCTACATAAACATCGAAGGCCAGTCTACATAAACATTGAAGGCCAGTCTACATCAGTATGAAAGGCCAGTCTAAATCAGTACCAAAGGCCAGTCTACATCAGTACCAAAGGCCAGTCTACATCAGTACCAAAGGCCAGGTCACATAAATATGAAAGGTCAGTCTAAATCAGAACCAAAGGCCAGTCTACATCAGTACCAAAGGCCAGTCTACATCAGTACCAAAGGCCAGTCTACATAAATATGAAAGTCCAGTCTACATCAGTACCAAAGGCCAGTTTACATCAGTACCAAAGGCCAGTCTACATAAACATCGAAGGCCAGTCTACATCAGTATGAAAGTCCAGTCTACATATATATCGAAGGCCAGTCTACATCAGTACCAAAGGCCAGTCTACATCAGTACCAAAGTCCAGTCTACATCAGTACAAAAGGCGAGTCTACATCAGTACCAAAGGTCAATCTACATCAGTACCTATGTCCAGTCTTCATAAATATGAAATGCCACTCTACATCAGTACCAAAGGCCAGATCACATAAATATGAAAGGTCCGTCTAAATCAGAACCAAAGGCCAGTCTACATCACTACCGAAGGCCAGTCTATATCAGTACCAAAGGCCAGGTCACATAAATATGAAAGGTCAGTCTAAATCAGAACCAAAGGCCAGTCTACATTACTACCGAAGGCCAGTCTACATCAGTACCAAAGGCCAGTCTACATAAATATGAAAGTCCAGTCTACATCAGTATCAAAGGCCACTCTACACCAGTACCAAAGGCCAGTCTACATCAGTAACAAAGACCAGTCTACATCAGTACCAAAGGCCAGTCTACATCAGTACCAAAGGCCAGGTCACATAAATATGAAAGGCCAGTCTACATCAGTACCAAAGGCCACTCTACACCAGTGCCAAACGCCAGTCTACATCAGTACCTAAGGCCAGGTCACATCAGTACCAAAGACCATTCTACATGAGTACCAAAGGCCAGTCTACATCAGTACCAAAGGCCAGTCTACATCAGTACCAAAGGCGAGGTCACTTAAATATGAAAGGTCATTCTACATCAGTACCAATGGCCAGTCTACGTCAGTACCAATGGCCAGTCTACATAAGTACCAATGGCCAGTCTACATAAACATCGAAGGTCAGTCTAGAACAGTACCAAAGGCCATTCTACATAAACATCAAAGCCAGTCTACATCAGTACCAAAGGCCAAACCAAATACATATAAAAGGCCAGTCTATATCAATACCAAAGGCAAGTCTACATCAGTACCAAAGGCCAGTCTACATCAGTACCAAAGGCCAGGTGACATAAATATGAAAGGCCAGTCTAAATCAGTACCAAAGGCCAGCCAATATGAGTACCAAAGGCCAGGTGACATAAATATGGAAGGCCAGTCTAAATCAGTACCAAAGGCCAGCCTACATCAGTACCAAAGGCCAGGTGACATAAATATGGAAGGCCAGTCTAAATCAGTACCAAAGGCCAGCCTACATCAGTACCAGAGGCTAGGTGACATAAATATGGAAGGCCAGCCTACATCAGTACCAAAGGCCAGCCTACATCAGTACTAAAGGCCATTCTACATCAGTACCGATGGCCATTCTACATCAGTACCAAAGGCCAGTCTACATCAGTACCAAGGCCAGTCGACATCAGTACCTAAGGCCAGGTCACATACATATGAAAGGCCAGTCTACATCAGTACCAAAGGCCAGTCTACATCGGTACCAAAGGCCAGTCTACATCAGTACCAAAGGCCAGTCTACATCAGTACCAAAGGCCAGTCTATATCAGTACCAAATGCCAGTCTACATCAGTACCAAAGGCCAGTCTACATCAGTACCAAAGGGCAGGTAACATAAATATGAAAGGTCAGTCTAAATCAAAACCAAAGGCCAGTCTACATCAGTACCAAAGGCCAGTCTACATAATTATGAAAGTCCAGTCTACATCATTTCCAAAGTCCAGTCTACATCATTTCCAAAGGCCAGTCTACATAAACATCGAAGGCCAGTCTACATAAACATTGAAGGCCAGTCTACATCAGTATGAAAGGCCAGTCTACATCAGTACCAAAGGCCAGTCTACATCAGTACCAAAGGCCAGTCTACATCAGTACCAAAGGCCAGTCTACATCAGTACCAAAGGACAGGTCACATAAATATGAAAGGTCAGTCTAAATCAGAACCAAAGGCCAGTCTACATCAGTACAAAAGGTCAGTCTACATCAGTACCAAAGGCCAGTCTACATCAGTACCAAAGTCCAGTCTACATATATATCGAAGGCCAGTCTACATCAGTACCAAAGGCCAGTCTACATCAGTACCAAAGGCTAGTCTACATCAGTACAAAAGGCGAGTCTACATCAGTACCAAAGGTCAATCTACATCAGTACCTAAGTCCAGTCTTCATTAATATGAAATGCCACTCTACATCATTACCAAAGGCCAGATCACATAAATATGAAAGGTCTGTCTACATCAGACCAACAGGCCAGTCTACATCAGTACCAAAGGCCAGGTCACATACATATGAAAGGTCAGTCTAAATCAGAACCAAAGGCCAGTCTACAACAGTATCAACGGCCAGTCTACATCAGTACCAAAGGCCAGTCTACATAAATATGAAAGTCCAGTCTATATCAGTACCAAAGGCCAGTCTACATCAGTATCAAAGGCCACTCTACACCAGTACCAAAGGCCAGTCTACATCAGTAACAAAGACCAGTCTACATCAGTACCAAAGGCCAGTCTACGTCAGTACCAATGGCCAGTCTACATAAGTACCAATGGCCAGTCTACATAAACATCGAAGGTCAGTCTAGAACAGTATCAAAGGCCATTCTACATAAACATCAAAGCCAGTCTACATCAGTACCAAAGGCCAAACCAAATACATATAAAAGGCCAGTCTATATCAATACCAAAGGCAAGTCTACATCAGTACCAAAGGCCAGTCTACATCAGTACCAAAGGCCAGGTGACATAAATATGAAAGGCCAGTCTAAATCAGTACCAAAGGCCAGCCAATATGAGTACCAAAGGCCAGGTGACATAAATATGGAAGGCCAGTCTAAATCAGTACCAAAGGCCAGCCTACATCAGTACCAAAGGCCAGGTGACATAAATATGGAAGGCCAGTCTAAATCAGTACCAAAGGCCAGCCTACATCAGTACCAGAGGCTAGGTGACATAAATATGGAAGGCCAGCCTACATCAGTACCAAAGGCCAGCCTACATCAGTACTAAAGGCCATTCTACATCAGTACCGATGGCCATTCTACATCAGTACCAAAGGCCAGTCTACATCAGTACCAAGGCCAGTCGACATCAGTACCTAAGGCCAGGTCACATACATATGAAAGGCCAGTCTACATCAGTACCAAAGGCCAGTCTACATCGGTACCAAAGGCCAGTCTACATCAGTACCAAAGGCCAGTCTACATCAGTACCAAAGGCCAGTCTATATCAGTACCAAATGCCAGTCTACATCAGTACCAAAGGCCAGTCTACATCAGTACCAAAGGGCAGGTAACATAAATATGAAAGGTCAGTCTAAATCAAAACCAAAGGCCAGTCTACATCAGTACCAAAGGCCAGTCTACATAATTATGAAAGTCCAGTCTACATCATTTCCAAAGTCCAGTCTACATCATTTCCAAAGGCCAGTCTACATAAACATCGAAGGCCAGTCTACATAAACATTGAAGGCCAGTCTACATCAGTATGAAAGGCCAGTCTACATCAGTACCAAAGGCCAGTCTACATCAGTACCAAAGGCCAGTCTACATCAGTACCAAAGGCCAGTCTACATCAGTACCAAAGGACAGGTCACATAAATATGAAAGGTCAGTCTAAATCAGAACCAAAGGCCAGTCTACATCAGTACAAAAGGTCAGTCTACATCAGTACCAAAGGCCAGTCTACATCAGTACCAAAGTCCAGTCTACATATATATCGAAGGCCAGTCTACATCAGTACCAAAGGCCAGTCTACATCAGTACCAAAGGCTAGTCTACATCAGTACAAAAGGCGAGTCTACATCAGTACCAAAGGTCAATCTACATCAGTACCTAAGTCCAGTCTTCATTAATATGAAATGCCACTCTACATCATTACCAAAGGCCAGATCACATAAATATGAAAGGTCTGTCTACATCAGACCAACAGGCCAGTCTACATCAGTACCAAAGGCCAGGTCACATACATATGAAAGGTCAGTCTAAATCAGAACCAAAGGCCAGTCTACAACAGTATCAACGGCCAGTCTACATCAGTACCAAAGGCCAGTCTACATAAATATGAAAGTCCAGTCTATATCAGTACCAAAGGCCAGTCTACATCAGTATCAAAGGCCACTCTACACCAGTACCAAAGGCCAGTCTACATCAGTAACAAAGACCAGTCTACATCAGTACCAAAGGCCAGTCTACATCAGTACCAAAGGCCAGGTCCCATAAATATGAAAGGCCAGTCTACATCAGTACCAAAGGCCACTCTACAGCAGTGCCAAACGCCAGTCTACATCAGTACCTAAGGCCAGGTCACATCAGTACTAAAGACTATTCTACATGAGTACCAAAGGCCAGTCTACATCAGTACCAAAGGCCAGTCTACATCAGTACCAAAGGCGAGGTTACTTAAATATGAAAGGTCATTCTACATCAGTACCAATGGCCAGTCTACGTCAGTACCAATGGCCAGTCTACATAAGTACCAATGGCCAGTCTACATAAGTACCAATGGCCAGTCTACATAAACATCGAAGGTCAGTCTAGAACAGTACCAAAGGCCAGTCTTCATAAACATCAAAGCCAGTCTACATCAGTACCAAAGGCCAAATCAAATACATATAAAAGGCCAGTCTATATCAGTACCAAAGGCAAGTCTACATCAGTACCAAAGGCCAGGTCACATAAATATGAAAAGCCAGTCTACATCAGTAACAAAGGCCAGTCTACATCAGTACCAAAGGCCAGGTGACAAATATGGAAGGCCAGTCTAAATCAGTACCAAAGGCCAGCCAATATGAGTACCAAAGGCCAGGTGACATAAATATGGAAGGCCAGTCTAAATCAGTACCAAAGGCCAGCCTACATCAGTACCAAAGGCCAGGTGACATAAATATAGAAGGCCAGTCTAAATCAGTACCAAAGGCCAGCCTACATCAGTACCAAAGGCTAGGTGACATAAATATGGAAGGCCAGCCTACATCAGTACCAAAGGCCAGCCTACATCAGTACCAAAGGCCATTCTACATCAGTACCAAAGGCCAGTCGACATCAGTACCTAAGGCCGGGTCACATAAATATGAAAGGTCAGTTTACATCAGTACCAAGGCCAGTCGACATCAGTACCTAAGGCCAGGTCACATAAATATGAAAGGCCAGTCTACATCAGTACCAAAGGCCAGTCTACATCAGTACCAAAGGCCAGTCTACATCAGTACCAAAGGCCAGTCTACATCAGTACCAAAGGCCAGTCTATATCAGTACCAAATGCCAGTCTACACCAGTACAAAAGGCCAGTCTACACAAGTACAAAAGGTCAGTCTACATAAACATCGAAGGCCAGTCTACATCAGTACCAAAGGCCAGCCTACATCAGTACCAAAGGCCAGTCTACATTATTACAAAAGGCCAGTCTACATCAGTACCAAAGGCCAGTCTACATAATTATGAAAGTCCAGCCTACATCATTTCCAAAGGCCAGTCTACATCAGTACCAAAGGCCAGTCTACATAAACATCAAAGGCCAGTCTACATAAACATCGAAGGCCAGTCTATATCAGTACCAAAGGCCAGTCTACATTAGTACCAAAGGCGAGGTAACCTAAATATGAAAGGTCATTCTACATCAGTACCAATGGCCAGTCTACGTCAGTACCAATGGCGAGTCTACATTAGTACCAATGGCCAGTCTACATAAACATCGAAGGTCAGTCTAGAACAGTACCAAAGGCCAGTCTACATAAACATCAAAGCCAGTCTACATCAGTACCAAAGGCCAAATCAAATACATATAAATGGCCAGTCTATATCAGTACCAAAGGCAAGTCTACATCAGTACCAAAGGCCAGGTCACATAAATATGAAAAGCCAGTCTAAATCAGAACCAAAGGCCAGTCTACATCAGTACCTAGGGCCAGTCTACATCAGTACCAAAGGCCAGTCTACATTAGTACAAAAGGCCAGTCTACATCAGTACCAAAGGCCAGTCTACATCAGTACCAAAGGCCAGGTCACATAAATATGAAAGGCCAGTCAGCATCAGTACCAAAGGCCACTTTACACCAGTACCAAAGGCCAGTGTACATCAGTACCTAAGGCCAGGTCACATCAGTACCAAAGACCAGTCTACATGAGTACCAAAGGCCAGTCTACATCAGTTCCAAAGGTCAGTCTACATAAACATCGAAGGCCAGTCTACATCAGTATCAAAGGCCACTCTACACCAGTACCAAAGGCCAGTCTACACCAGTACCAAAGGCCAGTCTACATCAGTACCAAAGGCCAGTCTACATCAGTACCAAAGGCCAGTCTACATCAGTACCAAAGGCCAGTCTACATCAGTACCTAAGGCCAGTCTACATCAGTACCAAAGGCCATTCTACATCAGTACCAAAGGCCAGTCTACATCAGTACCAAAGACCAGTCTACATAATTATGAAAGTCCAGCCTACATCATTTCCAAAGGCCAGTCTACATCAGTACCTAAGGCCAGTCTACATAAACATTGAAGGCCAGTCTACATCAGTATGAAAGGCCAGTCTAAATCAGTACCAAAGGCCAGTCTACATCAGTACCAAAGGCCAGTCTACATCAGTAGCAAAGGCCAGGTCACATAAATATGAAAGGCCAGTCTACATCAGTACCAAAGGCCAGTCTACATCAGTACCTAAGGCCAGGTCACATCAGTACCAAAGGCCAGTCTACATCAGTACCTAAGGCCAGTCTACATCAGTACCTAAGGCCAGTCTACATCAGTACCTAAGGCCAGTCTACATCAGTACCTAAGGCCAGTCTACATCATTATCAACGGCCAGTCTACCCCAGTACCAAAGGCCAGTCTACATCAGTACCAAAGGCCAGTCTACATTAGTACCAAAGGCCAGTCTACATTAGTACCAAAGGCCAGTCTACATCAGTACCAAAGGCCAGTCTCCATTAGTACCAAAGGCCAGGTCACAAATATGAAAGGCCAGTCTACATCAGTACCAAAGGCCAGTCTACATCAGTACCTAAGGCCAGGTCACATCAGTACCAAAGGCCTGTCTACATCAGTACCTAAGGCCAGTCTACATCAGTACCTAAGGCCATTCTACATCAGTACCAAAGGCCAGTCTACATCAGTACCAAAGACCAGTCTACATAATTATGAAAGTCCAGCCTACATAATTTCCAAAGGCCAGTCTACATCAGTACCTAAGGCCAGTCTACATAAACATTGAAGGCCAGTCTACATCAGTATGAAAGGCCAGTCTAAATCAGTACCAAAGGCCAGTCTACATCAGTACCAAAGACCAGTCTACATAATTATGAAAGTCCAGCCTACATAATTTCCAAAGGCCAGTCTACATCAGTACCAAAGGCCAGTCTACATCAGTACCTAAGGCCAGTCTACATCAGTACCTAAGGCCAGTCTACATCATTATCAACGGCCAGTCTACCCCAGTACCAAAGGCCAGTCTACATCAGTACCAAAGGCCAGTCTACATTAGTACCAAAGGCCAGTCTACATCAGTACCAAAGGCCAGTCTCCATTAGTACCAAAGGCCAGGTCACATAAATATGAAAGGCCAGTCTACATCAGTACCAAAGGCCAGTCTACATCAGTACCTAAGGCCAGTCTACATCAGTACCTAAGGCCAGTCTACATCAGTACCTAAGGCCAGTCTACATCAGTACCTAAGGCCAGTCTACATCAGTACCTAAGGCCAGTCTACATCATTATCAACGGCCAGTCTACCCCAGTACCAAAGGCCAGTCTACATCAGTACCAAAGGCCAGTCTACATTAGTACCAAAGGCCAGTCTACATCAGTACCAAAGGCCAGTCTCCATTAGTACCAAAGGCCAGGTCACATAAATATGAAAGGCCAGTCTACATCAGTACCAAAGGCCAGTCTACATCAGTACCTAAGGCCAGGTCACATCAGTACCAAAGGCCAGTCTACATCAGTACCTAAGGCCAGTCTACATCAGTACCTAAGGCCAGTCTACATCAGTACCTAAGGCCAGTCTACATCAGTACCTAAGGCCAGTCTACATCAGTACCTAAGGCCAGTCTACATCAGTACCTAAGGCCAGTCTACATCATTATCAACGGCCAGTCTACCCCAGTACCAAAGGCCAGTCTACATCAGTACCAAAGGCCAGTCTACATCAGTACCAAAGGCCAGTCTACATCAGTACCAAAGGCCAGTCTACATCAGTACCAAAGACAGGTCACATAAATATGACAGGTCAGTCTAAATCAGAACCAAAGGCCAGTCTACATCAGTACAAAAGGTCAGCCTACATGAGTACCAAAGGCCAGTCTACATAATTATGAAAGTCCAGTGTACATCATTTCCAAAGGCCAGTCTACATCAGTACCAAAGGCCAGTCTACATAAACACCGAAGGCCAGTCTACATAAACATTGAAGGCCAGTCTACATCAGTATGAAAGGCAAGTCTAATTCAGTACCAAAGGCCAGTCTACATCAGTACCAAAGGCCAGTCTACATCAGTACCAAAGGCCAGTCTACATCAGTACCAAAGGCCAGGTCACATAAATATGAAAGGTCTGTCTACATCAGACCAACAGGCCAGTCTACATCAGTACCAAAGGCCAGGTCACATACATATGAAAGGTCAGTCTAAATCAGAACCAAAGGCCAGTCTACAACAGTATCAACGGCCAGTCTACATCAGTACCAAAGGCCAGTCTACATAAATATGAAAGTCCAGTCTATATCAGTACCAAAGGCCAGTCTACATCAGTATCAAAGGCCACTCTACACCAGTACCAAAGGCCAGTCTACATCAGTAACAAAGACCAGTCTACATCAGTACCAAAGGCCAGTCTACATCAGTACCAAAGGCCAGGTCCCATAAATATGAAAGGCCAGTCTACATCAGTACCAAAGGCCACTCTACAGCAGTGCCAAACGCCAGTCTACATCAGTACCTAAGGCCAGGTCACATCAGTACTAAAGACTATTCTACATGAGTACCAAAGGCCAGTCTACATCAGTACCAAAGGCCAGTCTACATCAGTACCAAAGGCGAGGTTACTTAAATATGAAAGGTCATTCTACATCAGTACCAATGGCCAGTCTACGTCAGTACCAATGGCCAGTCTACATAAGTACCAATGGCCAGTCTACATAAGTACCAATGGCCAGTCTACATAAACATCGAAGGTCAGTCTAGAACAGTACCAAAGGCCAGTCTTCATAAACATCAAAGCCAGTCTACATCAGTACCAAAGGCCAAATCAAATACATATAAAAGGCCAGTCTATATCAGTACCAAAGGCAAGTCTACATCAGTACCAAAGGCCAGGTCACATAAATATGAAAAGCCAGTCTACATCAGTAACAAAGGCCAGTCTACATCAGTACCAAAGGCCAGGTGACAAATATGGAAGGCCAGTCTAAATCAGTACCAAAGGCCAGCCAATATGAGTACCAAAGGCCAGGTGACATAAATATGGAAGGCCAGTCTAAATCAGTACCAAAGGCCAGCCTACATCAGTACCAAAGGCCAGGTGACATAAATATAGAAGGCCAGTCTAAATCAGTACCAAAGGCCAGCCTACATCAGTACCAAAGGCTAGGTGACATAAATATGGAAGGCCAGCCTACATCAGTACCAAAGGCCAGCCTACATCAGTACCAAAGGCCATTCTACATCAGTACCAAAGGCCAGTCGACATCAGTACCTAAGGCCGGGTCACATAAATATGAAAGGTCAGTTTACATCAGTACCAAGGCCAGTCGACATCAGTACCTAAGGCCAGGTCACATAAATATGAAAGGCCAGTCTACATCAGTACCAAAGGCCAGTCTACATCAGTACCAAAGGCCAGTCTACATCAGTACCAAAGGCCAGTCTACATCAGTACCAAAGGCCAGTCTATATCAGTACCAAATGCCAGTCTACACCAGTACAAAAGGCCAGTCTACACAAGTACAAAAGGTCAGTCTACATAAACATCGAAGGCCAGTCTACATCAGTACCAAAGGCCAGCCTACATCAGTACCAAAGGCCAGTCTACATTATTACAAAAGGCCAGTCTACATCAGTACCAAAGGCCAGTCTACATAATTATGAAAGTCCAGCCTACATCATTTCCAAAGGCCAGTCTACATCAGTACCAAAGGCCAGTCTACATAAACATCAAAGGCCAGTCTACATAAACATCGAAGGCCAGTCTATATCAGTACCAAAGGCCAGTCTACATTAGTACCAAAGGCGAGGTAACTTAAATATGAAAGGTCATTCTACATCAGTACCAATGGCCAGTCTACGTCAGTACCAATGGCGAGTCTACATTAGTACCAATGGCCAGTCTACATAAACATCGAAGGTCAGTCTAGAACAGTACCAAAGGCCAGTCTACATAAACATCAAAGCCAGTCTACATCAGTACCAAAGGCCAAATCAAATACATATAAATGGCCAGTCTATATCAGTACCAAAGGCAAGTCTACATCAGTACCAAAGGCCAGGTCACATAAATATGAAAAGCCAGTCTAAATCAGAACCAAAGGCCAGTCTACATCAGTACCTAGGGCCAGTCTACATCAGTACCAAAGGCCAGTCTACATTAGTACAAAAGGCCAGTCTACATCAGTACCAAAGGCCAGTCTACATCAGTACCAAAGGCCAGGTCACATAAATATGAAAGGCCAGTCAGCATCAGTACCAAAGGCCACTTTACACCAGTACCAAAGGCCAGTGTACATCAGTACCTAAGGCCAGGTCACATCAGTACCAAAGACCAGTCTACATGAGTACCAAAGGCCAGTCTACATCAGTTCCAAAGGTCAGTCTACATAAACATCGAAGGCCAGTCTACATCAGTATCAAAGGCCACTCTACACCAGTACCAAAGGCCAGTCTACACCAGTACCAAAGGCCAGTCTACATCAGTACCAAAGGCCAGTCTACATCAGTACCAAAGGCCAGTCTACATCAGTACCAAAGGCCAGTCTACATCAGTACCTAAGGCCAGTCTACATCAGTACCAAAGGCCATTCTACATCAGTACCAAAGGCCAGTCTACATCAGTACCAAAGACCAGTCTACATAATTATGAAAGTCCAGCCTACATCATTTCCAAAGGCCAGTCTACATCAGTACCTAAGGCCAGTCTACATAAACATTGAAGGCCAGTCTACATCAGTATGAAAGGCCAGTCTAAATCAGTACCAAAGGCCAGTCTACATCAGTACCAAAGGCCAGTCTACATCAGTAGCAAAGGCCAGGTCACATAAATATGAAAGGCCAGTCTACATCAGTACCAAAGGCCAGTCTACATCAGTACCTAAGGCCAGGTCACATCAGTACCAAAGGCCAGTCTACATCAGTACCTAAGGCCAGTCTACATCAGTACCTAAGGCCAGTCTACATCAGTACCTAAGGCCAGTCTACATCAGTACCTAAGGCCAGTCTACATCATTATCAACGGCCAGTCTACCCCAGTACCAAAGGCCAGTCTACATCAGTACCAAAGGCCAGTCTACATTAGTACCAAAGGCCAGTCTACATTAGTACCAAAGGCCAGTCTACATCAGTACCAAAGGCCAGTCTCCATTAGTACCAAAGGCCAGGTCACAAATATGAAAGGCCAGTCTACATCAGTACCAAAGGCCAGTCTACATCAGTACCTAAGGCCAGGTCACATCAGTACCAAAGGCCTGTCTACATCAGTACCTAAGGCCAGTCTACATCAGTACCTAAGGCCATTCTACATCAGTACCAAAGGCCAGTCTACATCAGTACCAAAGACCAGTCTACATAATTATGAAAGTCCAGCCTACATAATTTCCAAAGGCCAGTCTACATCAGTACCTAAGGCCAGTCTACATAAACATTGAAGGCCAGTCTACATCAGTATGAAAGGCCAGTCTAAATCAGTACCAAAGGCCAGTCTACATCAGGGGTTGAATGATGATATCCCGTGGTTACAACTCTAAGGCTCTGTTTTTCCAATTACACTGTGGGTATCAGTCTTTCATGAATTTTTCATGGTCCCTCGATTGTTCCACCCTTTGAATAGAGTGGTCTTTTACTTCTGGCTCTTTGTACTTGAGTTGGCCTATACCATCTAATAGGATGTAATATTAGCGTGTGTATCCTCTCACGCTTTTCCGAACGTTGTTTCATGCCTCCATTGAAGGGCGAGCCCACACTATCATGGGGCACTGAGGGAGGGCATTGGATTATATGAAACTGCCCTGGTAATAACGTCACTTGGACTGTGTGTGAGTCTTTTTCAGTCTGCACAGTATTAGAACATATGGCCCACTGTGATTGGTCTATATCTATCCTATTCCTGGACTCGATAGACGGGGTTTCCTATCAGCAACCAACTTTCAGCGAGGGTCAGAGTACTGAGCGCTGAAAGTGTTTTGCTTTATTCCAGTAGGATCAGTCTGTGTGTTTTTGTGGGACATTTAGTTCGATTTGTCACTATAGAGAAACATTATGTATTCGCCTTTTGCATGGCGCTTTGCCGCGTTCGCGAT
The DNA here is from genome assembly GCF_964261635.1 of Lissotriton helveticus. Taxonomy (NCBI): domain Eukaryota; kingdom Metazoa; phylum Chordata; class Amphibia; order Caudata; family Salamandridae; genus Lissotriton; species Lissotriton helveticus. The sequence continues at coordinate 822,150,796 of NC_136073.1, forward strand.
GATCGGACGCGGTCTGTGTATATTTCAACCAACACAGACCAACAAAACTCCATTGGTCTACATTGATCCAATCGCGTTACAGCTTCTAACTAGACACTCAACACTTTTGCGCCTTGTTTGGATTGGTCCAGAACGGACCAATAGCAGGGCTTGTTTCCTAGTGAGCAGTCACCCGGCGCTTAACGCATAGGAAATGAAGTCCGTCTTGGCTCCTTCGCATCTGATTGGATGCCTAAGTAGACGGCTTCGTTCCCTTGCAGGTCCGCAGCTTGACTACTTTGCCGTGCGGTGTACCTGATGTCCTCACCTCCCCCTCGACTCACAGTTTTGAGCGAGGCAACGACGGAGAGGTGAGCACTTGGGGCCTGTCGCGGATGCTGCCTTCCTTCCTTTTTTGTAATACTTTTTGTAATATTTGCTGGGTAGATCTTGTTAACACTTGATGGGTATTAGACGCTATTACTGGCCTACTGGCGATCTTCCTCTGAGCATTTACAGATATACAGGACACCATAAGAGTAAGGTTATGTCCTTTTTGGAAATATTTGAATAGGAACTACTCGTGTAGCCCTTATTCAGTGCTGCTTATTTTTCTGGCCTCTGGGTTTGGTGTGCCATTTTAAACTTGGTGTGCGGCCCCGTGTAGGGCATGCCTAACCCTGCAGAGGCCCTTGTGTCAGCGCTGTTATCATGATACATGGACTCCCTTTTATACCATTGGGGGTGTTGATCTTTTTAAAACTGATTTAATGATACGTATGCTTTTGTATTTTCTTTCTTTTCTGCTTAGTGCGTGGCCTCCTTCACTGTGAGCAAGTGCCAGGTGAGGTGAGGTCTTTCCTCCCTGCAATTTGGGTGAGTGGATTTATGTCGGAGTCTAGAGTGTATTTCACACCTAGATTTTCCCCTTGCTGACAATAAGAGTCATGTTTGTCGCTTTGTGTTCTGATTGTTTCATATACAGGAGAAGACTTCTGACTCCTTACTTTTCTGATTGTTTCATATACAGGAGAAGACTTCTGACTCCTTACTTTTGAAGGACAGATTCACTTATTGAGGCTTTCACCCAGTAAGTTTACTCACGTTTTTTCTTCATTGCAGTAGTACATCATAGGTCCTGAAGAAAGCCTTTTGAAGGCTGAAACATGTCGACCACTTAAGACTCATGATTAATAGCAATTCTTTGCATGCTATTTGCACTCTGCTTTTAACCATACCACCTTGATGGTCAGACCCAATAAAGTTTTTTATGACATCAAGGTAGGTATTTTTAACAACACTTGGATTATGAACCTTGTTTCTTTTCCTTTTCACACATCTTTTTGAGCACTGCAATTTAATCCTTTTCAGTCCGTGTCTCTGTTGGTTGAGGGTCAACGCAATGGTCCAAAGTTGTGCTAGCCTTGGGTACTTCCTCAGGAAGGGCATCATGGACATTGCCTTTGTCAACCATTCCACCCAGATGACGATATTCCGCTATTGAGCGGGCTGATGGGAATTTTTTCAAGGACCTCTGGGGCTCTTCTCTCCCTCTAGGTTTTTCTCTTCTTTTCTCCTGTTATCATATCTCAATCGTGGATAATCTGTACATTGACCTGTTGGTTTTGTTTTTTCACAGAGTGAGTACTTCATAGGCTCCCGCATACAGACTTCTGGTACCTCTCGTGTTGTGTATTACTTAGTTGGGGGACAAGGTACCGTTAAGTCTTTAAACACTTCTCCCCTTAGGCCCTCCCCTACCCAGTCTGGTTTGTTGTCAGTCTACATCAGTACCAAAGACCAGTCTACATAATTATGAAAGTCCAGCCTACATAATTTCCAAAGGCCAGTCTACATCAGTACCAAAGGCCAGTCTACATCAGTACCTAAGGCCAGTCTACATCAGTACCTAAGGCCAGTCTACATCATTATCAACGGCCAGTCTACCCCAGTACCAAAGGCCAGTCTACATCAGTACCAAAGGCCAGTCTACATTAGTACCAAAGGCCAGTCTACATCAGTACCAAAGGCCAGTCTCCATTAGTACCAAAGGCCAGGTCACATAAATATGAAAGGCCAGTCTACATCAGTACCAAAGGCCAGTCTACATCAGTACCTAAGGCCAGTCTACATCAGTACCTAAGGCCAGTCTACATCAGTACCTAAGGCCAGTCTACATCAGTACCTAAGGCCAGTCTACATCAGTACCTAAGGCCAGTCTACATCATTATCAACGGCCAGTCTACCCCAGTACCAAAGGCCAGTCTACATCAGTACCAAAGGCCAGTCTACATTAGTACCAAAGGCCAGTCTACATCAGTACCAAAGGCAAGTCTCCATTAGTACCAAAGGCCAGGTCACATAAATATGAAAGGCCAGTCTACATCAGTACCAAAGGCCAGTCTACATCAGTACCTAAGGCCAGGTCACATCAGTACCAAAGGCCAGTCTACATCAGTACCTAAGGCCAGTCTACATCAGTACCTAAGGCCAGTCTACATCAGTACCTAAGGCCAGTCTACATCAGTACCTAAGGCCAGTCTACATCAGTACCTAAGGCCAGTCTACATCATTATCAACGGCCAGTCTACCCCAGTACCAAAGGCCAGTCTACATCAGTACCAAAGGCCAGTCTACATCAGTACCAAAGGCCAGTCTACATCAGTACCAAAGGCCAGTCTACATCAGTACCAAAGACAGGTCACATAAATATGACAGGTCAGTCTAAATCAGAACCAAAGGCCAGTCTACATCAGTACAAAAGGTCAGCCTACATGAGTACCAAAGGCCAGTCTACATAATTATGAAAGTCCAGTGTACATCATTTCCAAAGGCCAGTCTACATCAGTACCAAAGGCCAGTCTACATAAACACCGAAGGCCAGTCTACATAAACATTGAAGGCCAGTCTACATCAGTATGAAAGGCAAGTCTAATTCAGTACCAAAGGCCAGTCTACATCAGTACCAAAGGCCAGTCTACATCAGTACCAAAGGCCAGTCTACATCAGTACCAAAGGCCAGGTCACATAAATATGAAAGGTCAGTCTAAATCAGAACCAAAGGCCAGTCTACATCAGTACCAAAGGCCAGTCTACATCAGTACCAAAGGCCAGTCTACATAAATATGAAAGTCCAGTCTACATCAGTACCAAAGGCCAGTTTACATCAGTACCAAAGGCCCGTCTACATAAACATCGAAGGCCAGTCTACATAAACATTGAAGGCCAGTCTACATCAGTATGAAAGGCCAGTCTACATCAGTACCAAAGGCCAGTCTACATCAGTACCAAAGGCCAGTCTACATCAGTACCAAAGTCCAGTCTACATATATATCGAAGGCCAGTCTACATTAATATCGAAGTCCAGTCTACATCAGTACCAAAGGACAGGTCACATAAATATGAAAGGTCAGTCGAAATCAGAACCAAAGGCCAGTCTACATCATTACAAAAGGTCAGTCTACATCAGTACGAAAGGCCAGTCTACATAATTATGAAAGTCCAGTCTACATATATATCGAAGGCCAGTCTACATCAGTACCAAAGGCCAGTCTACATCAGTACCAAAGGCCAGTCTATATCAGTACAAAAGGCGAGTCTACATCAGTACCAAAGGCCAGTCTACATCAGTACCAAAGGCCAGGTCACATAAATATGAAAGGCCAGTCTACATCAGTACCAAAGGCCACTCTACACCAGTGCCAAACGCCAGTCTACATCAGTACCTAAGGCCAGGTCACATCAGTACCAAAGACCATTCTACATGAGTACCAAAGGCCAGTCTACATCAGTACCAAAGGCCAGTCTACATCAGTACCAAAGGCGAGGTCACTTAAATATGAAAGGTCATTCTACATCAGTACCAATGGCCAGTCTACGTCAGTACCAATGGCCAGTCTACATAAGTACCAATGGCCAGTCTACATAAACATCGAAGGTCAGTCTAGAACAGTACCAAAGGCCATTCTACATAAACATCAAAGCCAGTCTACATCAGTACCAAAGGCCAAATCAAATACATATAAAAGGCCAGTCAATATCAGTACCAAAGGCAAGTCTACATCAGTACCAAAGGCCAGGTCACATAAATATGAAAAGCAAGTCTACATCAGTACCAAAGGCCAGTCTACATCAGTACCAAAGGCCAGGTGACATAAATATGAAATGCCAGTCTAAATCAGTACCAAAGGCCAGCCAATATGAGTACCAAAGGCCAGGTGACATAAATATGGAAGGCCAGTCTAAATCAGTACCAAAGGCCAGCCTACATCAGTACCAAAGGCCAGGTGACATAAATATGGAAGGCCAGTCTAAATCAGTACCAAAGGCCAGCCTACATCAGTACCAAAGGCTAGGTGACATAAATATGGAAGGCCAGCCTACATCAGTACCAACGGCCAGCCTACATCAGTACCAAAGGCCATTCTACATCAGTACCAAAGGCCATTCTACATCAGTACCGATGGCCATTCTACATCAGTACCAAAGGCCAGTCTACATCAGTACCAAGGCCAGTCAACATCAGTACCTAAGGCCAGGTCACATACATATGAAAGGCCAGTCTACATCAGTACCAAAGGCCAGTCTACATCAGTACCAAAGGCCAGTCTACATCAGTACCAAGGCCAGTCGACATCAGTACCTAAGGCCAGGTCACATACATATGAAAGGCCAGTCTACATCAGTACCAAAGGCCAGTCTACATCAGTACCAAAGGCCAGTCTACATCAGTACCAAAGGCCAGTCTACATCAGTACCAAAGACAGGTCACATAAATATGACAGGTCAGTCTAAATCAGAACCAAAGGCCAGCCTACATGAGTACCAAAGGCCAGTCTACATAATTATGAAAGTCCAGTGTACATCATTTCCAAAGGCCAGTCTACATCAGTACCAAAGGCCAGTCTACATAAACATCGAAGGCCAGTCTACATAAACATTGAAGGCCAGTCTACATCAGTATGAAAGGCCAGTCTAAATCAGTACCAAAGGCCAGTCTACATCAGTACCAAAGGCCAGTCTACATCAGTACCAAAGGCCAGGTCACATAAATATGAAAGGTCAGTCTAAATCAGAACCAAAGGCCAGTCTACATCAGTACCAAAGGCCAGTCTACATCAGTACCAAAGGCCAGTCTACATAAATATGAAAGTCCAGTCTACATCAGTACCAAAGGCCAGTTTACATCAGTACCAAAGGCTAGTCTACATAAACATCGAAGGCCAGTCTACATCAGTATGAAAGTCCAGTCTACATATATATCGAAGGCCAGTCTACATCAGTACCAAAGGCCAGTCTACATCAGTACCAAAGTCCAGTCTACATCAGTACAAAAGGCGAGTCTACATCAGTACCAAAGGTCAATCTACATCAGTACCTATGTCCAGTCTTCATAAATATGAAATGCCACTCTACATCAGTACCAAAGGCCAGATCACATAAATATGAAAGGTCCGTCTAAATCAGAACCAAAGGCCAGTCTACATCACTACCGAAGGCCAGTCTATATCAGTACCAAAGGCCAGGTCACATAAATATGAAAGGTCAGTCTAAATCAGAACCAAAGGCCAGTCTACATTACTACCGAAGGCCAGTCTACATCAGTACCAAAGGCCAGTCTACATAAATATGAAAGTCCAGTCTACATCAGTATCAAAGGCCACTCTACACCAGTACCAAAGGCCAGTCTACATCAGTAACAAAGACCAGTCTACATCAGTACCAAAGGCCAGTCTACATCAGTACCAAAGGCCAGGTCACATAAATATGAAAGGCCAGTCTACATCAGTACCAAAGGCCACTCTACACCAGTGCCAAACGCCAGTCTACATCAGTACCTAAGGCCAGGTCACATCAGTACCAAAGACCATTCTACATGAGTACCAAAGGCCAGTCTACATCAGTACCAAAGGCCAGTCTACATCAGTACCAAAGGCGAGGTCACTTAAATATGAAAGGTCATTCTACATCAGTACCAATGGCCAGTCTACGTCAGTACCAATGGCCAGTCTACATAAGTACCAATGGCCAGTCTACATAAACATCGAAGGTCAGTCTAGAACAGTACCAAAGGCCATTCTACATAAACATCAAAGCCAGTCTACATCAGTACCAAAGGCCAAACCAAATACATATAAAAGGCCAGTCTATATCAATACCAAAGGCAAGTCTACATCAGTACCAAAGGCCAGTCTACATCAGTACCAAAGGCCAGGTGACATAAATATGAAAGGCCAGTCTAAATCAGTACCAAAGGCCAGCCAATATGAGTACCAAAGGCCAGGTGACATAAATATGGAAGGCCAGTCTAAATCAGTACCAAAGGCCAGCCTACATCAGTACCAAAGGCCAGGTGACATAAATATGGAAGGCCAGTCTAAATCAGTACCAAAGGCCAGCCTACATCAGTACCAGAGGCTAGGTGACATAAATATGGAAGGCCAGCCTACATCAGTACCAAAGGCCAGCCTACATCAGTACTAAAGGCCATTCTACATCAGTACCGATGGCCATTCTACATCAGTACCAAAGGCCAGTCTACATCAGTACCAAGGCCAGTCGACATCAGTACCTAAGGCCAGGTCACATACATATGAAAGGCCAGTCTACATCAGTACCAAAGGCCAGTCTACATCGGTACCAAAGGCCAGTCTACATCAGTACCAAAGGCCAGTCTACATCAGTACCAAAGGCCAGTCTATATCAGTACCAAATGCCAGTCTACATCAGTACCAAAGGCCAGTCTACATCAGTACCAAAGGGCAGGTAACATAAATATGAAAGGTCAGTCTAAATCAAAACCAAAGGCCAGTCTACATCAGTACCAAAGGCCAGTCTACATAATTATGAAAGTCCAGTCTACATCATTTCCAAAGTCCAGTCTACATCATTTCCAAAGGCCAGTCTACATAAACATCGAAGGCCAGTCTACATAAACATTGAAGGCCAGTCTACATCAGTATGAAAGGCCAGTCTACATCAGTACCAAAGGCCAGTCTACATCAGTACCAAAGGCCAGTCTACATCAGTACCAAAGGCCAGTCTACATCAGTACCAAAGGACAGGTCACATAAATATGAAAGGTCAGTCTAAATCAGAACCAAAGGCCAGTCTACATCAGTACAAAAGGTCAGTCTACATCAGTACCAAAGGCCAGTCTACATCAGTACCAAAGTCCAGTCTACATATATATCGAAGGCCAGTCTACATCAGTACCAAAGGCCAGTCTACATCAGTACCAAAGGCTAGTCTACATCAGTACAAAAGGCGAGTCTACATCAGTACCAAAGGTCAATCTACATCAGTACCTAAGTCCAGTCTTCATTAATATGAAATGCCACTCTACATCATTACCAAAGGCCAGATCACATAAATATGAAAGGTCTGTCTACATCAGACCAACAGGCCAGTCTACATCAGTACCAAAGGCCAGGTCACATACATATGAAAGGTCAGTCTAAATCAGAACCAAAGGCCAGTCTACAACAGTATCAACGGCCAGTCTACATCAGTACCAAAGGCCAGTCTACATAAATATGAAAGTCCAGTCTATATCAGTACCAAAGGCCAGTCTACATCAGTATCAAAGGCCACTCTACACCAGTACCAAAGGCCAGTCTACATCAGTAACAAAGACCAGTCTACATCAGTACCAAAGGCCAGTCTACATCAGTACCAAAGGCCAGGTCCCATAAATATGAAAGGCCAGTCTACATCAGTACCAAAGGCCACTCTACAGCAGTGCCAAACGCCAGTCTACATCAGTACCTAAGGCCAGGTCACATCAGTACTAAAGACTATTCTACATGAGTACCAAAGGCCAGTCTACATCAGTACCAAAGGCCAGTCTACATCAGTACCAAAGGCGAGGTTACTTAAATATGAAAGGTCATTCTACATCAGTACCAATGGCCAGTCTACGTCAGTACCAATGGCCAGTCTACATAAGTACCAATGGCCAGTCTACATAAGTACCAATGGCCAGTCTACATAAACATCGAAGGTCAGTCTAGAACAGTACCAAAGGCCAGTCTTCATAAACATCAAAGCCAGTCTACATCAGTACCAAAGGCCAAATCAAATACATATAAAAGGCCAGTCTATATCAGTACCAAAGGCAAGTCTACATCAGTACCAAAGGCCAGGTCACATAAATATGAAAAGCCAGTCTACATCAGTAACAAAGGCCAGTCTACATCAGTACCAAAGGCCAGGTGACAAATATGGAAGGCCAGTCTAAATCAGTACCAAAGGCCAGCCAATATGAGTACCAAAGGCCAGGTGACATAAATATGGAAGGCCAGTCTAAATCAGTACCAAAGGCCAGCCTACATCAGTACCAAAGGCCAGGTGACATAAATATAGAAGGCCAGTCTAAATCAGTACCAAAGGCCAGCCTACATCAGTACCAAAGGCTAGGTGACATAAATATGGAAGGCCAGCCTACATCAGTACCAAAGGCCAGCCTACATCAGTACCAAAGGCCATTCTACATCAGTACCAAAGGCCAGTCGACATCAGTACCTAAGGCCGGGTCACATAAATATGAAAGGTCAGTTTACATCAGTACCAAGGCCAGTCGACATCAGTACCTAAGGCCAGGTCACATAAATATGAAAGGCCAGTCTACATCAGTACCAAAGGCCAGTCTACATCAGTACCAAAGGCCAGTCTACATCAGTACCAAAGGCCAGTCTACATCAGTACCAAAGGCCAGTCTATATCAGTACCAAATGCCAGTCTACACCAGTACAAAAGGCCAGTCTACACAAGTACAAAAGGTCAGTCTACATAAACATCGAAGGCCAGTCTACATCAGTACCAAAGGCCAGCCTACATCAGTACCAAAGGCCAGTCTACATTATTACAAAAGGCCAGTCTACATCAGTACCAAAGGCCAGTCTACATAATTATGAAAGTCCAGCCTACATCATTTCCAAAGGCCAGTCTACATCAGTACCAAAGGCCAGTCTACATAAACATCAAAGGCCAGTCTACATAAACATCGAAGGCCAGTCTATATCAGTACCAAAGGCCAGTCTACATTAGTACCAAAGGCGAGGTAACTTAAATATGAAAGGTCATTCTACATCAGTACCAATGGCCAGTCTACGTCAGTACCAATGGCGAGTCTACATTAGTACCAATGGCCAGTCTACATAAACATCGAAGGTCAGTCTAGAACAGTACCAAAGGCCAGTCTACATAAACATCAAAGCCAGTCTACATCAGTACCAAAGGCCAAATCAAATACATATAAATGGCCAGTCTATATCAGTACCAAAGGCAAGTCTACATCAGTACCAAAGGCCAGGTCACATAAATATGAAAAGCCAGTCTAAATCAGAACCAAAGGCCAGTCTACATCAGTACCTAGGGCCAGTCTACATCAGTACCAAAGGCCAGTCTACATCAGTACCAAAGGCCAGTCTACATCAGTACCAAAGGCCAGGTCACATAAATATGAAAGGCCAGTCAGCATCAGTACCAAAGGCCACTTTACACCAGTACCAAAGGCCAGTGTACATCAGTACCTAAGGCCAGGTCACGTCAGTACCAAAGACCAGTCTACATGAGTACCAAAGGCCAGTCTACATCAGTTCCAAAGGTCAGTCTACATAAACATCGAAGGCCAGTCTACATCAGTATCAAAGGCCACTCTACACCAGTACCAAAGGCCAGTCTACACCAGTACCAAAGGCCAGTCTACATCAGTACCAAAGGCCAGTCTACATCAGTACCAAAGGCCAGTCTACATCAGTACCAAAGGCCAGTCTACATCAGTACCTAAGGCCAGTCTACATCAGTACCAAAGGCCATTCTACATCAGTACCAAAGGCCAGTCTACATCAGTACCAAAGACCAGTCTACATAATTATGAAAGTCCAGCCTACATCATTTCCAAAGGCCAGTCTACATCAGTACCTAAGGCCAGTCTACATAAACATTGAAGGCCAGTCTACATCAGTATGAAAGGCCAGTCTAAATCAGTACCAAAGGCCAGTCTACATCAGTACCAAAGGCCAGTCTACATCAGTAGCAAAGGCCAGGTCACATAAATATGAAAGGCCAGTCTACATCAGTACCAAAGGCCAGTCTACATCAGTACCTAAGGCCAGGTCACATCAGTACCAAAGGCCAGTCTACATCAGTACCTAAGGCCAGTCTACATCAGTACCTAAGGCCAGTCTACATCAGTACCTAAGGCCAGTCTACATCAGTACCTAAGGCCAGTCTACATCATTATCAACGGCCAGTCTACCCCAGTACCAAAGGCCAGTCTACATCAGTACCAAAGGCCAGTCTACATTAGTACCAAAGGCCAGTCTACATTAGTACCAAAGGCCAGTCTACATCAGTACCAAAGGCCAGTCTCCATTAGTACCAAAGGCCAGGTCACAAATATGAAAGGCCAGTCTACATCAGTACCAAAGGCCAGTCTACATCAGTACCTAAGGCCAGGTCACATCAGTACCAAAGGCCTGTCTACATCAGTACCTAAGGCCAGTCTACATCAGTACCTAAGGCCATTCTACATCAGTACCAAAGGCCAGTCTACATCAGTACCAAAGACCAGTCTACATAATTATGAAAGTCCAGCCTACATAATTTCCAAAGGCCAGTCTACATCAGTACCTAAGGCCAGTCTACATAAACATTGAAGGCCAGTCTACATCAGTATGAAAGGCCAGTCTAAATCAGTACCAAAGGCCAGTCTACATCAGTACCAAAGACCAGTCTACATAATTATGAAAGTCCAGCCTACATAATTTCCAAAGGCCAGTCTACATCAGTACCAAAGGCCAGTCTACATCAGTACCTAAGGCCAGTCTACATCAGTACCTAAGGCCAGTCTACATCATTATCAACGGCCAGTCTACCCCAGTACCAAAGGCCAGTCTACATCAGTACCAAAGGCCAGTCTACATTAGTACCAAAGGCCAGTCTACATCAGTACCAAAGGCCAGTCTCCATTAGTACCAAAGGCCAGGTCACATAAATATGAAAGGCCAGTCTACATCAGTACCAAAGGCCAGTCTACATCAGTACCTAAGGCCAGTCTACATCAGTACCTAAGGCCAGTCTACATCAGTACCTAAGGCCAGTCTACATCAGTACCTAAGGCCAGTCTACATCAGTACCTAAGGCCAGTCTACATCATTATCAACGGCCAGTCTACCCCAGTACCAAAGGCCAGTCTACATCAGTACCAAAGGCCAGTCTACATTAGTACCAAAGGCCAGTCTACATCAGTACCAAAGGCCAGTCTCCATTAGTACCAAAGGCCAGGTCACATAAATATGAAAGGCCAGTCTACATCAGTACCAAAGGCCAGTCTACATCAGTACCTAAGGCCAGGTCACATCAGTACCAAAGGCCAGTCTACATCAGTACCTAAGGCCAGTCTACATCAGTACCTAAGGCCAGTCTACATCAGTACCTAAGGCCAGTCTACATCAGTACCTAAGGCCAGTCTACATCAGTACCTAAGGCCAGTCTACATCATTATCAACGGCCAGTCTACCCCAGTACCAAAGGCCAGTCTACATCAGTACCAAAGGCCAGTCTACATTAGTACCAAAGGCCAGTCTACATCAGTACCAAAGGCCAGTCTCCATTAGTACCAAAGGCCAGGTCACATAAATATGAAAGGCCAGTCTACATCAGTACCAAAGGCCAGTCTACATCCGTACCAAAGGCCAGTCTACATCAGTACCTAAGGCCAGGTCACATCAGTACCAAAGGCCAGTCTACATCAGTACCTAAGGCCAGGTCACATCAGTACCAAAGGCCAGTCTACATCAGTACCTAAGGCCAGTCTACATCAGTACCTAAGGCCAGTCTACATCAGTACCTAAGGCCAGTCTACATCAGTACCTAAGGCCAGTCTACATCAGTACCTAAGGCCAGTCTACATCAGTACCTAAGGCCAGTCTACATCAGTACCTAAGGCCAGTCTACATCAGTACCAAAGGCCAGTCTACATCATTACAAAAGGCCAGTCTACATCAGTACCAAAGGCCAGGTCACATAAATATGAAAGGTCAGTCTAAATCAGAACCAAAGGCTAGTCTACATCAGTACAAAAGGTCAGTCTACATCAGTACCAAAGGCCAGTCTACATAATTATGAAAGTCCAGCCTACATCATTTCCAAAGGCCAGTCTACATCAGTACCTAAGGCCAGTCTACATAAACATTGAAGGCCAGTCTACATCAGTATGAAAGGCTAGTCTAAATCAGTACCAAAGGCCAGTCTACATCAGTACCAAAGGCCAGGTCACATACATATGAAATGCCATTCTACTTCAGTACCAAAGGCCAGTCTACATCAGTAGCAAAGGCCAGGTCACATACATATGAAATGCCAGTCTACATCAGTACCAAAGGCCAGGCTATATCAGTACCAAAGGCCAGGTCACATAGATATGAGAGGTCAGTCTACGTCAGTACGAATGGCCAGTCTACTTCAGTACCAAAGACCAATCTACATCAGTATCAAAGGCCAGTTTACATCAGTACCAAAGGCCAGTCTATATCAGTACCAAAGGCCAGTCTATATCAGTACCAAAGGCCAGGTCACATAAATATGAAAAGCCAGTCTACATCAGTACCAAAGGCCAGTCTACATCAGTACCAAAGGCCAGGTCACATAAATATTAAAGGTCAGTCTAAATCAGAACCAAAGGCCAGTCTACATCAGTACAAAAGGTCAGTCTACATCAGTACCAAAGGCCAGTCTACATAATTATGAAAGTCCAGTCTACATCATTTCCAAAGGCCAGTCTACATCAGTACCAAAGGCCAGTCTACATAAACATCGAAGGCCAGTCTACATAAACATTGAAGGCCAGTCTACATCAGTATGAAAGGCCAGTCTAAATCAGTACCAAAGGCCAGTCTACATCAGTACCAAAGGCCAGGTCACATAAATATGAAAGGTCAGTCTAAATCAGAACCAAAGGCCAGTCTACATCAGTACCAAAGGCCAGTCTACATCAGTACCAAAGACCAGGTGACATAAATATGGAAGGCCAGTCTAAATCAGTACCAAAGGCCAGCCTACATCAGTACCAAAGGCTAGGTGACATAAATATGGAAGGCCAGCCTACATCAGTACCAAAGGCCAGCCTACATCAGTACCAAAGGCCATTCTACATCAGTACCGATGGCCATTCTACATCAGTACCAAAGGCCAGTCTACATCAGTTCAATAGGCCAGTCTAAATCAGTACCAAAGTCCAGTCTACATCAGTACCAAAGGCCTGGTCACATAAATATTAAAGGCCAGTATAAATCAGTAAAAGAGGCCAGTCTACATCAGTATCAAAGGCCAGTCTACATCAGAACCAAAGGCCAGTCTACAGCAGAACCAAAGGCCAGTCTACATCAGTAAAAAAGGCCAGTCTACATCAGTACCAAAGGCCAGTCTACATCAGTACCAAAGGCCAGTCTACATCAGTACCAAAGGCCAGTCTACATCAGTACCAAAGGCCAGTCTACATCAGTACCAAAGGCCAGTCTACATAAATATGAAAGTCCAGTCTACATCAGTACCAAAGGCCAGTCTACATCAGTACCAAAGTCCAGTCTGCATATATATCGAAGGCCAGTCGACATAAATATCGAAGGCCAGTCTACATCAGTACCAAAGACAGGTCACATAAATATGACAGGTCAGTCTAAATCAGAACCAAAGGCCAGTCTACATCAGTACAAAAGGTCAGTCTACATCAGTACCAAAGGCCAGTCTACATAATTATGAAAGTCCAGTCTACATCATTTCCAAAGGCCAGTCTACATCAGTACCAAAGGCCAGTCTACATAAACATCGAAGGCCAGTCTACATAAACATTGAAGGCCAGTCTACATCAGTATTAAAGACCAGTCTAAATCAGTACCAAAGGCCAGTCTACATCAGTACCAAAGGCCAGTCTACATCAGTACCAAAGGCCAGTCTACATCAGTACCAAAGGCCAGTCTACATCAGTACCAAAGGCCAGTCTACATCAGTACCAAAGGCCAGTCTATATCAGTACCAAATGCCAGTCTACACCAGTACAAAAGGCCAGTCTACACAAGTACAAAAGGTCAGTCTACATAAACATCGAAGGCCAGTCTACATCAGTACCAAAGGCCAGTCTACATCATTACAAAAGGCCAGTCTACATCAGTACCAAAGGCCAGTCTACATAATTATGAAAGTCCAGCCTACATCATTTCCAAAGGCCAGTCTACATCAGTACCAAAGGCCAGTCTACATAAACATCAAAGGCCAGTCTACATAAACATCGAAGGCCAGTCTATATCAGTACCAAAGGCCAGTCTACATTAGTACCAAAGGCGAGGTAACTTAAATATGAAAGGCCAGTCTACATCAGTACCTAAGGCCAGTCTACATCAGTACCTAAGGCCAGTCTACATCAGTACCTAAGGCCAGTCTACATCATTATCAACGGCCAGTCTACCCCAGTACCAAAGGCCAGTCTACATCAGTACCAAAGGCCAGTCTACATTAGTACCAAAGGCCAGTCTACATCAGTACCAAAGGCCAGTCTCCATTAGTACCAAAGGCCAGGTCACATAAATATGAAAGGCCAGTCTACATCAGTACCAAAGGCCAGTCTACATCAGTACCTAAGGCCAGGTCACATCAGTACCAAAGGCCAGTCTACATCAGTACCTAAGGCCAGTCTACATCAGTACCTAAGGCCAGTCTACATCAGTACCTAAGGCCAGTCTACATCAGTACCTAAGGCCAGTCTACATCAGTACCTAAGGCCAGTCTACATCATTATCAACGGCCAGTCTACCCCAGTACCAAAGGCCAGTCTACATCAGTACCAAAGGCCAGTCTACATTAGTACCAAAGGCCAGTCTACATCAGTACCAAAGGCCAGTCTCCATTAGTACCAAAGGCCAGGTCACATAAATATGAAAGGCCAGTCTACATCAGTACCAAAGGCCAGTCTACATCAGTACCAAAGGCCAGGTCACATAAATATGAAAGGCCAGTCTACATCCGTACCAAAGGCCAGTCTACATCAGTACCTAAGGCCAGGTCACATCAGTACCAAAGGCCAGTCTACATCAGTACCTAAGGCCAGGTCACATCACTACCAAAGGCCAGTCTACATCAGTACCTAAGGCCAGTCTACATCAGTACCTAAGGCCAGTCTACATCAGTACCTAAGGCCAGTCTACATCAGTACCTAAGGCCAGTCTACATCAGTACCTAAGGCCAGTCTACATCAGTACCTAAGGCCAGTCTACATCAGTACCAAAGGCCAGTCTACATCATTACAAAAGGCCAGTCTACATCAGTACCAAAGGCCAGGTCACATAAATATGAAAGGTCAGTCTAAATCAGAACCAAAGGCTAGTCTACATCAGTACAAAAGGTCAGTCTACATCAGTACCAAAGGCCAGTCTACATAATTATGAAAGTCCAGCCTACATCATTTCCAAAGGCCAGTCTACATCAGTACCAAAGGCCAGTCTACATAAACATCAAAGGCCAGTCTACATAAACATTGAAGGCCAGTCTACATCAGTATGAAAGGCTAGTCTAAATCAGTACCAAAGGCCAGTCTACATCAGTACCAAAGGCCAGGTCACATACATATGAAATGCCATTCTACTTCAGTACCAAAGGCCAGTCTACATCAGTAGCAAAGGCCAGGTCACATACATATGAAATGCCAGTCTACATCAGTACCAAAGGCCAGGCTATATCAGTACCAAAGGCCAGGTCACATAGATATGAGAGGTCAGTCTACGTCAGTACGAATGGCCAGTCTACTTCAGTACCAAAGACCAATCTACATCAGTATCAAAGGCCAGTTTACATCAGTACCAAAGGCCAGTCTATATCAGTACCAAAGGCCAGTCTACATCAGTACCAAAGGCCAGGTCACATAAATATTAAAGGTCAGTCTAAATCAGAACCAAAGGCCAGTCTACATCAGTACAAAAGGTCAGTCTACATCAGTACCAAAGGCCAGTCTACATAATTATGAAAGTCCAGTCTACATCATTTCCAAAGGCCAGTCTACATCAGTACCAAAGGCCAGTCTACATAAACATCGAAGGCCAGTCTACATAAACATTGAAGGCCAGTCTACATCAGTATGAAAGGCCAGTCTAAATCAGTACCAAAGGCCAGTCTACATCAGTACCAAAGGCCAGGTCACATAAATATGAAAGGTCAGTCTAAATCAGAACCAAAGGCCAGTCTACATCAGTACCAAAGGCCAGTCTACATCAGTACCAAAGACCAGGTGACATAAATATGGAAGGCCAGTCTAAATCAGTACCAAAGGCCAGCCTACATCAGTACCAAAGGCTAGGTGACATAAATATGGAAGGCCAGCCTACATCAGTACCAAAGGCCAGCCTACATCAGTACCAATAGCCAGCCTACATCAGTACCAAAGGCCATTCTACATCAGTACCGATGGCCATTCTACATCAGTACCAAAGGCCAGTCTACATCAGTTCAATAGGCCAGTCTAAATCAGTACCAAAGTCCAGTCTACATCAGTACCAAAGGCCTGGTCACATAAATATTAAAGGCCAGTATAAATCAGTAAAAGAGGCCAGTCTACATCAGTATCAAAGGCCAGTCTACATCAGAACCAAAGGCCAGTCTACAGCAGAACCAAAGGCCAGTCTACATCAGTAAAAAAGGCCAGTCTACATCAGTACCAAAGGCCAGTCTACATCAGTACCAAAGGCCAGGTCACATAAATATTAAAGGTCAGTCTAAATCAGAACCAAAGGCCAGTCTACATCAGTACAAAAGGTCAGTCTACATCAGTACCAAAGGCCAGTCTACATAATTATGAAAGTCCAGTCTACATCATTTCCAAAGGCCAGTCTACATCAGTACCAAAGGCCAGTCTACATAAACATCGAAGGCCAGTCTACATAAACATTGAAGGCCAGTCTACATCAGTATGAAAGGCCAGTCTAAATCAGTACCAAAGGCCAGTCTACATCAGTACCAAAGGCCAGGTCACATAAATATGAAAGGTCAGTCTAAATCAGAACCAAAGGCCAGTCTACATCAGTACCAAAGGCCAGTCTACATCAGTACCAAAGACCAGGTGACATAAATATGGAAGGCCAGTCTAAATCAGTACCAAAGGCCAGCCTACATCAGTACCAAAGGCTAGGTGACATAAATATGGAAGGCCAGCCTACATCAGTACCAAAGGCCAGCCTACATCAGTACCAATAGCCAGCCTACATCAGTACCAAAGGCCATTCTACATCAGTACCGATGGCCATTCTACATCAGTACCAAAGGCCAGTCTACATCAGTTCAATAGGCCAGTCTAAATCAGTACCAAAGTCCAGTCTACATCAGTACCAAAGGCCTGGTCACATAAATATTAAAGGCCAGTATAAATCAGTAAAAGAGGCCAGTCTACATCAGTATCAAAGGCCAGTCTACATCAGAACCAAAGGCCAGTCTACAGCAGAACCAAAGGCCAGTCTACATCAGTAAAAAAGGCCAGTCTACATCAGTACCAAAGGCCAGTCTACATCAGTACCAAAGGCCAGGTCACATAAATATTAAAGGTCAGTCTAAATCAGAACCAAAGGCCAGTCTACATCAGTACAAAAGGTCAGTCTACATCAGTACCAAAGGCCAGTCTACATAATTATGAAAGTCCAGTCTACATAATTTCCAAAGGCCAGTCTACATCAGTACCAAAGGCCAGTCTACATAAACATCGAAGGCCAGTCTACATAAACATTGAAGGCCAGTCTACATCAGTATGAAAGGCCAGTCTAAATCAGTACCAAAGGCCAGTCTACATCAGTACCAAAGGCCAGGTCACATAAATATGAAAGGTCAGTCTAAATCAGAACCAAAGGCCAGTCTACATCAGTACCAAAGGCCAGTCTACATCAGTACCAAAGACCAGGTGACATAAATATGGAAGGCCAGTCTAAATCAGTACCAAAGGCCAGCCTACATCAGTACCAAAGGCTAGGTGACATAAATATGGAAGGCCAGCCTACATCAGTACCAAAGGCCAGCCTACATCAGTACCAATAGCCAGCCTACATCAGTACCAAAGGCCATTCTACATCAGTACCGATGGCCATTCTACATCAGTACCAAAGGCCAGTCTACATCAGTTCAATAGGCCAGTCTAAATCAGTACCAAAGTCCAGTCTACATCAGTACCAAAGGCCTGGTCACATAAATATTAAAGGCCAGTATAAATCAGTAAAAGAGGCCAGTCTACATCAGTATCAAAGGCCAGTCTACATCAGAACCAAAGGCCAGTCTACAGCAGAACCAAAGGCCAGTCTACATCAGTAAAAAAGGCCAGTCTACATCAGTACCAAAGGCCAGTCTACATCAGTACCAAAGGCCAGTCTACATCAGTACCAAAGGCCAGTCTACATCAGTACCAAAGGCCAGTCTACATAAATATGAAAGTCCAGTCTACATCAGTACCAAAGGCCAGTCTACATCAGTACCAAAGTCCAGTCTGCATATATATCGAAGGCCAGTCGACATAAATATCGAAGGCCAGTCTACATCAGTACCAAAGACAGGTCACATAAATATGACAGGTCAGTCTAAATCAGAACCAAAGGCCAGTCTACATCAGTACAAAAGGTCAGTCTACATCAGTACCAAAGGCCAGTCTACATAATTATGAAAGTCCAGTCTACATCATTTCCAAAGGCCAGTCTACATCAGTACCAAAGGCCAGTCTACATAAACATCGAAGGCCAGTCTACATAAACATTGAAGGCCAGTCTACATCAGTATTAAAGACCAGTCTAAATCAGTACCAAAGGCCAGTCTACATCAGTACCAAAGGCCAGTCTACATCAGTACCAAAGGCCAGTCTACATCAGTACCAAAGGCCAGTCTACATCAGTACCAAAGGCCAGTCTACATCAGTACCAAAGGCCAGTCTATATCAGTACCAAATGCCAGTCTACACCAGTACAAAAGGCCAGTCTACACAAGTACAAAAGGTCAGTCTACATAAACATCGAAGGCCAGTCTACATCAGTACCAAAGGCCAGTCTACATCATTACAAAAGGCCAGTCTACATCAGTACCAAAAGCCAGTCTACATAATTATGAAAGTCCAGCCTACATCATTTCCAAAGGCCAGTCTACATCAGTACCAAAGGCCAGTCTACATAAACATCAAAGGCCAGTCTACATAAACATCGAAGGCCAGTCTATATCAGTACCAAAGGCCAGTCTACATTAGTACCAAAGGCGAGGTAACTTAAATATGAAAGGTCATTCTACATCAGTACCAATGGCCAGTCTACGTCAGTACCAATGGCCAGTCTACATTAGTACTAATGGCCAGTCTACATAAACATCGAAGGTCAGTCTAGAACAGTACCAAAGGCCAGTCTACATAAACATCAAAGCCAGTCTACATCAGTACCAAAGGCCAAATCAAATACATATAAATGGCCAGTCTATATCAGTACCAAAGGCAAGTCTACATCAGTACCAAAGGCCAGGTCACATAAATATGAAAAGCCAGTCTAAATCAGAACCAAAGGCCAGTCTACATCAGTACCTAGGGCCAGTCTACATCAGTACCAAAGGCCAGTCTACATCAGTACAAAAGGCCAGTCTACATCAGTACCAAAGGCCAGTCTACATCAGTACCAAAGGCCAGGTCACATAAATATGAAAGGCCAGTCAGCATCAGTACCAAAGGCCACTTTACACCAGTACCAAAGGCCAGTGTACATCAGTACCTAAGGCCAGGTCACATCAGTACCAAAGACCAGTCTACATGAGTACCAAAGGCCAGTCTACATCAGTTCCAAAGGTCAGTCTACATAAACATCGAAGGCCAGTCTACATCAGTATCAAAGGCCACTCTACACCAGTACCAAAGGCCAGTCTACACCAGTACCAAAGGCCAGTCTACATCAGTACCAAAGGCCAGTCTACATCAGTACCAAAGGCCAGTCTACATCAGTACCAAAGGCCAGTCTACATCAGTACCTAAGGCCAGTCTACATCAGTACCAAAGGCCATTCTACATCAGTACCAAAGGCCAGTCTACATCAGTACCAAAGACCAGTCTACATAATTATGAGAGTCCAGCCTACATCATTTCCAAAGGCCAGTCTACATCAGTACCTAAGGCCAGTCTACATAAACATTGAAGGCCAGTCTACATCAGTATGAAAGGCCAGTCTAAATCAGTACCAAAGGCCAGTCTACATCAGTACCAAAGGCCAGGTCACATACGTATGAAATGCCATTCTACATCAGTACCAAAGGCCAGTCTACATCAGTAGCAAAGGCCAGGTCACATACATATGAAATGCCAGTCTACATCAGTACCAAAGGCCAGGCTACATCAGTACCAAAGGCCAGTCTACATCAGTACCAAAGGCCAGTCTACATTAGTACCAAAGGCCAGGTCACATAAATATGAAAGGCCAGTCTACATCAGTACCAAAGGCCAGTCTACATCAGTACCTAAGGCCAGGTCACATCAGTACCAAAGGCCAGTCTACATCAGTACCTAAGGCCAGTCTACATCAGTACCTAAGGCCAGTCTACATCAGTACCTAAGGCCAGTCTACATCAGTACCTAAGGCCAGTCTACATCATTATCAACGGCCAGTCTACCCCAGTACCAAAGGCCAGTCTACATCAGTACCAAAGGCCAGTCTACATTAGTACCAAAGGCCAGTCTACATTAGTACCAAAGGCCAGTCTACATCAGTACCAAAGGCCAGTCTCCATTAGTACCAAAGGCCAGGTCACATAAATATGAAAGGCCAGTCTACATCAGTACCAAAGGCCAGTCTACACCAGTACCTAAGGCCAGGTCACATCAGTACCAAAGGCCAGTCTACATCAGTACCTAAGGCCAGTCTACATCAGTACCTAAGGCCATTCTACATCAGTACCAAAGGCCAGTCTACATCAGTACCAAAGACCAGTCTACATAATTATGAAAGTCCAGCCTACATAATTTCCAAAGGCCAGTCTACATCAGTACCTAAGGCCAGTCTACATAAACATTGAAGGCCAGTCTACATCAGTATGAAAGGCCAGTCTAAATCAGTACCAAAGGCCAGTCTACATCAGTACCAAAGACCAGTCTACATAATTATGAAAGTCCAGCCTACATAATTTCCAAAGGCCAGTCTACATCAGTACCAAAGGCCAGTCTACATCAGTACCTAAGGCCAGTCTACATCAGTACCTAAGGCCAGTCTACATCATTATCAACGGCCAGTCTACCCCAGTACCAAAGGCCAGTCTACATCAGTACCAAAGGCCAGTCTACATTAGTACCAAAGGCCAGGTCACATAAATATGAAAAGCCAGTCTAAATCAGAACCAAAGGCCAGTCTACATCAGTACCTAGGGCCAGTCTACATCAGTACCAAAGGCCAGTCTACATCAGTACAAAAGGCCAGTCTACATCAGTACCAAAGGCCAGTCTACATCAGTACCAAAGGCCAGGTCACATAAATATGAAAGGCCAGTCAGCATCAGTACCAAAGGCCACTTTACACCAGTACCAAAGGCCAGTGTACATCAGTACCTAAGGCCAGGTCACATCAGTACCAAAGACCAGTCTACATGAGTACCAAAGGCCAGTCTACATCAGTTCCAAAGGTCAGTCTACATAAACATCGAAGGCCAGTCTACATCAGTATCAAAGAACACTCTACACCAGTACCAAAGGCCAGTCTACACCAGTACCAAAGGCCAGTCTACATCAGTAACAAAGGCCAGTCTACATCAGTACCAAAGGCCAGTCTACATCAGTACCAAAGGCCAGGTCACATAAATATGAAAAGCCAGTCTAAATCAGAACCAAAGGCCAGTCTACATCAGTACCTAGGGCCAGTCTACATCAGTACCAAAGGCCAGTCTACATCAGTACAAAAGGCCAGTCTACATCAGTACCAAAGGCCAGTCTACATCAGTACCAAAGGCCAGGTCACATAAATATGAAAGGCCAGTCAGCATCAGTACCAAAGGCCACTTTACACCAGTACCAAAGGCCAGTGTACATCAGTACCTAAGGCCAGGTCACATCAGTACCAAAGACCAGTCTACATGAGTACCAAAGGCCAGTCTACATCAGTTCCAAAGGTCAGTCTACATAAACATCGAAGGCCAGTCTACATCAGTATCAAAGGCCACTCTACACCAGTACCAAAGGCCAGTCTACACCAGTACCAAAGGCCAGTCTACATCAGTACCAAAGGCCAGTCTACATCAGTACCAAAGGCCAGTCTACATCAGTACCAAAGGCCAGTCTACATCAGTACCTAAGGCCAGTCTACATCAGTACCAAAGGCCATTCTACATCAGTACCAAAGGCCAGTCTACATCAGTACCAAAGACCAGTCTACATAATTATGAAAGTCCAGCCTACATCATTTCCAAAGGCCAGTCTACATCAGTACCTAAGGCCAGTCTACATAAACATTGAAGGCCAGTCTACATCAGTATGAAAGGCCAGTCTAAATCAGTACCAAAGGCCAGTCTACATCAGTACCAAAGGCCAGGTCACATACGTATGAAATGCCATTCTACATCAGTACCAAAGGCCAGTCTACATCAGTAGCAAAGGCCAGGTCACATACATATGAAATGCCAGTCTACATCAGTACCAAAGGCCAGGCTACATCAGTACCAAAGGCCAGTCTACATTAGTACCAAAGGCCAGGTCACATAAATATGAAAGGCCAGTCTACATCAGTACCAAAGGCCAGTCTACATCAGTACCTAAGGCCAGGTCACATCAGTACCAAAGGCCAGTCTACATCAGTACCTAAGGCCAGTCTACATCAGTACCTAAGGCCAGTCTACATCAGTACCTAAGGCCAGTCTACATCAGTACCTAAGGCCAGTCTACATCAGTACCTAAGGCCAGTCTACATCATTATCAACGGCCAGTCTACCCCAGTACCAAAGGCCAGTCTACATCAGTACCAAAGGCCAGTCTACATTAGTACCAAAGGCCAGTCTACATTAGTACCAAAGGCCAGTCTACATCAGTACCAAAGGCCAGTCTCCATTAGTACCAAAGGCCAGGTCACATAAATATGAAAGGCCAGTCTACATCAGTACCAAAGGCCAGTCTACATCAGTACCTAAGGCCAGGTCACATCAGTACCAAAGGCCAGTCTACATCAGTACCTAAGGCCAGTCTACATCAGTACCTAAGGCCATTCTACATCAGTACCAAAGGCCAGTCTACATCAGTACCAAAGACCAGTCTACATAATTATGAAAGTCCAGCCTACATAATTTCCAAAGGCCAGTCTACATCAGTACCAAAGGCCAGTCTACATCAGTACCTAAGGCCAGTCTACATCAGTACCTAAGGCCAGCCTACATCATTATCAACGGCCAGTCTACCCCAGTACCAAAGGCCAGTCTACATCAGTACCAAAGGCCAGTCTACATTAGTACCAAAGGCCAGGTCACATAAATATGAAAGGCCAGTCTACATCAGTACCAAAGGCCAGTCTACATCAGTACCTGAGGCCAGTCTACATCAGTACCTAAGGCCAGTCTACATCAGTACCTAAGGCCAGTCTACATCAGTACCTAAGGCCAGTCTACATCAGTACCTAAGGCCAGTCTACATCAGTACCTAAGGCCAGTCGACATCATTATCAACGGCCAGTCTACCCCAGTATCAAAGGCCAGTCTACATCAGTACCAAAGGCCAGTCTACATTAGTACCAAAGGCCAGTCTACATCAGTACCAAAGGCCAGTCTCCATTAGTACCAAAGGCCAGGTCACATAAATATGAAAGGCCAGTCTACATCAGTACCAAAGGCCAGTCTACATCAGTACCTAAGGCCAGGTCACATCAGTACCAAAGGCCAGTCTACATCAGTACCTAAGGCCAGTCTACATCAGTACCTAAGGCCAGTCTACATCAGTACCTAAGGCCAGTCTACATCAGTACCTAAGGCCAGTCTACATCAGTACCTAAGGCCAGTCTACATCAGTACCTAAGGCCAGTCTACATCAGTACCTAAGGCCAGTCTACATCATTATCAACGGCCAGTCTACCCCAGTACCAAAGGCCAGTCTACATCAGTACCAAAGGCCAGTCTACATTAGTACCAAAGGCCAGTCTACATTAGTACCAAAGGCCAGTCTACATCAGTACCAAAGGCCAGTCTCCATTAGTACCAAAGGCCAGGTCACATAAATATGAAAGGCCAGTCTACATCCGTACCAAAGGCCAGTCTACATCAGTACCTAAGGCCAAGTCACATCAGTACCAAAGGCCAGTCTACATCAGTACCTAAGGCCAGGTCACATCAGTACCAAAGGCCAGTCTACATCAGTACCTAAGGCCAGTCTACATCAGTACATAAGGCCAGTCTACATCAGTACCTAAGGCCAGTCTACATCAGTACCTAAGGCCAGTCTACATCAGTACCTAAGGCCAGTCTACATCAGTACCTAAGGCCAGTCTACATCAGTACCAAAGGCCAGTCTACATCATTACAAAAGGCCAGTCTACATCAGTACCAAAGGCCAGGTCACATAAATATGAAAGGTCAGTCTAAATCAGAACCAAAGGCTAGTCTACATCAGTACAAAAGGTCAGTCTACATCAGTACCAAAGGCCAGTCTACATAATTATGAAAGTCCAGCCTACATCATTTCCAAAGGCCAGTCTACATCAGTACCAAAGGCCAGTCTACATAAACATCAAAGGCCAGTCTACATAAACATTGAAGGCCAGTCTACATCAGTATAAAAGGCCAGTCTAAATCAGTATCAAAGGCCAGTCTACATCAGTACCAAAGGCCAGGTCACATACATATGAAATGCCATTCTACTTCAGCACCAAAGGCCAGTCTACATCAGTAGCAAAGGCCAGGTCACATACATATGAAATGCCAGTCTACATCAGTACCAAAGGCCAGGCTATATCAGTACCAAAGGCCAGGTCACATAGATATGAGAGGTCAGTCTACGTCAGTACGAATGGCCAGTCTACTTCAGTACCAAAGACCAATCTACATCAGTATCAAAGGCCAGTTTACATCAGTACCAAAGGCCAGTCTATATCAGTACCAAAGGCCAGTCTATATCAGTACCAAAGGCCAGGTCACATAAATATGAAAAGCCAGTCTACATCAGTACCAAAGGCCAGTCTACATCAGTACCAAAGGCCAGGTCACATAAATATTAAAGGTCAGTCTAAATCAGAACCAAAGGCCAGTCTACATCAGTACAAAAGGTCAGTCTACATCAGTACCAAAGGCCAGTCTACATAATTATGAAAGTCCAGTCTACATCATTTCCAAAGGCCAGTCTACATCAGTACCAAAGGCCAGTCTACATAAACATCGAAGGCCAGTCTACATAAACATTGAAGGCCAGTCTACATCAGTATGAAAGACCAGTCTAAATCAGTACCAAAGGTCAGTCTACATCAGTACCAAAGGCCAGGTCACATAAATATGAAAGGTCAGTCTAAATCAGAACCAAAGGCCAGTCTACATCAGTACCAAAGGCCAGTCTACATCAGTACCAAAGACCAGGTGACATAAATATGGAAGGCCAGTCTAAATCAGTACCAAAGGCCAGCCTACATCAGTACCAAAGGCTAGGTGACATACATATGGAAGGCCAGCCTACATCAGTACCAAAGGCCAGCCTACATCAGTACCAAAGGCCAGCCTACATCAGTAGCAAAGGCCATTCTACATCAGTACCGATGGCCATTCTACATCAGTACCAAAGGCCAGTCTACATCAGTTCAATAGGCCAGTCTAAATCAGTACCAAAGTCCAGTCTACATCAGTACCAAAGGCCTGGTCACATAAATATTAAAGGCCAGTGTAAATCAGTAAAAGAGGCCAGTCTACATCAGTATCAAAGGCCAGTCTACATCAGAACCAAAGGCCAGTCTACAGCAGAACCAAAGGCCAGTCTACATCAGTAAAAAAGGCCAGTCTACATCAGTACCAAAGGCCAGTCTACATCAGTACCAAAGGCCAGTCTACATCAGTACCAAAGGCCAGTCTACATCAGTACCAAAGGCCAGTCTACATCAGTACCAAAGTCCAGTCTGCATATATATCGAAGGCCAGTCGACATAAATATCGAAGGCCAGTCTACATCAGTACCAAAGACAGGTCACATAAATATGACAGGTCAGTCTAAATCAGAACCAAAGGCCAGTCTACATCAGTACAAAAGGTCAGTCTACATCAGTACCAAAGGCCAGTCTACATAATTATGAAAGTCCAGTCTACATCATTTCCAAAGGCCAGTCTACATCAGTACCAAAGGCCAGTCTACATAAACATCGAAGGCCAGTCTACATAAACATTGAAGGCCAGTCTACATCAGTATTAAAGACCAGTCTAAATCAGTACCAAAGGCCAGTCTACATTAGTACTAAAGGCCAGTCTACATCAGTACCAAAGGCCAGTCTACATAAACATCGAAGGCCAGTCTACATAAACATTGAAGGCCAGGTCACATAAATATGAAAGGTCAGTCTAAATCAGAACCAAAGGCCAGTCTACATCAGTACCAAAGGCCAGTCTACATCAGTACGAAAGGCCAGTCTACATAAATATGAAAGTCCAGTCTACATCAGTACCAAAGGCCAGTCTACATCAGTACCAAAGGCCAGTCTACATAAACATCGAAGGCCAGTCTACATAAACATTGAAGGCCAGTCTACATCAGTATGAAAGTCCAGTCTACATCAGTACCAAAGGCCAGTCTAAATCAGTACCAAAGGCCAGTCTAAATCAGTACCAAAGGCCAGTCTACATCAGTACCAAAGGCCAGTCTACATCAGTACCAAAGGCCAGGTCACATAAATATGAAATGCCAGTCTACATCAGTACCAAAGGCCACTCCACACTAGTACCTAAGGCCAGTCTACATCAGTACCTAAGGCCAGTCTACATCAGTACCAAAGGCCAGTCTACATGAGTACCAAAGGCCAGGTCACATACATATGAAATGCCAGTCTACATGAGTACCAAAGGCCACTCTACTCCAGTAGCAAAGGCCAGTCTATATCAGTACCTAAGGCCAGGTCACATCAGTACCCAAGACCAGTCTACATCAGTACCAAAGGACAGTCTACATCAGTACCAAAGGTCAGTCTACATCAGTACCTAAGGCGAGGTAACTTAAATATGAAAGGTCATTCTACATCAGTACCAATGGCCAGTCTACGTCAGTACCAATGGCCAGTCTACATAAACATCGAAGGTCAGTCTAGAACAGTACCAAAGGCCAGTCTACATAAACATCGAAGGCCAGTCTATATCAGTAGCAAAGGCCAGTCTACATCAGTACCAAAGGCCAGTCTACATCAGTACCTAAGGCGAGGTAACTTAAATATGAAAGGTCATTCTACATCAGTACCAATGGCCAGTCTACGTCAGTACCAATGGCCAGTCTACATAAACATCGAAGGTCAGTCTAGAACAGTACCAAAGGCCAGTCTACATAAACATCAAAGCCAGTCTACATCAGTACCAATGGCCAAATCAAATACATATAAATGGCCAGTCTATATCAGTACCAAAGGCAAGTCTACATCAGTACCAAAGGCCAGGTCACATAAATATGAAAAGCCAGTCTACATCAGTACCAAAGGCCAGTCTACATCAGTACCAAAGGACAGGTGACATAAATATGGAAGGCCAGTCTAAATCAGTACCAAAGGCCAGCCAATATGAGTACCAAAGGCTAGGTGACATAAATATGGAAGGCCAGCCTACATCAGTACCAAAGGCCAGCCTACATCAGTACCAAAGGCCAGCCTACATCAGTACCAAAGGCCATTCTACATCAGTACCGATGGCCAGTCTACATCAGTACCAAAGGCCAGTCTACATCAGTACCAAAGGCCAGTCTACATCAGTACCTAAGGCCAGGCCACATAAATATGAAAGGCCAGTCTACATCAGTCCCAAAGGCCAGGTCACATGAATATGAAAGGCCAGTCTACATCAGTACCAAAGGCCAGCCTACATCAGTACCAAAGGACAGCCTACATCAGTACCAAAGGCCATTCTACATCAGTACCAAAGGTCATTCTACATCAGTACCGAAGGCCAGTCTACATCAGTACCAAAGGCCAGTCTACATCAGTACCAAAGACCAGTCTACATCAGTACCTAAGGCCAGGTCACATAAATATGAAAGGCCAGTCCACATCAGTACCAAAGGCCAGGTCACATGAATATGAAAGGCCAGTCTACATCAGTACCAAAGGCCAGTCTACATCAGTACCATAGGCCAGTCTACATCAGTACCCAAGTCCAGTCTACATCAGTACCAAAGGCCTGGTCACATAAATATTAAAGGCCAGTCTAAATCAGTAAAGGAGGCCAGACTACATCAGTATCAAAGGCCAGTCTACATCAGAACCAAAGGCCAGTCTACATCAGAACCAAAGGCCAGTCTACATCAGTAAAAAAAGGCCAGTCTACATCAGTACCAAAGGCCAGTCTACATCAGTACCAAAGGCCAGTCTACATTAGTACCAAAGGCCAGTCTATACCAGTACAAAAGGCCAGTCTACACCAGTACAAAAGGCCAGTCTACACCAGTACAAAAGGCCAGTCTACACCAGTACAAAAGGCCAGTCTACATAAACATCGAAGGCCAGTCGAAATCATTACCAAAGGCCAGTCTACATCAGTACCAAAGGCCAGTCTACATCAGTACCAAAGGCCAGTCTACATCAGTCCCAAAGGCCATTCTACATCAGTACCAAAGGCCAGTCTACATCAGTACCAAAGGCCAGTCTACATCAGTACCAAAGACAGGTCACATAAATATGACAGGTCAGTCTAAATCAGAACCAAAGGCCAGTCTACATCAGTACAAAAGGTCAGTCTACATCAGTACCAAAGGCCAGTCTACATAACTATGAAAGTCCAGTCTACATCATTTCTAAAGGCCAGTCTAAATCAGTACCAAAGGCCAGTCTACATAAACATCGAAGGCCAGTCTACATAAACATTGAAGGCCAGTCTACATCAGTATAAAAAACCAGTCTAAATCAGTACCAAAGGCCAGTCTACATCAGTACCAAAGGCCAGTCTACATCAGTACCAAAGGCCAGGTCACATAAATATGAAAGGCCAGTCTACATCAGTACCAAAGGCCAGTCTACATCAGTACCAAAGGCCAGTCTACATCAGTACAAAAGGCGAGTCTACATCAGAACCAAAGGCCAGATTACATAAATATAAAAGGTCAGTCTACATCAGACCAAAGGCCAGTCTACATCAGTACCTAAGGCCAGGTCACATAAATATGAAAGGCCAGTCTACATCAGTACCAAAGGCCAGGTCACATGAATATGAAAGGCCAATCTACATCAGTACCAAAGGCCAGTCTACATCAGTACCATAGGCCAGTCTACATCAGTACCAAAGTACAGTCTTCATCTGTACCAAAGGCCTGGTCACATAAATATTAAAGGCCAGTCTAAATCAGTAAAAAAGGCCTGTCTACACCAGTACCAAAGGCCAGTCTAGATCAGTACCAAAGGCCAGTCTATACCAGTACCAAAGGCCAGTCTACATCAGTACAAAAGGCGAGTCTACATCAGAACCAAAGGCCAGATTACATAAATATAAAAGGTCAGTCTACATCAGACCAAAGGCCAGTCTACATCAGTACCTAAGGCCAGGTCACATAAATATGAAAGGCCAGTCTACATCAGTACCAAAGGCCAGGTCACATGAATATGAAAGGCCAGTCTACATCAGTACCAAAGGCCAGTCTACATCAGTACCATAGGCCAGTCTACATCAGTACCAAAGTCCAGTCTTCATCTGTACCAAAGGCCTGGTCACATAAATATTAAAGGCCAGTCTAAATCAGTAAAAAAGGCCTGTCTACACCAGTACCAAAGGCCAGTCTACATCAGTACCAAAGGCCAGTCTATACCAGTACCAAAGGCCAGTCTACACCAGTACAAAAGGCCAGTCTACACCAGTACAAAAGGCCAGTCTACACCAGTACAAAAGGCCAGTCTACACCAGTACAAAAGGCCAGTCTACATAAATATCGAAGGCCAGTCGAAATCATTAACAAAGGCCATTCTACATCAGTATCAAAGGCCAGGTCACATAAACATGAAAGGTCAGTCTAAATCAGAACCAAAGGCCAGTCTACATCAGTACAAAAGGCCAGTCTACATCAGTACCAAAGGCCAGTCTACATCAGTACCAAAGGCCAGTCTACATCAGTACCAAAGGCCAGTCTACATGTTGAGAAAAGGGTGGCACTACCAACCAGAATATACGATCCTTAAGTATTGCCCGGCGGTGTCGCCTCTTGAACCCACAAAGAAGTTAAACTATTGAAGAGGCAGGCGCTGGAGACTGGAAGGCAGGAAACAAGATTTTTATTCTCTCCGGAGGAGAACACAACGAAACGGACAGAAGGTATCGTTCTGAGGTGCTCTAACTGCATCCCTGAGGCCTGGCCTCTTATACACAAGTTTATCTCTTTATTGCACGTAACACATTCTCGTCGGCACTTTGATGTACGGAAAGACATCCTCAGAATCCCCCCTTCCCAACCCGTTCCCACGCAAGGTTACAGTGGAAGTCCCTGCCCCGTTCACAACAGGTGGTGATCATCGCGCAGCTGGATATTCCGCCGATTCACGGAGTGTGTGGGGTTCGATCGGATCTCGTAGGGCGGGGGGCTTTTGATCAACCCGGGGATCCCTTGCTGGGGGGAAACTTTCTATTGTACGGGGAGGGGCAAGGGACAGTATCGGCAGAGCTGGGTGTCGGCCTGGGAACGAGGAGGACGAACGGGCACACGGGAAAAAGGGGGTTTGCATCAAAGGGCCGGGGATCATAAATGGGAAGAGGGGAGGTGTAGCGCTGAGAACAGGACGAGGGCCCGGGGCAGAGCAGCGCTGAAGAGGGGTTTTATGATTCGCGGCAGGTGCAGGCAAGGGGGTTGTCAGTATGCGGGGGATGCCGGCGAAGCTAGGAGGGGGAGAGAGGCGCGCTGGCTCTCGGCGAGAGCAGGGAAACCATGGTGTTCAAAATGGCGGCTGTTTTACGCGCACAAAAAGGTTAAGGAGAGCAAGAGGGCGCCGATAATGTTGACGGTCTCAGCCCAACTTTCAACAGTCCCCCCTTTTCAACATATCTAGCCAACTTGCTTTACTCAATGTCAATTTTCATCAAATTCCTAACTTCGGTATCATACAATGCTCTCATGTGTTCGCTTCCAAAGTCCACAGTTTTGGGAAAAATACAACTCGCACATAAAGAACACATAGGTGGCAGACATTGAATTCCCAAGCACAGGCCACATATTACAACTACGGGAATCATGATAATGGTGAGCAGTCTCCAGCCCCAGCTTTTGACGGTGTCCCAGAACCAACCACCAAGCGACCATTCTTCTTGCTCTTGGTGAACTTCCGAAGAGAGTCTGTGAAGATGTTCGATGGCTTTGTACACTGAGGGTGAGTTGTCCGGTATGTATGTGCAACAGCTGGACCCAATAATGCGGCATGCTCCTCCACGGTCCGCCAGAACCACATCTAGAACGAGGCGGTTCTGAAGAGCCACCAAACGGACCGCTTGGAGCTCGGCAGTGTTGTTGGCAAAGATGCCCGCTGTGATGTTCATGGTCGTCTCGACTGCCTGAGTCAAATGTCGGATGGCACGGCTGTTTGCCATCGGGCCCCAGAGGGGGACGAGTCCTTTCATAGCATCGAGGAACTGCGCCCCTGTTGAGTCGGCTTGTTCAATGTCTTTGGCTCGTTTTTGCCTGTGGTGATTCGCTGGGGCTACATAAGTCGGAGGAAGGACGAAGGAGATGTAGCAAGTGCCCCCCCAGCCTTTGGGGAGCCAGGTATAGGCCTTCGTGCCGCAGATGATATACATGTTTGGGGATGACACAAAGGAAGGTGGATCCGTGGAATCCAAAGTTCTGGTAAAGCGGCAAGCGCTGCGACCCACCAGCTGTGTCCCAAGTCCTTCTACACACATGTGGCCTGTGACGTTGATGACCGACAGGGCCACAGTCAGAGTGGCAGCCGTTCGTTTCCGCAGATAGGAGAAGGTGGGTCTGGTTGGATTGTTGAACACCTGCATTTCGATTCGTTCTTTAGCCGGGATGTCCATTTGGATCGAGTCGCTGGGGGTCAGCGGGCAGAAGTGTGTCTTTGTCTTGTTTCGCCCGGCCCCGTGAGAAGAATGTGCTGCAGTTCTGCTGGAGGTGGCATTGCCCGTATAGCTTTCTTGCAGGAGGATCAGCCAAGCAAGGCAGGAGCCGTGGACAGAGAAGGGTGAAGGGATGAATGGTATTGAATGTCCAGTGGCATGGGGTAGCAACCCACAGATCCAGCAGTTGGTGGTATTGGTGGCGAGATTGTGCTGGTGAAGTAGCTGCACGAAAGAGTTGTTCCAAAACTCCTTTCGCCTCTCTCTTAGTTGAGGAGAGAGCGAAATTAGATAATGGTCCTTCATGGTGGTAGGCTGAGCAGTGGTTAGGAATGTTTCGTGAGCAGGTGCATGTTCTTCCAAAATCCAGAGCGTGGTCATGAGGAGAAAACAGAAGAGGATTGTGATGAAGAGTGCAATTGTCTTTGAGCTATGGAGTCTGTCTGTTCTCGGATTTCTGTAGTGGGTATTTCCTGCTGTCCCCGTCGGCTTCTTGTTTGGCGCTTCCATCATCTTCTTATCTGGCGCTTCCATCATCTTCGTTTTCAAGGTGCTCGGTAGTGGGCAGGACCACAGACTTAGTTTTAGCTTCTCTCCAGGTAACCCTTGGTAGTTTGGGTCACCGTTCTGAGATCCTTTAACCTAGTCCGTGGCCTACTTAGCCGAAGCTCCCTCCTTTCGACGCAGGAAATACCCTTCTCGAGATGGTACAGTGGGGTCAGGATGTTTTGAAAGTTCAAGTGTCTCAGTATCAGGATAGCAGTTCAACGATGGTCGGTCCTGGTTCAGGAGCTCTTCTTGGGTGTTGACGGTGTCTGTCGTGGCCAGGGCTGGAGAGACCTTTTTGCAGTGATGAGCGTGCAGCCAGTGTTTCTTCCCCTCCACTCGAAGTGCGGTCCGAGTGGTGATCAGCACTTGCCAGGGGCCCGTCCACCGGGGTTCCAAACTCTTTGATCGCTGAAAATTTCGGATCAGCACGAAGTCCCCCGGCTGGATGGCGTGACCCGGACCCCTGGAAGCATCGGGGATGGCCTGCTGCACCTGCTGATGAAGGACAGACAAAGTTTCAGTCAATTTGTACAGATAATCAGACATTAGGACGTCCGGAACGTCATGAATGGAAGTTGGTTTCGGGGCAGACCAGACGCTCATGGGTCGACCGAAGACAACTTCATAAGGGGTTAAGTGATGTCGGGTGGGGGTAGAGCGCATCGATAGCAATGCCAATGGGAGGGCGTCTGGCCATTTCAGGCCCGTGGTAGCCACTATTTTGGCCAGTTTAAGCTTTAGTGTGGCATTGTGTCGTTCGACAAGCCCAGCAGATTGAGGGTGGAAGACTGCGTGGAATTTCTGTTTAATACCCAGCCCATTTAGGATGAGCTGGATAACTTTGGCTACGAAGTGGGGGCCATTATCACTCCATAAAACACGACAGAGGCCATAACGGGGGAAAAACTCCTTTAACAGAACCTTTGCAGTGGCCATAGCGGTGTTGTCACGGGTTGGATATGCTTCCACCCACTTGCTAAATGCGCACACCACGACGAGCACATATTTCAAGCCTTGGCATCTGTCTAGCTGGATGTAGTCCATCTGCAGGACTTCAAATGGGTGGTTTGGGACCCCAAATCCCCCCCGGGGTACTACAGTTCCTTTCCCGGGGTTGTGTTGCAGGCATATTAAGCATTGTTGGACCAGGCGTTTGGCGGAATCTGGGATCTTGTCATTGTGCCAAACCCTGGAGACAAGTTCGATCATGGGGGCTGATCCTATGTGGGCAGGGGAGTGTGCCATGGTTAATATGGGAATCAAGTATGAATCAGGTAGCAACCATCTGTTCGTGTCTTTTGTCCGCCAGCAGCCTTCATCGTCTTTCAATCCCACCCGTGTCCATTCAGTCAATTCGTGTTGTGTGCTAGCCGTTTGTATGTCTCTAATTGTGTCCTTGGCGTCAGTCCAGTTTTCTGCTTGTGACCTGGTCACGTACATACGTGTTGTCGTTCTATTTTCAGCTGTCGTTCGGGCGGTGATGTCGGCTAGTGCATTTCCCTGTCCAATAATGTCTGTCACTTTCTTGTGTGCCTGGCATTTGATAACGGCAAGTTTGTTGGGGAGGAGGACAGCTTCGATTAAGGCGGAGACTAAATCCCCGTGCAAAATGGGTGTGCCGTGTGAGGTCAAGAATCCTCTCTCCCTCCAGAGGAGCCCAAAATGGTGAACCACCCCGAAGGCATACTGGCTGTCGGTGTAAATGTTCGCTGTGGTTCCTGTTGCCAGGATGCAGGCTCGCGTCAAAGCAATCAGTTCCGCTGCCTGGGCAGATCGCTGGGTGATGCGGGCTGTTTCTACTACAGTTCGAGCCGTGGTGACTGCATAGGCAGCGGAAGTGGTACCATCGGAGAGTTTGATGCAAGAACCGTCCACCCACAGCTCCCCGTCGGGGTCAGAGAAAGCCGTGTCTCTGAGATCGACCCTACTCCTGGTCTGTTCGTCCGTAAGAGTCACGCAGTCATGTACGGGGTGCACATTGGGATCGTTCTCTGGCAAGGGTAACAGAGTTGCTGGGTTCAGTGTGGTGCATCTTTTCAGGGTGATATGGGGGGCAAGCAAGGTCAGTTCGTATCCAGTCAGTCGTGCACTCGTCAGATGTTGCGTCTTGGTTTGGTTCAGGAGGGTGTCGACTGCATGGGGTACCAGTACCGTGAGGGAATTCGAGAGTACAATCCCCTCACTCTGTCGGATAGAGATTGCAGCAGCAGCTACAGCTCGAAGGCAGGCAGGCAAGGCTCTGGCGACAGGGTCAAGAGTGGCGGAGAAGTAAGCGCACGGTCGTTGCTTAGGGCCGATGGCCTGGGTCAGGACAGATAAAGCGCACCCCTCCCTTTCGTGAGTGTAAAGGGAGAAGGGCTTTTTGTAATCAGGGGTACCTAGGACAGGGGCTGAGCAAAGGGCATCTCGCAGTTCTGGGAAGGAAGTTTGACACTCAGGGGTCCAAGGGAGTGGGAAAGGGACGTCTTTGTTTAGCAGAGAAAGCAGTGGTTTTACAACGAGGCTGAAGTTTGGTAACCATTGTCGGCAGAAGGAGGTGAGGCCTAATAGGGAGCGAACCTGCTTCTGGGTCTTAGGGACAGGGGTATCTAGAATGGTTTGGATTCGATCAGGGGTGAGTTTTCTTCCATCTTTGGACAAAAGGTGGCCTAGGTAAGTGACCTGGGGTAGGCAGAATTGCAACTTCTTCTTGGAGACCTTGTGGCCATTTTCCGCAAGGAAGTGCAAGAGTTGAATGGTGGCGGTAACCGCTAGAGGGGTGGTGTCGGCTGCCAAAAGGATGTCATCGACATATTGTACCAACACCACTCCGTCGGGTAACTGGACTTGGTCTAGTTGTCTTTTGAGGGCCTGGCTGTAAATGCTAGGGCTTTCCGTGTAGCCTTGAGGCGCTCGGCAAAACCTATATAAGCGGGCTTTTAGGGTAAAGCCGAAGAGATATCGGCTGTCTGGGTGGATGGGGATGGAGAAGAATGCGTTCTTGAGGTCGATGACGGAAAAGGTGGTGGCAGTGGATGGAATCAAAGTCAGGATGGTGGTGATGTCTGAGACCACAGGGTACTGGGGTACCACCACTTTGTTGATCTCTCGGAGGTCGATGATAAAACGGTATGCTTTCTCATCTCCCTCTCCCTGCTTCTTGATAATGGGCAAGATAGGGCTGTTGCAAACGTTGCTAACCACTTCCTCTACCACTCCTGCGTCTATCAGTGACTGGATAATCATTACCAATGCCTTCTCGCCCTCTGGCGATATCCGATATTGTGGGAGTTTTGGGAGTGTTGCGTCTGGTCGGACAGTAATGTGCACTGGGTCAATTAACATACGCCCTACGTCCGAATCCGCTTTGGCCCACAGATACGGAGGTAGAGTGTCAAGCAGGGACGCGTCAACGTCGGTGATGGAAAACATGTGTCGGGGAGAGCAATGTCTAAGCAGAACGGGGTTGTCGTAAAGAAACACTCGAACTCCATCTTGAGAACACCTGATCGTCGCTCGGAAGTGTTTCAGTAAGTCAAGTCCCATAATGGCGTCAGGGCTATTGGAGGAAAGCAAGAACGTGGTGTCGGTGGTGTTGTTTTCTACGTCAAAGAGAATCGGGGCAGACAAAGGGTTGGTGGAGGGCGTTCCATCGAAACCTGTCGATGTTATGAGTGAGCCAGACAAGGGTGCCCTTGGAATCAGTCGTTTCGATAACGCACTACGTGTTGCGCCAGTGTCTACCAGAAATGGAGACTTGGTACCCAGGACCTTAGCAGTGACATAAGGGCCCTGCTGGTCA
This sequence comes from Lissotriton helveticus, assembly GCF_964261635.1. Lineage (NCBI taxonomy): Eukaryota > Metazoa > Chordata > Amphibia > Caudata > Salamandridae > Lissotriton > Lissotriton helveticus. The sequence continues at coordinate 822,187,319 of NC_136073.1, forward strand.
ACATAGAGCTCGACTGGATCCCTCCCTCGCCCTTGGCTGTCCTATGCGAAGGTGTGAGTGTCGTCATAGTCAGATTGTTGATATTGGTTCTGCCTGGGTCGATCGAACGTATTTGGTCTGCTTGATCTGTCGTTAGTCGCGTCATTTGGGGGCCCTCGTTGTTGTCCCTTAGGTCTCGGTCCGTTTGCTACATCCCTGGGGTCTTTGTTTCTGATCATTTCCAGAAGAACTGGGCACTGGGATTTCCAATGGCCAGTCCCTTTGCAGAAAGCGCACTGGTTTTCTCTAAGGTCTGTGCGTCCACTGTAGGAAGTCAGAGTGCGGTCCTGGGGAAATGTAGTCTTAGGGACGTTTGTCTGGTAGTTTCCCCGGTATTGGTCTCGTCCTATAGTCACCCCTTGCAGTTTGGCAATCATCACCCTCTCTTTTAAGTCCTTCTTCTTTTTCTCTGTCGCCCTATCGTTTTCATTTTTCTGATGCTCATAATATTGGGCCATTTGGAGAATCGCTGTAGGTTTGGAGGCTGCCCAACTACTCTCGCTGGCCTGTAGTTTCTGGGAGATTTCCGATGATAGGCCCTTAACATAATTCTGGACAAACAGATGGTGTCCGGTTGCAGTGGTCATGTCCTGGCCGCTGTAATCGGAGAACACCGTTTCAAACCGGGAGAAGTATTCCGATACATCCTCCTGGGGTTTTTGGCGACAGGCTGTTACTATCGACCAGTCCACTTTCTTTTCTGGGATTAGGGTTTTTAATTTCTCTACGATTTTATCTGGGAGGTCTAGAATGGATTTCAAAGGCTTTTGTCCTGGTCCCCGTTGTTTATCCAGGTCATCGAGTTGTGACCAGGTATGTCCAAACAGCTCAAGGTGGTCGACTTTCCGGATTTGCTTCCACACATCAGCTGGTAGACATAACCCGAAGAACAAGTCGATGTCAGCCAGGGTCATAACCGTTGAACCCAGGGCTGTACCCAATTCAGTATAGAAGGCAGTGGGGTTTTTACGTAGGTCGGGTAGAGATTTCCGGAATGTCAGTATCTCTTGCCGGTCCCATGGCTGGTAGACCCAGTTGTACACTACCCTTCCCTTCGCATCTTGGTTGTTTGCATCATCGTGAGTCCCTGTACCCCGAGGAGGAACCCAGTAAGGGGCAGCCTCTCGTATCGGCATCATGGTGTTAGATTGCCCGGTTGGTGGTTCGGTCACTACGGAGGTTGCGGATTTAGCTCCCGGCTTTCGTTCAGTGAGGTGGCGGAAAACCTCAAGCGTACGCGTAAGGAGGTCCGACACATCACACTCGCCCTCATCCCCGATATCGACCTTCCGGTACAGAGTCCTTAGGCTCTCGGGACCTTTGTCTCGATATCGGTCCTCGTATGCATTCAAGACATGATAACACAGTCGTACGGTAAAATGTCGTCTGTGACTCCCTGTATACGAGCTGAACATATCTGTGATGTACTCTTCATCATCCTTCCTTTCTACCAGTGTCCTTGCTATTTTGTCGATCCCCGCTCGCTCATCTTTGTCTAGTCTGTTTGTTCTTGCAGGGCCAGCCCCTCGAGTCTCATGGTCGTCTAACGTTGTTGTTGATGCGGGTTTTAATACAAGGGGTTCGGCTGGCACAGAGGCCATTGGGGCCGACGCTGTGGCGGTACCTTCGTTTGTACCTGGGGGTGGCGCGTGCTGCGCCAAGGGTTGAGAAGGGGCATATGGAGGGGGCATGTAGATGATAGGAGGACCTAACAGCAGGTCCTCATTGGCTCGTTGTTTCGAGGGTAAATCAGGGTAGAGCATGGAGGGAGTTCTAACCGGACACTGGCTTGGCGTTTCCATTTCTAGTTTCTGTTTAGCTTTCTCTCTTTCCTTTATCTCTTTTTCTAAGTTCTGGGCAGCTAGGTGGGCTGCTTTTCGCAGCTCTTTTTCCAGCCTACTCTCAGTTTTCTTTTTACGTTGTTCAGTTTCTTTTCGCCACATGCCGAAACTGTCAAGCATAGTGGGTGTTGTCTTGTTTTTACCCAGGGCAGTTTCTAGCGTTTTTATTTTATCATCATCGAAGGATCCTATCAGGGGCCACTGACTTTCTTGACCCTTTTTCGTATATTTATGCCATAGTTTACTATAGGCTATAGCGGTCAATCCATGCTTCATGAACATGTCCTTATTAGGGGTGCCTTCCAGTGGGGCTGGATGGTCCATCTCTAATAAGCGGTCCGGGCTAAACAGGCTACTAATCAGTGGGGAGAAGACAGACATGACGGCTCGTAACGAGGGACTAAAAAGTCAGCACTGCCTATCTTATCACTAGGTGCAAAGACTGGACAGAATGTTTCTATTCTACGTTGTTTGCAGGCAGTGAATACCTCATGGATCAAAATAACAAAAGACCAATAAATAACAATGGGGAGAATGAGTAGGTCCGCAAAGATCTGCGTTACCTACCCTTTTCACTGTCTGCAAAAAGGGTGGTCTCTTCCCTGTTTGCAGACAGGGAATCTCCAGGAAACAATAGTTTTGCGAACAACAGTTCAGTTTCAAGTAATTATTGAGTGGGGGAGAAAAAAATAAGCACGGCTGCTGCCCTACCTATCCTCCACTGCTTGCAAAGAGAGAGCCCGTTGTTTCTCCGTTTGCAGACAGTGAATCTCCAAATAAATAAAAAGAGCAATACTAGTATTTTTAAACAATCAAGCAATCAAGCAATCATTTCGCAACTTGTCGTGATTACACGACCTTACCCGGACCGCATGGACAGTTTCTTGTCTTCCGAATCCAGCGCCCGATCGTCCTCTCTTCTCCGTTATCCTCGCGGCACTCCTTATGGTTCCCAGTCAGGACCGTAGATCACTCGAGAGAGGTCTGTTCGGAACCAGTGAAGTTCGGATGATCGGCTGTCAGACGAGGGTCTATCGGACAGACGCGTTCCCGATCGTTGCAGTCGTTCACTTTGTCGTCAGGACCTCTCCCACTGGATCCATGGGTCGCTGATGGGCCCCACGCTTGGGACGCCAATTGTTGAGAAAAGGGTGGCACTACCAACCAGAATATACGATCCTTAAGTATTGCCCGGCGGTGTCGCCTCTTGAACCCACAAAGAAGTTAAACTATTGAAGAGGCAGGCGCTGGAGACTGGAAGGCAGGAAACAAGATTTTTATTCTCTCCGGAGGAGAACACAACGAAACGGACAGAAGGTATCGTTCTGAGGTGCTCTAACTGCATCCCTGAGGCCTGGCCTCTTATACACAAGTTTATCTCTTTATTGCACGTAACACATTCTCGTCGGCACTTTGATGTACGGAAAGACATCCTCAGAATCCCCCCTTCCCAACCCGTTCCCACGCAAGGTTACAGTGGAAGTCCCTGCCCCGTTCACAACAGGTGGTGATCATCGCGCAGCTGGATATTCCGCCGATTCACGGAGTGTGTGGGGTTCGATCGGATCTCGTAGGGCGGGGGGCTTTTGATCAACCCGGGGATCCCTTGCTGGGGGGAAACTTTCTATTGTACGGGGAGGGGCAAGGGACAGTATCGGCAGAGCTGGGTGTCGGCCTGGGAACGAGGAGGACGAACGGGCACACGGGAAAAAGGGGGTTTGCATCAAAGGGCCGGGGATCATAAATGGGAAGAGGGGAGGTGTAGCGCTGAGAACAGGACGAGGGCCCGGGGCAGAGCAGCGCTGAAGAGGGGTTTTATGATTCGCGGCAGGTGCAGGCAGGGGGGTTGTCAGTATGCGGGGGATGCCGGCGAAGCTAGGAGGGGGAGAGAGGCGCGCTGGCTCTCGGCGAGAGCAGGGAAACCATGGTGTTCAAAATGGCGGCTGTTTTACGCGCACAAAAAGGTTAAGGAGAGCAAGAGGGCGCCGATAATGTTGACGGTCTCAGCCCAACTTTCAACATACATCAGTACCAAAGGCCAGTCTACATAAATATGAAAGTCCAGTCTACATCAGTGCCAAAGGCCAGTCTACATCAGTACCAAAGTCCAGTCTACATATATATCGAAGGCCAGTCTACATAAATATAGAAGGCCAGTCTACATCAGTACAAAAGGTCAGTCTACATCAGTACCAAAGGCCAGTCTACATAACTATGAAAGTCCAGTCTACATCATTTCCAAAGGCCAGTCTACATCAGTAGCAAAGGCCAGTCTACATCAGTACCAAAGGCCAGTCTACATCAGTACCAAAGGCCAGTCTACATAAACATCGAATGCCAGTCTACATCAGTACCAAAAGCCAGTCTACATGAGTACCAAAGGCCAGGTGACATAAATATGGAAGGCCAGTCTAAATCAGTACCAAAGGCCAGCCTACATCAGTACCAAAGGCCAGGTGACATAAATATGGAAGGCCAGTCTAAATCAGTACCAAAGGCCAGCCTACATCAGTACCAAAGGCTAGGTGACATAAATATGGAAGGCCAGCCTACATCAGTACCAAAGGTCAGCCTACATCAGTACCAAAGGCCATTCTACATCATTACCGATGGCCATTCTACATCAGTACCAAAGGCCAGTCTACATCAGTACCAAAGGCCAGTCTACATCAGTACCTAAGGCCAGGTCACATAAATATGAAAGGCTAGTCTACATCAGTACCACAGGCCACTCTGCATCAGTACCTAAGGCCAGTCTACATCAGTACCAAAGGCCATTCTACATCAGTGCCAAAGGCCAGTCTACATCAGTACCAAAGGCCAGTCTACATCAGTACCAAAGGCCAGTCTACATCAGTACCAAAGACCAGTCTACATCAGTACCAAAGGCCATTCTACATCAGTACCAGAGGCCATTCTACATCAGTACCAAAGGCCAGTCTACATCAGTACCAAAGGCCAGTCTACATAAACATCGAATGCCAGTCTACATGAGTACCAAAGGCCAGGTGACATAAATATGGAAGGCCAGTCTAAATCAGTACCAAAGGCCAGCCTACATCAGTACCAAAGGCCAGGTGATATAATATGGAAGGCCAGTCTAAATCAGTACCAAAGGCCAGCCTACATCAGTACCAAAGGCTAGGTGACATAAATATGGAAGGCCAGCCTACATCAGTACCAAAGGCCAGCCTACATCTGTACCAAAGGCCAGCCTACATCAGTACCAAAGGCCATTCTACATCAGTACCGATGGCCATTCTACATCAGTACCAAAGGCCAGTCTACATCAGTACCAAAGGCCAGTCTACATCAGTACCAAAGGCCAGTCTACATCAGTACCAAAGGCCAGTCTACATCAGTACCTAAGGCCAGGTCACATAAATATGAAAGGCCAGTCTACATCAGTACCAAAGGCCAGGTCACATGAATATGAAAGGCCAGTCTACATCAGTACCAAAGGCCTGGTCACATAAATATTAAAGGCCAGTCTAAATCAGTAAAAGAGGCCAGTCTACATCAGTATCAAAGGCCAGTCTACATCAGAACCAAAGGCCAGTCTACATCAGAACCAAAGGCCAGTCTACATCAGTAAAAAAGGCCAGTCTACATCAGTACCAAAGGCCAGTCTACATCAGTACCAAAGGCCAGTCTACACCAGTACCAAAGGCCAGTCTACACCAGTACAAAAGGCCAGTCTACACCAGTACAAAAGGCCAGTCTACACCAGTACAAAAGGCCAGTCTACACCAGTACAAAAGGCCAGTCTACATAAACATCGAAGGCCAGTCGAAATCATTACCAAAGGCCATTCTACATCAGTAACAAAGGCCAGGTCACATAAACATGAAAGGTCAGTCTAAATCAGAACCAAAGGCCGGTCTACATCAGTACAAAAGGCCAGTCTACATCAGTACCAAAGGCCAGTCTACATCAGTACCAAAGGCCAGTCTACATCAGTACCAAAGGCCAGACTACATAAATATGAAAGTCCAGTCTACATCAGTACCAAAGGCCAGTCTACATCAGTACCAAAGTCCAGTCTACATTTATATCGAAGGCCAGTCTACATAAATATCGAAGGCCAGTCTACATCAGTACCAAAGGCCAGTCTACATCAGTACCAAAGGCCATTCTACATCAGTACCAAAGGCCAGTCTACATCAGTACCAAAGGCCAGTCTACATCAGTACCAAAGGCCAGTCTACATCAGTACCAAAGGCCAGTCTACATAAACATCGAATGCCAGTCTACATAAACATCGAATGCCAGTCTACATCAGTACCAAAGGCCAGTCTACATGAGTACCAAAGGCCAGGTGACATAAATATGGAAGGCCAGTCTAAATCAGTACCAAAGGCCAGCCTACATCAGTACCAAAGGCCAGGTGACATACATATGGAAGGCCAGTCTAAATCAGTACCAAAGGCCAGCCTACATCAGTACCAAAGGCTAGGTGACATAAATATGGAAGGCCAGCCTACATCAGTACCAAAGGCCAGCCTACATCAGTACCAAAGGCCAGCCTACATCAGTACCAAAGGCCATTCTACATCAGTACCGATGGCCATTCTACATCAGTACCAAAGGCCAGTCTACATCAGTACCAAAAGCCAGTCTACATCAGTACCTAAGGCCAGGTCACATAAATATGAAAGGCCAGTCTACATCAGTACCAAAGGCCAGGTCACATGAATATGAAAGGCCAGTCTACATCAGTACCAAAGGCCAGTCTACATCAGTACCATAGGCCAGTCTACATCAGTACCAAAGTCCAGTCTACATCAGTACCAAAGGCCTGGTCACATAAATATTAAAGGTCAGTCTAAATCAGTAAAAAAGGCCAGTCTACATCAGTACCAAAGGCCAGTCTACATCAGTACTAAAGGCCAGTCTATACCAGTACCAAAGGCCCGTCTACACCAGTACAAAAGGCCAGTCTACACCAGTACAAAAGGCCAGTCTACATAAACATCGAAGGCCAGTCGAAATCATTACCAAAGGCCATTCTACATCAGTACCAAAGGCCAGGTCACATAAACATGAAAGGTCAGTCTAAATCAGAACCAAAGGCCAGTCTACATCAGTACAAAAGGCCAGTCTACATCAGTACCAAAGGCCAGTCTACATCAGTACCAAAGGCCAGTCTACATCAGTACCAAAGGCCAGCCTACATCAGTACCAAAGGCCAGTCTACATCAGTACCAAAGGCGAGTCTACATAAATATGAAAGTCCAGTCTACATCAGTACCAAAGGCCAGTCTACATCAGTACCAAAGTCCAGTCTACATATATATCGAAGGCCAGTCTACGGTGTCTGAACGAAGCTGGGGTTGTTGGTCCTGCGCTGGGCTGGCTGCAATCATTCCTTACGGAGAGATGTTTCCAGGTACAACAGGGGACCTGCCGCTCAGTGGAGATGTCACTAGACCAGGGAGTGCCTCAAGGCTCAGCTCTGAGCCCCACTCTTTTTAATCTATACATGGCCTCTCTGGCGAAAGTTGTACACTCTTTTGGGGTGGAATTAGTGTCGTACGCTGACGACACTCAGCTGCTGATCTCCCTATCGCAGAGCACCTCCAACACCCCTAAAAATTTTAAATCCTGTATGCAGGCATTAGCAGAGTGGATGGATGCCCACTGCTTAAAACTCAATGGCTCTAAAACAGAGGTGCTGGTGGTAGGGGGAAAAAGCGAAAAATGGTCGGATGAGTGGTGGCCTTCATGTCTGGGCCCTACCCCCATACCATGTCAGGAGGCCAAGAATTTAGGAATTTGGATGAATCCCTCTCTCTCTTATGAAGGCCACATAAGGCGCCTCGTGGGCAAATGCTTTGGAGTTCTAAAGACCCTAAACAAAACCTTAGACCTCCTCCCTTTATCGGCCAGAAGGACACTAACGCAGGCACTGGTGACCTCGCGGTTAGATTACGGCAACATTCTGTTCCTTGGGGCAACCGAGGGCAGCATAGGTCGTCTACAAGTCATACAGAACTCCGCCACCAGACTGGTGTTAAGAAGACCCAGGAGAGCCAGCTCGAAATTGGCGCTGGATGCGCTTCATTGGCTGCCTGTGAAGAAGCGTGTGCTATTTAAGTGCCTCCTCTTCTGCCACCATATTGTCTGGGACAAGTCACCGACATACCTGAAGGATCTAGTCAGCCGCTATGAACCTACTAGGACCCTCCGTTCAGAGGGTACTGGACTGTTGACAGTCCCCAGGATTAGGAAGGCTAGAATGGGTGGACGTTCCTTCGCGCTCCAAGCAGCTCAAAATTGGAACAAACTCCCTCCTGTGTTGAGGCTGGAGAGCAATGAATTGCGGTTTAGGGCTCTGCTCAAAACACATCTATATACTGTATAGAGTCTGGGTTTTCTATGCTGCTTCATTGGTAGCTTAGCGCGGGGACACGCCGTGATGGCGTTACTGAGCGCTCTATAAGCTCTTTATTATTATTATTATAAATATCGAATGCCAGTCTACATCAGTACCAAAGGCCAGTCTACATCAGTACCAAAGACAGGTCACATAAATATGACAGGTCAGTCTAAATCAGAACCAAAGGCCAGTCTACATCAGTACAAAAGGTCAGTCTACATAACTATGAAAGTCCAGTCTACATCATTTCCAAAGGCCAGTCTACATCAGTACCAAAGGCCAGTCTACATAAACATCGAAGGCCAGTCTACATAAACATTGAAGGCCAGTCTACATCAGTATGAAAGACCAGTCTAAATCAGTACCAAAGGCCAGTCTACATCAGTACCAAAGGCCAGTCTACATCAGTACCAAAGGCCAGGTCACATAAATATGAAAGGCCAGTCTACATCAGTACCAAAGGCCAGTCTACATCAGTACCAAAGGCCAGATTACATAAATATAAAAGGTCAGTCTACATCAGACCAACAGGCCAGTCTACATCAGTACCAAAGGCCAGGTCACATAAATATGAAAGGTCAGTCTAAATCCGAACCAAAGGCCAGTCTACATCAGTACCAAAGGCCAGTCTACATCAGTACCAAAGGCCAGTTTACATAAATATGAAAGTCCAGTCTACATCAGTACCAAAGGCCAGTCTACATAAACATCGAAGGCCAGTTTACATAAACATTGAATGCCAGTCTACATCAGTATGAAAGGCCAGTCTACACCAGTACCAAAGGCCAGTCTACATCAGTACCAAAGGCCAGTCTACATCAGTACCTAAGGCCAGTCTACATCAGTACCAAAGGCCAGTCTACATCAGTACCAAAGGCCATTCTACATCAGTACCAAAGGCCAGTCTACATCAGTACCAAAGGCCACTCTACACCAGTACCTAAGGCCAGTCTACATCAGTACCTAAGGCCAGTCTATATCAGTACCAAAGTCCAGTCTACATATATATCGAAGGCCAGTCTACATTAATATCGAAGGCCAGTCTACATCAGTACCAAAGGCCAGGTCACATAAATATTTATTTATTTATTTATTCAAAGTTTTGTATAGCGCGAACAAGATCCTTACAGATATCAGAGCGCTTCACAAAGACAGGGTAGGGGAAGTAGGAATGAACAGAGAAAATGGGAGCAATATAATAGTCATTAACATGGTAGGATAATAATAACATACATAAAACATGTCAGTATACAATCAGGTAAACAAGTAATATCAGATGGCACAAGTCATTGTTCCCACTATAGAGGTGTTCAGGTACATCCTGGGTGTGTGGATGGCTTATATCAATGTTTTAGTATAGAGAGAACTGAGTGGGGGCATCGGGAGAGTGACTCAGTAGACCAACGTGTATCATATATTGGTCGGTAGTAAGAGAGAGTAGCGAAGTGGTGTCCCCATCACGTATAAGTATAGTGCCAAAGGACCAGGTGAACAGTGATGCAAAGCAATGCAGAGTCTCTGATCCAGCACCTATAAGGTTCAGGAGATCTTGGCCAGAAGGATGGTTTTCACCTCTTTCTTGAAGAGTGCAGTGGAGGAGATAAGCCTGGTTTCAGGAGGGAGCGCATTCCAGATCCTGGGTGCCATTCCTGAGAAGGAGCGCTTGTATGTTTTCTCTTTCCGGAATCTACGAGGTTTCAGGAGTAGATTTTTTGTACTTCTATTGGATCTTGAGCCTCCTGATATAGACAACTTTTGAGCGAGGTAGTTGGGTGCATTGTGGTGCAAGGCCGCGTGTGTCATAACTGCAATTTTTAGCTGTATTCTGGCTTCAAAGGGCAGCCATTTTAGAGACTTTAGGTCTGGGGATATATGCAAATGTTTTCTTGAGCCTGTAATGAGTCTCGTGGCAGCGTTCAGAGAGGCTCTTAAGGGTGCTGTTGTGGATAGCGGGAGTCCGCTGAGGGCCACAATTCCGTAGTCTATTCGAGGGATGACTAAAGCTTGTACAGCAGTTTGGAAGTCTTCGGCCGGGAGGAAGGGTTTAATTTTCCTCAGTGTGTTGATTTGGAAATTAGCTGCTTTTGTGGCTTTGCTAACGTGCTGCTGCATGTTGAGTTTGGCGTCGAGTGTGATGCCTAGGGATTTCGCCAAATCCACGATGGTAGGTTGGACATTGAGTGCTGTTAGGTTTTTGAGCCAGGTTTGGGTGGTGGAAATTTTCGCCGGGGGTGAGATGAGTAGGAACTCAGTTTTCAGAGCATTTAGTTTGAGGTGATTATCGGCCAGCCAGGATTGAGTGTTAGTAAGCGTGGAATTCAGATGTTTGATATCTTCCGGGGATTGTAGCTTTAGGTAAAGTTGTGTGTCGTCGGCGTACATATGGAATTGGACATTGGAAGCTTGGAGCAAGGTGGCGAGCGGTTCCATGACGAGGTTGAACAGTGTGGGGGAGAGTGAGGATCCTTGTGGAACACCTAGATCTGCAGGCACAGGTGTAGATAGCACATTGTCGATCTTGAACTTCTGAGACCGATTGTGAAGGAAGGACGAAAACCATTTGAGAACAGTTCCCGAAAGACCCATTCTAGAGCTTAGCAGCTCCAGCAAGTTCTCATGTTTGACTGTGTCAAATGCTGACGAGAGGTCAAGAAGGATGAAGAGGCAGGACTCATTGCGATCAAGAATTTGGAGGGCGTCATCAATTATGTGTGTCATAGCTGTTTCCGTGCTATGTTTCGCTCGGAAGCCTGATTGATGAGGGTTGAGGAGGTCAAATTGGTCAATGTGTTTTGTTAGTTGGAGTTGGACACATTTCTCCAGCAGTTTGGCCAGGGTGGGGATATTGGTGATGGGCCGGTAATTGTTTAGGTCAGACGGATCAGCTGTAGGTTTCTTGAGTATAGGCGTGACTTGCCCCACCTTGAGGGAGTCTGGAATGAGACCTTGTTGCAGGGAGTTGTTGATGATTTTGGTCCAGAGAGGGAGGAGCAAGGGGATGAAGTCTTTTACAGCATTAGCAGGTAGAGGGTCTGTGAGGTGATTAGAGGGCTTCAAGGTGCAGAGCAGTTTGTGTATTGCTTCTTCCGAGTAGGTATCGAAGACCAGCCAAGATGCCTTGTTTTTAGGTTGAGTGTTAGCCATTCTGGTGTGGTTGGGGAAACGGATTACATCCATGATGAGGTCATTTCTTATGTTGTCAGTCTTTAGCTTAAAGAAAGCAGAGAAGGCTTCACAGTGTGGGGTGTCGCTTGTTGTGCTGTTTGATTGTAAAGGTTGTGTCTTTGTTTGGGTCTTGATTAGTTCGAACAGCTTTCTTGGCCTGTTTTTTGCTTGGTCCAACTGGCGGCTAAAGAAGTCCGACTTTGTGCGTTTTATTTTCCTGAAGTAGGCATTTCTCTTGTTCTTAAGCCTTTTGAGGTGAAGTGCTGAAGGGTCCGATCTCCAGGTGCGCTCTGCCATTCGCATAGTACGCCTGTCGTCATTGAGTCTATCATCATACCAGGGGTTAGAAATTTTGGTGGAGACTCTCTTCAGTTGCAGTGGGGCGACTTCATTGATTATTGTATTCATTGAGTCAAGGTAGTGGTTGATCAGTGATTGAACATCCGAGGCACCAGAAGGGGGAAGGAGGAGATTGCCGATGTGGGGAGGCAGGGTAGAGAGGTTAAGATTCTTCATGTCCCTTTTCCATGTTTTGGATTTGATTGGTTGAGTCGGGTTAGGTTTAACTTTTTCATTGATAAAGAAGTTGATAATGTGGTGATCTGACCAGTCGCAGGGTAGAATCGCCTCCAGTTGTGTAGAGTTCTCTTTGGCAATGATGAGATCGAGTATCGAGCCTTTGTCGTGTGTTGGTCTATCGCATATTTGGGTGAGGTCAAGCGCATTAAGGAAAGTTTTGAGACTATTCACCACTGTGTCTTTCTGATCGTTCCAGTGGAGATTGAAGTCACCCAGGTAGACTTGGGTGGTCTGCCGACCGGCCTTGGAATTGATCATGTCCATGAGTTGTTGGGTGAATATGAGATTGTCACCAGGCGGGTGATAGATGAGATGTAAAGCACAAACTTGCTTGCCCTCGCTGGTGATGTCGAGGCAGAGGAGTTCACAGGAGGAAAGGGAGGGGGAGGTGACTTTAGTAACGGAGAGGTTGCTCCTAAAAATGCATGCAATTCCCCCGCCCGTCTTGCCAGGAGACCTGTCTAGCCTAATGATGTGATAATTGGGGGGGACTAGGATGTCCATAATCGGGGTAGAGGCTTCAGTAAGCCACGTTTCCGTTAGAATGGCTAGGTCCAGATCCATGGCTGAGACGAGATCAGCGATATCGGAGGAGTGTCTCTGGGCCGATCTGCAGTTCAGTAGGATGCACTTGAGTTTGGGAGAGAGAAGGGTGGTCGAGCTTTCTAGTGTGAGGGGGACTTTTCTGAGGTTGTTAGGGACGGAACCTCTGTTGTTGAGTGATGGGCGCCTCAGAGTGTTTGTAAGAATTGTGGGTATGGGGATGTGTGTGTTGGATATGTGTTTTACCGGACCTGGGCCATAAGAGCGTAGGAGAGAGCAAAGGTCGCGGTCCGACAATGGGTTGAGGGCACGACGGGGGCGGTGGGAGTTATTGCGAACTGGGATAGTCGGCCAGCGCGGGTGTCGTTGAAGGCGAGGGTATGTAGGGAGGGTGCGTCGTTTGTGGGGTAGAGGGATGGTGGGAAGATGGAGGGTGCGTCGTTTGTGGGGTAGAGGGATGGTGAGACGTGGACTGGGCTGTGAGGAGAGAAGGTCTTTGATTGCGTGGACATCTTTTTTGATTTGTAGAATGTCCTCTTTGACTTGTTGGAGGTTGGATAAAGTCAGGTCAGGAGGTGCATTGGGGATGGGGTTGGTGGTGAGAGCCATTGGTGAATGGTTGAGTAGTGAGCTGGAAAGCGGGCAGGGTATCGAGGGGGGGGATATACTAGCGTTGTTGGAAGGTTCTGCAGTGCTAATGAGTGGGGTGGCATTCAAAGTGTGGGCGTGTTTGTGGGTGAGGGGTGTGGGTGAAGTAGGTGAAGTAGGCGGTGGGTGGGAGGTATAGGTAGTGACGTCAGTGGGAGACGGTGCCGGAGAGTAGAAGAGTGAGTGAAGGCTGAAGACAGTGGGGGAGACAGGAGGGTAGTGAGGGCTGAGAATAGGAGGTGGGAGAGAGGGGGATTCTAAGGTAAGGGAGGCGGTATGTTCTGTATCTTTTATTGGGAGGGTGAGAGTGTCGTGGGTGGGAGTGGGGAGGGAGCTGGGGAGGGAGAGGTGTCCGCCGTGGGGGGGATGAGAGGGGGAGTGGATAGACTCCGAATGGTGGTGAGTTCAGATGGTGGCGTGTTGTGGGTGAGATTTGTTGTGTCAGGTGTGAGAGACTCGTGGATGGGAGTGGGGAGGGAGCTGGGGAGGGAGAGGGGTCTGCCTTGGGGGGGATGGGAGAGGGGGGTGGATAAACTCCAGGTGGTGGTGTGTTCAGATGGTGGCGTGTTGTGGGTGGGAGTTGTTATGTCAGGGGGGAGAGGGATGGGGGGGTATGAGTGGGGATAAGGGGGGTCATGTTAGAGGGGCGGCTACTATATGTGATGGAGAGATTTGTGACTGTCCTTGGGGAGTGTGAGGCGTTAACAGCTGGTGGGCCATTTACTGGGGTGCTGGGGGTAGAGGTGTTGTAGGTGGGGGCAGCGATGTCAGGGGTGATAGTGCTGGTGGAGTTCTGGGTGGGGGTCCGCAGCTTGGAAAGGTGCTCTTTGAACTTGGGGAACAGGTTGTCTAGTAGTTCCAGGTTCTTGTCCGTGGATTGGATTAGGACAATCCCGTTATTGTAGATAGTAATGGTAGTCCTGCCAGGGAAGAAGTGGGAAGGTGTGATAGAGAGAGTTAGTCCATGAGTTGTTTTCCTGGTGGTGGAGACGGTGAGTAGGGATAGGAACGCTTTTCTCCATTGGGCTCTGCGTGAGGTGTGGAAGATGATGTCAGTATTCAGGGCTCCATTGCCCGGTGAGAAGTAGGTGTCGGCAAAGGGTGTTTCAGGGTGCGACCTCAAGAAGTTATGTTTAAAACGTTTAGTGGCTTTTTTGGTGAGTGTAGAAGGGTAGTTAATTCTAAAAGTGTGCTTGCCGTTGAGCTCCATTTTAGTAGGGCTGTGATGTTGGGTGTAGGAGATAGGAAGACAATAAAAGCTGTCAGCCGCTAGTTACAGGGCAAAGGAATGACACTAGTGAGTGACCAGAAGTATAAGAGGTAGAAATCAGTGCAATCCAAGAACAAACAGTGCGTAGGTGCAGCTTTCCTAATGTATCCTATATGCGAGGTAGCAGTCAGCTTACACCATGTACCAAATATGAGGGGTAGAACCGGTTAGGTGGAATCAACTTACACATCAGAGTGTACTAGGTAACAGCAGTGTAGTCTAGATGTAGACAGTGGCTGGGTGCAGCTTACATGACTAAACGAAGTGAATGAGGTATTAACAATCAGTGCAACATCGTGAAGTAGCTTACATCGAAGAACCAACAAATAAATGAGGTAGCAAACATTGAATGATAGGGATAAAGGTGAGATAGGTGCAGCTTACCGCATATACAGTATAAAAATAGGGCTAAACTACTAATGAGTTACTGAATTCGAGGAGGCACAATAGGAATACACATGTGCAACAACAGCTGTCAACCGTAGGTTACATAGCGTAAATGAGACACTAGTGAGTGTCCAAATATCCGATATGAGAGGTAGCACTCGGTGCCATCCGGGAGTAAACAGTGAGTAGATGCAACTTACAGAAATGTACAGGATATAGGAGGTAGCAATCAGATAAATGGAACCACAGTGACGCTAGTGAGTGGCCCAAAGTAACCAAAATGTAAGAGGTAGCATCGGTGTGATCCAGTAGTAGAAAGTGAATGGGTGCAGCTTACAGCTTAATAAAGTATATGAGGTAGCAATCAGTGCATAATAGGGATAAAAGTGAGACGGGATCAGTTTACAAAAAAATATACAATATGCAAATAAGGATAAAATAGTACATACATACTGGAATAAATACTAAAGATATACTGGAACCAATATTGGTGCAAACGTAGGCTACAATAGACAAATATCTGACTCTAGTGCTCAACCGATAAACTATGAGAACATGTTACACAGAATGTATAAAATACCATTAAATATATAATACTGCAATAAAAGGCAGACACTAAGTCACATGAGAATTAGATGCAGCGCTCTGTACAGTCTGTGATGGGTGGGATTGGTATAAATGGCCAGTTCTTAGGTTATGTTCAAATGGTGGGAAAGACTAGTCCATGATGGCCGCCAAAGCGAGAGAGAGACTAGACCAAGATGGCCACCAAATAGGGGAGATCGAGACGGTAGTCCTCTTTTGTTGTTGTTCCTATTAGAGCAGGGAAGGGTAGTTTCAGTTCCTGTATGAGCCAGCCCAATTCCTAGCTTACTGGGAGGGAGTCTTATCTCTGTTTTGCAGATTCCTGACCGCATTGGTAAGAGGCCTCATGTTCAATTGTCAGGCAGGAGGGCGATTTATGGCTCCGGTTTATGGCCCCCAGCCATATTGGCCAATGGTGAGTGAGGAGACCGCAAAGCCCGCGAAAATGCAAAGCCTACAGTGCATTCCGGGCATAAAATGAAAGATCAGCATGAAAGTTTGAATTAGTAGTTTTGCTTGTAAAATTCCAGGCAGAAAGTGAGAAACCTGTGTGAATATATGTTAATATCGTTTTGAGATAGCTTAGCGTACAATTACCTTCTGGTCGTCAGGCTGCACAAAGCTGCTACAAGTCAGGCCCCTCCAGCGCAGAGCTGCGCGGTGGGCGCCCAGACACGTAAACAGGGCACACCGGAGACGCTCTAGAGGTCGATTGCTCCGTTTTCCATGATGATCTACTGGGAGAGGGGGAAGGGCGGCATCCAGCTATCATCCGTGCTGGGTCGGACCGCTTCAACTCCCCTCCGCTTGCCCCCTCTCCGTCGGTTTCAGTGGTGGTTATTGTGGTGGGGTGATGAGGGCATGAGCTCACCGTTGCAGCAGGGTGTCCCCTCTCCGTGAGCCCCCCTGGGTGCGATGGTTCCAGCCCCCGGACCGAGGATGCAAACACCCCAGATAGCCGGGACCCGCCGATCCAAGCACGCCAAGACAGGCACACCGACCGACCGGCACAGCCACCCCGACCTACCGGAAGACAGACCTCTCTGCCGCGAATCAGCACGGGTCCCCGGGTAGGGCAGGGGACAGATGCGTGCAGCGACGAAGGCTGGCCACCTCCCCACCCGCGCTGGCAGTGGGCTCCGCAGTCCGTCAGGAGCCTCCCGGGCGTCTCAGGCGTCCACAGCAGTGATCCGCGTCTAGGTGCAGGACCCCCCAGTCGGCGCGTGTGACGGAGACCCCAGGCTGGTCGGACACCTCCGGTGGCAGGGAGCAGCCCGGACCCAAATACAGGCGGGGAATGCAGGCAGCCAGATGCAGGCGGAGGCGATCGCAGGCAGGCAGATCCTCTCCCCACCCACGCGAGTATTGGGCTCCGTCGATAGGAGCTTCCCAGGCTTCAGCAGCGATGGTCACTCACTTAAGGCTTGTTGGGGACTCCGGTGGCAGGGATCAGTTTCCGCACTACTGTGGCAGTGGGGTTTCCATAGCACTTCAGGCGCCAGCCGTGATCCTGGTCCGAGTCCACTTCACGGATGTCCCGTAGGCAACCACTGATTGGCCATATTTTTAACTACTGGTTAAAGAGACTAGAGACTATTTGCTTTTTATAAGAACTTCCTAATAAGTGCATCCATTAAGAATTAAGTGCAACATTTTTCTAATGAAGTGTTTATCGTGCAACTGCTTGATTTACTTTGCTGAAACTAGATAAAGTTAAATTTTATATATACTTACCTGTGTGGTCTCAGTTTGTGGTGGATTGGGGATTATTGTTGTGTTAGGTGCAAATGTTATCCACATTGCTTCTGTTTAGCCTAGACTGCCCGCGCCATGCTACCTAGAGGGTGAGCAGGGGTTATCTCAGAGGGTCATTCCTTCACCCTGACTAGAAGCAAGGGTCCCTACTTGGTCTAAGGTACTTACCTCTGCCAACTAGAGACCCCGGGTTCTAACATTGGTTCTAACATTGGACCCCGGGTTCTAACATTATATGAAAGGTCAGTCTAAATCAGAACCAAAGGCCAGTCTACATGAGTACAAAAGGTCAGTCTACATCAGTACCAAAGGCCAGTCTACATAAATATGAAAGTCCAGTCTACATCGGTACCAAAGGCCCGTCTACATCAGTACCAAAGTCCAGTCTACATATATATCGAAGGCCAGTCTACATTAATATCGAAGGCCAGTCTACATCAGTACCAAAGGCCAGGTCACATAAATATGAAAGGTCAGTCTAAATCAGAACCAAAGGCCAGTCTACATCAGTACAAAAGGTCAGTCTACATCAGTACCAAAGGCCAGTCTACATAATTAAGAAAAAGTCCAGTCTACATCATTTCCAAAGGCCAGTCTACATCAGTACCAAAGGCCAGTCTACATTAATATCGAAGGCCAGTCTACATCAGTACCAAAGGCCAGGTCACATAAATATGAAAGGCCAGTCTACATCAGTACCAAAGGCCAGTCTACATCAGTACCAAAGGCCAGTCTACATCAGTACAAAAGGCGAGTCTACATCAGTACCAAAGGTCAATCTACATCAGTACCTAAGTCCAGTCTTCATAAATATGAAATGCCACTCTACATCAGTACCAAAGGCCAGATCACATGAATATGAAAGGTCTGTCTACATCAGACCAACAGGCCAGTCTACATCAGTACCAAAGGCCAGGTCACATAAATATGAAAGGTCAGTCTAAATCAGAACCAAAGGCCAGTCTACATCAGTACCAAAGGCCAGTCTACATCAGTACCAAAGGCCAGTCTACATCAGTACCAAAGGCCAGTCTACATCAGTACCAAAGGCCAGGTCACATACATATGAAATGCCAGTCTACATGAGTACCAAAGGCCACTCTACACCAGTAGCAAAGGCCATTCTACATCAGTACCAAAGGCCAGACTACATCAGTACCAAAGGCCAGGTCACATACATATGAAATGCCAGTCTACATCAGTACTAAAGGCCACTCTACATCAGTACCAAAGCCCAGCCTACATCAGTACTGATGTAGACTGGCCTTTGGTACTGGTGTAGAGTGGTCTTTGGTACTGATGTAGACTGGCCTTTCATATTTATGTGACCTGGCCTTTGGTACTGATGTAGACTGGACTTTGGCACTGATGTAGACTGGCCTTTGGTACTGATGTAGACTGGCCTTTGGTACTGATGTAGACTGGCCTCTGCTACTGATGTATACTGGCCTTTGGTACTGATGTAGACTGGCCTTTGGTACTGATGTGACCTGGCATTAGGTACTGATGTAGACTGGCCTTTGGTACTGATGTAGACTGGCCTTTGGTACTGATGTAGACAGGCATTTGATACTGATGTGACCTGGCCTTAGGTACTGATGTAGACTGGCCTTTGGGACTGATGTAGACTGGCCTTTGGTACTGATGTAAACTGGCCTTTGGTACTGATGTAAACTGGCCTTTCATATTTATGTGACCTGGCCTTTGGTACTGATGTAGACTGGCTTTTAGTACTGATGTAGACCTGGCCTTTGGTACTGATGTAGACTGGCCTTTAGTACTGATGTAGACTGGCATTCGATGTTTATGTAGACTGGCCTTTGGTACTGATGTAGACTTGCCTTTGGTACCGATGTAGACTGTCCTTTGGTACTGATGTAGACTGGCCTTTGGTACTGATTTAGACTGGCCTTCCATAATTATGTCACCTGACCTTTGGTACTCATGTAGGCTGGCCTTTGGTACTGATTTAGACTGGCCTTCCATATTTATGTCACCTGGCCTACGGTACTGATGTAGAATGGCCTTCGGTACTGATGTAGAATGGCCTTCGGTACCGATGTAGAATGGTCTTCGGTACAGATGTAGACTGACCTTCGGTACTGATGTAGAATGGCCTTTCATATTAATGTGACCTGGCCTTTGGTACTGATGTAGACTGGCCTTTGGTACTGATGTAGACTGGCCTTTGGTACTGATGTAGACTGGCCTTAGCATGTCTACATCCGTACCAAGGGCCAGTCTACATCAGTACCAAAGGCCAGTCTACATAAACATCGAATGCCAGTCTACATCAGTACCAAAGTCCAGTCTACATGAGTACCAAAGGCCAGGTGACATAAATATGGAAGGCCAGTCTAAATCAGTACCAAAGGCCAGCCTACATCAGTACCAAAGGCCAGGTGACATAAATATGGAAGGCCAGTCTAAATCAGTACCAAAGGCCAGCCTACATCAGTACCAAAGGCTAGGTGACATAAATATGGAAGGCCAGCCTACATCAGTACCAAAGGCCAGCCTACATCAGTACCAAAGGCCATTCTACATCAGTACCGATGGCCATTCTACATCAGTACCAAAGGCCAGTCTACATCAGTACCATAGGCCAGTCTACATCAGTACCAAAGTCCAGTCTACATCAGTACCAAAGGCCTGGTCACATAAATATTAAAGGCCAGTCTAAATCAGTAAAAGAGGCCAGTCTACATCAGTATCAAAGGCCAGTCTACATCAGAACCAAAGGCCAGTCTACATCACAACCAAAGGCCAGTCTACATCAGTAAAAAAGGCCAGTCTACATCAGTACCAAAGGCCAGTCTACATCAGTACCAAAGGCCAGTCTACATAAATATGAAAGGCCAGTCTACATCAGTACCAAAGGCCAGTCTACATCAGTACCAAAGTCCAGTCTACATATATATCGAAGGCCAGTCTACATAAATATCGAAGGCTAGTCTACATCAGTACCAAAGGCCATTCTACATCAGTACCAAAGACAGGTCACATAAATATGACAGGTCAGTCTAAATCAGAACCAAAGGCCAGTCTACATCAGTACAAAACGTCAGTCTACATCAGTACCAAAGGCCAGTCTACATAAACATCGAAGGCCAGTCTACATCAGTATGAAAGACCAGTCTAAATCAGTACCAAAGGCCAGTCTACATCAGTACCAAAGGCCAGTCTACATAAACATTGAAGGCCAGTCTACATCAGTATGAAAGGCCAGTCTACATCAGTACCAAAGGCCAGTCTAAATTAGTACCAATGGCCAGTCTACATCAGTACCAAAGGCCAGTCTACATCAGTACCAAAGGCCATTCTACATCAGTACCAAAGGCCAGTCTACATCAGTACCAGAGGCCAGTCTACATCAGTACCAAAGGCCAGTCTACATCAGTACCAAAGGCCAGTCTACATCAGTACCAAAGGCCAGTCTACATAAACATCGAATGCCAGTCTACATCAGTACCAAAGGCCAGTCTACATGAGTACCAAAGGCCAGGTGACATAAATATGGAAGGCCAGTCTAAATCAGTACCACAGGCCAGCCTACATCAGTACCAAAGGCCAGGTGACATAAATATGGAAGGCCAGTCTAAATCAGTACCAAAGGCCAGCCTACATCAGTACCAAAGGCTAGGTGACATAAATATGGAAGGCCAGCCTACATCAGTACCAAAGGCCATTCTACATCAGTACCGATGGCCAGTCTACATCAGTACCGATGGCCAGTCTACATCAGTACCAAAGGCCAGTCTACATCAGTACCAAAGGCCAGTCTACATCAGTACCAAAGGCCAGTCTACATCAGTACCTAAGGCCAGGTCACATAAATATGAAAGGCCAGTCTACATCAGTACCAAAGGCCAGGTCACATGAATATGAAAGGCCAGTCTACATCAGTACCAAAGGCCAGTCTACATCAGTACCATAGGCCAGTCTACATCAGTACCAAAGTCCAGTCTACATCAGTACCAAAGGCCTGGTCACATAAATATTAAAGGCCAGTCTAAATCAGTAAAAGAGGCCAGTCTACATCAGTACCAAAGGCCAGTCTACATCAGTACCAAAGGCCAGTCTACATCAGTACAAAAGGCGAGTCTATATCAGTACCAAAGGCCAATCTACATCAGTACCTAAGTCCAGTCTTTATAAATATGAAATGCCACTCTACATCAGTACCAAAGGCCAGTCTACATAAATATGAAAGTCCAGTCTACATCAGTACCAAAGTCCAGTCTACATCTGTACCAAAGGCCAGTCTACATAAACATCGAAGGCCAGTCTACATAAACATTGAAGGCCAGTCTACATCAGTATGAAAGGTCAGTCTACATCAGTACCAAAGGCCAGTCTAAATCAGTACCAAAGGCCAGTCTACATCAGTACCTAAGTCCAGTCTTCATAAATATGAAATGCCACTCTACATCAGTACCAAAGGCCAGATTACATAAATATGAACGGTCTGTCTACATCAGACCAACAGGCCAGTCTACATCAGTACCAAAGGCCAGGTCACATAAATATGAAAGGTCAGTCTAAATCAGAACCAAAGGCCAGTCTACATCAGTACCAAAGGCCAGTCTACATCAGTACCAAAGGCCAGTCTACATCAGTACCAAAGGCCAGTCTACATAAACATCGAAGGCCAGTCTACATAAACATTGAAGGCAAGTCTACATCAGTATGAAAGGCCAGTCTACATCAGTACCAAAGGCCAGTCTACATCAGTACCAAAGGCCAGTCTACATCAGTACCAAAGGCCTGGTTCCATAAATATGAAAGGCCAGTCTACATCAGTACCAAAGGCCAGTCTACATCAGTACCAAAGGCCAGTCTACATCAGTACAAAAGGCGAGTCTATATCAGTACCAAAGGCCAATCTACATCAGTACCTAAGTCCAGTCTTTATAAATATGAAATGCCACTCTACATCAGTACCAAAGGCCAGATTACATAAATATGAAAGGTCTGTCTACATCAGACTAACAGGCCTGTCTACATCAGTACCAAAGGCCAGGTCACATAAATATGAAAGGTCAGTCTAAATCAGTACCAAAGGCCAGCCTACATCAGTACCAAAGGCCAGTCTACATCAGTACCAAAGGCCAGTCTACATCAGTACCAAAGGCCAGTCTACATAAACATCGAATGCCAGTCTACATCAGTACCAAAGGCCAGTCTACATGAGTACCAAAGGCCAGGTGACATAAATATGGAAGGCCAGTCTAAATCAGTACCACAGGCCAGCCTACATCAGTACCAAAGGCCAGGTGACATAAATATGGAAGGCCAGTCTAAATCAGTACCAAAGGCCAGCCTACATCAGTACCAAAGGCCAGGTGACATAAATATGGAAGGCCAGTCTAAATCAGTACCGATGGCCAGTCTACATCAGTACCAAAGGCCAGTCTACATCAGTACCAAAGGCCAGTCTACATCAGTACCAAAGGCCAGTCTACATCAGTACCTAAGGCCAGGTCACATAAATATGAAAGGCCAGTCTACATCAGTACCAATGGCCAGGTCACATGAATATGAAAGGCCAGTCTACATCAGTACCAAAGGCCAGTCTACATCAGTACCATAGGCCAGTCTACATCAGTACCAAAGTCCAGTCTACATCAGTACCAAAGGCCTGGTCACATAAATATTAAAGGCCAGTCTAAATCAGTAAAAGAGGCCAGTCTACATCAGTATCAAAGGCCAGTCTACATCAGTATCAAAGGCCAGTCTACATCAGTATCAAAGGCCAGTCTACATCAGAACCAAAGGCCAGTCTACATCAGAACCAAAGGCCAGTCTACATCAGAACCAAAGGCCAGTCTACATCAGAACCAAAGGCCAGTCTACATCAGTAAAAAAGGCCAGTCTACATCAGTACCAAAGGCCAGTCTACACCAGTACCAAAGGCCAGTCTACACCAGTACAAAAGGCCAGTCTACACCAGTACAAAAGGCCAGTCTACACCAGTACAAAAGGCCAGTCTACATAAACATCGAAGGCCAGTCGAAATCATTACCAAAGGCCATTCTACATCAGTACCAAAGGCCAGGTCACATAAACATGAAAGGTCAGTCTAAATCAGAACCAAAGGCCGGTCTACATCAGTACAAAAGGCCAGTCTACATCAGTACCAAAGGCCAGTCTACATCAGTACCAAAGGCCAGTCTACATCAGTACCAAAGGCCAGTCTACATCAGTACCAAAGGCCAGTCTACTCCAGAACCAAAGGCCGGTCTACATCAGTACAAAAGGCCAGTCTACATCAGTACCAAAGGCCAGTCTACATCAGTACAAAAGGTCAGTCTACATCAGTACCAAAGGCCAGTCTACATAATTAAGAAAAAGTCCAGTCTACATCATTTCCAAAGGCCAGTCTACATCAGTACCAAAGGCCAGTCTACATTAATATCGAAGGCCAGTCTACATCAGTACCAAAGGCCAGGTCACATAAATATGAAAGGCCAGTCTACATCAGTACCAAAGGCCAGTCTACATCAGTACCAAAGGCCAGTCTACATCAGTACAAAAGGCGAGTCTACATCAGTACCAAAGGTCAATCTACATCAGTACCTAAGTCCAGTCTTCATAAATATGAAATGCCACTCTACATCAGTACCAAAGGCCAGATCACATGAATATGAAAGGTCTGTCTACATCAGACCAACAGGCCAGTCTACATCAGTACCAAAGGCCAGGTCACATAAATATGAAAGGTCAGTCTAAATCAGAACCAAAGGCCAGTCTACATCAGTACCAAAGGCCAGTCTACATCAGTACCAAAGGCCAGTCTACATCAGTACCAAAGGCCAGTCTACATCAGTACCAAAGGCCAGGTCACATACATATGAAATGCCAGTCTACATGAGTACCAAAGGCCACTCTACACCAGTAGCAAAGGCCATTCTACATCAGTACCAAAGGCCAGACTACATCAGTACCAAAGGCCAGGTCACATACATATGAAATGCCAGTCTACATCAGTACTAAAGGCCACTCTACATCAGTACCAAAGCCCAGCCTACATCAGTACTGATGTAGACTGGCCTTTGGTACTGGTGTAGAGTGGTCTTTGGTACTGATGTAGACTGGCCTTTCATATTTATGTGACCTGGCCTTTGGTACTGATGTAGACTGGACTTTGGCACTGATGTA
Organism: Lissotriton helveticus; assembly: GCF_964261635.1. NCBI lineage: Eukaryota > Metazoa > Chordata > Amphibia > Caudata > Salamandridae > Lissotriton > Lissotriton helveticus. The sequence continues at coordinate 822,211,671 of NC_136073.1, forward strand.
GACTTGCTTTTCATATTTATGTGACCTGGCCTTTGGTACTGATGTAGACTGGCCTTTGGTACTGATGTAGACTGGCCTCTGCTACTGATGTATACTGGCCTTTGGTACTGATGTAGACTGGCCTTTGGTACTGATGTGACCTGGCCTTAGGTACTGATGTAGACTGGCCTTTGGGACTGATGTAGACTGGCCTTTGGTACTGATGTAAACTGGCCTTTGGTACTGATGTAAACTGGCCTTTCATATTTATGTGACCTGGCCTTTGGTACTGATGTAGACTGGCTTTTAGTACTGATGTAGACCTGGCCTTTGGTACTGATGTAGACTGGCCTTTAGTACTGATGTAGACTGGCATTCGATGTTTATGTAGACTGGCCTTTGGTACTGATGTAGACTTGCCTTTGGTACCGATGTAGACTGTCCTTTGGTACTGATGTAGACTGGCCTTTGGTACTGATTTAGACTGGCCTTCCATAATTATGTCACCTGACCTTTGGTACTCATGTAGGCTGGCCTTTGGTACTGATTTAGACTGGCCTTCCATATTTATGTCACCTGGCCTACGGTACTGATGTAGAATAGCCTTCGGTACTGATGTAGAATGGCCTTCGGTACCGATGTAGAATGGTCTTCGGTACTGATGTAGACTGACCTTCGGTACTGATGTAGAATGGCCTTTCATATTAATGTGACCTGGCCTTTGGTACTGATGTAGACTGGCCTTTGGTACTGATGTAGACTGGCCTTTGGTACTGATGTAGACTGGCCTTAGCATGTCTACATCCGTACCAAGGGCCAGTCTACATCAGTACCAAAGGCCAGTCTACATAAACATCGAATGCCAGTCTACATCAGTACCAAAGTCCAGTCTACATGAGTACCAAAGGCCAGGTGACATAAATATGGAAGGCCAGTCTAAATCAGTACCAAAGGCCAGCCTACATCAGTACCAAAGGCCAGGTGACATAAATATGGAAGGCCAGTCTAAATCAGTACCAAAGGCCAGCCTACATCAGTACCAAAGGCTAGGTGACATAAATATGGAAGGCCAGCCTACATCAGTACCAAAGGCCAGCCTACATCAGTACCAAAGGCCATTCTACATCAGTACCGATGGCCATTCTACATCAGTACCAAAGGCCAGTCTACATCAGTACCATAGGCCAGTCTACATCAGTACCAAAGTCCAGTCTACATCAGTACCAAAGGCCTGGTCACATAAATATTAAAGGCCAGTCTAAATCAGTAAAAGAGGCCAGTCTACATCAGTATCAAAGGCCAGTCTACATCAGAACCAAAGGCCAGTCTACATCACAACCAAAGGCCAGTCTACATCAGTAAAAAAGGCCAGTCTACATCAGTACCAAAGGCCAGTCTACATCAGTACCAAAGGCCAGTCTACATAAATATGAAAGGCCAGTCTACATCAGTACCAAAGGCCAGTCTACATCAGTACCAAAGTCCAGTCTACATATATATCGAAGGCCAGTCTACATAAATATCGAAGGCTAGTCTACATCAGTACCAAAGGCCATTCTACATCAGTACCAAAGACAGGTCACATAAATATGACAGGTCAGTCTAAATCAGAACCAAAGGCCAGTCTACATCAGTACAAAACGTCAGTCTACATCAGTACCAAAGGCCAGTCTACATAAACATCGAAGGCCAGTCTACATCAGTATGAAAGACCAGTCTAAATCAGTACCAAAGGCCAGTCTACATCAGTACCAAAGGCCAGTCTACATAAACATTGAAGGCCAGTCTACATCAGTATGAAAGGCCAGTCTACATCAGTACCAAAGGCCAGTCTAAATTAGTACCAATGGCCAGTCTACATCAGTACCAAAGGCCAGTCTACATCAGTACCAAAGGCCATTCTACATCAGTACCAAAGGCCAGTCTACATCAGTACCAGAGGCCAGTCTACATCAGTACCAAAGGCCAGTCTACATCAGTACCAAAGGCCAGTCTACATCAGTACCAAAGGCCAGTCTACATAAACATCGAATGCCAGTCTACATCAGTACCAAAGGCCAGTCTACATGAGTACCAAAGGCCAGGTGACATAAATATGGAAGGCCAGTCTAAATCAGTACCACAGGCCAGCCTACATCAGTACCAAAGGCCAGGTGACATAAATATGGAAGGCCAGTCTAAATCAGTACCAAAGGCCAGCCTACATCAGTACCAAAGGCTAGGTGACATAAATATGGAAGGCCAGCCTACATCAGTACCAAAGGCCATTCTACATCAGTACCGATGGCCAGTCTACATCAGTACCGATGGCCAGTCTACATCAGTACCAAAGGCCAGTCTACATCAGTACCAAAGGCCAGTCTACATCAGTACCAAAGGCCAGTCTACATCAGTACCTAAGGCCAGGTCACATAAATATGAAAGGCCAGTCTACATCAGTACCAAAGGCCAGGTCACATGAATATGAAAGGCCAGTCTACATCAGTACCAAAGGCCAGTCTACATCAGTACCATAGGCCAGTCTACATCAGTACCAAAGTCCAGTCTACATCAGTACCAAAGGCCTGGTCACATAAATATTAAAGGCCAGTCTAAATCAGTAAAAGAGGCCAGTCTACATCAGTACCAAAGGCCAGTCTACATCAGTACCAAAGGCCAGTCTACATCAGTACAAAAGGCGAGTCTATATCAGTACCAAAGGCCAATCTACATCAGTACCTAAGTCCAGTCTTTATAAATATGAAATGCCACTCTACATCAGTACCAAAGGCCAGTCTACATAAATATGAAAGTCCAGTCTACATCAGTACCAAAGTCCAGTCTACATCTGTACCAAAGGCCAGTCTACATAAACATCGAAGGCCAGTCTACATAAACATTGAAGGCCAGTCTACATCAGTATGAAAGGTCAGTCTACATCAGTACCAAAGGCCAGTCTAAATCAGTACCAAAGGCCAGTCTACATCAGTACCTAAGTCCAGTCTTCATAAATATGAAATGCCACTCTACATCAGTACCAAAGGCCAGATTTCATAAATATGAACGGTCTGTCTACATCAGACCAACAGGCCAGTCTACATCAGTACCAAAGGCCAGGTCACATAAATATGAAAGGTCAGTCTAAATCAGAACCAAAGGCCAGTCTACATCAGTACCAAAGGCCAGTCTACATCAGTACCAAAGGCCAGTCTACATCAGTACCAAAGGCCAGTCTACATAAACATCGAAGGCCAGTCTACATAAACATTGAAGGCAAGTCTACATCAGTATGAAAGGCCAGTCTACATCAGTACCAAAGGCCAGTCTACATCAGTACCAAAGGCCAGTCTACATCAGTACCAAAGGCCTGGTTCCATAAATATGAAAGGCCAGTCTACATCAGTACCAAAGGCCAGTCTACATCAGTACCAAAGGCCAGTCTACATCAGTACAAAAGGCGAGTCTATATCAGTACCAAAGGCCAATCTACATCAGTACCTAAGTCCAGTCTTTATAAATATGAAATGCCACTCTACATCAGTACCAAAGGCCAGATTACATAAATATGAAAGGTCTGTCTACATCAGACTAACAGGCCTGTCTACATCAGTACCAAAGGCCAGGTCACATAAATATGAAAGGTCAGTCTAAATCAGTACCAAAGGCCAGCCTACATCAGTACCAAAGGCCAGTCTACATCAGTACCAAAGGCCAGTCTACATCAGTACCAAAGGCCAGTCTACATAAACATCGAATGCCAGTCTACATCAGTACCAAAGGCCAGTCTACATGAGTACCAAAGGCCAGGTGACATAAATATGGAAGGCCAGTCTAAATCAGTACCACAGGCCAGCCTACATCAGTACCAAAGGCCAGGTGACATAAATATGGAAGGCCAGTCTAAATCAGTACCAAAGGCCAGCCTACATCAGTACCAAAGGCCAGGTGACATAAATATGGAAGGCCAGTCTAAATCAGTACCGATGGCCAGTCTACATCAGTACCAAAGGCCAGTCTACATCAGTACCAAAGGCCAGTCTACATCAGTACCAAAGGCCAGTCTACATCAGTACCTAAGGCCAGGTCACATAAATATGAAAGGCCAGTCTACATCAGTACCAAAGGCCAGGTCACATGAATATGAAAGGCCAGTCTACATCAGTACCAAAGGCCAGTCTACATCAGTACCATAGGCCAGTCTACATCAGTACCAAAGTCCAGTCTACATCAGTACCAAAGGCCTGGTCACATAAATATTAAAGGCCAGTCTAAATCAGTAAAAGAGGCCAGTCTACATCAGTATCAAAGGCCAGTCTACATCAGTATCAAAGGCCAGTCTACATCAGTATCAAAGGCCAGTCTACATCAGAACCAAAGGCCAGTCTACATCAGAACCAAAGGCCAGTCTACATCAGAACCAAAGGCCAGTCTACATCAGAACCAAAGGCCAGTCTACATCAGTAAAAAAGGCCAGTCTACATCAGTACCAAAGGCCAGTCTACACCAGTACCAAAGGCCAGTCTACACCAGTACAAAAGGCCAGTCTACACCAGTACAAAAGGCCAGTCTACACCAGTACAAAAGGCCAGTCTACATAAACATCGAAGGCCAGTCGAAATCATTACCAAAGGCCATTCTACATCAGTACCAAAGGCCAGGTCACATAAACATGAAAGGTCAGTCTAAATCAGAACCAAAGGCCGGTCTACATCAGTACAAAAGGCCAGTCTACATCAGTACCAAAGGCCAGTCTACATCAGTACCAAAGGCCAGTCTACATCAGTACCAAAGGCCAGTCTACATCAGTACCAAAGGCCAGTCTACTCCAGTACCAAAGGCCAGTCTACATCAGTACCAAAGGCCAGTCTACATAAATATGAAAGTCCAGTCTACATCAGTACCAAAGGCCAGTCTACATCAGTACCAAAGTCCAGTCTACATAAATATGAAAGCCCAGTCTACATCAATACCAAAGTCCAATCTACATAAATATCGAAGGCCAGTTTACATCAGTACCAAAGGCCAGTCTACATCAGTACCAAAGGCCAGTCTACATAAATATGAAAGCCCAGTCTACATCAATACCAAAGTCCAATCTACATAAATATGAAAGTCCAGCCTACATCAGTTGAAAAGGCCAGTCTACATCAGTACCAAAGGCCAGGTCACATAAATATGAAAGGTCAGTCTAAATCAGAACCAAAGGCCAGTCTATATCAGTACAAAAGGTCAGTCTATATCAGTACCAAAGGCCAGTCTACATAACTATGAAAGTCCAGTCTACATCATTTCCAAAGGCCAGTCTACATCAGTACCAAAGGCCAGTCTACATAAACATCGAAGGCCAGTCTACATAAACATTGAAGGCCAGTCTACATCAGTATGAAAGACCAGTCTAAATCAGTACCAAAGGCCAGTCTACATCAGTACCAAAAGGCCAGTCTACATCAGTACCAAAGGCCAGGTCACATAAATATGAAAGGCCAGTCTACATCAGTACCAAAGGCCAGTCTACATCAGTACCAAAGGCCAGTCTACATCAGTACCAAAAGCCAGTCTACATAAATATGAAAGTCCAGTCTACATCAGTACCAAAGGCCAGTCTACATAAATATGAAAGTCCAGTCTACATCAGTACCAAAGTCCAGTCTACATCTGTACCAAAGGCCAGTCTACATAAACATCGAAGGCCAGTCTACATAAACATTGAAGGCCAGTCTACATCAGTATGAAAGGTCAGTCTACATCAGTACCAAAGGCCAGTCTAAATCAGTACCAAAGGCCAGTCTACATCAGTACCTAAGTCCAGTCTTCATAAATATGAAATGCCACTCTACTTCAGTACCAAAGGCCAGATTACATAAATATGAAAGGTCTGTCTACATCAGACCAACAGGCCAGTCTACATCAGTACCAAAGACCAGGTCACATAAATATGAAAGGTCAGTCTAAATCAGAACCAAAGGCCAGTCTACATCAGTACCAAAGGCCAGTCTACATCAGTACCAAAGGCCAGTATACATAAACATCGAAGGCCAGTCTACATAAACATTGAAGGCAAGTCTACATCAGTATGAAAGGCCAGTCTACATCAGTACCAAAGGCCAGTCTACATCAGTACCAAAGGCCAGTCTACATCAGTACCAAAGGCCAGGTTCCATAAATATGAAAGGCCAGTCTACATCAGTATCAAAGGCCAGTCTACATCAGTACCAAAGACCAGATTACATAAATATGAAAGGTCTGTCTACATCAGACCAACAGGCCTGTCTACATCAGTACCAAAGGCCAGGTCACATAAATATGAAAGGTCAGTCTACAACAGTACCAAAGTCCAGTCTACATCAGTACCAAAGGCCAGTCTACATAAACTTCGAAGGCCAGTCTACATAAACATTGAAGGCCAGTCTACATCAGTACCTAAGGCCAGTCTACATCAGTACCAAAGGCCAGTCTACATCAGTACCAAAGGCCAGTCTACATCAGTACCAAAGGCCAGTCTACATCAGTACCAAAGGCCAGGTCACATAAATATGAAAGGCCAGTCTACATCAGTACCAAAGGCCAGGTCACATAAATATGAAAGGCCAGTCTACATCAGTACCAAAGGCCAGTCTATATCAGTCTTAGGTACTGATGTAGACTGGCCGTTGGGACTGATGTAGACTGGCCTTTGGTACTGATGTAGACTGGTCTTTCATATATATGTGACCTGACCTTTGGTACTGATGTAGAATGGCATTTAATATTTATGTAGACTGGCCTTTGGTACTGATGTAGACTGGCATTCGATGTTTATGTAGACTGGCCTTTGGTACTGATGTAGACTGGCCTTTGGTACCGATGTAGACTGTCCTTTGGTACTGATATAGACTGGCCTTTGGTACTGATTTAGACTGGCCTTCCATATTTATGTCACCTGGCCTTTGGCACTCATGTAGACTGGCCTTTGGTACTGATTTAGACTGGCCTTCCATATTTATGTCACCTGGCCTTCGGTACTGATGTAGAATAGCCTTCGGTACTGATGTAGAATGGCCTTCGGTACTGATGTAGAATGGCCTTCGGTACTGATGTAGAATGGCCTTTCATATTAATGTGACCTGGCCTTTGGTACTGATGTAGACTGGCCTTTGGTACTGATGTAGACTGGCCTTTGGTACTGATGTGGACTCGCCTTTGGTACTGATGTGACCTGGCCTTAGCAAGTCTACATCAGTACCAAGGGCCAGTCTACATCAGTACCAAAGGCCAGTCTACATAAACATCGAATGCCAGTCTACAACAGTACCAAAGGCCAGTCTACATAAATATGAAAGGCCAGATAACATGAGTACCAAAGGCCAGGTCACATACATATGAAAGGCCAGTCTACATCAGTACTGTTAGAACTGGCTATTTCTAGTAGGCTAAGGCTGACGCCAAAGCCAGGCAGAAACCACCATTCTAGTCAGGGCAAGGAAGTCACACGCCAAGATAACCCCTGCTCACCCCCTTGGTAGCTTGGCACGAGCAGCAAGGCTAAACTCGGAGGCAATGTGTAAAGCATTTGTGCCAGCACACAACAGCAACAACATCCTAGGCGCACCACAAAAGGAACTCCACACAAGGTTGTATTAAAATAACTTTTGTATTGTAAACACACATCAGATAAAAATCACACATGTACATTCTGCCAACTGGCACGGGCAACATTCATAAGGGATTATGTACAGGACAGGGCCACATGGCCACTGTCAGAATCAACACTTTTAGAAAATAGAAATACTGTCAGAAATTAGAATAAAAGGATATAAAATCACTGTAGCACAAAGTAACAGTTTATAAATCACAACCAGTATCTACTGGTAACAGGTAAGTACCACCTACGCAACCCTAAGCACCTTAGGAGAATGTCACGCAGGGGACCAGGACCTCACTAGGACCACCTGTACTAAAAAGAACAACCACCTAAGTATCACACAGCGTTTAGGGGTCTAGGAAAGAACACATTACCCATGATGCATAAATATACATTCAGAGGAGTAGTAAAGGGAAACACATGATGCATAAACCTACACATTCAGCGGTGTTAAGAACAGAGCACATGATGCATCACAAACACATTCAGAGGTGCAGCGCTAGAAGACACATGACGCCTAAAACATTCAGAGGTGCAGCGCAGGGAAAGAAAGACACATGATGCCTGAAAACATTCAGAGGTGCCAGGACAATACAATAGCGCAAAAACACACAGTAGGCAATTACCATCCTAAACATAGCAGGTAACCACATTGCGCAAAACTAAACATAAGCCACCACCTGTGGCAGTCCCTAGGCCAACTGGCCTTGTTGGGGCTAAGACGCCCTGAGTCTCAATGTCAGGGGCCTAAACGGTGCAGGTGCCCACTACTTGCTGGGCACCTGGGAACATCCCAAGACCTAAACGGTGCAGCTGCCCACTAATTGCTGGGCAGCTGGGAATCATCAAAACTGCGCCAGGGCCCTCACTGGCCCTTAGGCGCAAACTGCGCCACTGTTGGAGCCACACAGGCTCTGAACAACTTCCTCGCAGGCAGGAGGGGGCGGGCACCGGCAATGTGCCCCGGCGCCCCCTCTAACTAAAAATGGCCAAACGCTGGAGCCACACAGGCTCTGGGCATCACATGCCCCAAACGTGGGAGCCACACAGGCTATGAAACAAATATGCCCCATGGAGCCCACAGGCTCAGACTAGCAATGTGCCCCCTAGAGCCTCCGTGGCTCTAAACACAAAGTTGGCCCTCGAGCCTCGCTGGGCTCGTAAATCAGAATAGGGGCGGGAGCCTTTCAGGCTCCAAAGAACAAAGCATGCCCCCAGAGCCTCTCTCAGGCTCTCCTTAAAAGTGCCCATGAGCGTCTCTCAGGCTCTACATACACAGCTGCCACTCGAGCCTCTCGGGGCTCGACAATGAAGAGGCTGGGGCTGAGCCTCGCAGGCTCGGACGGGCACAGGTAGGCGGAGTCCCTCTCGGGGACTCGATATCCCTGGGGGCCCCACGGGCCTAGGCGCACAACGAGCAACCCACTGGAGGGGAGGGGCGGGCACCGGCAATGTGCCTCGATGCCCCCTCCCCTTCACTGCACTCACCGGGTCGGCGCGCCTGTCTTCTTTCTCTCTCTGGGGCTCCCTCAGCACACGGGAGCCCCAGCAGCCGGCCACGCTTCCTCCTCTCTTCCCGGGGCTCCCTCCAGATCACGGGAGCCCCGGGCGGCCATTACCGCTCTCCGCCTCTTCTCTCGGGGCTCCCTCTCGGCACGGGAACCCCGCAACGGCCATCACCACTCCTCGGTCGGACTCCCTCATGGCGGCCTCAGCAGACACCCGGGAGCCAGCCAATGGCAGTGCGGCTCCCGGGATGAGCCTCCGATGACGCTAACGCCTCAGCCAATCGCTGCGCGGCTCTGCCGATGACGCGGCGGGGCTGGGGCCAATCCCAGCGCGGCGTCACTGAGGGGGCTCGCCGCTCTCCGCCAATGGGAGCGCAGATGCTTCGGTCTCTCTCGGCGATCCCCGGCCAAGGGCTCTGATGATTGTAGGCCCCGGGCAGCGGCAGAGAAAAGCGTAATAAGGAAAATAAAGCGCTCTTAAGCGCTGCAGGCAATTCACAGCGCTCCCCAGCGCTGAAGGTCCAGAAAAAGCGCCTCCAAGCACTAGAAGGGGAAAATAAAGCGCTCCCAGCGCTATAGGCAACCAAAGGTCACCAGTCCAGCAAAAGTCCAAGTAAAGCGCCTCTCAGGCACTAGTGCCCCCACAGTCCTCCACATAGTCCTTCAGGGGTTCAGGACAAGTCCATCAGGATTCCAGGGGCTGGGCAGGGCTCAGGGATTCCCCTGAGCCCCAGCAGCAGCACGCCCCTGGCAGATTCAAGTTAGAAACAAGAACATTTTGGAAGGGGACACAGACCCTTCTTATACAGTGAAAAGTCTTTGAAGTCTTTGTGTAGGCAGTGTGAGAACCAGCTAGGACTGGTTATAGGGAAGTCCCTTCAGTATCAGGGACAGAGGTGACAGTCGCCCAGCGGGGGGGTGGAGCCAGCATTGTGGCAGGCAGGCACAGCCCTTCACTATCAGGTGCTAATCTCCTCCCACTTTCCTGGCAGCAGATGCTGCCTTTCATCCACGGGCTGACTCAGACAACCTCCTGGGGGCTCTGCAGCCCCTGTCACACTCAAACCAGACAGTCAATCTACAAGCAGGCCCAGGCACTCCTGGGCCAGGCTCACCAGCCAATCACGTGCCAGCAGACTCACTACACAAATATGCCAACTTCTAAAAGTGGCATTTCTAGACTAGACACAACCATGCCGCATACACCATTACGCAGCATTCAATCTCACGAGTTCACACATATCAAACTCGAGCCTGCACTCCCCACACATCAGGAACTACCATGGGCATACATATTCCCCATTCATTCTTATGGGAGGGCAGGCCACTCACCACACATACACAGAGAGCACACGCACTTTACACTGTACCACAGTGAAAAAGTGCGCAGAGGCCTAAAATCACCAACCCAGGTTCCAGAAACAGGCTAGGAAAAAGCAAAAAGTCTCGGGGTGAACCTGCCAAAAGGGCCAGGTCCAACACAACCCCCTTCCTGCCAAAACGCAGGGTAGACCATTCACTCCACTGATGGGCTTCCTTGCTTTGGGCGACAAAACACGGACACGGGCCCACACGGCAGGGACACCTTCCAGTTTTTCACCACTCTGAACCCACATAGATTTCTCTCAACAAAAGCTCTCTGGCACAACTAGGGTACCCCACTGGTACACACTAGTCATCCACAGCCAGGACCAGGCCCTAGGCCATCCAAATATCACAGGTCCTAACCAATCCACAGAGTGGGGGGCAGTAACCCCAGGCACACAATAGCCATTCTCCACTCTCCCTCTCAGTGTAGCTACAACTACCACTGATCCAACAACCTAGGGTCCACACCCTCAAGCTGACCAGAGGTCACAGGCAAGAATACCCCACCCTACCTCTACTTCTGGGTTCCCGCACCCTCACAGGGAAGCACTCACCAGAACACAATTCTCCTACCAGATCAGGACCTCACTCCATCACTAGTCTACCACCTGGAAACTATTTCACTCCTGAGGTACAAAGCACACAGCACAGTTCCTCTTCAAGCAGGTTGGGGGACACAGCACACAGCAAAATCCCCTTTCCTCTACCTTAGTGGAAACAACAAACTGCAGGTGGGCCCCAGAACACACAGCAAGGGCAGCCCCCTCAGTCTCTTCAGCTGATCTACTTTGGTAGAGATTCCTCTTGACATGGAAGCTTCCTAATCTCCCAACCTAGGATCTAAACCTTCAGGTTGCACGGGGTCAGAAGTAAGGACACCGTCCCTCTGCACCCCCTTCCAGAGTTCTGCACCCTCCCACCTTGGAGCGGTACCCCTGGAAGCCAACAACCGGTCAGGACACTGATTACAGATGCCCTTCCCTCAACTGGCCTTGTTGGGGCTAAGACGCCCTGAGTCTCAATGTCAGGGGCCTAAACGGTGCAGGTGCCCACTACTTGCTGGGCACCTGGGAACATCCCAAGACCTAAACGGTGCAGCTGCCCACTAATTGCTGGGCAGCTGGGAATCATCAAAACTGCGCCAGGGCCCTCACTGGCCCTTAGGCGCAAACTGCGCCACTGTTGGAGCCACACAGGCTCTGAACAACTTCCTTGCAGGCAGGAGGGGGCGGGCACCGGCAATGTGCCCCGGCGCCCCCTCTAACTAAAAATGGCCAAACGCTGGAGCCACACAGGCTCTGGGCATCACATGCCCCAAACGTGGGAGCCACACAGGCTATGAAACAAATATGCCCCATGGAGCCCTCAGGCTCAGACTACCAATGTGCCCCCTAGAGCCTCCGTGGCTCTAAACACAAAGTTGGCCCTCGAACCTCGCTGGGCTCGTGAATCAGAATAGGGGCGGGAGCCTCTCGGGCTCCAAAGAACAAAGCATGCCCCCAGAGCCTCACTCAGGCTCTCATTAAAAGTGCCCATGAGCCTCTCTCAGGCTCTACATACACAGCTGCCACTCGAGCCTCTCGAGCTCGACAATGAAGAGGCTGGGGCCGAGCCTCGCAGGCTCGGACGGGCACAGGTAGGCGGAGTCCCTCTCGGGGGACTCGATATCCCTGGGGGCCCCATGGGCCTAGGCGCACAACGAGCAACCCACTGGAGGGGAGGGGCGGGCACCGGCAATGTGCCCCGATGCCCCCTCCCCTTCACTACACTCACCGGGTTGGCGTGCCTGTCTTCTTTCTCGCTCTGGGGCTCCCTCAGCACACGGGAGCCCCAGCAGCCGGGCACGCTTCCTCCTCTCTTCCCGGGGCTCCCTCCAGATCACGGGAGCCCCGGGCGGCCATTACCGCTCTCCGCCTCTTCTCTTGGGGCTCCCTCTCGGCACGGGAGCCCCGCAGCGGCAATCACCACTCCTCGGTCGGACTCGCTCATGACGGCCTCAGCAGACACCCGGGAGCCAGCCAATGGCAGTGCGGCTCCCGGGACGAGCCTCCGATGACGCTGACGCCTCAGCCAATCGCTGCGCGGCTCTGCCGATGACGCGGCGGGGCTGGGGCCAATCCCAGCGCGGCGTCACTGAGGGGGCTCGTCGCTCTCCGCCAATGGGAGCGCAGATGCTTCGGTCTCTCTCGGCGATCCCCGGCCAAGGGCTCTGATGATTGTAGGCCCCGGGCAGCGGCAGAGAAAAGCGTAATAAGGAAAATAAAGCGCTCTTAAGCGCTGCAGGCAATTCACAGCGCTCCCCAGCGCTGAAGGTCCAGAAAAAGCGCCTCCAAGCACTAGAAGGGGAAAATAAAGCGCTCCCAGCGCTATAGGCAACCAAAGGTCACCAGTCCAGCAAAAGTCCAAGTAAAGCGCCTCTCAGGCACTAGTGCCCCCACAGTCCTCCACATAGTCCTTCAGGGGTTCAGGACAAGTCCATCAGGATTCCAGGGGCTGGGCAGGGCTCATGGATTCCCCTGAGCCCCAGCAGCAGCACGCCCCTGGCAGATTCAAGTTAGAAACAAGAACATTTTGGAAGGGGACACAAACCCTTCTTATACAGTGAAAAGTCTTTGAAGTCTTTGTGTAGGCAGTGTGAGAACCAGCTAGGACTGGTTATAGGGAAGTCCCTTCAGTATCAGGGACAGAGGTGACAGTCGCCCAGCGGGGGGGTGGAGCCAGCATTGTGGCAGGCAGGCACAGCCCTTCACTATCAGGTGCTAATCTCCTCCCACTTTCCTGGCAGCAGATTCTGCCTTTCATCCACGGGCTGACTCAGACAACCTCCTGGGGGCTCTGCAGCCCCTGTCACACTCAAACCAGACAGTCAATCCACAAGCAGGCCCAGGCACTCCTGGGCCAGGCTCACCAGCCAATCATGTGCCAGCAGACTCACTACACAAATATGCCAACTTCTAAAAGTGGCATTTCTAGACTAGACACAACCATGCCGCATACACCATTACGCAGCATTCAATCTCACGAGTTCACACATATCAAACTCGACCCTGCACTCCCCACACATCAGGAACTACCATGGGCATACATATTCCCCATTCATTCCTATGGGAGGGCAGGCCACTCACCACACATACACATAGAGCACATGCACTTTACACTGTACCACAGTGAAAAAGTGCGCAGAGGCCTAAAATCACCAACCCAGGTTCCAGAAACAGGCTAGGAAAAAGCAAAAAGTCTTGGGGTGAACCTGCCAAAAGGGCCAGGTCCAACAAGTACCAAAGGCCAGTTTACATGAGTACCAAAGGCCAGTCTACATCAGTACCAAAGGCCAGTCTACATCAGTACCTAGGGCCAGTTTACATCAGTACCTAAAGCCAGTCTACATCAGTACCAAAGGCCAGTCTACATCAGTACCAAAGGCCAGTCTACAGCAGTACCAAAGGCCAGTCTACAGCAGTACCAAAGGCCAGTCTACATCAGTACCAAAGGCCAGGTCACATAAATACGAAAGGCCAGTCTACATCAGTACCAAAGGCCACTCTACACCAGTACCAAAGGCCAGTGTACATCAGTAACGAAGACCAATCTACATCAGTACCAAAGGCCAGTCTACATCAGTACCAAAGGCCAGTCTACATCAGTACCAAAGGCCAGTCTACATTAGTACCAAAGGCCAGGTCACAAATATGAAAGGCCACTCTACATCAGTACCAAAGGCCAGATCACATAAATATGAAAGGTCTGTCTACATCAGACCAACAGGCCAGTCTACATCAGTACCAAAGGCCAGGTCACATAAATATGAAAGGTCAGTCTAAATCAGAACCAAAGGCCAGTCTACATAAGTACCAAAGGCCAGTCTACATCAGTACCAAAGGCCAGTCTACATAAATATGAAAGTCCAGTCTACATCAGTACCAAAGGACAGTCTACATCAGTACCAAAGGCCAGTCTACATAAACATCGAAGGCCAGTCTACATAAACATTGAAGGCCAGTCTACATCAGTATGAAAGGCCAGTCTACATCAGTACCAAAGGCCAGGTCACATAAATATGAAATACCAGTCTACATCAGTACCAAAGGCCAGTCTACATCAGTACCTAGGGCCAGTTTACATCAGTACCTAAAGCCAGTCTACATCAGTACCAAAGGCCAGTCTACATCAGTACCAAAGGCCAGTCTACAGCAGTACCAAAGGCCAGTCTACAGCAGTACCATAGGCCAGTCTACATCAGTACCAAAGGCCAGGTCACATAAATACGAAAGGCCAGTCTACATCAGTACCAAAGGCCACTCTACACCAGTACCAAAGGCCAGTGTACATCAGTAACGAAGACCAATCTACATCAGTACCAAAGGCCAGTCTACATCAGTACCAAAGGCCAGTCTACATCAGTACCAAAGGCCAGTCTACATTAGTACCAAAGGCCAGGTCACAAATATGAAAGGCCACTCTACATCAGTACCAAAGGCCAGATCACATAAATATGAAAGGTCTGTCTACATCAGACCAACAGGCCAGTCTACATCAGTACCAAAGGCCAGGTCACATAAATATGAAAGGTCAGTCTAAATCAGAACCAAAGGCCAGTCTACATCAGTACCAAAGGCCAGTCTACATCAGTACCAAAGGCCAGTCTACATAAATATGAAAGTCCAGTCTACATCAGTACCAAAGGACAGTCTACATCAGTACCAAAGGCCAGTCTACATAAACATCGAAGGCCAGTCTACATAAACATTGAAGGCCAATCTACATCAGTATGAAAGGCCAGTCTACATCAGTACCAAAGGCCAAAGGCCAGTTTACATCAGTACCAAAGGCCAGGTCACATACATATGAAATGCCAGTCTACATGAGTACCAAATGCCACTCTACACCAGTAGCAAAGGTCATTCTACATCAGTACCAAAGGCCAGTCTACATCAGTACCAAAGGCCAGGTAACATACATATAAAATGCCAGTCTACATCAGTACCAAAGACCACTCTACATCAGTACCAAAGGCCAGTCTACATCAGTACTGATGTAGACTGGCCTTTGGTACTGATGTAGACTGGTCTTTGTTACTGATGTAGACTGGCCTTTGGTATGGTGTAGAGTGGTCTTTGGTACTGATGTAGACTGGACTTTGGTACTGATGTAGACTGGCCTTTGGTACTGATGTAGACTGGCCTTTGGTACTGATGTAGACTGGCCTTTGGTACTGATGTAGACTGGCCTTTGGTACTGATGTGACCTGGCATTAGGTACTGATGTAGACTGGCCTTTGGTACTGATGTAGACTGGCCTTTCATATTTATGTGACCTGGCCTTTGGTACTGATGTAGACTGGCCTTTGGTACTGATGTAGACAGGCATTTGATACTGATGTGATCTGGCCTTAGGTACTGATGTAGACAGGCATTTGATACTGATGTGACCTGGCCTTTGGGACTGATGTAGACTGGCCTTTGGTACTGATGTAAACTGGCCTTTGGTACTGATGTAAACTGGCCTTTCATATTTATGTGACCTGGCCTTTGGTACTGATGTAGAATGGCCTTTAATATTTATGTAGACTGGCCTTTAGTACTGATGTAGACTGGCATTCGATGTTTATGTAGACTGGCCTTTGGTACTGATGTAGACTTGCCTTTGGTACCGATGTAGACTGTCCTTTGGTACTGATGTAGACTGGCCTTTGGTACTGATTTAGACTGGCCTTCCATATTTATGTCACCTGGCCTTCGGTACTGATGTAGAATGGCCTTCGGTACTGATGTAGAATGGCCTTCGGTACCGATGTAGAATGGCCTTCGGTACTGATGTAGACTGACCTTCGGTACTGATGTAGAATGGCCTTTCATATTAATGTGACCTGGCCTTTGGTACTGATGTGACCTGGCCTTAGCAAGTCTACATCCGTACCAAGGGCCAGTCTATATCAGTACCAAAGGCCAGTCTACATAAACATCGAATGCCAGTCTACATCAGTACCAAAGGCCAGTCTACATGAGTACCAAAGGCCAGGTGACATAAATATGGAAGGCCAGTCTAAATCAGTACCAAAGGCCAGCCTACATCAGTACCAAAGGCCAGCCTACATCAGTACCAAAGGCCAGCCTACATCAGTACCGATGGCCAGTCTACATGAGTACCAAAGGCCAGTCTACATCAGTACCAAAGGCCAGTCTACATCAGTACCTAAGGCCAGGTCACATAAATATGAAAGGCCAGTCTACATCAGTACCAAAGGCCAAGTCACATGAATATGAAAGGCCAGTCTACATCAGTACCAAAGGCCAGCCTACATCAGTACCAAAGGCCAGCCTACATCAGTACCAAAGGCCAGCCTACATCAGTACAGATGGCCAGTCTACATCAGTACCAAAGGCCAGTCTACATCAGTACCAAAGGCCAGTCTACATCAGTACCTAAGGCCAGGTCACATAAATATGAAAGGCCTGTCTACATCAGTACCAAAGGCCAGGTCACGTGAATCTGAAAGGCCAGTCTACATCAGTACCAAAGGCCAGTCTACATCAGTACCATAGGCCAGTCTACATCAGTACCGAAGTCCAGTCTACATCAGTACCAAAGGCCTGGTCACATAAATATTAAAGGCCAGTCTAAATCAGTAAAGGAGGCCAGACTACATCAGTATCAAAGGCCAGTCTACATCAGTAAAAAAGGCCAGTCTACATCAGTACCAAAGGTCAGTCTACATCAGTACCAAAGGCCAGTCTATACCAGTACCAAAGGCCAGTCTACACCAGTACAAAAGGCCAGTCTACACCAGTACAAAAGGCCAGTCTACATAAACATCGAAGGCCAGTTGAAATCATTACCAAAGGCCATTCTACATCAGTACCAAAGGCCAGGTCACATTTTTTTTCTTTACCCCATTTCTCCTTTCTTGTTTGTTTACTGTTATGTTTTTTAATTGCTGAGCCGCCCTCTGAAAGCACCGGGACACTCTTGTTGAGTAGCCGTGCGCTATATAAATAAAAGTTAACATAACATAACATAACATAAACATGAAAGGTCAGTCTAAATCAGAACCAAAGGCCAGTCTACATCAGTACAAAAGGCCAGTCTACATCAGTACCAAAGGCCAGTCTACATCAGTACCAAAGGCCAGTCTACATCAGTACCAAAGGCACATCAGTACCAAAGGCCAGTCTACATCAGTACCAAAGGCCAGTCTACATAAATATGAAAGTCCAGTCTACATCAGTACCAAAGGCCAGTCTACATCAGTACCAAAGTCCAGTCTACATCAGTACCAAAGACAGGTCACATAAATTGACAGGTCAGTCTAAATCAGAACCAAAGGCCAGTCTACATCAGTACAAAAGGTCAGTCTACATCAGTACCAAAGGCCAGTCTACATAATTATGAAAGTCCAGTCTACATCATTTCCAAAGGCCAGCCTACATCAGTACCAAAGGCCAGTCTACATAAACATCGAAGGCCAGTCTACATAAACATTGAAGGCCAGTCTACATCAGTATGAAAGACCAGTCTAAATCAGTACCAAAGGCCAGTCTACATCAGTACCAAAGGCCAGTCTACATCAGTACCAAAGGCCAGGTCACAAATATGAAAGGCCAGTCTACATCAGTACCAAAGGCCAGTCTACATCAGTACCAAAGGCCAGTCTACATCAGTACAAAAGGTGAGTCTACATCAGTACCAAAGGCCAATCTACATCAGTACCTAAGTCCAGTCTTCATAGATATGAAATGCCACTCTACATCAGTAAAAAAGGCCAGATTACATAAATATGAAAGGTCTGTCTGCATCAGACCAACAGGCCAGTCTACATCAGTACCAAAGGCCAGGTCACATAAATATGAAAGGTCAGTCTAAATCAGAACCAAAGGCCAGTCTACATAAATATGAAAGTCCAGTCTACATCGGTACCAAAGTCCAGTCTACATCAGTACCAAAGGCCAGTCTACATAAACATTGAAGGCCAGTCTACATCAGTACCTAAGGCCAGTCTACATCAGTACCTAAGGCCAGTCGACATCAGTACCAAAGGCCAGTCTACATCAGTACCAAAGGCCAGTCTACATAAATATGAAAGTCCCGTCTACATCGGTACCAAAGTCCAGTCTACATCAGTACCAAAGGCCAGTCTACATAAACATTGAAGGCCAGTCTACATCAGTACCTAAGGCCAGTCTACATCAGTACCTAAGGCCAGTCGACATCAGTACCAAAGGCCAGTCTACATCAGTACGAAAGGCCAGTCTACATAAATATGAAAGTCCCGTCTACATCGGTACCAAAGTCCAGTCTACATCAGTACCAAAGGCCAGTCTACATAAACATTGAAGGCCAGTCTACATCAGTACCTAAGGCCAGTCTACATCAGTACCTAAGGCCAGTCTACATCAGTACCAAAGGCCAGTCTACATCAGACCAACAGGCCAGTCTACATCAGTACCAAAGGCCAGGTCACATAAATATGAAAGGTCAGTCTAAATCAGAACCAAAGGCCAGTCTACATAAATATGAAAGTCCAGTCTACATCGGTACCAAAGTCCAGTCTACATCAGTACCAAAGGCCAGTCTACATAAACATTGAAGGGCAGTCTACATCAGTACCTAAGGCCAGTCTACATCAGTACCTAAGGCCAGTCGACATCAGTACCAAAGGCCAGTCTACATCAGTACCAAAGGCCAGTCTACATAAATATGAAAGTCCCGTCTACATCGGTACCAAAGTCCAGTCTACATCAGTACCAAAGGCCAGTCTACATAAACATTGAAGGCCAGTCTACATCAGTACCTAAGGCCAGTCTACATCAGTACCTAAGGCTAGTCTACATCAGTACCAAAGGCCAGTCTACATCAGTACCAAAGGCCAGGTCACATACATATGAAATGCCAGTCTACATGAGTACCAAAGGCCACTCTACACCAGTAGCAAAGGCCAGTCTATATCAGTACCTAAGGCCAGGTCACATCAGTACCCAAGACTAGTCTACATCAGTACCAAAGGCCAGTCTACATCAGTACTGATGTAGACTGGCCTTTGGTACTGATGTAGACTGGTCTTTGTTACTGATGTAGACTGGCCTTTGGTACTGATGTAGACTGGCCTTTGGTACTGATGTAGACTGGCCTTTGGTACTGATGTAGAGTGGCCTCTGGTACTGATGTAGACTGGCCTTTGGTACCGATGTAGACTGGCCTTTGGTACTGATGTGACCTGGCCTTAGGTACTGATGTGACCTGGCCTTAGGTACTGATGTAGACTGGACTTTGGTACTGATGTAGACTGGCCTTTCATATTTATGTGACCTGGCCTTTGGTACTGATGTAGACTGGCCTTTCATATTTATGTGACCTGGCCTTTGGTACGGATGTAGACTGGCCTTTGGTACTGATGTAGACAGGCATTTGGTACTGATGTGACCTGGCCTTAGGTACTGATGTAGACTGGCCATTGGGACTGATGTAGACTGGCCTTTGGTACGGATGTAAACTGGCCTTTGGTACTGATGTAGACTGGCCTTTCATATGTATGTGACCTGGCCTTTGGTACTGATGTAGAATGGCCTTTAATATTTATGTAGACTGGCATTTGATGTTTATGTAGACTGGCCTTTGGTACTGATGTAGACTGGCCTTTGGTACCGATGTAGACTGTCCTTTGGTACTGATGTATACTGGCCTTTGGTACTGATTTAGACTGGCCTTCTATATTTATGTCACCTGGCCTTTGGTACTCATGTAGGCTGGCCTTTGGTACTGATTTAGACTGGCCTTCCCTATTTATGTCACCTGGCCTTCGGTACTGATGTAGAATGGCCTTCGGTACCGATGTAGAATGGCCTTCGGTACTGATGTAGACTGGCCTTTGGTACTGATGTAAACTGGCCTTTCATATGTATGTGACCTGGCCTTTGGTACTGATGTAAAATGGCCTTTAATATTTATGTAGACTGGTCTTTGGTACTGATGTAGACTGGCATTCGATGTTTATGTAGACTGGCCTTTGGTACTGATGTAGACTTGCCATTGGTACCAATGTAGACTGTCCTTTGGTACTGATTTAGACTGGCCTTCCATATTTATGTCACCTGGCCTTTGGTACTCATGTAGGCTGGCCTTTGGTACTGATTTAGACTGGCCTTCCATATTTATGTCACCTGGCCTTCGGTACTGATGTAGAATGGCCTTCGGTACTGATGTAGAATGGCCTTTGGTACTGATGTAGAATGGCCTTCGGTACTGATGTAGACTGACCTTCGGTACTGATGTAGACTGACCTTCGGTACTGATGTAGAATGGCCTTTCATATTAATGTGACCTGGCCTTTGGTACTGATGTAGACTGGCCTTTGGTACTGATGTAGACTGGCCTTTGGTACGGATGTGACCTGGCCTTAGCAAGTCTACATCCGTACCAAGGGCCAGTCTACATCAGTACCAAAGGCCAGTCTACATGAGTACCAAAGGCCAGGTGACATAAATATGGAAGGCCAGTCTAAATCAGTACCAAAGGCCAGCCTACATCAGTACCAAAGGCCAGGTGACATAAATATGGAAGGCCAGTCTAAATCAGTACCAAAGGCCAGCCTACATCAGTACCAAAGGCTAGGTGACATAAATATGGAAGGCCAGCCTACATTAGTACCAAAGGCCAGTCTACATCAGTACCAAAGGCGAGTCTACATAAATATGAAAGTCCAGTCTACATCAGTACCAAAGGCCAGTCTACATAAACATCGAAGGCCAGTCTACATAAACTTTGAAGGCCAGTCTACATCAGTATGAAAGGCCAGTCTACATCAGTACCAAAGGCCAGTCTACATCAGTACCAAAGGCCAGTCTACATCAGTATGAAAGGCCAGTCTACATCAGTATGAAAGGCCAGTCTACATCAGTACCAAAGGCCAGTCTACATCAGTACCAAAGGCCAGTCTACATCAGTACAAAAGGCGAGTCTACATCAGTACCAAAGGCCAATCTACATCAGTACCTAAGTCCAGTCTTCATAAATATGAAATGCCACTCTACATCAGTACCAAAGGCCAGATTACATAAATATGAAAGGTCTGTCTACATCAGACCAACAGGCCTGTCTACATCAGTACCAAAGGCCAGGCCACATAAATATGAAAGGTCAGTCTAAATCAGAACCAAAGGCCAGTCTACAACAGTACCAAAGGCCAGTCTACATCGGTACCAAAGGCCAGTCTACATAAATATGAAAGGCCAGTCTACATCAGTACCAAAGTCCAGTCTACATCAGTACCAAAGGCCAGTCTACATAAACTTCGAAGGCCAGTCTACATAAACATTGAAGGCCAGTCTACATCAGTACCTAAGGCCAGTCTACATCAGTACCAAAGGCCAGTCTACATCAGTACCAAAGGCTAGTCTACATCAGTACAAAAGGCGAGTCTACATCAGTACCAAAGGCCAGGTCACATAAATATGAAAGGCCAGTCTACATCAGTACCAAAGGCCAGGTCACATAAATATGAAAGGTCAGTCTAAATCAGAACCAAAGGCCAGTCTACATCTATACCAAAGGCCAGGTCACATAAATATGAAAGGCCAGTCTACATCTGTACCAAAGGCCAGGTCACATAAATATGAAAGGCCAGTCTACATTAGTACCAAAGTCCAGTCTACATCAGTACCAAAGGCCAGTCTACATCAGTACAAAAGGCGAGTCTACATCAGTACCAAAGGCCAGTCTACATCAGTACAAAAGGCCAGTCTACGTCTACATCAGTAGCAAAGGCCAGTCTACATAAATATGAAAGTCCAGTCTACATCAGTACCAAAGGCCAGTCTACATCAGTACCTAAGGCCAGGTCACACCAGTACCAAAGGCCAGTCTACATCAGTACCAAAGGCCAGTATACATCAGTACCAGAGGCCAGTCTACATCAGTACCAAATACCAGTCTACATCAGTACCAAAGGCCAGTCTACATCAGTACCAAAGGCCAGTCTACATCAGTACAAAAGGCCAGTCTACATCAGTACCAGAGGCCAGTCTACATCAGTACCAAAGTCCAGTCTACATCAGTACCAAAGGCCAGTCTACATAAACATTGAAGGCCAGTGTACATCAGTACGAAAGGCCAGTCTACATCAGTACCAAAGGCCAGTCTACATCAGTACCTAAGGCCAGTCTACATCAGTACCTAAGGCCAGTCTACATCAGTACCTAAGGCCAGTCTACATCAGTACCTAAGGCCAGTCTACATCAGTACAAAAGGACATTCTACATCAGTACCAAAGGCCAGCCTACATCAGTACCAAAGGCCAGGTCACATAAATATGAAATGCCAGTCTACATCAGTACCAAAGGCCAGTCTACATCAGTACCAAAGGCCAGTCTACATCAGTACCAAAGGCGAATCTACATCAGTACCAAAGGCCAATCTACATCAGTACCAAAGGCCAGGTCACATAAATATGAAAGGCCAGTCTACATCAGTACCAAAGGCCACTCTACATCAGTAACAAAGGCCAGTCTACATCAGTACCAAAGGCCAGTCTACATCAGTACCAAAGGCCACTCTACATCAGTACCAAAGGCCAGTCTACATCAGTATCAAAGGCCAGTCTACATCAGTGCAAAAGGCCAGATCACATAAATATGAAAGGTCTGTCTACATCAGTACAAAAGGTCAGTCTAAATCAGTACCAGAGGCCAGACCACATAACTATGAAAGTCCAGTCTACATCAGCACCAAAGGCCAGTCTACATCAGTTCCAAAGGTCAGTCTACATCAGTACCAAAGGCCAGTCTACATCAGTACCAAAGGCCAGTCTACATCAGTACCAAAGGCCAGTCTACACCAGTACCAAAGGCTAGGTCACATAAATATGATAAACCTGAATATGAAAGGCCAGTCTAAATCAGTATCAAAGGCCAGTCTACATGAGTACCAAAGGCCAGTCTACATAAACATCGAAGGCCCGTCTGCATTAGCACCAAAGGCCAGTCTGCCTCAGTATCAAAGGCCAGTCTATATAAATATGAAAGCCCAGTCTACATCAGTTCAAAAGGCCAGTCTACATCAGTATAAAAGGCCAGTCTACATCAGTACCAAAGGCCAGGAAAGATAAATACGAAAGGCCAGTCTAAATCAGTACTAACAGCCAGTCTACATCAGTACAAAAGGCCAGTCTACATCAGTACCAAAGCCAGTCTACATCAGTACCAAAGGCCAGGTCACATAAATATGAAAGGCCAGTCTACATACGTACCAAAGACCAGTCTACATCAGTACCAAAGGCCTGCTCACATACATATGAAAGGCCAGTCTAAATCAGTACAAAAGGCCAGTCTACATCAGTACAAAAGGCCAGTCTACATCAGTACAAAAGGCCACCCTACATCAGTACAAAAGGCCAGTCTACATCAGTACCAAAGGCCAGTCTACACCAGTACAAAATGCCAGTCTACACCAGTAACAAAGGCCAGGTCACATAAATATGAAAGGCCAGTCTACATCAGTACCAAAGGCCACTCTACACCAGTTCCAAAGGCCAATCTACATCAGTACCTAAGGCCAGTCTACATCAGTACCAAAGGCCAGTCTACATCAGTACCAAAGGCCACTCTATACCAGTACCAAAGGCCTGTCTACATCAGTACCTAAGGCCAGGTCACTGGAATTAGAAAGGACAGTCTACATCAGTACCAAAGGCCAGCCTACACCAGTACCAAAGGCCAGTCTACACCAGTACCAAAGGCCAGTCTACATCAGTACCTAGGTCCAGGTCACTTGAATATGAAAGTCC
The DNA here is from genome assembly GCF_964261635.1 of Lissotriton helveticus. NCBI lineage: Eukaryota > Metazoa > Chordata > Amphibia > Caudata > Salamandridae > Lissotriton > Lissotriton helveticus. Next base: position 822,235,900 of record NC_136073.1, read on the forward strand.
AGTCTACATCAGTACTAAAGGCCAGTCTACATCAGTACTAAAGCCCAGTCTACATCAGTACCTAGGGCCAGTCTACATCAGTACCTAGGGCCAGTCTACATCATTACCTAGGGCCAGTTTACATCAGTACCTAAGGCCAGTCTACATCAGTACCAAAGGCCAGTCTACATCAGTACCAAAGGCCAGTCTACATCAGTACCAAAGGCCAGTCTACATCAGTACCAAAGGCCAGTCTACATCAGTATCAAAGGCCAATCTACATCAGTACCAAAGGCCAGTCTACATCAGTACCAAAGGCCAGTCTACATCAGTACCAAAGGCCAGTCTACATCAGTACCAAAGGCAAGATCACATAAATTTGAAAGGTCAGTCTACATCAGTACCAAAGGCCAGTCTACATCAGTACCAAAGGCAAGATCACATAAATATGAAAGGTCAGTCTACATCAGTACAAAAGGTCAGTCTAAATCAGTACCAGAGGCCAGCCCACATAACTATGAAAGTCCAGTCTACATCAGCACCAAAGGCCAGATCACATAAATATGAAAGGCCAGTCTACATCAGTACCAAAGGCCACTCTATATCAGTACCAAAGGCCAGTCTACATCAGTACCAAAGGCCAGTCTACATCAGTACCAAAGGCCAGATCACATAAATATGAAAGGTCAGTCTACATCAGAACCAAAGGCCAGTCTACATCAGTACAAAAGGTCAGTCTAAATCAGTACCAGAGGCCAGACCAAATAACTATGAAAGTCCAGTCTACATCAGCACCAAAGGCCAGTCTATATAAACATCGAAGGCCAGTCTACATCAGTACCAAAGGCCAGGTCACATAAATATGATAAACCTGAATATGAAAGGCCAGTCTAAATCAGTATCAAAGGCCAGTCTACATCAGTACCAAAGGCCAGTCTACATCAGTACCAAAGGCCAGTCTACACCAGTACCAAAGGCCAGGTCACATAAATATGATAAACCTGAATATGAAAGGCCAGTCTAAATCAGTATCAAAGGCCAGTCTACATGAGTACCAAAGGCCAGTCTACATAAACATCGAAGGCCCGTCTGCATCAGCACCAAAGGCCAGTCTGCCTCAGTATCAAAGCCAGTCTATATAAATATGAAAGCCCAGTCTACATCAGTTCAAAAGGCCAGTGTACATCAGTATCAAAGGAAAGGCCAGGTCACATAAATATGAAAGCCCAGTCTACATCATTACAAAAGGCCAGTCTACATCAGTATAAAAGGCCAGTCTGCATCAGTACCAAAGGCCAGGAAAGATAAATATGAAAGGCCAGTCTAAATCAGTACTAACGGCCAGTCTACATCAGTACAAAAGGCCAGCCTACATCAGTACAAAAGGCCAGCCTACATCAGTACAAAAGGCCAGTCTATATCAGTACCAAAGGCCAGTCTACATCAGTATAAAAGGCCAGTCTACATAAACATCGAAGGCCAGTCTACATCAATAGCAAAGGCCAGTCTATATCAGTACCAAAGGCCAGTCTACACCAGTACAAAATGCCAGTCTACACCAGTAACAAAGGCCAGGTCACATAAATATGAAAGGCCAGTCTACATCAGTACCAAAGGCCAGTCTACATCAGTACCTCAGGCCAGTCTACATCAGTACCAAAGGCCTGTCTACATCAGTACCTAAGGCCAGCCTACACGAGTATCTACGACCAGTCTACATCAGTACCAAAGGCCAGGTCACATAAATATGAAAGTCCAGTCTACGTCAGTATCAAAAACCAGTGTACATCAGTATCAAAGCCCAGTCTACATCAGTAAGTTAGGCAAGGTCAAATGAATATGAAAGTCCAGTCTATATCAGTACTAAAGGCCAGGTCACATCAGTACCGAATGCCAGTCTGCATCAGTACCAAAGGCCAGTCTACATAAATATCGCAGGCCAGTCCACATCAGTACCTAAGACCAGTCTACATCAGTACCAAAGGCCAGTCTACATCAGTACCAAAGGCCAGTCTACAACAGTACCAAAGGCCAGTCTACAACAGTACCAAAGGCCAGTCTACAACAGTACCAAAGGCCAGTCTACATAAATATGAAAGGCCAGTCTACATCTGTACTAAAGTCCAGTCTATATCAGTAAAAAAGGCCAGTCTACATCAGTGAAAAAGGCCAGTCTACATCAGTAAAAAAAGTCCAGTCTACATACATATCGAAGGCCAGTCTACATCAGTACCAAAGGCCAGTCTACATACATATCGAAGGCCAGTCTACATCAGTACCAAAGGCCACTCTACACCAGTACCAAAGGCCAGTCTACATCAGTACCAAAGGCCAGGTCACATAAATATGACAGGCCAGTCTACCTCAGTACCAAAAGCCAGTCTACATCAGTACCAAATGCCAGTCTACATCAGTACCAAAGGCCAGGTCACATACATTTGAAAAGCCAGTCTACATCAGTACCAAAGGCCAGTCTACATCAGTACCAAAGGCCAGGTCACATACATTTGAAAGGCCAGTCTACATCAGTACAAAAGGCCAGTCTATATCAGTACAAAAGGCCAGTCTACATAACCATCAAAGGCCAGTCTACATCAGTACCAAAGGCCAGGCTATATCAGTTCCAAAGGCCAGGTCACATAGATATGAGAGGCCAGTCTACGTCAGTACCAATGGTCAGTCCACATCAGTACCAAAGGCCAGTCCACATCAGTACCAAAGGCCAGTCTACATAAACATCAAAGGCTAGTCTACATCAGTACCAAAGGCCAGGCTATATCAGTACCAAAGGCCAGTCTACATCAGTACCAAATGCCAGTCTACATCAGTACTAATGGCCAGGTCACATAAATATGAAAGGTCTGTCTACATCAGTACCAAATGCCAGTCTACATCAGTACCAAAGGCCAGTCTACATCAGTACCTAAGGCCAGTCTACATCAGTACTAAAGGCCAGGTCACATACATTTGAAAAGCCAGTCTACATCAGTACCAAAGGCCAGTCTACATCAGTACCAAAGGCCAGGTCACATACAATTGAAAGGCCAGTCTACATCAGTACAAAAGGCCAGTCTATATCAGTACAAAAGGCCAGTCCACATCAGTACCAAAGGCCAGTCCACATCAGTACCAAAGGCCAGTCCACATCAGTACCAAAGGCCAGTCTATATCAGTACCAAAGGCCAGTCTACATCAGTACCAAAGGCCAGGTCACATAGATATGAGAGGCCAGTCTACGTCAGTACCAATGGCCAGTCCACATCAGTACCAAAGGCCAGTCCACATCAGTACCAATGGCCAGTCCACATCAGTACCAAAGGCTAGTCTACATCAGTACCAAAGGCCAGGCTATATCAGTACCAAAGGTCAGTCTACATCAGTACCAAAGACCAGTCTACATCAGTACAAAATGCCAGTCTATATCAGTACTAATGGCCAGGTCACATAAATATGAAAAGCCAGTCTAAATCAGTACCAAATGCCAGTCTACATCAGTATAAAAGGCCAGTCTATATCAGTACCAACGGCCAGTCCACATGAGTACCAAAGTCCAGTCCACATCAGTACCAAAGGCCAGTCTACATAACCATCAAAGGCCAGTCTACATCTGTACCAAAGGCCAGGCTATATCAGTACCAAAGGCCAGTTTACATCAGTACCAAAGGCCAGTCTATATCAGTACCAAAGGCCAGTCTATATTAGTACCAAAGGCCAGGTCACATAAATATGAAAAGCCAGTCTACATCAGTACCAAAGGCCAGTCTACATCAGTACCAAAGGCCAGGTCACATAAATATGAGAGGCCAGTCTACATCAGTACAAAGGCCAGTCTACATCAGTACCAAAGGCCAGTCTACATCAGTACCAAAGGCCAGTCTACATCAGTACCAAAGACCAGTCTACATCAGTACTAATGGCCAGGTCACATAAATATGAAAAGCCAGTCTAAATCAGTACCAAATGCCAGTCTACATCAGTATAAAAGGCCAGTCTACATCAGTACAAAAGGCCAGTCTATATCAGTACAAAGGGCCAGTCTAAATCAGTACCAAAGGCCAGTCTTTATCAGTACCAAAGGCCAGTCTACATCAGTACCAAAGGCCAGTCTACATAAACATCGAAGGCCAGTCTACATCAGTACCAAAGGCCAGTCTACATTAGTACCAAAGGCCAGTCTACATCAGTACCAAAGGCCAGTCTACATTAGTACCAAAGGCCAGTCTACATAAACTTCACATGCCAGTCTACATCAGTACCAAAGGCCAGTCTACATCAGTACCAAAGGCCAGTCTACATCAGTACCAAAGGCCAGTCTACATAAACATCAAAGGCCAGTCTACATCACTACCAAAGCCCAGTCTAAATCAGTACCAAAGGCCAGTCTACATAAACATCGAAGGCCAGTCTACATCAGTACCAAAGGCCAGTCCACATAAACATCAAAGGCCAGTCTACATCAGTACCAAAGGCCAGTCTACATCAGTACCAAAGGCCAGTCTACATCAGTACCAAATTCCAGTCTACATCAGTATAAAAGGCCAGTCTACATCAGTACCAAAGGCCAGTCTACATAAACATCGAAGGCCAGTGTACATCAGTACCAAAGGCCAGTCTACATCAGTACCAAATTCCAGTCTACATGAACATCGCAGGCCAGTGTACATCAGTACCAAAGGCCAGTCTACAACAGTACCAAATGCCAGTCTACATAAAGATCAAAGGCCAGTCTACATCAGTACCAAAGGCCAGGTCACCTAAATATGAGAGGCCAGTCTACATCAGTACCAAAGGCCAGTGTACATCAGTACCAAAGGCCAGTCTACATCAGTACCAAAGGCCAGTCTACATCAGTACCAAAGGCACGTCACATAAATATGAAAGGCCAGTCTTTATCAGTACCAAAGGCCAGTTTTCATCGGTACCAAAGGCCAGTTTACATCAGTACCAAAGGCCAGTCTATATCAGTACAAAGGACCAGTCTACATCAGTACCAAAGGCCAGTCTACATCAGTACCAAAGGCCAGTCCACATCAGTACCAAAGGCCAGTCTACATCAGTACCAAAGGCCAGTCTACATCAGTACCACAGCCCAGTCTACATCAGTACCAAAGGCCAGTCTACATCAGTACCAAAGCCCAGTCTACATCAGTAACAAAGGCCAGTCCACATCAGTACAAAAGGCCAGTCTACATCATTACCAAAGGCTAGTTTATATCAGTACAATAGGCCAGTCTACATCAGTACCAAAGCCCAGTCCACATCAGTACCAAAGGCCAGTCTACATCAGTACCACAGCCCAGTCTACATCAGTACCAAAGGCCAGTCTACATCAGTACCAAAGCCCAGTCTACATCAGTAACAAAGGCCAGTCCACATCAGTACAAAAGGCCAGTCTACATCAGTACAAAAGGACAGTCTACATCAATAAGAAAGGCCAGTCTACATCTGTACCAAACGCCAGTCTACATCAGTACCACAGCCCAGTCTACATCAGTACCAAAGGCCAGTCTACATCAGTACCAAAGCCCAGTCTACATCAGTAACAAAGGCCAGTCCACATCAGTACAAAAGGCCAGTCTACATCAGTACAAAAGGACAGTCTACATCAATAAGAAAGGCCAGTCTACATCTGTACCAAACGCCAGTCTACATAAACATCGAATGCCAGTCTACATAAACACTAAAGGCCAGTCTACGTAAACATCAAAGGCAGTCAGCAATGCATACCAAAGACCAGTGTGTATTAAGTTTATAGATCTGTGTGAATAAACACATGAATGCACCAATTCCAGTCCACTATGCTCTCCATAGGTCATTGGATGGATAGTAACCGTCTGAAATTGAATCCTGAGAAAACGGAGCTGGTCCTCTTTGGTAAAAGCAAACTCCTTTGGGGACCACATTATTGGCCGTTCAAACTCGGTAAGCCACCTACTCCGTCTAAAGTGGTTAAAAGCCTAGGGGTACTTATTGATGATGAGCTCTCATTAAAGCCTCAGGTCAACGCTGTGGTGCCATCCTGCTTTTTCCAGATGTGGAAAATAAGAAAGATTAGCCGAATGCTCACTCAGTCCGCTTTAACCCAGGTTGTGATGGCATTGGTACTTTCTCACTTAGACTATGCCAATGCCATCTATCTGGGCCTTTCGGTCACACTCACTAAACGTCTTCAACTGGCCCAAAATCAAGCTGCCAGACTTATCTATCATCTCTCTCGCTGGCAATCTGCCAGACCGCTGTTGAAGCAACTTCACTGGCCCCTGTTATACAGCGCACACTCTTTAAAACTGCCTGCATGACATTTAAAGCTCTTCATTCACGCAGTCCCAGGTTCACCCAGGAACTTCTGCCCAGGTATGCTCCTCCTCGCACTCTGCGGTCTGCTTCTCAGATTCTCCTGATTGTCCCCCGTTTTAAATTTCAACGGAAAGGAGGACGCAGGCTTGCCACACTTGCCACTAAACTGTGGAATTCTCTTACGTTAGAGATACGCTCTTCCACCACTCTTCTCCAGTTCCAGAGGCAGCTTAAAACGTGGCTGTTTGTTCAGACGCTGGCCTAGTTCTTCTCTCCCCTTGGGCTTAGTCTCCAGCTCCATCGGTTAGCACCAAGAAACCCCTGGGTGAACGTGCGCTGTATAAATTTTTGTTAAGATAAGATAAGATAAGATAATACCAAAGGCTCATCAGGAATAAGTATCAAAGGCCTATTTGACAGTCCAAACACTCCATTGCCTCTGTTCCCTCCTCCAATAGGATTCCTCATGTTGAAATGTCCCTGCTCAGGGTTTGGCACAGTTCTTACCATGAAATCTAGGAAGGCGCTTGGGGTCCCTGTGGTTCGGTGCTGCGATTAAGTTCAGAAGCAGACTGTAGAACCTCTCTGGCCTTCTCCGGCCCTTGACTGAAATGTGCAGCTCTTCTCAGCTCCTTTCCTCACTGGCACTGGACCCTGCCATCCACAGACAGATTTCCCATGTTATCGGCTCCTGGGCCTTTGGTGAAAATATGGAGTGGCCTTGGGGCAGCTAATTGGAGCCTTAGAGATTCATGACGCATGACAGCTCAAAGATTTGGGATTCACAGTGGGAGGACACCTATTTGAATGACACAGAAATACTGCTGCCTGCAGGACAGGTGTTTATTGTATACAGTATGACTCCACTGTTACATATCAGAATTTTGGTGACAAAAATAAAGTGTGACAAATATTGTGCCCAAAATTATTGTTATGAAAGTACACCCACCTTGAGTTTAGACTTTCTATTAATTTATTCTATTATTAACTCCAATGAGGTGATATTTTTGTAAAAAAATGTTTAGTGCACTATTCTGATATCGTGGTCATTCTACATAAAAATGAATAACTTGTGAAGAAGACATAAGTTGGTGGGAGCAATGACAGAGAACCAATCCTGGCCATATTTAGCCTGGCACCAGCTCACAACTCTTGCATCTCTTAACAAGCATTTGCAATGCAATAGGTCTCGCATTATTTAAGTTTGAGCTATTATTATTGTAAATGGCAATGTTTTTTGCTTTATGCTATAGTTTTCTTATGTACATAAAAAGCTACATATAAAGTATTTGTTGTTAAAATTATTTATGCAGTATTTAAATTTGTTTGCATAAAAGATTACAAGAATATCTTAGCAAAAAAGTTAAACTTTTTAATGGTAATTGACTAAATGTCCATTTGTACATTTTAATTTCAAATAGGTAAGTGTAAACATCACAAATATATTGTGCAAACAGTGCAAAATATTTTAGCCCTAAATATTTTTGTTTTACGAGGTAGTTTGTAAGAAAATGATTGTAAAAGGCAAACACTGTAATTAAAATGTAACATATAACAGTACAGTTATGGCTAGTAAACATACATTAGTAGTATAGTATAATTGTAAACAAGATGTAAATAAGACTACAGAAATTAGCATGAATTATCACTTTAACATCAACTTTACAAACATTTTGAAAACACGATCACAGCTGGTAATCATGCATTGGCTTGTTATTACAAGCATTTCATTTTAATAAATATTTCTGATTCCCAAAAACAAATATGACAGTCTCTCAAAATAATGGCTTTTCAGTTTTAGTTGTATTTTTGATCTCCATGTCATCAAGTACTCATGAATATTACTGCCCCATGGACAGAGTCTGGCTTTACATGTCTACATATCAACATCCAATTCCATGAACACCCATCGCATGCCAGGGATGACCATCACCGCTGGTGAAGAGAAGCACAATTGGGTCAAGAATGCCCACAATACGTTGTGGTCCCATTATACCAGGGATGGGCTCAATAATGCCAAAGATGCCAACATCATGCCAAGCATTGCTAGACTAAAAGTGGGAATAATTCTAACAGGGACACCACCAATAAATTAAGAAGGAACACCATTACGCTAAGGCAAGCATTACCGCCTTCGGGTAAAGTCCGCGCTATATAAAAATGCATAAATACATGAATAAAGAAATACCGCCTTCGGGTAAAGTCCGCGCTATATAAAAATGCATAAATACATAAAAAAATAAATACCGCCTTCGGGTAAAGTCTGCGCTATATAAAAATGCATAATTAAATAAATAAATACATACCGCAAAACATCCTCGTTACTCTGCCGGCCTGCGACCAGGAAGTCAGGCAGGCCGGCGCGACACCCGGAAACAGGAAGTAGGAGGGCGGGAGCCTACCCCGCCTCCCACGGAAGAGCCGCGATTGGAGCCGTGTTGGGAGCAGGGAGCACCGGAGCAGGCAGGAGCCTACCCTGCGCCCCGGTGCCGAAGGAGGGAAGAAGAGTCCTGCTGCCGGGCCTTGCAGCTGAGGAGAGGAAGCCGGTGAGTGCGTTGCTGAGCGGCGGGCGGGCGGAGGGAGAGGAGCATGTAGGCGCGGGGGGGAGGCGGCCTGTGTATGTGTGTGTATGTGTGTGCGTGCGTGTGTGTATGTGTCTTGGAGTGCGTGTGTGTGACTGTGAGGGAGGGGGTGTGTGTGTGAGCGAGTGTCTGTCTGCGACGTGTGTGTGTGTCTGTGTGTGTGCATGCATGCATGCGCGGTAGGCTGGGAGGGCGGCGCATGCGCAGTAGGCTGGGAGGGCGGCGCAGGACGGAACGTGCGCGTTCGCGCAGCCAAATCCGACTGCTAAAAATCGTGCCAGTTTTGTGTCCCTCATTCCCCGGCATCAGACAGCTATAGAGTCTCTGTCCCTGTTCCAGGGCGAGACCTAAAAAGGGTGAACAGCATTGTGTTGGGGTTTAGTAAAATGACAGTCAAACTGTTTAAGACCTAACATCTTTCCATTACAAACTGAAGACAAAGAGTAAAAGTAATTTCCAACTGAAGTGAAATACCCAGTTAATGCTATCCACGAGTCTCTGTCTTGCTTCAACAGGCTGCTCTGCGTTAATGTTCGGAACGACTGCACCGGTAACAATATACCACTAGAGGGGGCACTATTATTGCTGTTGCCTGACCTGAAAAGGGCCTTAAAACAATACGACTTTTGTAGAATAACGAGTTGTACTTCACATTTCAACCACTAGATGGCAGGGCATGCACAGTATCTGAAACGGATTAGTGCTGCGAAAAGGAATTAATTTGTACTAGGATAATAGGTTTAAGCTATCATTCGAGGCAAAAGTAATATAAATTACAAAGAACAAAAAACGTGTTCAAAGACAATAGATCTGGCTTGTATTTTGAGCGGTCATAAACGTATTATAAAAAGCCTACTGCATGTAAAAAAAGAAAAAGAAAACAAATTGCTTTCTGTATACAATGCATCTTCGAGATATGCTAAAGTGGGCTGATTCAGTGTACTTTTTGAGATGTAAAATAATCACTCATGCATAGCATTGGAAGCACTTCATTGGAGGCGGAATGATACACCCAAAGGCTTTTAGCTCATATTCTGTGTTAATTTTAAGGAATTCCTAACAATGGGTTTCCAGATATCTGTGCTGTCAAGTAAGCAAGCTTCTGTGCCTACAAAGCCTGGGAGGACCACCAGCACTTCTCCAAAGACTCAGGCGCTCCCATGGGGCAGCGGAGCTATTTACCTGCATCCTGCAGGCACCCAAGAAAGAACTGTGAGGACTCAAGACTGCGAAAACCCAACACCGGTCACCGACAACTGCATCCGCCGCTACAAGCCTGAGTTGTAGTGGGGAGGTTGGGGGTGTGACCGAGCTCTTTGCCGGGGCCGGTTTTCGGCCGATTTTGTTACAGGGCCGATTTTGCAGCTATGCTGCATAAACGGCTCTGTAACAAAAACGGTCCCCAGGGGCCCAAAACCGGCCCCCACACTTGCGGTGCACCGGGGGATTGCCCGGTGTCCGCAACGGCCAGTCCAGCCCTGCTGACGCTGCCTGCAGCTTTTGTTTGCAGGCTCCCCCTCTACCGCGACTGTTCCCAGTGACGAAAACCCGACACCCAAAGACACCTCTGCACCTCTTTCCCCTGGCCCATGAGAAGAGGACCAATGGTGTCCCTAGGTTCCCGAGCATCACAAGACCTGAGCACCACCTGTTGGTAAAGCCTGCCTGGTCTCCCAGTCCAAACTTGCAACCTCTTTTCGACCGGACTGATCCGCATTGACTAACATTGGGCACCCAATGCTTTATTGCACACTGCACCCGGCTGAACTAGTGCGGCAGGAAGTAACCTGCCGATGCTGCCTTCGACTGTGCCCCGAACTCACCTTAAGTCCTGAAAATTGGTCTTGTAAGTCGCTGCGAAGAACTTGTATGCAGTATTTGTTTTTCCTTCATAGGATAACATTCCCGTCTATGAAAATTGCATGGTCGACTTTCAAAATCGAAAAGTATTTTTCTTAGAAAACATACTTGCCTGACTGTATTGACTCTTGTGCCTAAATATATATAAAGATATGTGTTTTCATAAATTGGTGTGGATCTCCTTATTGACCTGATTGCATCATTTATTGACTAATGTGTGTATTTGTAGATGTTTAAAACTCCTCCCTGATAAGTCTAAGGCTGCTCGACCACACACCCTTAGAAGAGCACCTTGGGATTGTTAGAGCAAGCCCTGTCCACTCGTAACGTAATACCTAGACTCTTTGCACAGTATATCTCTTTTTGGTATACCATATAAAAAGCCAGCTTCCTACATTTAATGAAGTAAAGTATAGGGTGTTCACCTCATGCACACAGCCTCCTCTGTTCCCATCATTGTAAAAGTTGTTTCCCATTTGGGCCACTAGGTATTAATACATTCATGCCCCTCCAGTCGCGGCTGCTACATGGAAGCAGCAGTGGGGCGGGAGGGGCGGGGGGGGGGGGGGGGGAATTGGTTAAAAAAAAAACACTTACCTCCCAGCTGACCCCTCACGCAAGCTGCCGCAGCAGGAGGACACATTAGATTGATAATAACATTACGTTATTATCATTTTATTTTTTCCTTTCTTATACTGCTTCATGGCAGTGAGGCAACGCTCCTCTGCCTTAGCCGAGGAGCCGCCACTGTGCCTCACTATTTTTTGATCCGGGAGCATGTGAATACTTTGTGCGCATGCACCATACATAAGCCTTTATCAGCGCATGGTAAACCTTTTTATCATCTTAAAAATAGTCCCGTTGGGAACCGGAAGCGCCTGTTCGCATCATAAGAAATCGTTTTACTTCCAACTTCCAAAAAAAAGGGAGTAAATACTACTACATATCTTGAGCTCTGATAGAATTGCCTCAATAAGAACCATCCATGTAAAAACAATTAATCTGAATCACTTAAATTTCTTTGTATATCAGAAGCTAAAATCTGAATTTTGACATCCTCCATTACTTTTTTACTGCTTAAATCAGATCTTGGCAGATTGTGTGTTTGGAAATATCTTGGGTCTGGTTAGGAATCAGGTGGGGCAGAATTCCCTCATGATTTCACTCCGCCTGATTCCAAGCGGATCCATTTTTCCAGCTGGGAAAAAAAAGAAAATCACATGATGCTTAGGTGTAGCAGTCACGTCTCCTTCTTCGTTTTTTTCAGACAACCAAAAAAAGCACCTTCCCTCCACTACTCCACCTCCTTTCTTCCCTCACCTTTGAACCTTCTCAGAGGTTCCTGCATACATTCAGGTGGTAGAAATAAGCATTAAACCCCACAGAACTGGGAAATTCGGGTGGTTTTACAACCGAAAAAATAATTGGTTTAACGTGGTAATTCCTCATTCCAGAGGGATTTTGCTCCAGGTGCAGCATGGAGCACTGCACAAACATTAAACAAGTACTTGCAAAGCCAATAGGTCTGGTGTGGGCAGCTGCCAATGCTTCTTTTTAAATATTTTTTAAAGAACTTTATTGTTGGGGACGATGCTGGGCCCTTGATTATCTGGAAATAAAAATGAATAAAAGAAAAAACGTTTTTGGTCTTGAAAAGCCTGCGTTCTCATAGAAGTTCCTGGCACTGAAGGGAACTCCTTTATCTGTGAATATGCTTTTGTGAAACGGCAGATTGCAAACACTTACAGCCAGGGTAGCAAATCACTTTAGTAGGCTGAGCTATATTGCTGTACTGTATGCTGTAGTGGGTTGGAAGAAAAATGTTAATGACACAATAACAGACCAATGGATGAAGAGGGCTGGCTGAGAGTCCATTTAAGCTTATTATACATACCGTTATAGTAACATCAAATGGTCTTGGATAAAGCCAACCCTAAAAAGGGCACTTTTAGAATTCTTTTTGCAGTAGTTTGATACCATACCACCTAGGTGGCTCTCTAAGTCTGATGCCAACCTTGCCTCAAGGTGGTGCCAGACATGCACCACACAACACTTGGGTGTACAAATGCATAAAGAGTGCAAATTCAAGTCTAATAATTTGTACTTGTAAATGGGTTTACTCATACCTAAAATGATCTATTGGTGCTTACACAGTACATATGCCATTGTCAATGTTTGGTATCATCCTAAAAATACCCCTACTGTGAAATGGAATGGCCACAGGCACAATATCTCACTGTGTCCATTGACAACACATAGTTCTGACTACAGTAAGGAAACGTGGCTTAACATAGCTTGTGGCCCGGGGCGTGGCTTAGGAGCCGACGATGGTGGACGTGTGAGCTGAGAGCTCCACACTAGCCGTGCGTATTTTCCTCCAAACCGTGGTGTCCACCAGGGCCCGGAGGCACGCTGTTCGATGCCCGACCCCCCGGAGATACCCGTGACCCTAGTCTCACTTTTCTGAGGTCCGAGGGCCAGAGGGGAGCGGCACCGGGACTGCGTGCAAGCTGCCGAGGCAACATGGTGGCCTGAGGCGATCCCAGAGCAGAGGAGGAGGTGTCGAACTATGGCCGGTGCTCAGGAAAGAGGAGGCTGGTAGACAGCAGACTCCAGAGCACGGAGCAACTATGGCAACCCCGTCGGGGGCCGTTACTGAACTGGTGAAGGGGTACGCAACTGTCCAGGCCGGGCCCCCCCTGTGACGTGCTGCAGCACGAGCAGCGATGGAGAGACAGAGGCCGGAACACGCCGGAGGGCACAGGGCTTCCGCCCAACACCCAATGATCGGAGGAGAGCGGCAGAGGTGCCTGGGGAGACCGCAGCAAAAAAGAGAAAGCTGTGGCTGCGTCCCCCCGGGGTATTACCCTGTATGAGGTGAGGGGCGGGGGCACAGTGTGTGACCTAGGGGCTGGCTGCGTGGCACACCGTGGCTGCACAGCGGGGGCTGGTACTCTGCTTGAGCCCTCTTGGTGCCAGTGAAGGCTGCAGGCGGGTCTGGGGCACCAGAGGACCCGTCTGAACAATCTGGGACTGTGCGAAGGCACCAAGAGGGGGTTGCGACGAGATCCACCTCGTGGAGTGTGGCTGTGGGGCCTGAAAGGAAATGAGGCAACCTACCTTTCCTGGAGCCCTGTGCTATGCCTTGACCCAACATACTGGTGCAGGCATTGAATCACAGGGTGTGCCCCCAGTTTGTGGGAACCGGCGGTGAACTGGAGGAGCTACGAACTAGCCAGGAGGCACTGTACTGATCTGAGAACCCGGAGGGTCCCCTGCACTGCACGTTGAGGACGGTGGTCCCACGGGGCACGTTGGGGTCTGACTAAGAGGAAGTGAGGAGCAGGAGCAGGGGCCTCGGATGGTGGCAGTGGATACAGACCAGGCTGGGGTCCAGATAGGCCGGAAGGCTGAATCTGAGACTGTGTGGGACCTCTGGCCAGCACTATAAACTACGGTCTGGGCACAGAAGAGCCAAGATGCACTGTGGAGTGGCACAGCCTCTTCGGGACTCTCTAAAGTGAAGACGCACTGCATGGGCGTCGGTATCTGAAACCAGGAGCACACGTGCAAGACTTTGGGGCAGTGTACATTTGGCCTGACCTGTTGTTTCTTGAACTGTTGCGGGGAGAGGCTGTCTAGCAGAAGGCGGTTGAAGGGGCAGGTGAGCTGCAACATGTGGTGCTTCAGCCTAACTGTGGAGTGTTGTGGGGCCGAGATCCTGGCGACCAGTCCCCGACTGCCTAGAGAAGGGCGTACCAGACTCTTGGCTTGAGATCGCCCCCCTCCCCCCCGGTGATATGAAAGCTTAGAGGGAAGCAAGTGAGGTCTCCCCTGGAGCAGGAAGACAGTGCACCTGACCAGGTGCAAAAGGAGTCGGGAGGGGCAAAGATATTAGAAGCTTTTGCCGACACTAAGGCGACACTACACCAAGATATCAGCACTGTCGCAGTGGGCCTGGGCTTGCTGAGGACGGAGCATGCTAAATTAGCAGACAGGGTGAAACAGACTGAATCCTCCCTAGCAGTTCTTACCCCCATGCAACAAGCCCTGATTGGCCAGGTCGGGGAATTGTCCAGCAGGGTTAACGTACTGGAAATGAGTGCTGAAGATGCGGAGGGGCGGAACTGGAGGAACAACATGAAGGTCTTGGGTCTCCCGGAAGGAGTGGAGGGCAATGGCATGGTCAAATATTTGGAGGGTTGGCTCCGTGAGTTGGTGGCGCCAGAAGGCCTGTCTCAGTTCTATACATTGGAGAGAGCATACCAGTGGTGGCCAGACTGCTTCACTTCAAAGGCCGGGACATGTTACTACAGAAGGTGCACTCAGAGGGGCCGTATGAGGTTGAGAACAGTAAGGTGTCACTGTTTCCGGACTATACTCTGGAGGTTCCGAGGCACTGCACCTCCTTCCTCGAGGTTAAGAGCGTCCTGCAGGAGGAAGGAATCAAGTATTCATTGATGTTCCCGGCCCGGCTCCGGATAATGTTAGACAGGAAGACTCACTTTTGCGAGGACCCCAAGTCCGCTTGGTAGTGGATTGAGGCCTACCAAACCGAGGGTCAGTCTTTGCCGCAGAACGAAGCAGCCTAGACTAGAAATTCGGAATCTGGGAAGAGACTACGACAACGGCAAAAGCGGGGGACAGTAAAGAAACCGAGTCAGTCACAGACCGAAAAGGAGAGAGTGGAGGCGCTGTAAGCAGTGACAGACATGATGCAGGGACAGAGATCGTCATCGGAGAGAGGCTTGGAATCGAAGGGAGAGACTGATGGTCCGGAGTCGGACACGTCAGTGTATAGCTGCTTGATGTGACTCCCTCAAAAGTCCGATGGGATAGATGATTTGTGGACTGCTACTTCCATCTCCCTTTTACTTTCTCCCTCACTTGCTCCCCGGTGCGCAGCGCCCCTCTTCCTGTTCTTCCCCATCGAGCCTTCTCTTTTTCTCAGCGGGGGACCCCGAGGAAGGCGGGGAGGGTGGCCGGATGCGAGCCTGTGTTCGGGCTGGAGCGGCCAGCCAGGGCTGTGGCACCAAGAGTGTATGTATGTATATTTGTTGGGCACTTGATGTGATTGCTGTGCTCCCCCTCAGGTCCTTGTGCTAGTAGCTATGGGCCTTGACTTGTTGATGCAGTTTTGTCTGCGGTTTGGTTGGATGGTTGTTGCTAGATTGCTCTGGGGTTGGGGAGTTGTCAATTTTTTTTTGTGCATGCGGAGGGGGCGGAGGAATGAAGCCTGGAATATCAGTTGACAGGAGTGTGGTGGGGGTCTCTGAGGGTGGGGGAGGGGGGGTTGGAATACATCCCACTTGATGCATAAGACATTCAAGTTCATCACATGGAGTGTGAGGGGGATGGGGTCCATGGCCAAACGGTATAAGATTTATGCATACCTAAAATGGAGAGATGTAAAGGTGGCCCTCTTGTAAGAGACCCACCTGACTAGTGGTGAAGTGGATAAACTACGCAAGAGGAGGAGGGGCCGAATATATGCTACTACCTACTCAGCTTTTGCTAGGGGGGGTATTGATATGGGTGAGACCAGGGGTTCCCTTCGAGCACGCCCGCACTAAAGTGGCCAGCGAGGGAAGGTATGTCCTTGTGGCAGGGAGATTGGCTGGACGGGAGGTGATGTTTGGGAGTGTGTATGTGCCTAATGTGGATCAAGTGATATTCCTCACTGCCCTCTCAGGGCAGCTGGTTGACTATATGGGGGACAGGCGTCATTGGCGGTGATTTTAATTGTGTGGCGGACACCACAGTGGATAGGTTGCACCCTCACCTCCCGGGTTCACAGACACACCGGGTGGCAGTGGGGTTCCGAAATTGGATGAGTCGCTGGGGCCTGGAAGATATCTGGAGGGTGCAACATGCGACGGATAGGGAATACTCATATTTCTCACCAATGCACCAAGTACATACCAGACTGGACGCCTTTCTGGGCACACCAGACTTTAGTGCATCCGTTACACAAACAGAGTATCTGGGTAGGATCCTTTCGGATCACAGTCTGTTGTTGCTGACCCAACAACCGACAGGGAGACGGCTCCCAATTCCACCGTGGCGACTGAACCCCCTTGCGTTGGAAGATGGGCTCTTTCGGGACTCTCGGAGGGGTCTTATTGAGACATCTTTCCCAATTAACGCCCAGTCTGCGTCCTTGTATTGGTTGAATGGGAGGTATTCAAGGTGGTAGTGAGGGGTCACTGCTTGGGGCAATCCATTGGTGCGCAGCCGGAAATTTGGCAGGAACTATTGGATATGGAATCCCAGATTAGGCAGCTGGACAATGTTCAGGGTCAGGGAGCGGATTCTGCTGAGATTTTACAAAAGGCTCACGCTAGCTATAGTGACGCGCTAGAGAGTGCCACAGTTATAGGGACTACTTAGACAGAGTGCAGAAAGAGGAGGGGAGGGCTGGCCGGCTATTGGCTTGGTTGATTAAGCCTGAAGTTAGTGGTGCTCCGATCATGCAGGTCCAATTAGACTCCGGGGAGGCGGTACATGACCCTGATGCCATCAATTACCTTTTATGAGAAATGATACACCAGCCATGGGCCGGTGTTTCGTTTGGAAATTCAGGACTTCCTGGAAAATCTGCCATTAAAGGTGCTGGATGAACAAGTGCAGGATGACCTGGGAGAACCTGTGACCCTACATGAGGTCAGGGCTGCTATTGCAGCCATGGCAAAGGGGAAGACGCCGGGGCCTGATGGACTCCCGGCAAAAATTTTCGCCGCTTATAAGAACTTACTGGCGCCCAAACTAGTGACTCTATATGCCGAATCCCTACACCGTAGGGTCCTCCCCGAGTCGACCCAGAGTACATTGGTGATACCCCTTCCCAAGTCCAAAGATGCGCCCTCTCCAGTTACAGAGTACCGGCCGCTCTCTATGCTCAACCTTGATTTTAAAATCCTTAGTAAAATATTAGCACTGCGACTACTCCCACATATACAAGACATCATCCACGCTGACCAGAACGGGTTTATCCCCTCCCGTAATACTTCCTATAATCTGTGTAGGTTGTATTATGTCCTGTTTCATGAAGAGTTACAGTCCATGCCCTCTGCAGCTACCCTGTCAGTTGATTTATAAAAGGCCTTCAACACAGTAGATGGGAGTACTTTTTTGAGACTATGCAATGGTTAGGCTTTGGGGAGGGTTGGGTTAAGTGTGTTAGACTGTTGTATACATCGCCGATGGCGCGGGTCAGAACCGGGAAATCTGTGTCTGCTCAATATCTGATACAACAGGGTACACGGCAGGGGGGGCCCCTCACAGCTCTTTTATTTGCCCTGCCGATTGAACCACTTGCAGAGCTGATCCGGCAGGGTGGAGCAGGGATAGGACTTAGATTAGATGGACGGATGCATATGATCTCCCTGTATACAGATGACCTGCTGTTATACTTGGCGGAGGCGGTACCTGGCACCTCAACGGTGCTTACACTACTGGAGCGATTTGAGGCATTGTCGGGCTTACGGGTGAAAAATAAAAATACCTACTTATTCCCCCTGTTGGGTACCCATGTTTTTCATCCGCTAGCAGACCTACGGGAAGGGAATCTAGATAGGGCACTGCGGTCACTCCGGACATGTGTACACTTTTTACGCTCACTGCAATTGCCGATCATGGGGCGAATCTCCCTCCTTAAGATGGTCATGCTGCTGAGGTTTTTGTATTTTTTATGAATTTACTGACCCTGATGCCCCGAGGGTGGTTTAGACCCTTGAATGCCCTGGTAAGGCATCTGATATGAGGGGATGATAGACAGAGGGTCTCCCTGCGGATGTTGCAGCACCCAATGGCGGAAGGAGGTCTGGGTGTGCCGGACTTTGAATTGTATATGTTGGCCATCCAGCTGTAGTGGCTGGCAAAGTGGATGGAGGGAGTGAATGAAGCAGGGACATGGCTGATGGAACCTAATGGTAAGCCAGACACATTGCTGGCTAAATTACTGAGACCGGCAGTTACTGTCCCATATAAGTCGGTATTGCAGTGTACGGCCATACATAACTGGCAACAATGTGTTCGTAGGTTGGGTGGGACTCTGTGGTACTCCCCCGCACTGCTGTTGGTTGGGCTCCCACATGGGGATCCGGTGACAGTATTCACAGCGGAGAAGATGGGGTCATGGACAGAGGTGAGCTTAGACACTGTTGGCGATTGCTACCTCAATGGCTCCATAGTCCCGTTTGCAGACTTGAAGGATAAATATGGCCTCGCACCCAGCTAGTTCCTACAGTACGAAGCTTTGGTTCGCACCTTTGGACAGCTATGGGGTGGATGTAGGGAATAACCACCAACTTACCCTGTGCTGCGTGCGCTGACCACTTTGGGCACTGCGGGTCACCAAGTGAAGTGGCATCACAAGGCTCTGGTCGCCGCGCCCGTTATCCCTATTGGGCTCTCCGAGGCAAACGGGAAAGGGCGATAGGTAGGGAGCTCACTGATGGAAAATGGGGGAAAGTGATGAGGTCCCACAAGAAAATATCGAGGATCACTAGGCTCAAATATACGCAGTTCAACTACCTCCATATGGTTTATATGACCCCTCACAAACTCAATGTTACGTATGGTGACAAGCTGAGGAAATGCCCGAGGTGTGCTTATGTGGATGCTGGGTTTGTGCATATGACCTGGAGCTGTGCAGTGGTGCAGGGATACTGGGTGGCAATCCT
Organism: Lissotriton helveticus; assembly: GCF_964261635.1. Lineage (NCBI taxonomy): Eukaryota > Metazoa > Chordata > Amphibia > Caudata > Salamandridae > Lissotriton > Lissotriton helveticus. The sequence goes on from NC_136073.1 coordinate 822,255,302, forward strand.
GGAAAAGATAAAGAATGCACAAGGGAGGGAGCTGGCGCCGACTATAGAAGTCTGTTTGTTAGGGTTCTTCCCGCCCCCTCCCAAACGTAAGGTGGGGAACTGATTTATTGACCTGGGCCTAGCTAAGAGACGGAAGCGTTGGAGTGGAATTCCCCCATTGGGCTACAAGTGGCCTGTTGGAGCAGGGAAGTTACTGGTTGGGCAGGAGCAGAGGGCAGAGCCCTGAGTTGGGAGGAAGCGAGAGGCATTAGGATACGACCGAAAGCAGACTTATGGAAAGAAGTGCTGGCAAACTGGTAAACCCCAGAGCAGGAACAGGCAACAGAGGGGAAGTCTGGGAGTGACAGTGAGTGACCTACATGCTCCCACACGGACAACTTTGGATACGCAAGGCGGGGGCATACCCAGTATATCCGTCACGAGAAGGGGAACCAGTAGACTTGGTGAGGGGACAGAAGGATGGTATATGAGAGAGCGAGGTTGGTGGATGGGGAGACGGCAGCCTCCCTCAAGCCCCCCCGGGAAGACCCGCCCACCACCCTGAAAGTATCAAGTAATTGACGGAGTCAACAAATGCATCATTTGAAACTGATGGCACTCCGGCCCCCTATGCATGCAGAACTTTATTAAGTTTCCCTTTTTTTTATTTTGTCCCTCTTCTGTTTCTCTTCCTATTTTTTTCTTTTTCAATGGTTGAATTGTTAATAGTTATTGCTGTAAGAGTGACATTGATGAGGACATTACCTGAAACCTGGGCAGCGGCCCGAACCGCCCACCGTGACAAGGCAGGGAAGAGCGGTAAACGGGACTATGAAAATCATTAATGTAATAACACAGGGTCCGGTGGACACAAAGAGTGGTGATCAGTAAGCGTTTGTGCACAATACGTGACACCGGGAAATACCTAGAGAAGGAAACGTATGTATCCCGGTGTAAATGATAAAAGAGATTAGTATTGAAAATTGTTGCAAATATTGCTTGTGTAATTGTAATAAACATACAAAATGTCAATAAAAATATGTTTTTAAAAAAAACATAGTTTGTGGCCATCTAATCTGGAAATAGATTCAGACCTTGATCTGTCCTTGGCACGCTAAGGAAACGAAGAACTTCTTGCAATCTTTTTTAAAAAGCACCCCCGTATTCCTATAAGGCCATAATAAATGATGGGTCGGATTTATATTTTGGTGGACGACCCTTTGCTCCTCCAGAAGAATGGAGTAGATTATTCCGTCCCCGTTGTGATGGAGTATGCTTACCGCCAAGATATAAATCGGGTCCTATGTCCTGACATCGGCTGCTAGGAGATTTCACCTACATCTGTGTAAGCAGCAGACACAATTTGGCTGTTTGAAATGGCAATGCAGACCAGAGGAGTCACATGGGGGTGGGTGGAGCTGTAGGCGGGACTTAGGATGAAAACAATGGCAAAGGGAAAAGTAGAAAAATCGAGTCTGCCAGGAAACTGCCTGCCAGGATAAAGGGTGGAAACAAATTTTTAACTTCATGAAATGCAGACAATCATATTTTTTGTGCAAGAGTCTCATAAGAGCAGGTTGTGGGCACACCCGAAAAAGAAGGTGAACACTCAGAATCTTACAATTTTACATACATTCACACCATGTAGTTTCTGAGCCTGAATTAAGGTGCAAACGTTCTCTCAAAATTCATCAGTTTTCATGATAGGAAAGGGAGACTGCCACCAAACTGGCAGCATGTACAGTGTGCCAGTTTCTAGAGGCACTCACAGAATTTTCTTAGGAATTTCAAGAAAGTCAGAAACTTGCTCCAAAAGTAGGAGCAAACTTACAGCAGCAGATTTCGGGCCCTGAAGATGGTTTAATTTGCTCTTTTAGAATCTTTTCTAGAGGGCAAAGCTGGCTTTCAGCCCAGGTTGCACTCAATTGAAAAGCCCTCCAGTGTATGTTCATACGTCCTCTATTACCAGATCCTGCTAACATCTGAAACCCTTGTTTAAAGCATATTAGAACATTTAAATGTTGTGAGTCTACAATGGAGTGCTCAAAGCTTCTACGGGCCGGTAAAAGTCTGCAGAGCAACATTCCAATGTTTTACAAAGGCCTCTCTGAGCTCGATCCCCTCGAGCTTCGAGAGGCCTTTGCTTTATTTGTTAGAACATTCTGCCCTCTAGTGGCAGAATGTTCTAATAGCCTTATAGCCCTTCGTAGCAGGGCTATACCGGCTATTAAAGTCCCGGTCCCTTGTTAAAGTCCCTCGCCTTCGGCTCGGGCCTTTAACATGGAAGCAGGCCTTTCTTAGCCGGTAGAGCCCCCTACGGCTGGCTATAAGGCTATATTAGAACATTGGAATGTTGAGTACTCCACTGAAGACAATGGGGTGCTCCTGGCTTCTAATGGCTGGTAGAAGCCCAGATTATCCACATTCCAATGTGTTTTTTTTTCATTTCACAGCTGTTGCTGTGAACAAAGGTATCTCAAAGCCCGAGCGGGTTTAAACCCTTTGGGCTCGGAGAGGCCTTTGTTTTTACAAATTAGAACATTTTACCTTATGGCGCAGAATGTTCTAATAGCCTTAGAGCCCTCTGTAGTGGACTCTACCAGCCATTATAGGCCCGCTCCCTTGTTAAAGGCCCACGTTTTAGGCACAGAAACTGGAGCGGGCCTTTAATGGCTGGTAGAGTTTGCTACGTCGGGTTATAAGGCTATAGAAATATCCCAACGCTGATGAACTGCACTGAGAGACAGTCTCTCTGTTAAGAGTGAAACATAAATGTTCTCACTCCTCACATTTTCGGCAAACTCTGAAAGGACATTCATTTAAAACCCATATACAAAAAAAAGTTCTTACCTTTGCTGCAGTTCTCGATCTGCAAGTCAGTGCCCAGTCTCTCAAATGTGTCAACATTCTGCAGAGATTAATCCTGATTCTGATGCCTTAATTTTATACCTTAACAGGCTTGCATATCCTTCGTTAAAGAATTATCAATCACAAACCTACTCAGGTTTTACCTCTTTATTTTGACAGAAAAAAATTATTATACAAATCAAAATGTAATAAATAACCAATAAATTAAGCATGTTGTCTGAAATGCAGACTCCCAATATTTCCCCATAAAAGATTCTAAATAATAAAATAATAAGTAAAAACTCCCCAAGAGAGAAAAACTGTCAATTTCTAAAATTTAAATAGATAAAATGGCAACAATTTCCCATATCATAGCTAATCTGAACAAAATTATTTACAATTACATGATAATTAAAGAGATTGTAAACATTTTCTTTTTTTCATATGGTAAAAGTTTGATTTTAAAGCATCCCTTGTGAAAAGAGGTCAGAGGCCATCACAAGACGGAGATCTGTGTGAGCTCACTTCCTGTGTGTCAGGTGGCTTCCTGTCATTGGCACAACAGCCTCTTTTTTTCAAGAGCTTTACTTTACAACTTTTTATTTCTTTCTTGATTAGAAAAAGGAAAAGCTTTTTTTGTCTTTTGTTTTTTTTAATATCTTTGTACAGCAATGTTACTTTTCAGAAATCGAGAGGGAAACAAACCGTGTAGACTTTATCTTACATTTTTTCAGTTTAAAGTGATTCTTTTTTTCTGCGAAAAAAAGGGGTTCAAGAAAAAAAGGCATTGCAGCAGCTGGCAAGAAAAAGCTTCTTTTCCCAGTTTCCACCTGTAATTTTGAAATAAAGAGGCTGTGCATTTACTTAAAAACACACAGGCCACAGTTCGCTTTGAATTGCACGGCAACCCTTAGCGGAATTGCTCCCTTCCCTTCTCAGGTTCAAACAGTAAAAACGGCAGGTACAAACTTTGAAAAAAATGTAAATACCGTACTCTACATAGAAAAAGAGAAAAATAAATATACTACCAAGTGCAAAAAACTACCCTGCTAAGGAGGCGGAATAATACAACTTACTAACTTCAAACTACCAACAGCCACTATTGAGAATTAACAGGCTTGCAGCAAAAAGGCCAGGAGCTATTTTTTGTTTTTATATATTTTTTTTAGTTCCTTATGGAGGGACGCTAGCTCCGTGTAGCCATTTAGTATGCTGGCTTCTTGTCCGAAGGGGTCGAAGGGCGCTCCGTTTAAAGCAGGGATGCTCTGTTTGATTGTTTCGTTTGTGATGTTGAGAGAATCATGGTCGCAGGGAGGGGAAAGATGAATTAGCAGGCCTGGTTCCAGGGCCATTTTGGGAACAGCAACCAGCCCTGGCAGACTGCTGCTTGACAGGCCTTGGGGGAGAAGGTGGGAGGGGTGGGTGCTAGTAAAAAGCATAGCTCCAGCTTTTGTTACAGGGGGGCAATATTGTCCAGCCCTGCCTGGTTCCCTGTACTCAGACGGTCTTGGTACATCCAAAAGGCCATGCAAGGCAATTTCTTTTAGGGTGCAGGGTTGGCCTGGCAATGACCAGATATATTGTGGCTCTAAATGCTCGTTCCAGGAGTGCGTTTGCCTTCGGGCCAGCGAATCCGAATTACAAATGTATGACTGGGACGAACACTCAACTGGAAATCTGATTTCAGGTCACATTAATTCAGAACTTTTGAGTATCACAGGTTGGGTGATAGTAACATCTGCTTGTAACAGTGCTTAGAAATGACAGCAGTGTCTAACTAAGCAATTTATACGCACACGTTACTGTCTTATTACCTACATTCCAAAGTTTGGGGCGCACATTAAACTAATTCCAAATATCCCCAAAGTATACCCCTTATTCCAATTCAAACAAAATGAGTCAAAGAACATGGGTCTGCCCCGTCTCTGGTGGAAGTTTTCTTTAGTTTGGGCTCCTGGGTGCGGTGGCGTCATTATAACAATGCTATAATTCAAACCATGATAATGCCCCTTCCCAATAACAGCAGGGGGCAATCTGTGGAAATCTGCATGGATTCTAGGGGTAGGAGTGAGGAGCGGGGGTATTGAGTCTTCTCTCAGTCTGTAACCTTATGCACTTCATGACATCATCTGCATGCGAGAGAAAGCGACCTGCGGTCACACTAGTCACGCGAGACTTGACACAGACAAGTGCCCCGCCTGAGATGTGTGACACCCACAAACTCAGGACAGGTACAGGATAGGACAGGGTGGTGCACTAGGGATACAGCTGACTAGGTTACTTAAAGATGTCCCTGCTCTACGAAACCTTGCGTGCACAACCCCTGTGCTGAGCTTGAGTAGTGCATGCGGTTACAAACAGCTGAACTTGTGATGTGTACATGTGAGTGTTTGAAAGTGTTATTCCTGTAGTATCCAACTGCATCCTTCTTTGTGTTGCTATGCTCTTAAGCGCTTCGAGGCGTGATCTCTTGTATTCTGCAGACTAAGCGGGCTGCCTAAAAGACTGACTCCAATCACTGGAGTACCAGTCCTAACCTAAGGCTAAACCTGTATGCTGACCCCAACTGTGACCCAAATTCTAACCCATAGCCAGGGCCACTGGAATAATGAGGCAGAAGAGGAGAAAATTATGTGGCACTGTTCACTAAATTATGTGGCAAAAAAATGCACATTATATGGCGCAATTTGTGGCAGTTTTACCTCATTATTTAGTTATTTTAGCAGATATTAACACTGGATGTCTTTTGATAGTTAATTTATTGTATGTTTCATGAACTAATCGTAGGTTATGTAATAATTTTTGCTTTGGGGTATTTTGTGTCCAGGAATGTAGGGAAGAATGTAATTTTATTCAAGTATTTGAGGACAATTTAATTAAATTAAATGTTTTATTGTGGTTATTAAAAAAATCCTGGATTATTGTTTTCTCTTGGTAAGAGTACAATTGATATGTAATAATTAACTCTCCATAAAAATATAGTATCACTATGGGTTTTATTGTATGGACAAAGGTTTAATTTCAAAAGTCTCAGTTAAATATCTAAAAATAGCTATCAGAAACTGAAAAGTGATCAGTGAACTTTTGCAAAGGGGCTGCCATTGAACACAACTCATTTGGCAGAGGTTTTACTAACTTTTGAGCTGCTTGGAATAGAAAACAATTTTTGGGGTTAAAATTTGTAAATTATGCATAAAATGGTGGGTTATGTTGCAAGTGCAGCAAATCCATAATAATGTGGAAAACGCCACAGCATTACATAATTCCAATGACCCCGTTCATAATCCTGACCCTATATATTACCCGTAAACCCTAACCCTAAATCTGACCCTACACCCCATCTCTGCATGCTAACCTTGACCCAAACCCCCAAGCCTACATTTAAATCTAAACCGATCCCTAATCACCTTTTAATGCTTTGTTTTCTATACTGTGCTCCACGTTAATTTCGGTGAAATACATTTTTATTGTTTAAATTGCGAAGTTTGAAGGATGCGAGATTAGACGCAGTTTCTGAACATGGTACACCCCCCCCCCCCCCCCCCTGCCCCATATGCTTCATGGCATCTCCCACGGGCTAAGAATGGCTTTGCTTCTCTCCGATCACTCCAGAGGGAAGGTTTGTGTTTTATGGGTGATTTCAAAGTAATCAGAAATAAATATAACGTTATGTCTCGCGACACACAAATGCCAAATATAAAAATGTACTTGAATAATAAATTAATGTTAGGATTAAAAACAGAATTTCAAGCATCGCTCCATGCCCACACACTAGAGCGATTCGTTTTGCTTTAATTATTAGGAACCACTGACACCCTGTGGACACAAATGTAACTAACACATACATTTTCTAGGGAAGTGTTGAAGTTGGTTGTCTAGTGCTTCTTTGATTGTACTGAGAAGAAAGATGTGAACTGAACTAAAATATTCTGGTGGAGGCAGGAGACTAGGTGGAGTCAGTGCAGGGGTGGCTTCTCTGCTAAAGTGGAGGATCGTCTCCCCAACAAGAAAAATAAAATGATAACGCAATGTTATTATCATTTTATTTTTCCCTAGCGGCTCTGTAGGTGCTGGGTGGGGCTGCCAAAGAGCAGGGGAGGAGTGGTAGGCATTCTCCAAGTGCGCATGACGGTTTAGCAGGCCGCCTTGGCCCGACTAAATAGTCATGCGCACCTTGCAAGTTCTCCACCAGCAGTAATGCACAGCTTGGGTGGAGAACATTCACAGGCCCCTAGTCCCCATCTGAGCGGTGAACCACAGCGCTCTGACCAATCGTGACATTGCTATCAGCAGCACCGTGATTGGCTAGAGGAGTCCGGAAGCCTGGGTGCTTGCAGTTCCTGTGATGTGGCAAAAAATACGGAGGAGAGGCGGCCGCTGGTAAGGTATCTTTCAAATAAAAAATGGTAACCTCTCCCGCCCCTTCAATGTTGCCCCGTAGCAGCCGCAACTGTGTCAGTGTCATGTTTAACGCAGACTCTAAGAGCACCCTGCCGCTGTGTGGGGAATGAATGATGTGTCGGGCATTATTTCAAGGGACAGTTCTAAAGTGCTGTAAGGGATGAGATTCGTAAATGAAGCGACTTAAGAGGCAGAACGCCAGTTATTTAGATAAGACCCCTGCAGACGTGCCAGTGCAAGGACATGGATGCCGGATCCCATCCTGTTAGGGCTGAGCCTGCTTTATTTGTCACCCTGGTAGATTGTAAGGGACCCTAGCAGCCTTCACAATCTTGTGATGTCCCCCAGGGGAGCCTCCCCCGGCATTTGGAAATTATCGTAAGCAGTTGACGATTAATATCATGAACTAAGCAAATGGTCCTTTCCCAGCAGGCTGCAGTCCCGCCTTCTGCTGTTACGCTGAGTAGGGTAGCTCGAGCGTCAAGGGGCCTACTGCAAACAGGGAATTGGCTTTGCACAGCCTTGTTTGGTAGTAAAACTCAATCACTGACTGGAGGGGTCACCCCTCAGATCCCTGGACCCCAGTACCACCGACGGCTATGCCCCCGGCCACACCACAACCCTCCCTGGAGTCCACTGAAGAAATGCCAAATGTGCATCCTTCACCAGAGACCACTGCACTGGCTGGAGCTCCCATCACCTTTCCTTCACCCCCCCTTCCACCACAAAAGGTTTGGCAAAGACCCCCTTCTTCCCCAAATTCTTGCACGGAAAATATTAACATTAAACAGAGCGAAATACTAAGAAAGGCTACTTCTATCTACAAGAGCTTTCCTTCAACGCGTCATCTCGGAGCTCCCCGGCTGCAGGAAGGGGTAGAGGGCTGATAGGATTGCCGGATGGCTCCCTCTCGTGGGTGACTTGGTAGCCCCCTGTTATAAGACCTGGCCAGCCCCATACAATACAGTAGTTCATACCCGGTGTCTCTCTTCCGAGACAAGTCTTGGTCCGCAAGAGGATCCTGTACTTATAAGATAGTCTTTTCTCCTCAATGTCCGGTTTTGTGGTCCATGTTTATAGAGGTGTCGCGAGTTGAGACCTTCCTTAAAGAAACCCCTCTGGAAAAGTCCTCGGCTATTAGGATACAGCAGCATTGCTGTCCACCCTCCAGTTCAAGATCTTCCAACGCATTTCTCCTCCACCTTCCCCTCTTGACCTGGACTCATACGTTCTTTAAGGTTTTGCAAGAGAAGCATTGCATTTTTGTGTTTTTTTAGTGTGTTTTTTTGGGGAGATGGGATGGGTAGCGAAGGTCGTGGAGGGAGAGGTAAGTGAAAGCCTTTGCGCCCCCCTCGCCCCCTCAATGCTTTTGAGGGGAGCAGAAGATCTCAGTTTTATTTTCTGTAGTCGTCTCTTCTTCTCTAGGAGACACTGATTGTTTTTGTCGTCTTTGCTTTTCTTCTTGTCAAAGCTTGGCTTCGCAAAGAACAGTAGCCAAAAAAACAGATTAGCAGGTGCGAAACACGCCTCCTCCGATGAACCAGAGAATATGATATGTAGACGGAATATGGTCATGTGGGTAGGGCGAGAGGAAAGTTCCACACAAACTCCTCCACCGGTCAGCTCCAGACCTGAAATTTAGAAGAGAAGGGTCAGTATTGTTTTTTTTTAGGTATCACGCTTTTATAAAGCTACTTTTGTGTTTGTGCACCAGACATCTAATTTGCCACATGCACAACATCTGTATCCACTGATAACACGTGTTCTGGCACCAGCAAGGAACATGCTTAACATAGCTTGAGCCATCAAACCTGAAAGAGGATTCAGCCCTTGATCAGTCCATGGCATGCTCAGGAAATGATGCAATCTTTTCAAACATGCACCCACTGGGTTTTAGGGGTGTGCTTAATTTGACTTTGTGTAATTACGTGAAAGTTCGCAAAAATTGCCCAGAATGAGGTGAAATGCAAAAACCAGCATTTCGCACTCTATGTTAGTGTAACACACCCTCCCACCCATTTTGGATGCAAGAATACAATTTGTACCAAAAAAGCACAAAATCCACGAACGACAGCTGCTCACGTTGTTGATGTGCTCCAACCCTATCATTTTTCAGCAAGTTTCCGGCCTGTGGTGTAAGGATTTAATTTTGGAAATTTTGCATAACAAGCGTAACCTGAAATGACTGACATTGCTCGTGGTTATGTCGGCATAATGAAAATGTTGCCCAGGCCTAGTTCCTAATGGGCCATAAAACTATGTCCTGGCATCTCGTGCCGAGAGAAGATTTCACTTGCATCCATCTACGCATCAGACCCTGTTCAGTTTAGTGTTTTATAGCTGTGTAAACCAGGGGAGGAGCCTATCACATGGACGTGCTGTAGGCGGGGCTTAGGATGAACTGACAATGGCAAGGGTCAAAGTGGAAAAGTCAAGCCTGCCAGGGGTCAGGCTGCATGGACAGGGGGTAGAGGCTGGTTTTGAACACCATGAAATGCAGGCAGTCCTGTGTTTTCAACCATATTGCTTGAAAACCCTGAATGACACAAACTTTGCAAAACAGAAAGAGGAGCTCTTATTAGCTCCCATTTTAGGTGGAGAGCTTCTTACTTTAAAGGGGGCAATCCACTAGTGGGGGACATTTTTTGACCACTCAGAGCTCACTTCCTGGAGACAATCTTCCACTTCCTTTACTAGTAGTGTGCTTTCTCTGACATGCACTACGGCACAAGAACTTCATCTGATTATCACAACTTCCTAATAGTCTCTCTTGGAGAAAAAAAAACAGGACGTTCACAGACCGTTTTCCTACATCCTGCTACAAGAAATTTGCTGCTAGCTGTATTTTCCGGACGCCTGTTCAAAATTGCTTTTATTAATTCTAATAATGGGACGGAAAGAAAACCAAGTAGGCTTCCTGTCACGAGGCTTCCCTCCCTCTGACCTGCAGCGTGTTTTATTGTGACTCAAAGCATACTTCCTGTGCACGTCAGGGTACTTCCGGTGGCCTGCCAAACCCTCCTTATAGCGAGCACAACCAATGAAAGGGAACCGGTTACCGGTGACAGACACTGTGTTCCCTCTAACAAAACGTTTTTCGAAAATGTTTATTCTTGGCATCTATAGTCAATTATTTAACCGCCCCACGCCAAATGACATACAACTAATAATGTCTTACAGTTACAATGTAAAATGTTACACACCAGTAAAAGATTACAGTGGCACTTTAAGGACATTCCTACACGAAAGGTGGACAAAAAAGATATTCTGTGCTGACTTTTCCTCACACTTCCAAGTGACGTAAAACACTGCAAGTGGACAATTAATTTGAGAGTGTTTAATGAGGACTACTTAAAAAGAAAAGTCCAAAAGTTTCCACTCCACTAAATTGTGTTTGTAAAATGAAAGTGTTGAGAGAGCAAGGAAAAACGCCTATGGAAATTTGGAGCTCAAGAAGGTAACTGGCCTCCAAGACATTTTGCTGTTTTTTTACTTTCTGTTAGTAAAACATTTAGCAATTATAAACATGATGGTTATGTTCAGTTTTCCACTTTAAAATCAATTTTTTTTCTAAGCAAATTGACAATATGGATTGGATTTTCAGTGAAGAAAAGAAAGTTTCCGAGGCAGCCCCAATCCTCTATAACACAGCGACTTTCCTTTGAGGGATTCCGCCACAAACCCCTCCGCCCCAAAGACCATCTATGGTCCGAAGACCATTAACCTAATCTCACGGCAGAGAGGGGCCTTAAGTAGTATAGCTGTGGGACTCCTTGGTTAACCGAATTCAAAAGAAAATTCAGGTTTTTAGCAATAGGATGTAATTTTTGAGAGGACTGTGGGAACCAATATTACAAAAGAAATTTCTAACAATTTTCCAGACAACAGAGATATGATTACTATATTCCATTTTTGTTGTTGAAAGAACTAATACAGCAGATATACTTAGGTATTCGTGCGATGCAATACAATTTTTCCCTGCACTCGGCGGCTAGTAAATTGACGAAGCATTTTGCATTGCCCCATGCAAAATTTAAGTAAATCTAACCCAGAGTGTAATCTGGAAAAGCAATGCCTTTCAAAAATTTAAATTTTAAACAGGAAGAACATCACTACAAACCACTGCTCTCAATATGTATTGCCTCTGCAATATTTACCATAGGAGGCATTTATAAGGATAGCTTTAGATTGTGCATTTCAGGGAACTAAACTATGATCATGAAAAGCATGTACTTATCGTTGTAGTTTGCTTCAGAAGCCACGCACATGAGCGCTTTCGTACCATGTAGGAAATACTATAATAAAATGCTGTGTTTTTCTGGTCTGCCTCTCATGCAAAGACTCAGAGCAGATGATGGTGGCGTACACTGTCTCTTATAGGAGTCATGTATAGCACAATGAGCTCAACTTGTTTTGACCTGTGTCTTCATCACACGTCCGACTGCAGGAGCTTGGATCCCTCGGACCCCAGGAGAGGGACTGCAAGCAATGAACAGTGGGGTAGAGGGTTTTAGTAAATTCATGAACATGATCACTGTTATTCACAGATGATGATGGAAAAACAGTCATGAATTTCACAGCACTCGCCTGCTCGTCTGGCATAGCGAGTGTGCAAAACGTTCTCGTTCTAGGACCCATGAAACTATAATCTTGGACACCAATGGGAAATTGCACATGAAGTGGGTTGGGAGAGGTGCGGTAATTGTGAAGGCGTTTGCTCACACAATTTCCACCAGGTACAACCTTGCACGTGTTGTGGGGGCCAACGGCACACAATCCAAGTCTATGAACCTCGTAATGAAGAAAAACACATCTCAGGCGAAAGTTGATCACCATTCTGAGGTCTGAAACTCGAACCGGTGTGGTAATTGCACACATGCAAGTACCAAATCTAGTGGTACTGGGATTCACCAGGTGTGCAATTACCAGGACGGTACGGATCCTAGAATGAGGCCTAGATGTTCTAGCATGCAAGGAACCTTCCTATTCTGGTATTTCACAATACATTCGCATTGGTACTGCAGTTCTCCTAAAATGTTGTGCAGTTAATGAGTTGGTTACTGGCCATCCTCAAACATATCTTGAATGGTGGCCATTTGATGGTAGATCCTAGGGACTAGGATTAAGGAAGTCCCAAGCTAAAATAGACGATGCAGCAGCGATCCTGCAGTATTGCTTTGCCTCATAGAAGATCACAGCAAGTAATCACATCTTTTTGGCAGTAAATGTATTTTAGTGGTTAAGGCTTCAACTGCAGAATCATGAGACCCGAGTTCAAGTCCTGCTTACTCACTTAAAACATGAGTGGGTCAGCAACATACATTTGGACCTTCTTTAGAGTTTGGCGAGGTGGAACTACAGTTCACTATATTTAAAGGGCCACGGACACTCATGCTGACTTACTTAGAGGTATAGTATATAAGAACACGGTAATGAATAGGATCAAATGAAAGGATGAGTCTAATAGAAAAAAACATACATTAATCTATATAACTGGATGTCACTACCCAAACCAACATTATCATATGATTCTTAAGTCACAGGCAAACACCAGATCCAAGTATCGGGTGTTATTTATGGGGCAAACAAACAGGTAATACATTCACAAGACACAACAACACATGTTATTATAAATACATGTAGAAAAACATATCAATATACTTATTTTCTCTTCCACAACAATATTTTTATACATATGGCTGCAATACTCAATAGTCCATAGCAATCTGTAAAGGGGGTAGTCCAATACAAATACACACAAGCCGGAATGGATGGGCCGAAACACGTCGACTCTTTGGATCGGAGGAGTCCAAAAAATCATAACAGTGTGCATATAATTGGGATACACACTACTGACGTTTGAGCGTTCTTTTGTTGCCTCCTGTGTGTATTTGCATTGGACTACCCCCTTTAAGGACTGCTATGGACTATTGAGTATTGCAGCCATATATATCAATCAATTGTTGTGGAAGAGAAAATAAGTATATTGATACGTTTTTCTACATGTATTTGTAATATCATATGTTGTTGTGTTTTGTAAATGTATTAACTGTTTGTTTGCCCCATAAATAACACCCAAGACTTGGAACTGGTGTTTGCCTGTGACTTAAGAATCATATGATAATGTTGGTTTAGATAGTGACATCCAGTAATAGAGATTAATTAATTGATGTTTTTTCTATTAGAGTCATCCTTTCATTCGTTTCGATTCATTACCGTCTTTATATATACTATACCTCTTGCCCAGGTGTGGTGGGATCAATAGGGCGCACCCATGGATTGTGGAGCACTTACTTAAGGGGACACGACTCCCACCACTTTTTGACAGATAAACTGCATTCACCCAACTCCAAACAAGGCCCTTTATCTTTAGTCTTCTTACTTCCTTTACCCACTAAACTAGGAAGATGGAATAGGAAATATTAATTTTACACTTATTAAATGCTATAAAGAAAATCTCTATATATTGCTCCAAATCACATATCACTACTGGAGAGAATCCTAAGAAATGCAGGGTGACCAAAAGGCTAATCTATGAACATCCTGTTTGCTTGGACATCATTGGTAATTCAAAAGAAATCCGAGCTTCCTTTGTTACTATGCTCACATTAAAGTAGTCAAAAGCTGGCTTACAGTACTCCACAAAAAAACTAAATACTTAAAAAGAAAGTTTAGCTTTTTAAAATAAATAGGACAAAGGTGTCGGATTTTGCCCTAGTCTATGTTGTTGGTAAGCGTGAACATATGGAGACAGCATTTCCACTAAAGGATCAGCGTACATTCGCCACGGATGGGTGCCAGTGCATGAACACAAAAGGTGAAGGGACGATGGAGAAAAAGTTTCAGACAAAAAGTAAAAAGTAAAAATAATGTAGGTTAATGTATGCTACAGCGAGATCAAACAGTAAATAGTAGGAGAACTTTCTGCTAAATGGCAACCCCACGCGAACCCACACACGAACACCACGGCACAGGCAACATGAAAAGGGGTTCCACAACACAATCAGGGTCACGAGAAGTCTGCAAAGATCAAGACATAGGAAAAGAGTATGCCAAAGGGGTAGAGTAATACAGAGAAAGAATAATATAGAGATACATATTTACATATGTATTTTGATAAATTAACAAACTACATGATCACTGAAACCATAGGTGAAAAAAATAAGAAAAAGGAAATGCACGTCACGTCTAATACGCCACAACGTCATGCAACGCAGCGACAATAGTCACATGACGTTACTCTTAATTCTTTGGTTTGAAAAGAAAGGCTTGCTCTAACAACAACACAACCATTCAGTTTGGATGCAACTTACAAGGGCGGAGCTAACTCTGCCATGACAGCGAATGGTTAACCTCGTAGTCACGGCGAGATATGACGCGCCACTGCCGGGAGATGACTTGTGCGGCAAGGAAAGAAAATATATGTTTTTTTTGGTTGCATGAAAGTTCAAATATGTCTATCCAAATATTTTTCTTCTGGAAAAGAAAACAATAAATAACACAAAAATATACGACTGTTAGGCTTCACTTGCAGAATGTACGTGACAGGTGTGATCTCTTCTTTACATAATAGTTGTAGGGATAATAAGTTATCCCAGCCATGTCTAAGTAGTTTTGGTCTGTTGGTGTACTTTTAGTACTGAGTTTTAATAGGAAAAAGCAAAACAAGTATTCTAGCTCATTGGATGTATGAATCTAGACAAAGGATGTCAAATGTAGGTCCAGAAAGCAGGATCCATGCCAAATTGCCAGGATATCCACATAAGATCCATTTAAATAAAACCATTTGCAATAGAGCTCATTCATGCAGTATGTGGTTATCAATTCAATCTGTCTCAAATCCAGTTTTCCATGTAATAAACATTGGACACCTCTGATCTAGGCCCTTTCATGCAGGCCACATTTCACAGGGAATGTCAGCCTTCTAATATAACTGAGAAGCTGTTTACAGTTTCTGCTAGTCCCACTGATATAGTTTAAAACGACAAGTCAGATGGCACTTTTTGTACCACCTTCCTGTGGTGTGGGTGCAGGGAATAAAGATGTGCTCTGGGGAAGTAAACCACCATTAAATCAGGTAGGTATGTTGTTACATGATGAACTCACTTCATGACTTGCATTGTATTCATCTTTTAAATCATTGGGTTATCATTAGGTCTGACAAAAGAAGGCCACTTTCCTCTTCAGCCAGACCAACAATGGCATGCCAGGTCTATCTATCACAGTAGGATAAACAGGCTGGCACAAATCTGGTCACATGGCCTGAAGCCTCGCTTTTAAGGCAGGTGATGGTTAACATCATCAACTTTAGAAAGAGGCAGATGAGGTAGGACAAGGTTAGTTATCCTCCAACTCAGAGCTGTCCTTCAGACCAGCACACCTCTTAGAGGATCAGATTTCAAACAGCAGGGGTATCCACTGGGTATCTCAGACTTTGAAGACATCTAACCTGACCTGAGGCAGCAGAACAATCCTTGTGTTACACAGATCTTTTAGAGGTAGGCCTTACTGCATAGAGCTATATGGTTGGTTGCACATATCATATAGGTTACGATTGTGGGCAACAGAACTGCCCCGCTGCCTTGCTATATCTCACAGACTCAGGGATGGAGCTCGGCCGGGTGCAGACAGCTGAGCTCTCCCACAGGTTGAATGCTTTTCCACTAGTCTGATATCAGACAGCGATTCTAAACGTAAGGCAGAATTAGTTGGCTCTGTGCTCAATAAGGTCTCCATTCTAAATTTGTGAGCTGCTTCTCTTCTAGCCCGCAACAGAGGCTGCATCATGTGGCAAGCAAGAGTAAGGCTGACTCTCTCAAACAAACTTTTTTGTTTCTTAAAAGGAATACTGAGTGCCTTGAAAGAAACAGCATCTCAGAGTGAGCTGGAGCATGTTGCTAAAAAGCGATTAAAAAAAAAATAGGGTCTGAAAGAAAAACACAGACTAGTTGATGCTAACATGAGACCACATGGTATGACATCTCGAGACATCCACACTTGGCGGTTTTATCACAAACCTCCCGCGAGGTCCAAGGGAAGGTGGCCAGGCCCTTAGCCAATCAGGTGAAGGTTGAGCATAGCTGCCTCTGTTGTTTGCAACTAACTGACCAACATAAATGAAAGCAACGTCTTTATAGAGGCTGCTCCCACACCCAAGAACATCACAGGTTCATCTCTGTTGTAGCACAATGGATTCTGGGGTTAAGTTGCATGATCACAATGAAACAAACATACAAATGGGATGGGTCAAGGTATAGGTGAAGTATTAAAAAGAAGAACCAACTTACTTGTAACTCTGTTTTTACAGCATGATACCTTCAGGATTTAGATGCTTTCAGTACTCCTACCTACTAGTGCTTGGATTCCCAGCAGTCTGTACATGGTTTTAAAAAGCATCCCACGGCATTAGCAGAGGGAGTGCCTGTGGGCAGATACAGATAATGTCGACAAGAATATTACAACACCCCATCATTATTTTTTAAATTATCCATGTTTAGAGAGGGTGTGATCTAATTTCAGACCTATTTAGTTACTGATTTACCTGTTAATAAACCATCAGGTGTTTCGCACTATGCTACGCAATGGCATTTAATGCTGCCCTCATGCAGAATTGTGATGCAAAAAAAGTTTGCACAGGAAAGTAAAGCTGGCTCTTGTTTGCATAACGTGGTGTAGCTCTTCATAGCACTGGAGCCCGCGTGCAAAAGTTTAGTAACTCTGAGGTCCGGCTGTCACTGTGGCAAAGTCGTATTTGCACTGTCTCAAGCAAATGCACCTGGATCAGCATTTCTTGACTTGCCGCCATCAGTTGTTCACGCCTTTATTTAATCTCAGACTGCTTATAGGAATGAGGTCTATCTTGCTCTTCCCAATCCATCCAATTCTCAAGTGTAGGTAGTCTAACATACTGCGGCTAAAGCATTACTGAAGCTCAATATATGTAACTACATGCTCCCAGGTCTGCATGGCTTGCATTGCTGCTAGTAAACAAAAGCATCCAGTCTCTTCTTACAGAGCATTGCAGCTTCCATGACTATGGTCCTCTATCACAGAGGGAAAGCTTCCTGAAATATCACTCAGTTAGGAGTCAAGGCTCAGCGATTCTTTGCAATTCCTAAATACCACTGTGCAAGAGCGCAATGCTGCCATAATATGGCGTTGCTTGCTTCTTTATCGCCCGAGATTCCGATGCTCTGGGGTTTACACAATGCCGCGACAGTCTGGCTATTCAGACAATAATTGTCTCTCCCACTTCCTCCGTTCAGTTTGAAAGCACCTGACGGCATTCATAATGCTCCATAAAAAAGCAATATGGAATATAATATAACATTCCACTTCATAGTATAGCCGCCATTTGGAACCTTCAATAACCATGCTGAAAAATCTCAAGTTGTAATGTTCCAAACCCAACACTAGATGGCAGGAGCGTACAAAGCAGGTGATCTCCAGCTACACATGCTACAAACAAACAGTTCCAGTAAAGGATGGTTTAATGTCTATTTATTGGCTCCCAGAGCTCATAGAAATTTGATGATGAAAATGGGAATTCCTTCAGATTTCTGTATATAGATTTTGACACTGAGAGCAAGGCCACAGTGGAAGAGTTATTTTCCTTTATAAAAGTCATGCTTGTGGGAAAAGGGCTTTCTAATCCCTCGTTTAGGTATACAGAGGTATTTCCTCCGTTTATAGACATACAGACAAATCTTTAAGGCACTTGGTGAAACACTTAGCACAGAGCTGATCCAAAGGAGAGGTTTTTACACTGAAAACTAATTTTGTCAATCATAAACTAAAAAGTAAGGCAAATGGTCAAACTTGATTATTGGACTGACCATAACAGACGTAACAAGAAACATCTTATGACAGGAGACCCCCGGTGATGCTGTGGGTGATAAAAAAAAACCTTAATGGAATTATGTTTAATAACAAAACTGCATAGAGCACTAATTATTGGGTGTTCTTTATGATGGAGCGCATCAAAGGTGGTCCATCAGGAAGAGAAAGTGGTTTTTGATTTATTTTTGTGGCCGGTGCAGAAGAACTATCTTGTGAACCTTAAGATAAGTATGTTCTCCTTTTGAGGAAAGTTGTGCAGTAAGTGTATGGCTGCTCTAAACAGTAGTAACACAACAGCCTTATGGCATCAAATGTAACAATGAAGATTTCACTAGAATCTTGTCCTATAAGGAAAGCATCCATTGAGGCTTTGGCTGATGGTTACAACCCTATGGGAATATTGGCTGACAATTAAATACCTCATGGTATGATTGGACAAGTAACCAACAGGCCTCTGCTTCTTTCTGACCCAAGTCCTTTACCTTTTACAA
This sequence comes from Lissotriton helveticus, assembly GCF_964261635.1. Classification (NCBI taxonomy): domain Eukaryota; kingdom Metazoa; phylum Chordata; class Amphibia; order Caudata; family Salamandridae; genus Lissotriton; species Lissotriton helveticus. Next base: position 822,273,859 of record NC_136073.1, read on the forward strand.
TTAGCCGATGATTTCCAGGGTGGAAACTAAGGAGCACATCTGGATATGGTCAGATGATACATAGATGATACTGAAGATTCTTGAGTGATCTATTCACTTTACAAAGGATCACGTGCCAAAGACGAAAGTGCCACACGATGCTACGAGGACTTTCCACTTGTTGTAAGTTGTCTGGTCGAAGAGAAACATGGGAAGTGGGTGGAGCCAGACAAAGTGGGCTACAATCACGAAGACACTGTTCCTCCATCCAGCGATAGGGCGGATCACGACTGGATCAGATATGCAGGAGGAGTGAAGGATATATTTATTTTTAATTTTGTGTGAACGCGTTTTTCGTTTTGATATGGCATTAAGCTAAAAGGAACTACAGGAGATAATGGTACTAGAAGCAGTATGAAGCACGGTGAAAGAGTCCACACATTCACTTGTCGCCGATAACAAATTCTGCCTAACACACATTATGAGGGTGTTCCTGGCTCCCTTCCCTGTCCATTCGAGGATCCTTCCTGTGAGGAAAAAAACCCTTTCTCTCACTCACCAGATAGCATTCACAAATAAAAGTCTCACCCTCCTTTACTCACTGGGCAACATTCAGCCATGCAAATCCCAGCTATCCTGAAACATCAAGCAGTGTCAAGAGAGGTAAGATGTCTCAATGCTCACAAGACAGGGTTCAGTGACTGAGGTTCATCTTCCCTCACCCACCATGCAGTGCTCAGTGATGGAGACTAGACAATCCGTCTAGGTAGGACGAGTCAAAGAACCCTCTTTCCATCACTTGTGATGCAACGTATCCCCACGCTCACAGTGCAGAACTCCGCAAAGCCTGCTTCGCCGACTCTCTCACCAGACAGGGCTCTGCGATGGAAGCGCCACCTCCCTTCATTGGCCAGGCAGGTTTTAGCAATGTCAGCCCTGCCTCCCCTCATCCATAAGGTAGCCCTCGTAGACTGAAGCCCCACTCTTCACTCATTTTCTGACAGCCCACAGAGAAGAAAGTCAAACCCTCCCCACACTCACCTCTTCTTAGTATGGCCGGTTTGCGTCCTTCGGCCTCTTCAGTTGTACCTTCAGCCTCTTCATGCCGATCTGGAACCCGTTCATGGCTTGAATGGCGGCTTGCGCACTGGCAGGATTGTCGAAACTTACGAAACCTTCAAAACAACATTGTGAGAGAGAAAGGTTCAGTGATCGTTCAATAGTACTGAGTATTCCAATGCATAGTCAGCCCCTGTTATCCTTATGACAAAAACCATAATGGAGCAGGGAGATATTCAGGAAGGTGACTACAACAAACAAAAGCTACATATCACCTAGGAGTTGAGGCCTTCCCACTGCAGAGGTGAGACACACTCGCTAACTAGCTAGATGTCCCAATGGTAATGTGGGTACAAGGAGTAGAGGATGTGTTACCATTGGCTTTCCCTTTGTTTCCCCTGGACCTGCCTTTACTACCCCTGGCCAGAGAGTCATGAAGGCAGTGACAGAACTGTAGGAGTCGCCCGGCTCTAAGGGCATGGCTTACTTTCTGCAGCTTTCAACTCCTTGTTCTTACCCCCTTTCCTCATTAGTAAACAGGAGGCTGATGAACGCCTATGGGCAGGGCGAGATGTGAAAGCTGTAAAGTAATCGTGGTACAATGGGCACCTAGTGTTGCTTCCATAACCCCTGGTTTTCCCAACAGCGAACTGGTGACTGCTTCATCATCTGGAAACCTGTGTGCCAGGTTTACCATTTGCTCACGCAGCGCAGCAGCCGCAAATGCTGTGCTGCGAGAAAAGGAGAGCTAAGGAGAGGGCCATATTTACCGAAATATGCCACTCTCCTCCCCGCTCCCTAGCACAGGCGCGGAAATCAGCTGCTGTGTGCCAGGTAGACACCTTTGTGCCATAGTGCAAGGGTGTCTCTATGAGTCTAGCTTAGGTTTTGTACTGGAAGGACAGCTGTCCAGTTCAAAATACCATGCTTAGACTAAATGTAACCCTTTTCGCTCTTTGTATGTGTGTTGTAAAGTGTAGCACACGTACAAAGTTGGAAAAGGAAGGAGGAATGAAAGCATTTCTCCTTCCTTGCACCTACTTCAAAAGGGCACAGTTTTGGACCCTAAATACTCCAATAAATAGAGTCTAGCATTGGAAACCTTGGGTGGTTGCATGGGAACGTCCATGAACCATCCATGGTACGCCCCCATGGCGCAAAGTAATGCAAAGCTTTCACGTTATTTCCAGTGCTACACAAGATGAACGCTGGAAAATAAACCAGAAAAAATAAGATTTTGCACTGATTTGGTTCAATTTTGTGATGCAAAAACAGAGTAAAATCTTAGTAAACCTCCTCCAAAGTTCTCTCAGCTCCTAAACAAGATGGGGGAACTGAGAAATTGGAAGAAGGGACCTGTGACAATTTCAAATGTGTCTTTGCTGCCCTGTCCCACGTAAAGTCCCAAGCGGAATCAAAGACTGAAGTATCTGTTTAAGTTTTGTAGGTGATGCCTGCAGAGTCCAGTGTTAACGTCGAACGAACAATCATTGTCACACCAGGCCATATTGCTGCCATCTCTCTGTAATTAGTTGAAAGAGCTACACTTCAAAAGCTGATCTGTCACCACACAGGACCATCACAGGCTCTGCATAATTCTGCGACCAACCCAAGACAGGGACAATTCCAGGACATGTGACACTGCACCGCAGCCCGGTCTTACCCGCTTCAGCTACATTAGGGTTCTTCAAACAGTGGTACATTAGCCCCTGGCCAAGCTGTGATGTAGCTCTCAGGAAGAGCACAGATCTACATCTCAGCATCACGCAACAACGCCAATTGGCTACCCCGTCCTGAAGAAGGCTGCCTATAGACCCATCTAAGTGAGAAAAACAAATGTTGACCACCCCTTATAAAACTGTTCTGTTGTCGCATTTCATTTGAAGGTGTCTGCGATTTCTCAACAGCCTGGCGTGAAATACCCAACTTACACCTATGAGTCACATCACAAGTCTATTTTTGATCTGTTGCTTTACGCTGCATGATTTAGCGCAAGAGCTCTCCTCTCGCTACATGTGTTCTTCACAATTTTCTTATTAACTGCGCATACATTTAACACATTTCTGTTTTTAGAGAAATGTTGTAATATAACAATGTCTCTCTTGCTGGGCAAAAAAATCTAATTTTTCTTTGAAACTCAACTCGCAGCTTTCTCGTTAAAATTATTTTTAACTACATTTCTACCTCCAACAACAAGTACGCGACCCAGTACTTTCTTGGCACTGTCGGCCTCTGCAGCTGCGCACCTATTGTCCTTCTCCAAGCACTGGAAACCAATTGTCAATCGATGCCAACCCTCCAGCTGGTGTCAGAAAGACTAGAGCAGTCCCCTCCACTATCAAAGCATGTCCATATCGCTAACTCACACAGCACGGGTGTGCTGATAACGTTTTGGCTACTCCATGACACTAAGCAACTGCTAAGAACTTACATCAACCATTTCACCGCCACTACTGGTGTTAACACCTGGTACTCCCAACATTAGGCAAATAGGTTTGAGTCAGCCAAAGTGGCATACTGCACTCACATAACCACTAAATTAAATTGATAAAAATGTATTGGCGGGAAAATAGAAACATTGACGGTGGTTCTTACCAAAACATTTGCTCTGGTTGGTTGCCCGGTCCACAAACACTTTGGCGGAGATGACGTTTCCGAAGGGGAGGAACATCTGCAGGATCTCCGAGTCGGTGAACTCCTGAGGCAAGTGGTAGATGAAGATGTTGCATCCTTCGGGCCCTAAAAGAAGAATACCATTGAAGAGGAGAGGGCAAGCTTCAATGAACTTCGTCATGATTCTTGAATACCACAGAAATCATATCCCCCACAAAAAGGGGTGCACAACCTTATTGTGTATCCCAAACATTGCGATTTTCAGAATTAAATAGAATGAATGAGGCTATTTCAAAGGCCAGTTACTAAACATAAAATTCACCATTGCTAGTGCTTGATCCAGCAGCTTTTCCAAAATTCTGATGTTGACCAACAGTCCACATACACTGGAATCCAGCACCTCTGTCTCTCTCTTGCTCTATCAAGTAAATTGGTAATCTACAGTCAATGTACTGCTATTGCACACTCTAATACATTACTAATCAACAGCTGAGTGTACTCTACTCTGCAGTCCAGTGTATTGTAATTAAGGCTCCCTGTTTTCTGTTTTTACCGATGATTACAGATAAATACAGACAGTTTTCAATGTGTTTTCTGTCTGCATTAATTTTTAAAAGTGGATAATTTAAGAAAGTTTGCTCCTTTTAAGTGATTCTCCATGCTGTCTTTGATTAATTATAGGCCAGCAGCTGAGCAGATAAACAGCATGGGAACAGGATGAAATGTATTTAAATCACGGCATATGTCAACACACAATTATGGTATAATGCTAGTATTTACCAGTGGATGTATTGTTATGCAATATTTGACAGCTTTTAAATAGCTAAAACACAACAGACATCAAAGTATGAGTGCGCGTCCATAAGTTAAATCAATGTACAGTTTTTCAACTACAGGAGGAAAAATAGGCTAAACAGTGGAACCCCATATGCACCTGCCCTGCTATCCTTAAGTAATATGAATGGTGTGGAGTTATCCAGAACAGTGTGCACACTCGAAACACACCACTGCTACAATGTGGTCCCCATACAGGAATATAGCAATTTTTAAACATTAGCACAAGTGCACCACATTATACATTGGACTACGAATTTGTATAAAATACATGTCCACAGATTATTCTTCAAAAAGTATCTTCCTTTAGTCAGTGTAGGCTTTAAAAACAAATCAGGAATATTGGGATACAGCCAACGCGTTTCGTCCTTGTCATAAGGACTTCGTCAGGGCAAATGGAACTTCACTATAAAGTCCCTCAGTGACTAGGTCATTCATTAATCAAATAAGCGATGCCTTCATATTAATTGCACAATATTCGACCAAAATGAGCTGGGTGGTGAGGATCGTCTCGACTCATTTTGGTCGAATATTGTGCAATTATTATTGCCCACCGCTTATTTCCCTTATTTGGGATTAAGATTGGGAGAGACCTACTTCCTCGCTCGCGCATTGCTCCAATTTATGGCAATAGAAACGCTTGATGTTTAACAGTCAGAAATATGGAGGCCTACACTGAATAAAGGAAGATACTTTTTGAAGAATAATCTGTGGACATGTATTTTATACAAATGTGTAGTCCAATGTATAATGTGGTGCACCTGTGCTAATGTGTAAAAGTTTTTCAACTACATTTAAACGCAAAACACAAAATAAATATGGATAAATACAGATAAAATGGCCCAAAAATAAATATGGATGAATACAGAAGGAAACGTAAAAAAAAAAATACCATAAAACCGGGGGCCCTAATTGTAATCTGCAGTCCATTGCATTGCTGATCTGTAGTTCAATATGTTGCTAATCTATATTGCTACAATCAAAAGACTGCTAAATTCCAATCACCAGGGCAGAACACAGAAGGTAACCGTGTAAAATACTGTGGAGTTAGAACTCCTACCATTGTACAGTCCGGGGCCTCATTGGTCCCTGCACTGCTGTAGATTCACAACCCTGATTCCAGAGTTCTTGAGATTAACCACCCTATTCATACACATGTAAGCCAATTTACTGTTAATACACAACTCCCCACCCATATAATAAAACACACGTAGCTTCGCAATATTGAACACCTAAAGTCGCTTTGGCGGTCAAGTTAAATGATCTATTGATTACAGTAAAACACATTGTACAACTCCTGGTTGCAAACTGACACATGATGTGAAGCCAAGACTATCCACTGAAAGATGTGGAAGCATTGTAAGGAAGCTGATGGAAAGGGGTCTGTCTTTACAAGGGCGTACATGGGATGGGGCCATTCCAAGCAATGGAAAGATGCATTGTGATACACCCATCCAGTGAACACACCACTCTAGTCTATGAGTTAACAGAAGGAGTTGGATTATTCCTTGTAGTCTGTGCAAGGCATTAGACACTTCCTGTCTAGTTCACCTACGTAGTGTTCAGCATCCTTTGAAGTTAACTCAACGACTGCGCTCCAAAGGCTGGAACGTGACACTTCTTTAACATTGAACACTTCGAAGGCGACACAGCCCTGTCATAGTAACAAGTGAACGGGTGGAGTATGACAAATCCTTGCAGGTGGGCACATGCTATAGGACAATACTTTATAAGTGAACTCATAGAATGTGACATGCCCTTACAAGCGAAACCATGGGACAACGCCTAGAATGTAACACATCCTAACAAGTGGACAAAAACAATGTGGCACATCGTAACAACAGAATGTATGGAATGTAAAATATCCTTACAGGTGAGCACCTTAATGGTGACACCTCAGTACAAGGGTGCACAAGGAATCGAGCACATCCATGCAACTGGACACAAGACATGCGATGTATGTGCACCAGAGGTCACAAACTCACAGAGGCTCCTGATAACCCTAAATATACACATAAAATAGCATGGATGCAAACTGAAGCACAGAGGCCATTTAAAATCCACAGGTTCAAGAATACCAACAGCACTCGATACAAACGCGCATGAGCACGCAGACAGGCAGGTGCGCTCTCGCGAGCTCTCCTTCTCTCTCTCTCTGTAACTCAAAGACTCAGTGGGATAAACACTCATGAGAATACCAGATGTCAGGATACAATGCCTGAGGTGCACACATGGGCATCAAAAGACTACAGGGCAGTTGCTACCGATGACACACAATACACAAGGACTCTTTGGGGTACACACAAGCTCGCTCTCTCGCGCTCTTTCTCCTCTCACGGCCTGCACCCCTCCCTCTGTAGGACTCAGGCTCCCTGTGGGACATGGAGAGTCCCAGGAGAATGAAAAGATGCGAGGATCCATACAATGCAGAGGATGCACAGAGACTCCAGGGGATACACACAGAGCAGCTGGGATGGACACGAGCTAGGGGATGCACACTGGCTTTTGAGGATACACAACAACCAGCTCCCTCTCTGGACCTCTTCTCCCATCTCTCTCTCTCTTTGTCTATTTATTTCTCTCCCTCTGTCTCTTCTCTATCCCTCGCTCAACCTCTTCTCCAATCTCTCTTTGTCTCCCTATTACTTTCTTTCTCTCTATGTCTCTTTATCTCTCTGTCTCTTCTCTCTCTCTCAACCTCTTCTCCCATCCCTCTCCCTGTCTGTTTATCTCTCTCTCTCTCTCTCTATCTCCATTACTTTTTTCTGTCTCTCTATGGTGAAGGTTGCCTGTGGGACATACAGTCTCTCTATAAGAAACAGCGACTAACAGGCAAACACAAAGGTTTCAGGATACTTGTGGTGTCTGGAATGCACAGAGACTCTCTGTGATACACACAGCTTCTCTAGGATACACGCAAAAGATACACACCGACTCTTTGGGATACACACTACCTTCACTCTCAATCAACTTCTGTCTCTTTTCCGCACTCTGTCATGTTGAGGTTCGCTGGGGAACATACAGAAGGGGCAAAGAGAGTTATCATGCCAGGGAGGGACACAGACTCCCTGGGTAGAGCACCGGCTTCCTGGAATACACACAGACTCCAGGACACACACACACACAGATGCAATAAGAAAAACAATGACTTAACTCCAGGATACACACAGTACACCCCCTCCCTCTTTCTCTCTCACTCCTTCCAGGTTCTCTGGGGACATGAGGCTTCAGTGAATGTAAACACACATTATATAATAAGACACAGACCTTCTATGGAACATCAACCTCAAGAGAACACCCAGGCTCTCTTGGGAACACTCCAGCTCTGCAGGAAACAGAGACTCTGGGGAGCACACAACCCCTTTGTTGTACAAAGCGCACCGCCGCCCATACCTTCTCGTTGCTGCTGTTGTTGTTGTGGTGGCGGCTGTTGCTGGGGCACCAAGGTGGGCTGCTGCGGGAACCCTGCACTCACCAGGCCGTAGGCTGCTGGGTATGCTGCTGCCGGAGACCCCCAGGACAGGAAAGAAAAAAACATATCGGTAAGACATAACCAAAGAAAGCCCCCTTGGTCCCATAAAGTCTGCAGATGCCCATAACCAGGAGGCCTTTATAACACACCCCCTTCAAAGTGGGTTAAGAATGCCATGTTCATGTCAGGTTTTTAAGCCTTTGTTTGTTTTATGTTTTACACAATCTCTAGTATCCACAGCATATAGCCGGGCCAGGTGTGCCAGGGTCTTGGAATGTTGTAGGGCGTGGCAGTATGTGAGACCGAGGGCCGTGCATTATTTGCACCTGAAAGGGTCAGCGGTAAGATATTTGCCATTGTTACTGACTGCTTGCAAGATTTTGTGTGGGTTGGGCTGTTGAAAAGCATCACATTGCCATGTCTATGGCGTTTGGTGTGGTGTTGTTTGCGTGGCATTTTTTTGGGTGTGTTTTCTGCCGGTGAGTGGTTGGATTTTACAATCTGGTTTCCTACACAACAAGGTGTGTGATGTGGCTACCTGTGTGGCTTCTGGTGGATGGTCGTTTTAGGAGGATGTGAAAGCCTCGGGGTTGTGTACTGTTGGGGAGCCACACAGATTTGTCTTGAAGACTCCTTTTCAAACACAGCAAAGATGGAGTCCAGTGAGACTGTACAGCTCTAAAGACAACGCCCAGAGCGACAGCGCCGTCTAAAGGGTTGCTCCAAATGCAATGGTTGGTGGTAACATTTAGTGTGATGTCACTGCAGTCATTACATTTCCCAGTGTGTAGTCAGCTCACTAAGTGAAACTCCAATTGTGATGTCACTGCAGTGTGTGAAACTCCCAGTGTGATGCATCAGGAGTGAGGACTGCTCCTAGTATGACCTCACAGTTGTCAGAGCACTTCCCAGCATGACATCACTATAATGATTGTGGTTCCCATGGTGTTGTAACTGTACGCCTCTGCCACAAGGCTCACCTGGCACAATACCGTACCTGTGTAATGCTGCATGCCGGCGTACGCCTGCTGGAGCGGGTCCAATTGGGCGGCGGGACTCTGAGCTAAAAACACAACAATAGGAAAACAAATGGCACAAGTGAAATCTCTGGAGTGGGTACCAGCGGGGCTACAGGCGATAAAGGAAGGGCTGGTTTGGGTGGCTTTGACTGGCTGAGCCCATATCTTTGGGGCAGTGTGGGGGTATACACAGGGAACCACAATTGACAAGGGATATCTTACCCAAAATACAAAAGAATATTGTTTATTAAACTTTCATACATTTATAAGTCATAAACAAATTTCTGAGAGATTTCGTTGTGGGTGTTATCCATTTCAAGGAGTCACATATCCTTTGTACTAGTGATCTTAAATGTAATAACCTTTCTTTTGCAGTACTGTCAAATGTCTTAATACCTCATCTGGAGTTTGGCTGATGAGTACTCCATCACAAAAGTGACTGATATCTAGGCCTGGAAGGTGAACCCCGCTCCGTTCGCGGAGTTTGGAGAGATTTCCACACTTCACGGAGTACGCAGAGTTCTGATAAAGTCCGCTCTGCAAAGCGGAGTGGAGTTTTTTCCTCGCTCAACAACTTTAAGTTGGCGAGCGCGGAAAACTCAATGCTAGACAACCTACCAGCGAGATTTCTCAATGCGGGCCGTCACGAACGGTCACGTTGAGAAACCTTCCATTCGCATTGAGGGCGCTGCCACTCGACAGGAACATCTACCCGATCAGCAGAAAGAAGCAGCGCCTTCTTGTGCTGTGCATGGTGCCATTTCAGATGATTTTCTAGCGTGGGACAAACATCCAGTGCTGAAACATCAGCGCGAACGGCGCAACCTAACACACTCCACCGAGTGCGCATATCGCAGCAGTGTTTTTCGGTCACTCTGCAAACTCCGCCCAGGCCTACTGATATCCCGTCCACCTTATTATAGGTGCATTGAATATAAAATCCTTTGCCTCTACCAATGTCCACTTTTGCCCATCTCTCGTCTCTTGATTTTCAATCCCGCCTTTGTTCACTTCTCAGGATCTCTCATCTTCCCTCCCTCGCAGTTCCATTTTCCTGTTCTGCCTTCTTCTAAGTTGTTATGTTTCTCCCTGCCTCCATTCACATTTCCGAATTTTCTGTCCTACTTAAATCTCATCTCCTGATTTCGAGTTGAGGATATATTGTGTCCTTCTAAGTTCTTTCCTTCCTACCGCAGGTCATTGCCTTCCAATTTCAAGCCCATCTTTTTTCTCATCATACAGTTGTGCCTACTCTATCAAGAAATAATCAATCTGTTACTCGCTGGTCTGACATCCACCACATCCTAAAATTAACATTTCTTCTTCCCCCAATATCTGTCCATGGCGCCGTAATCAATTGGTTGGATTTCCAATTCATTTTCCACCAGGTCTTTCCGAATTTCATTGCTGCGTCCCTCATCTTGTCCATAGAAAAGGTAAGTAGCCCCTGGATTCTGGTATTGACGAGATCACGTCTTCAAATTTCTAGTCCACCCGAATTGTGACCCACATTTCTTGCTCTGCCTCTCCACCTACTTTCTAGTTTGCCTAATCTTTGTCTTTAACCTGCTGCGTGCGTTGTACGGCCCCCGGCTGTCCGACGTCATAGTGGGTGTGTGCGGAGGACAACCAGGGGCTGTCTGAAATACGCCCACTCATTAATTCCCCAGCACTGCGGCGGAATTTGCGCCGCGGTCAAGGGGTTAAACCCTCACATCTATTATTTATTGCCCGCCTCTACCTTGTACCATGAAATGAAGACACTTGCTTGTGCCACTAACTTTCAAACCTGCCACTTCTACCAATTTCCAGTCCTGCCTCTGAAGTCCCCGGTTCCAGGCCCACACCTCACCCGTCATATCTGATGGTCTTATTTGCGCCCTACATTCCACTGTGCAGTTTTCCTAGAATGTCCCCTTAAATGCACCTCTTATCTCAAATTCCTAATTTTTATTTGCACCTCGCTCATATTCTCCATTTTTTTGTTCCACACCTTTCATCCCTGAGACAATGAAATAGTCACCCTTTAGCCGTGCCACTAGATAGGTCTTGGCTCATGCTGAAGTGTCACCTTAACAGGATACTCCAGAGAGAAGTTTGCGGGTGCAGAGGTGCTAGACCTGCACAACGCGTGACATCTTTGTTAGACTCACCATGAAGTGTCTGACCTAGAAACAGCTGTGACAGCAAAATTCAATCAGTGGTTTCCTGATTATTTGGGAATGGAATTGTCATAAATTACATCACGTTGGGATACAAATCACCACCAACCACATGGAAATGACTCTCCAGCCCTGACGGAGATGTTCAAACCGGAGCCATTGACCAGGAGTGGGACACATTTGTAACCGTGAACTAAAGCATGGGAGGAGATGTGGCATAGCGGCTTGAGCTGCCGCCACTGGAACCTAGAGACCCCGGTTCGGATCTTGGCCTCTGAGCTAGGCTAAACATCGTGTGATTCTGGGCAAATCACGTAATCCCCCTGTGCCTAAATGTGTGTAAAATGTATTTGTGCAACCTCCACCTGATGTACACAATATTGCAGATCGTCTTCAGACCGCTCACATAATATACAATGCTCGTTTGCTTCACAGCTAGATTTGTGCTATACAAATACCAACACATACATACATACATATAAATAGTAAACAAAACCGCTATGGCCCTAGGAGAGCAGGAGAAGATGATGGATGTTCTGGTACCTGGGTAGGGGTGAACTCCATTGGTGTAGATGGCTTCTGAGGTGGGCTGTCCACCGGTTTGCGTCGGCACGGCGCTGTACCCGTTCACCCCCAGTGCACCGGGAATCGCGGATACCGGAGTGGCGGATAAGGAGGGTGGTGTGCTGGTCCCTAAAAACAGCAGGGCAAAGAAAGTTGCCATGTAAAAATGATGGTTGTACAAGCTAGTGCTCTACCACAATAGTGAGTATTTAATATCGCTCTGCAACAATATGGAGTGAAGGATATCAACTACCATGATATTGTCAATGGAAGTACACATAAGTAAAGATGTACTACTGACTTCATGCACTCCTTGAGGAATGAGTCATGCACAAAGCCTCCCACTATCCTCTGTTGACTGAAGCCTTGCTTTCTAGAAGTCCACTGATGCCTGGTGGGATGGAAACTGGTTTGTTGGTCTCTACAAGGGGTGTGGTCAAAGGGATCCTTTCCAAGAGCTGTGGCATAGGTGATGTAATTAAGGGCCTGTCTTTATACAGGTCAACTATAATCCTGCGCTTCATGCAGCGCGTTATTGACCTGTCTTTGGGCGCTTCTATGAGTTTTCCATAATTGGTTCTTGACATTTATAGCACAGCAACAAGCGGATCTCAAAATAAGCAAGACTCGTTGACTTTGCCAGTGCTTGTTAACAGTATTAGATACATGAATAACAACAACGATGATTTTGTCGCGATTAATTAGGATTGAAAAGTTTTAATTCCAAAAATAAGAGACTGTAAATTCAACATTGCATGGTGTGTTGAATTGGTGGGGGTCTTCGAAACGAGTTAATCACCCCCGTTCACCCAGTCACACCACTTTGCTCTCTAGTTCTCTGTTAGATACTTACACTCTTTTCTCTACACCTTTCCGAAATGTTCCATGTTAATATCTCATACATCATATAGTTCCTTTTTTCGTCAATCTCTTTTAGCCCTGTCCTTTTGCCTGCACTTCTTTGTGTCAGGTCCACTACAGTACACTACACCACATACACTCGTTCTCTCTCTCTCTCCTGACCTCTAAACACAGAACGTTGTCTTTCTTTGGCACTGTCAATATTTCAACTACTTTGTACACCTCCTCCATATGCTTTCACATAGAATGCTCCTTACACCTAGTACTTATGTGACCACTGCGCTGTGTGCTCTGCGGAGAGGCCAAGGAGTGGATGAGCATGCAGTCCGAATCCCTTAACGACCCACTGATTTTGCACTCTGAGAAACCTGCACAATCTCCAGCCTCGACTCTAGAGCTTCGAATCGTGCCTTATAATAAACAGCAATTCACACCTGGAACACACCAAGACACCTAGAGGTGACACGGGTCACACTATGCACTGTGCAAGAGGCATACGTTGCACGAAACAAACTACAGAATCACAACATCTGGAAAAAGCAAATATTTTTAGGAAATGCAAGATGGTAGCAGCACGTTTCAGTCTTAAAGTATTGTTGGGTCTGAGGCCTGGCAGCCCTGCTGCTGTCTCCATGTAGAGGGATCAGTGATGCCAGGCTGCTCTCACTTTGTTCTGCATCTTTGCTGAATGATGCTTTGTTCTGTTCTCTCTCCATTGAATACCTGATGCCTTGCAGCTCCCCTTCGGGGAGATTCAGCCTTTAACTTTGGTTTCACTCCCTCGCGGGATGATGGTTGGTGTTTTGCAGCCCTCCCTCCCTCCTTTTTAAAGGCAGCTGGTGTATTTTTGTTCTCTTGTTGAGCATTGCTAATGCCTCGGTTTCTCTCTCTTCACTGAGTGTCACTTAATGGCTTGCTCCTCTCCTTGCTGGCTGACAGAGAGCCCCGTTCTGCCTTCTTTGTTGAATAAGGCTTTGTTCTCTCTCTCTCTTGCTCTCTCAAATAAAACATGATGCCTTGTTGCTCACTTTTTAGGTCTCGCTGGCGTTGCAGCGCGAAGCGTTGCGCCAACGAGACTTATAGCCGCCTTGCTAAGTCGCAAGGGAGTCAGAGCTGTGCACGAGCCGCTCCAGACCTGGGCACGAGCCGACTCAGGTCTGTGAACGCCAACGTGCACGCTCACGGCGTCCTCCCGCGTCTCTTCCGAGGCGCGCTCCACGCCGACTTGCGGTGTGCGTGCTCCAGCGTTTCTGTGGCCGGAGGTAGACGGCATCTGGTAAGTGAGGGACGGGGTTTTTTTTTTGCTTGTTTCTAGATGTGATGTGGTGTGTATGCGCGGTTCCCCTTTCTTTAGAGGCGAAGAACATCCCTGGGACTCGGGTAAGATGGTCATTCCCCAGTATAATAGCGGTAGATAGGGGTTAAACGTGTGTGTGGTTAATTAGCACGTTTGTTTTCAGCTGATCCTCGCTGATTCTCATTAATTGATTCAACGTACTAGGATCGCCTGAAAACACAAGCACTTGTTTTCATTTGTCATTAAGTATTCTCTCGCGCCACTGCATCCACTTGCCATCCCCTTTTAAATCATACAGATGCACTAATAAATAGCAGGGTTTCGCTATTTCTTTACAAAACTTTTAATACATGACATGTCTGCATTTTTTTTTAGGGAAGGCATAGAGTGCGCGGAGACTCGAACCACGTTCACAACTTTGCATGTTATGCCACACTGTCTCGCCATATGTATCAACTATGTTTATTGGTGTTAATCGCTGTTTCCCTGAGCCCTGTGCCAGCACAGAACAAGGGTATTCACTTAATTATGCAGAGCTTCGCCTCCGGAGTCTCTCTTCTGGGCCCCTCCCTGCCAGACCTCACAATATCCATAGTTTATCTCCCTCATAGGGTCATAAATCTTATCCGGTTACTCATTTGGTTCGTCTCACGTCCTCTCTCTGTTGCCCCTGCGATACAAATGCTTGTTATTTAAAATGCAAATGAGTATTTGTTTTTAAATGTACACAGGAGGATTCCTTCAACCCTTTTCATTTAAACCAACCCTCTCCATTTACCTTTTAAATGTAACCCTATCCTTACTCGATAGTTACCTTCAGCATTGTCATTGTTCCTTTAAACCATTTACTCTTCACGATTTTGCTCACCAGTATTTTTTGTTTCCCATTCATGAGATATTTGTTTCCAGAGTGTTTCTTTTTGTCGGAAACAAAAACATGGCGCTAGCAGTGCACCATATAAGAAGGGGATTTTCAGTTTCTGCACAGCGGTTGCATTAACGATCCTTCAGTCGTGTGCTAGGAATTTTTCACTCCCTGTGATGTCTTTTGTACAATCGCTTACTTTAGCCCTTGTAACGAGTTGCCAAGAGAGAAATACACCCAGGAATCGGGGTTTCTCTGGTCCCGGAATTATCCACTCTGGATCTGATAAACCAGACTAGGAGTCTAATGCAGCTGACATGCCTTGCCCCAGCCCGTCCGCCTGCATACAGCAACATGTAAGGAGCAGGAAAAAGATTCCCTCAACTGAAGTAAAAAGCTCTTTTCCCCCCTCTGCCCCATCATCCTTCGACTTCCCCAGCAATTAGAACAGGCATTAGCAAACCCCACCAGCCGTCAGTGCACGCTTTCACCGGGCACAAACACCACCAGCCGTCGCTGCACGCTTCCACCAGGCACACACCACCAGACTTCAATGCACGCTTTCACCAGGCACACACAAACCGCCAGCCGTCAGTGCACGCTTTCACCAGGCACACACACACACACCACCAGCCATCAGTGCACGCTTCCACCAGGCACACACCACCAGACTTCAATGCATGCTTTCACCAGGCACACACACACACACACACACCACCAGCCATCAGTGCACGCTTTCACCAAGCACACACACACACCACCAGCCATCAGTGCACGCTTTCACCAGGCACACACCACCAGCCGTCAGTGCACGCTTTCACCAGGGCGCACACACCACCAACTGTCAGTGCACGCTTCCACCAGGCGCACACAACACCAGCTGTCAGTGCACGCTTGCACCAGGCTCACACACCACCAGCCATCAGTGCACAATTTCTACAGGCACACACACACCACCAGCCATCAGTGCACACATCAATTGTTAACGCATCCACAATTAACTATTGTAGCAATCGCAGTATGGCGCACTTTACTTTTAAACATAGTAATCTAAAGCTCAGCATGCCACCATTGCTACAAAAATAATACACTTTTTTTGGCCAACAATTTATAGACTTTTGTTGCAATTGGTGTTGCAATATTTAGCAGTGCCAATAGCTCAAACTTAATTAATGCGAGACCTATTGCATTGCAAATGCTTGTAACTCATGTTAATGCCTTGGTTTCTACCCTCACCCTGTAATATATAGGTCACAAAACTGAATGACAAAACAGTGTCTTTAGCAACATCGAGTGGAGGATATGGACTACTATTGTATCATGAAGTGTGGATTTAGTATACTTAACTTCGGGTCTACAGACCATGAAAATATACATATCATCAAGGTACATAGATCTGGGGGGGCAGAGAGAGGGAGGGGAGAGAGAAGAGAGAGCGAGAGAATAGAGAGAGAGGGAGAGAAAGACAGAGAGAAGAGAGAGAGAGGGGGAGAGAGAGAGAGGGGGAGAGAGAGGGGAGGGGAGAGAGAGGGAAAGAGGATATATATATAGAGAGAATAGAGTGAGGGAGAAAAAGAGAGAGAAAGACAGAGAGAGAGAGGAGGGAAAGAGAAGAGAGAGAGAGGGAGGGAGGGAGGGGAGAGAGGCGAGAGACAGAGAGGGAGAGAGGATAGAGAGAGGGAGAGAAAGTGAGAGAAAGACAGAGAGAGAGAGGAGGGAGAGAGAAGAGAGAGTGGAAGAGAGAGAGAATAGAGGAAGAGGGGGAGAAAGACAGAGAAAGACAGAGAGAGAGGAGGGAGAGAGAAGAGAGAGAGGGGAAGAGAGAGCAAGAGGGAGGGGGAGAGAGGAGAAAGCCAGAATGAGGGAGAGAGGATAGAGAGAGAGGGGAGAGAGAGAAAGACAAAGAGAGAGAGAGAGAGAGAGAGAAAGATGAGGGAGAGAGAGAGGGGGAGAGAAAGAGGGGAGAGAGAGAGGGGGGGAGAGAAAGGGCGAGAGAGAGAGAGACAGACAGAGAGAAGAGGGAGAGAGAAGAGTGTATTCCAACAAGATGGAGGCGCGTTATCGATTAAATGGTTACATCGGTCGTAGAAGTGACCACTCTCGAGAGAAACCATGTGTTGGAAATCCACCAGGGCGCATCACTGCTGTTGGAATTCAATGCCACCAAATGTGTCATCCGAACATGTCCCTGGGGCTTGGGTGCATTGTCAGTGCTCACATGTCTGCCCAGGATTCTCAAGAAGCGGGGTTTGCAGCAGGATGGGAACCCCACACTTCCATTCTACTGAAAGCCTCCTGCCAGCTTCACACTATTTCAGGAAGCCCACGCCGCCAAAAATAACAGTGGATCGCCCACTCTAGATTGAAAGAACGGTCCATCTTTTCGTCAGTCTCGGGGCAAGATTCTTTCTGTCTGGTCTTTACCAGTCTCATCCATCAAGGTGTATTGGTTCACTCTCCAACCATCTGGGCTCCATGATGTTTCTATCCTGTCCAAAGGCTCAAAAGCGAGTTCATCGTGTTGTCCTTTTAAAGGAGAGAGCAGAGTCTCTCTCTCCCATCTTTCTTAGTCTGTCAAATGACAGGGGTTGTGGAGACAGTGCCTTATCCAGCCAGCCACAACTGGTATGCCAAATCTAGGTGGATGGAGGGTTGTGCATTGGCTCGGCAGCCATACTGAGAGCTACCTAGTCGAATAAAAACAAAGTGCCAGTTAAACCTGCCATACCACCTGGCCTCAAATTTTTTCTTTTATTTTACATTTTCTGATGAAAGACCCCTGAAGAGGGTGCCTTGCCTGGTGAGATGAAAATGCAAGGACCAGGATGTGCTGTTTTTTTTTTCCATGTGTGGGACATTATTGTGATATTCCTGTCTGGGAACGCCATGGTCTACAGGACAAAAAAGCTGGTGACCCTGGTGTGAAGGCCCGCCCTATATGTTGGAAATGGCTCCCAGCACCACGTTTATCAGTGGATGCCCGGCAGGAAGGGCTTTCTTAGCGGGAGAGCCGGTGCCTGTTCCATTGTTGGAAAAACTAGTATCTTTAACATCTAAATAAGGCAGGGTAGTGGACAAGACAGCTGCCAATTACCAGGGCCACTGGAATTATGTGATTGTGCGGCCTTCCACATATTTACAGATTTGCTGCAATTGCCACATAATCCATCATCTGTTGCATAATCTACAGGTTTTAACCCCCCCAAAAAATTGTTCCTAGCTCAAACGATTCATAAGTTACTAAAACACGCCTGTTGCCGTGCAGTAGAAGGCCTTTTGCACAGGTTGACTGGTCACCTTCCTGTTGCTTATTGTTATATTTGGGTATTTCACTGGTACTAGTACTAATCAGGTGCAACCAATGCCCAGGCAGTGTTAACATGTTTAAAAATTACAAAACAATGAAGCAATACTATCACAAAATGTGCTGCATTACGCCACATAATTTGGCTTTTCTTGCAACATAATTTACGCAACCCTGCCACATAATTTGGTCTTCCCCAGCTGCATAATTCCAGTGGCCCTGACAGTTACCACCCACCTTTAAATGAGCTCCTAATGCTCCATTATTACATTCATATTGCCCTGCAATGACTCTGCCCGTGGTCCAATCGGAGTGCTTTCTTTATGCTTTACTCCTGTTTTAGTCTCCGAGGATCCTGCTAACGGTTTTACACAGTATATTTGTGGGCTCTTGTGCAGGTCTTCTTGCCTTTGAAAGCTCTCAAGCTGACCTTACTTCATCTCATTGCTCTCGTTGCTCATGTCCTCGCTCATCGCTCATGTCCTCACTCATTGCGCTCATCGCTCATGTCCTCGCTCATTGCGCTCATCGCTCATGTCCTCGCTCATTGCACTCATCTCTCATGTCCTGGCTCATTTCTCTCGTCGCTCATTGCGCTCATGTCTTCGCTCACTGCGCTCATCGCTCATGTCCTCGCTCATTGCGCTCATCGCTCATCTCCTCGCTCATTGCGCTCATGTCCTCGCTCATTACGCTCATCGCTCATGTCCTCGCTCATTGCGCTCATCGCTCATGCCCTCGCTCATTGCGCTCATCGCTCATGCCCTCGCTCATTGCGCTCATCGCTCTTGTTCTCGCTCATTGCGCTCATCGCTCTTGTTCTCGCTCATTGCGCTCATCGCTCATGTCCTCGCTCATTGCGCTCATCGTTCATGTCCTCGCTCATTGCGCTCATCGCTCTTGTCCTCGCTCATTGCGCTCATCGCTCTTGTCCTCGCTCATTGCGCTCATCGCTCATGTCCTCGCTCATCGCTCATGTCCTCCCTCATTGCGCTCAACGCTCATGTCCTCGCTCATTGCGCTCATGTCCTCACTCATTGCCCATGTCCTCGCCCAAGACACCCTCTATCAGCCCCGGAGGCCATTGCTTACCTGATGAGGAGGTGATGGGCGTGGCAATGAGCCCATTGGGGTTGATGGTGGCCATCTGCTGCATCTGAATGGAAGCCATGGTGGCCATTGGGCTGAGGTAGGCATTCTGAGCTGCAACGAGAGCGGCCTGCTGCTGCATGAGCTGTTGGAGAGAGGAGGAAAGACACCTATTACATGAAGCACACAAAAGAGAGAGGGCAGAAACAAACGTCATAGGGAAGAACCTAACCAGGACTTAGGAAGGCAGCAAGGCTGGCGGACGGGGCAGACAGAATGATGTAAAGAATGATATTACATTGAAACCTGGAGGAAATGAAATCAGACGTAGCAGGAACTACCCATAAATGGCGCCAGCAGGGGAGAGAATAGCAAAGGCTGGCCATGGGACCATTTTCAATCAGTAACGTGGATCATTTTACCTCATTTCCACAAGGAAGAATCAGAAAACATGATAATCACACCCCACACAAAACAAAGAAAGCAATAAAAGAAGTTACAGCTTTTTGAAAGCAAAAGTATTTAAGGAGTGAAAACGACAGACAACTGAATGAAAATATATGTAATTGTGCGTGGATTTACATAACACAAACCGAGCTATAAAGCAGCAGTAATACACGACTGAAGGAACGATACATATGTATGTGTGTGGATAGATGCTAAGCAAAGATGGGGCTGGCCTGAAAGGGTACGGAGACTTTCAGGGTGGGCAAAATAGAGTTTGGCGGTTAACTGGACAGCCTACATTTGAACATTGACCAGTTCTATCCGATTCAGAGCTCTTTCTGCTTGACACTTCTTCTGTACACGATCTCTAGTGAATCCCAGGTCACCACCTATGACCAGAACAATAAAGGGGAACACAGAAACAGGGGCGGTCCCTGGACCTTGCTGTGCGGTACGGCATAAAGAAGCGGGGCAGGGCGTAAGACGAGAGCACTACTGCGTAAATTACAAATATAAGAAATGAACAGAAGTAAACACACCAGATCTGGAATATTAGATCTACATAATCTACATAATGGGACAGTGTTTGGATTTTTCTGACTTAAAAGTGATCTTGGGTTGCAGTGTATTCACCTCCCCTCTCCCATCCACCACCACACATCGGTAGCATGGTTTGCCATGTTCCTAGCATGAACTAAAGTAAAATATCAATCGAAATAGCAAGAGCTATCCAATCAGGGGACTAGTGGGCAGATGGTAAGGAAAGGACAGTTGGAAAGGATTGAAGATGTTCACTGTGCTGGGCAGCAGAAGCTACGGATTGGATCAGGCATGCATTGCAATTAAAAGCTGGCAAGGATTTAGGAAGACACGCATTCTGATCGGTTGGGGGGAGACTGGAAACGAGGTACATTCCGCTGGACAGGGGGAGACACTGGAAAGGGCTAAATTCCACTGGGTAGGGGTAGAGATTGGAAAAGAGCTACATTTCACTGTGTAGGGGTAGAGAGGTGCATTTAAAAACCCTGCAGGAATAGCCTGGATAAGAAGTGTCCTGTTCCAAAGGGTGCTCAGTTTCACCATAGGTACACCCAAAATGATTAGGAGGACAGATTTGGGATGCAGTGTCCACGCACCATATTAACTTCTCTTACACCACCTTTGCGGAATTTCTGAATTTCTCTAGTAAGCTGAGAGCGGATGGATTCTTATCACATCCCGGCGTCAGAACAGCCAGAGGAGACAACGGCGGCCAGTGCCGTAAAAAAGCATCTTACCGCTTGTGTGTAGGCGCTGTAGGCCCCAAACTGTAGGGCGATTGGACTGAACATCCCCAGCTGGTTGGCTACTTGCTGCATCCGACGTAGCCCACGTTCCTTCTCGGTGTCAGCAAACTTCACAACAAGGCTGGATGAGGCTCCCTGGGAAGGGAAAAGAAAAAAAGAAGCGTTTTAGAAGAGACAGAGGGGAAACAATGATGAAGATCTGAATGTGGACTTGAACAGCAGTCCTTTCGCAATGCCCTTCAACTTGCTGAAGAAACCATCTGCTGACCCGACGGACCTCAAGAAATACAGACCCATCTCCCTGCTCCACTTCCCAGCCAAAGTCATCGAGAAGGCCATCAACACCCAATTCTCTGAGTTTATTGAATCAAACAACATCCTGGACCTCTACCAATAGGGATTCAGAAGCAACCACGGCACAAGACTGCTCTCCTCGCCACCGCAGACAACATCTGCATCCTCCTCAACAGAGGGGAAAACACAGCTCTCATCCTCCTGGACCTCTCTGCCGCTTTCGCCAACTTCTCCCATGAAACCCTCTGTACTAGATTTCACGACACTGGCACCTGTAACTAAGTCCACAACTGGATCCGCTCCTTCGTCAATGGCTGAACACAGAATCAGACTTCCACCTTTGCTCTCAGAACCCACAGAAATTAGCTACGGAGTGCCACAAGGCTCCTCCCTTAGCCACACCATTTTCAACATCAACATGGCCCCCTTTGCAACCATCGTCAGAAGCCACAGACTCAACATCATCTCCTACGCCCACGACACCCAGCTGATCCTTCCGATTAACCCACAGCTGCCAAGAACAACTCCCACAGCAGAATGAAGGCAGTAGCCACTTGGATGAAGGAGAGATGCCTCAGGCTCAACTCAGACAAGACCGAAGCCCTCATTCTGGGCCCCAACCCCACCATATGGGACGACTCCTGGTGGCCCGCAGTGCTCAGAACCGCAAAAAACCTCCAAAGGTAATTGCAAAACAACAAGAACACCTCTGCCAGGCTCATCCTGAACATCTCTCACCGCAGCCACTTCACCAACCACCTGGGAGACCCCCACTGGCACCCAGTCAACAAAAGGATCCCCTACAAGCTTCTCATGCAAGCCTATAAAGCCCTCCACAACACCAGACCAGCATAACTCAACCACCACCTCTCCTTTCACATCCCCACCAGACATCTCCGCTCTGCTACCTCGCTAAAAGGACCTGGAACTCCCTTCCTCTGTATTTCAGTCAATCACCATCTCTGCCGCAATTCAGGTAGGAGCTCAAGACCTGGCTCTTCAACTTAACAGCAGTCCCCCCCCAGCGCCTTGAGGCCCTTACAGGTGAGTAGTCACATTCTACAAAACCCGATTTATTTATTTACTGGTCTATAAAATCCCCTTTTCTGCATAATTGTACACAGATGTAATTATAAGATGTTAATGCTTCACTGTAGTGTTATTTTTTTAATAAAAACTCATTTAGAAAAATCAACAAGATGATTTCTCGCTTGCAAGAAAAATCTCTAACCCTCACCCCAACCATCCCCCGCCAAGTACAATTGTATAAAGAACTGACATCACTATCCACACCTCTGTGCAAAAGTGAGTTGCTGTTGTCAGATCAGTTCATAACTTCGGGAACAAGTGAACCAAGTTTTTTTAAATTCGTATTTTGAATATGTAGGAGCCTATAGAGGCACTTCCCCCAGCAGTGGGCGGATCCAGAGTTCTATGAAACAGTGGCGGTGACCCAGGTGTTGTGATAAGGAACTGGTGAGGAAGCACTAGTGAGGAGAGCCTGGTGAGAAGAGGGTCGTAGTCAAGTGCCTCACTCCACGCAGCTATTGCACATGTACGATCCTTTTCTATCACAAGACACCTCCTAGAGTTTGGGCTTTTTAGTTTTGCATTTATCATTTTAAGGATACCGGTGATGTGAAGGAACAACATTCAAAACACTCAATTTTACTGATAAGAAACCATATCAGTATTAAAGTGTAGAATCAGGTAAACAAAACAATCGTGAAGCTGTCACCACCACTGGAAATAAATATGTAGAGGCCAGAAGAAATAACCGTGCAATTAGAAGCTATGTCTGCTAGAGGGCAGCAATGTCCCATCCAACCCATGACACAGGCCACACAAACTAGAATTTGCTTTGATGGATTATCAGTGTCCCTACAACAGTACATGACGATTATGGTGATGGTAATAATAATAACAATAAAAATGAGTCTGTTTTATGTTTGCCTCCGCGTCTTCCCGTCGATCGAGCCCCCCACTGCCCGTCTCTTGTTCCATGCCTAGTTATCTGCCTAGCTGAAAGGGTTTGTTTTTGGAGCTTATCTGCGCCTATATCTGGCTAAATGTACGATTCACTGCTTCTCTGTCTCGCCGCATCTGGTTGACCGACTTAATTTACATATAGGAATGTTTGCCTTTTCATCCGCCCATATATGTATTTATTTATATTTTATTTATTTAAAGCGATTTTATGTAGCGCGAACATTAGCCGAAAGTGTCAGAGCGCCTTAAACACTCGGGCGATGGGCCGACCGTGCTCTGCGAGAGGAAAAGGGGAAAAAACAAGACACAAGAGTCACAACCGTCGCCCCAGGGAACTTGGCAGGAGGAACCATGACAGCCGGACAGGTCAGGCAGTCAAACTCGTTCGACGGAGCCGACGTCAGTGAACGTAAACTCACGCAGCTCGACGTCAGCGGTGTCGCTCTACGTCAGCGTTGCCTACCCGACAATACGCCTCGCTCGTGAAGCGTTTTGTGCGGGATGACATCATGCATGAGCTAACCGACTGACGTCCGTCGTGACTGGGGAGGCCATGTTTACAAATTACTTTCGAGCTCTGGATTTCACCTCTTTGGAATATTCAAGGCATTGCCCTGTCTCTGAAGAAGCACATAACCTTTATGTACACTCAGCTAGAGCTCGTTTTTTTACCCATCTCAATTATGTTTCGCAATAGATTAAAGAATATTAAGTGACAATATAACAAGCATTGGTAGTGCAAATAAGTCAGTCTTTAAAGGAATGTTCTATGGTAATGTGAAGCATTATAAGTAAATACCATGGGAATGGATATGTATTTATGTGGAAGCAAAGGACTGTAGCGTAATATTAGAGAAGTTTAAAAGTTTGAGTGACAGTTGTGACATCAAGCTGACCTAAAAATCCAAGGATGTTAATGACTGCCCTCCTCCAGGGTTGGATTGAGATCAAAAATGGGCCCGGGCACCCTAAAAAAAGTGGCTCACATTTGGGGATTGCGTCTTTTCTCAAAACACTGCTTCAGCTTCCAGTGTTTGAAGTGTTATAAAAAGAAGGAGGGATAATTCTAATAAAGAGGCATTTATTAACTTCACTGAGACAAAAAAAATGCAACTGCTGCCAGGACTCTGTGCACGGATTAGTTCTCAATGGTTAACCGCTCCTGAATATAAGCAAGGCCACTTCTGCTCAAGCCCCCTTCCCCTGCTCAATTAATGTACATTAATGGGCCGGTCCAGCGAGAGACTGGGAATGGCACCTCCGACCTGTTGGTAAAAGGGGAAGTAATAGAGGCCCATCTGCCTCTGGTAAGACCGCTCAGGCCCCTACTGGGCCACTAGCAGCATCTGAACAGCACAAGTACAGCCCAAATCGGCCATCATGCTGGACAAAAAAGCAGCCCACAGCTGCAACTCAGACACTGGCCCATTGCCCGAATGTCTGCCTTACCAATCTGACCCTGCCCTCCTCCCATCTGTGATGCTGCCAGAAAAAGACAACGTAAATTATATAGCAATAAAATGTCACATGTTTGCCCCTGAAAGTTCACACTCTGGCAGCTGGATAAATACAATCATTACCGCTGTGTGGAGGGCAAGCACTTTTTTTGTGGAAGCACACTGTTGCCCAATCAGAACATATACTCCTGGCTTCCAACATGTTGGTGAAGCCAAAGGCCCACTCCTGGTGATTCTCACATTATTGTCTGGCAATAGCGCTATCAAGAGGACTATAAATACATCTATTTACCCAAGCCATGCCCAAATCTTTTTAATTTTACAAAACAGTCTCCATACTTTTATTAAAATGCAGCTGTCCCTGGACGTTTAATGCGGACACTGAGTTTCCTCTGACTTGTAGAAATGACAGGGTGGGGGTGGGGGGGGGAGGCACTGGTGCTGAAGCCAAGGGACAAACCAGTTAAAAAATAAAGAAAAAATCCTTCTCATCAGGGTACCTGATGCCAGAAAGAAATGTAACTGAGAGCAATTGGTTAAGCAGCAAATGCAAAGGCTGCTTGGAAGCCAGGACTGACTTTAATTAATTGAGTCACTTGAAGCTTCATGGTGGCAAAGATTTATTATTTTTCAGAGGTCAAGTAAGGGTGTTACTAGCTACGCTCTGCACTGCGTCCTTTTAATGGATGCTTATAAATAAGAAATATTGGCACTAGGTAGAGTCGGATTGCTTATTACCAAAACTTATATTAAGAAAAAACATATTTTATCCAATACACAACATATTTTCTGCACATTTTGCAGCTGCATATCTTATACAGTGAGTTATAAGATAATTACTTTCATATTCACAGTGCTTCTTGCCACGGGCTAGGACCTCGTAGCACTATAAATATACAAGTCACTATTTCACACAGAGCCAACCTGGATTTGGTTCTGTGACTCTCTGGTTATACACACATCCATATGCAATGTTTGCATTAACCAACTGAGGCTTCATAATGTAGAAGAGTGTGTTTCCCACCAATTAGTTTAACTTGCAGGTATTTTTCATTTAGGGTGTGTGAGTTATTTTATATGAAGTTTTCTTAAGGTGAAAGACCAACAAAATAATGTTTAGTCCTTTTTAACATCCTCTGACCCCACCCGGTACCCACTGACGGCGCCCCCATTGCACTCAGGTTCACAGTTTCCAATTTGTTTTTGCATATTTCAGCTACTGATACCTACATGTCCGCCCCGTCTCCTCCCTGTCGCCATGCTGTCACAAACCCCTCGTAAATTGAGGCATGTCCTTACCGGTAAAGTCCTGCTCCCATGTAGTGTGCTGATTGCTGCTTGGGCCTCTGCGTGTGACTGGAACTTGACAAAGGCACAGCCTGAGGAATGACAAGAAGAAGACATGGTTTAACGATGACTTCTTGTAGGCGGAAGATGACTTCTATTAGCGACACTACAATAAAAACAGGAATAAACCTACAAACACGGACACACAGGCACACACAGCCACAGCACAGACTCACACACCAACACACAAACCTGTGCTCGCAGTGGCGTGATCGACTGTCTGTAAAGCGCTTGGTAGTCTTACGGGATTGGGAGCTATGTTGGTACAAAACGAGCGTTAGTGGCAAAGGTGCAAATGCACAGGCACACAACTTACTAGATGTTTGTACAAACAAGCGCATACCCAGTGCAGTGCCATGCCTGACTGTGCACGCGTCAGATACACACAGACATATCTAACTACGGGTTAATGACTACGTTAATGACTACTTAACTCAGGTGCATGCATGCAAATACCTGACCATGGACGCACACACACTATCAGAAACACGGTTGCCTGTGAATACACACACACACTTTTTGTATTTTGGTTCCTGATGAACAGTGCACAGGCAGCCATGACTGGTGGAAACGTGTCGATCTTGTAGCCTCCACGTACAAGTTTGGCCTCCAGGTACGACTGGACCCCTGGCAAGCTCAGAACTTGATCAGATATCCTTCATATATTGATGTGAAAGCTGGGACCTGATGGATACAGACCTGGGAGGCGTGAACCCACCACTAACTTCATTTTAAGGGTGTAGAGAAAATGAGAAGGTAAATTGTTGTTTATGGAGGATAAAGCACCATTGCCTTGCACTTCATGATTCGGAAGGTCACTTAAACACCGGACAGAGTCAACTTTCAAACCACTTGAATGGCACTTTGGGCAGCACTGGTGGGAAACCACAGCAAGAGGAAGGGGGCTTCTGAAAGAAGGCTGATTTGGTTGGAGGCAAGGAGAGAATGCCCAGTCTGTCAAAATCATTTGAAGCAATAAAGGAGCATCTGGATGCCAGGATCTCCTGTTCTGGGAACGGCCTCCCACACTTTCCGGCATTGCTGGCCAAATCATTCTACAGCACCTGATTCCTAGCTCTATGGATCAAAATCAACAGCTGTTTCTGCTGGCAGTCATCTTGTTGTCTTGTTCAGTTTCCATGGCTATCCCCCTGTATTATTGTGGCCAGTCCTGGTGGCTTGTAATCTGCAGGACCCCCTCACCCCCAGGCACCCTCTTCAGTGACACCCAGCTGAGCTATGTGTGTTTTTGCTGGCACATTGAGTACCACAAAATATGTTTTCGCTGCATATTTTTTAGGATAATTTCACAATAAACACCCCTTACTGCATGCCTACACACAGGTGGTAGTGAATCATTTTTCTGGTGTGCTACATAGATGTACCAGAAATGAGACCTACCAACCGCCCGCGTGAACTCCAGTAGCCCCAGAAATTGGTACGGGCGTGATTAAATAGCCAGTCCAGGGGTTCACGTGTACTCACCAGAAAAGTGTGGTGTGTGTATAGGTGCTTGTACAGTGGCACACAGTCACACACATCAACCACAGCTGCATGTGTATGTCCAATCTCACATTAACACACACACACGAGTATCGAACCCCAGATTTATACACATACAAGTATCAAAACACAGATGCACCGATTGTGCATTTGTTTCATCGTGTATGCATGAACAAGACAAAGGCTCACAGGTTTGCAAATAACCCAATTTGCTACTTCTAACTTACTAAAAAATCTAAAATACATAGTTAGGAGTTCAGATAAGGCCTGGCCCGATGCCAAAGAAACAAAGGCTGCAGGGCTGTTATGTTATGTTATTTGAATCTTAATATAGCGCACAACCGGACCCTAAAGGGACATCTTTGCAGTTGAAAGACAGGCATTGGGTAGAGGCGGCATTAAAACAGACCGGCTTTAAGAGGTTTCTTGAATTCAGGTAGACTTTGAGAAGCACGGATGACCAAGGGAAGTTGGTTCCAGTGAAGTGGGCTGAGATGGGAAAAGGTTTTGCCTCCATATTTAGTGGTTCGAATGGGTCTTGGGAGTAGTAGCAGTTGTTTGCTAGATCACAACTTCCTGTTTGGGGTATAGGGAATAAGTCTGTTCTGTAGAAACTTTGGGCCAGAGCCTGACACGGATTTGTAGGTCAGGCAAAGCAGTTTAAACAGTGCTCTCGAACGGATGGGTAACCAGTGTAGGGATCTGAGTGTAGGGGCTGGAGGAGTTCTAAGTGGCAGATTGTTTACTATACGGGCGGCAGTGTTTTGAACCACTTGCAATTTTGATAGGAGGTATTGTGTTGTATTGCAATTGTATTGTAATTGGATTTATATAGCGCTTACTACCCCTGACGAGGCGTCAAAGCAATTTTTCGGCGAGTAGCACGCTACTTCGGGACCCATAGAGGATTAGTGTTGAATTAGTATAGTGAAACATGCAAGTACATTTTAAGTGGTGGATAGGTTAGTCAGTTATTTGGATTTGGAATGATAGAAGGATAGAGGAGGAAAAAAGGTTTGTAATTATATAGCGCCATAGTCTAAGCGACTAATGACACGGGTCATTTGTGCGGTGCCCCGATGCACAAAGATAGGAGCTGAGACAGATGCTCTCAAGACCCCCCCCCCCTCCCCCACCACCCCCACTCGTGGAGAAAGGATTCTGGCAGTGCCTACGTAGTGCTCCTTCATGGTTCAGCCCATTTGGACAAGATAGTGAACACCTGCTCAAACAGCTGTGACCACCTCCCCATTCAGCTGTTCACCTTCAGGGGAATGTATATTTGGACAAGAATCTAGACAAATCTGCCTGCCAAAAACAAGGACTAACGAGGTGCTGGAGGAGTGTGCCAAGCTGTGCTCAGCAGTGAGATAATGGGTGCTTGGAGGGGTGCCAACTGTGCACAACACAGCATGGGTGCCATGTATGCTAACAAGTGTGGGAGGTGGGTGGCAAGGGTCACGATGGAAGTTTACGCGTACTTTAAAGATGGAGGTGGGTGGGATGCAAACCAGTAGTGTTGATGCATCCGCAATATACATGCAGTTTTAATGCTGCCGCACTATACATGTAGTGTTGATGCAGCCACACTATGCGTGCAGCGTGGATGCAGCCTTACTATGTGTAGTGTTGATGCAGTCGCACTACATGTGCAGGGTTGATGAAGTCACACTATACATAAAGTGGTGCATGAACGGGGCGCTGTGCACCAAACGCTTTCATTATGCAGGATGCGGAAGAAGCCTGGTTATGCCAGTACTTTGGTGGAGAAACAATGATACCCCAAGCTATGTTCGGGGTAGATCTGAGAATGTTTTACCATGGAAGGTTATTAGAGGAGGGTGTGAGAAGTCTTAGCCACAGCAGCAACTACGGCTGGATTGGGTAGGTATTACCTCTAGTAGTGTACAAGGTGGCAGTGGGAAGGTGTTACACTGCAGTGTGTATGAGTCAGAGGTGTGGGGAGCGGAGTTACGTTTGTTGGTGTATGTGGTGAGGGTTGGTTGGGGTTCATCGCTATCACCCGAGAGGCGAGGTTTGGGGAGGGGTACACTCAAGCTCTGTATACAATGAGCAGTGATCAATTTGAGCTGGTGGTTGCAGGTGGGGCCCACCGGGACTTATTGTTGGGAACCAGAATTTATTTTCCCTCATCAGACTTTGACCCAGAGCAGGAGAGTGAAAAACACAAGTGCGGGAAAGAAGGAGAAAGAGAAAGATAGAAAAACTGTGACAAAGAAAAAAGCAAGAAGACCATAAAAGAATGAGAAACAGGGGCCAGTGGTGGGTAAAATGGGCAGGAGTTGGAATCAAGACTAGGCAGCCTTGGCATTTGGCACCCCTGAGATTTGATAACGCTGGCACTGGGCTCCTAAGCAAACCTTTGGGCCAACACTTGTTCTTTTACACATTAAGCACAGGCGATGAGAGCTCGGGGACAGCATGTCCGGCTGTGCATGAGACGTGAGGTGGGGAGTGTTAAGAGCTGCACAGGTGTTACCATAGGTATTGTATTGTATTGTAATTGCATTTATATAGCGCTTACCTTTGCTTGTCCCGTCAGGCCCTCGCAGGACTGTGCACTCATCGATGCTTCCGAAGGGCTCGAACATTTTCCGGACATCCTCGTCTGTCTGCTGTTTACCCAGCATTCCAACAAACAACTTCCTGTCTTCTGGAGAGAAACAGGAAATGATCAGAGAACGTTCCAGCACGTGGTGAGTAGAGAACAACAAAGGTGATCAGGTGTCAGGAGGGAGATCGGGAGGGTACGACAGAGAAGATATAAAGAAAAGGAGAGAGAAGAGAGCACAAGTAAAGGAAGTGAGGGGAGCGGGAGGAGAAGCTACGGTAGGAGGTGAAGGAAAGATAGTGAAGAACATGAGAAGGGAGAAAAGTTATAGAAGGGAGAGGTTAAAAAGAGATGTGCTAGAGCAAAAGGAAATGAGCAAAAGAATGATGGATTAAACCCATTGCATTGTCCATCATTCCGTCCATCAATTGTTTCTTTTGCATGTGTCACCCTAAGTGGGAAGGGTATGCCCAGACGTGGGTCCCATGCTCACCACACCACTGGATTCAAGCTAGCCTGGCTGATGAAGGGTGATGCCCTGAAACCGGTCCCAGGATGCTTGTTTCCGGTCCAGGGAGGACCTGGCTTGGCAGTTCGGGCTGGACTGTTCCAATAAGGGACAGGGTCAAGACTGATTTGCATATGGCTGGGTCTAAACTGTGGTGGCATGGTGAGCAAAAGAATGATGGATTAAACCCAGATCCTTGTGACTGGGGCTGAATGATTGCATTGTCCAGCATTCCGTCCATCAATTGTTTCTTTTGCAAAAGGAAATTAGGGAAAATACCAGAATTAATGAGGACTAGGATGGGCGTGAAAGCAGAACTAGAAAGAAAATCAAGTGGATAAAGAAAGTTAAGACAAAAGAGATGGAGGGAGAAAGAGAGGGAAGGTGAGAAATTGAAGGCATGAGTACAGGAAGTTAGAACAAGAGAGAAGCTGAAGGGAACCAGGCACGGTAGGCAGAAAGGTAAGAAGCTATAATAACGTTGGGAAGGTGTAGACAGAGAAGACAGACTCTCATAGAGAGAAGAGACTGAAATGTACAAGCAAGGTAGGTATCAGTTGAGAGATAGGGAATGCTGGAATGGAATGAAAGGAGAGCCTTTACTGGAGAATGAGCAGATGATTAATAGAGAGGGCGCGGAGGGCTTAATACCGACAGGCGCGATGATGTAACAGACAGGGAGGACATGTGTTAATAGGGAATGGGAAGATGATTAATTGAGACAGGGGCTTTCATAAAGAGGGTCGTTGCACTGGGGAGTGGGTATGCTTCAGTGAAGAAAGGGGTGCTCGAATGGAGAGGGAAGAGACGCCTCAATAAAGCGGCAGATGGCAACGAGGAAGGCAGAGCCACTAACAGAGAGACGGCACAGACAAAATAGAGATTTGTGGAGGATGGAAGGGCTTGAATAGAGAGAGGAGAGGATTTAGCAGGAGATACTTTAATAGAGAAGAGAGAGAGAGAGAGAAGGAAGGTTAAATAGAGGGAGGTGTTATTGGGGACAGAGGTTACAACAGAGAGAGCAAGGGTCAGAGAAGGGGGATATATCAGAAGAGACTATATTGGAGCTGAGATTAATAAAAAAGAGGGAGAGGTTAAAATATACAATATGAGCGCTATCATGAAGAAAAAGGTCTGCAATAAGATGGAGAGGGGTAATGGAGGGGTGCAGGATACTGTGAGAGAGAAGTGAGGCTGTAATAAAGGAGGAAGTATGTAATAGAGAGAAAAGGCAATGTAAGATTACATGAGAAGTATGTAATAGGGAGGTTGGCAAGACGGGGTTAAACTACTTGAAGGGTAGCGGATGTAATAGAACACAAGAATAATACAGTTGTAGAACAGGCTTTTACACAGAAAGGGGCGTGGTTGTAACAGAAAGCTAGGAGTGGCTGTAATAGAGTAAACGTTGGCTGAAATGGAGAGGGAAGAGCAGCAGTGATGGAGAGCAGGTTGATAGAATCTCTTTTCTCTCTATTACAAGCAGTTCTAACACAGAGATTGAAGAAACAATGAGCATGGGGCGAGTCACCCGAAAGCACTTTCTTAGGCCACCCTCCTAGTAGCTTTAACTACTTCCCACCACACTGAAGATAAGCATCCCACCCCTAACGCTATAAGCGTCCAAAGGATCACCTATTCACACTGCGCACAACAGCTCACCGACACCAGGATGCCATCATGAAGCACCTGAGCAAAAACAACCCTTTAAAAAAAAAAAGTCACAAATCTCCTTTCTCCTTACTAGACTCTAGGTCGGCGTAAGACTCCTAGCGGAATACACTCCACATCTAGGTGCTGAGCCATCTCCTGCTCTACGTGTATTTATTTGTATACCTCTAGTCAGCCCCCAATGTATCTCGAGCATATATTGAATCCATATTCCCATCCCTGGTTACCACTGACCTCAACCCACCATCACAAATGTACCTGATGCCATGCTCTGTGACGTGGTTATGCCACGGCCTTCTAGTCATGCGGTAGGGAAGGACTAGTTGAAGCTATTGTCTCATGATCTGCCTAGTATGAATGCTTTACAAATACTGCATGTGTAAAGTAATCCATCCCTTTCACAGGGTCCAGTCCTCACTATATACATGCTGCAAAAAATAAATATAAATACACATGTCCCAATCTTTCGAGCACACCCTGCCTTCACCATTGGAAGAATGATAGGACAAGTGTCCCACTGGCTCATCGCTGTCTTTGTCCTATTCCACCTGTATCCTCCTGCCCTCACTAGGGGTAGGCTGCTAGGGCAAGCTCCTGACCACCTACCGCCAATGCTGCCTGCACCCGCCTGCCCTAGCTATAGGCAGAGACAAGACACGGTATCGCTAACACTGCCCTTTAACCCCTTGCATGTGGCACACATTTTTGCTCTGTGCGGGCGATTTGAATAGTGGGTGGGATTCGGACGTCCCCCAGCCGTCCTCCGCACACGCCCACCGCGACTTAGGACGGCCGGGGGCCGTCCTGAGCATGCAAGGGGATATTCCCCTATGTTATGCGGCCTCAAGAGGAGTGACCAGGCATGATGTCTCTAGTTCAAACCCAAAGAGAACAGAGGATGAACAGAATGATGAACAAATCAAACATTCACCCCCAGTCAAGAGATCTACTTCAATCCCCTCAACAGCCCCCACCCCCCAATCCACCACAACCCTCTTGCCCTACCCTCAAGAAGAACAAGAGGGACAGCAATACCTCCTCTGCTCTCGCTGTCCGCCGGCTTCACCTGGATGGGGCGATTCATCTGGAGGGACAGAGAAAAACAAGAACATGAGGTGAGTGAGGGCGGTCAATGAAAAGAAGCCTTGACATAAAGATCAAACACGGCCATTACATCCAAAAGTGTGTGGGGCCAGAAGAGCGTGGCCAGACTCCTGCCTGACATAAATATGTAGTCCTAAATATTGTTCACAAAGATAAAGTTGAATTGGAGGTAATATTAGAAAATTACACCCAATGCACCTTTGGGTTAGAGTGGTCAGAGATTTTTGTAAACAAGTTTTAGGACACTGAGTTCATGTTAAAAGGTAATTTCTGTTAATGACATCTCAAATAGAAGCAATCCAGAGCTTTCATCGTCTGGGTCTAGTAAACTCATGCCCCCATCCAATAACAAACATTAGTACCCCGCAGGGAATGAACCGATTGGCTCAACCCACCTGGATTTTCAGAATGTTAGGGCTACTACCTGTTTATTGCCTGCATTCTATGTTCAATGTGAGGGGCATGAAGAATTTTTAGAAAGGGGGGTATTTATTTTCCAGCGTTGGGCAGAATTGGGGCATGGGTGCTCACTGCCCGCCTGCCATCCTTGTCAACAGGTGTAAATTGCCCCTCGCCTTCATATGCGCCCAGGCCCAAAACTGACAACCAATCAATGAATAGTGGTTAACAACTTCTGCAGATTGTTTTAGACACCGTTACCACCTTGAGAACTGAGTAATAGTACTTACA
This sequence comes from Lissotriton helveticus, assembly GCF_964261635.1. Classification (NCBI taxonomy): domain Eukaryota; kingdom Metazoa; phylum Chordata; class Amphibia; order Caudata; family Salamandridae; genus Lissotriton; species Lissotriton helveticus. Next base: position 822,307,845 of record NC_136073.1, read on the forward strand.
ACATCCAAAGTACATGATTTTATCTCTGGACAGCAGATCTCAAGCTGTGAGTTGCTCACCAGGTCCTGGTTTACTCTTTGAATTCAGCGGATGAATGAATGAATAAGGGTTTTATAAAGCGCATAGCTACTCCTGTAAGAAGTGTCCCAGCGCTGAGAAGTCAGAAGCAACTGAAGAAAGCAGAAAAGAGGAGTCTAAAAAAGACAGGTCTTCAGATTTTTGCAAAACTGATGCTCTGACGGAGATTACCGCAGCGGAAGGGAATTCCAGAGTTTAGAAGCAAGAAAGCAAAAAGATCTTCCGCTCGGGCGAGCTTCCTTGACTCTGGGCACCTGCATTAGTAGTGCCTCAGAGGACCTGAGGCACCTCTTGGAGAATAAGGAGGTTAGCTCAGCCTTTATCCACGCTAGCTGTAGGAATGCAGGCCCCAGAATTCAAAGAAATAAATATGTCTGGGCGAGCTAGTCCCCACCAGCTGAGGACAACTTCAGAACTCTGAAACAACTATTGTGAGGAGTAGAGTAGTGGAATTCCTGAGAAATTGATTGATAATCAGTAGGAAAGGGCCTAGTTTGAGTAGACATTCAGACATGCACTCAATTGTTTACAAAAAGCAGGGGCAAGTATGATGGTCAGGCTGCTTCAGGCAAACCCAGTCAATAAATATACATCAATGAATGTAGCCCTCAGTCATGGGCCAGGGTGCACAGGAAGGGTTGGGCCATGTTTTAAATAATGATGGTGTTTTATTGTGGAAGTTTCAGGTCGCGTTCCTAATGGTGCATCTATTTACTACTACCACTGCACTACAGTAAACAGTGCACTCTCAGAGCCCCTTTCTGTGCAGTATTGATGCGTTACTTAACAGCCAACAGATATGAAGTTGCAAATACTCAAAAGATTCAACACTGCCTTCTTTGGACGTCAGTTACATATAACTGGCAAATTTCATAGTTGTTTTTTTAAACAGTAGTGCTTTTTCAGTGAATTTTTAAGGTTTTTCTTATTGTAAATTTAAATCTTACCTTATTGTTAACATATAACTCCAATTTAAAATTGTTTTTTCCAATCAATTTCATTTTTTTTAAAAGTAATATCTTAATATGATAAGTTTGCAACCAACCCCTTGCCAACCATGGTTTTGTCTGTGTGCGTGAAGGGGTGTTGGCTGCAGGGCCTGGCCTGAGGTCCAACCCTGTGCCCAACCCCCACAAGAGCGGCCATTGTGTCTCTGTGCACAACCTTCAGCTGTGAACAGGTAGAGTTGGCTGAAAGGCCTGGTGGCCTAGCCAGGCACCACGCCCAACCCCCGAAAGTTAGCCAACACCCCCCCACCCAAGCAGCTATCTGGTCATAGACCCCCCACAACTCATTTTTATGTTTTTTAAAGGGTTTTTTGGCCCAGAAAAAGTCCAACAGGTGACGTTAAGCAATTTTTGTTGTTGTTACCAAGGCGAGCCTTGCGGGACAGACCTAACAATATTTTGTTTGAATGCGATATTCATATACAATGACCTTTCCTTCAATAAGCGTGACTTTAAATATTTGATGCTTCGGTCCTGCTTACAGATACAGTTTGGTGTATGGTGAGACAGACCCTCTGTTCCCTCAAGGCTTATGTCTTGTGGGTCTGTATATGTTTGTGGTCATTTGTTAACACACCCAGTAGGCGGTTTCTACTCATCGTCATACTGATGGAAAGACCCCCAAAGCTTGGAAACTCTAATCCCCTGCACAATTTAGTCCAGAAACAAAAAAATCTGAACTATTTAGTTAAAAAATCAGTGGTAGAACAGAAAAACTCTCTGGTTAATTATGTATAAAGTTCGCAAAAGGGAACAACAGTTTGTTACGCACATGGGTCCCACAAACAATCTTTCATTGCTAGTCACTACTATTTTTCTAGCCATAAAATGAATTTGCAAAGGTGGAACCCTCAAACCAATAAGTATTAATGACAAGAAGGGGGCACACCTCATATTAGAGCAGCTCCTTCCTTGCAGTGCCTTCATGAATTGATGAAAACATGCCTGTTTTAAAATACATTTAGTGAATACCATGTAGATGAAATTTTAGGATTAGCTGTTTTTTCTACTGATGAGATTTTAATTTTTAAAAGGTTTTCTCTCATCTGAGGATTTACAACGATCCTCTTTAATATGTTATCCATCAAGTTAAAAATATGTATCTCATGGTCTAATCATTTCTATTCTTTCAGTGTGTAATATTGTTTTTCCTTTAGAACCTTTAGGGTAATCATATTGTTATGATGAAATATTGGTGACATTTATTTGATTCCAACACCTGCTGGAGTTGCCTAGTAACAAATGAGTTTGCCAATGCTGCAGACTTTTAGAAATGAATAAACATAAAAACACAATGCTCTTGACATTCACATTAATGATATCGGATACATTTACGCAGGGACACGTGCTCGTAGATGGACAATATAATATTGTTTTTGCTCTAGGTAGGAACTCTTTTTTGAAGGGAGATTAAAAAACTCTAATCTAAATCCAATTGTTTTAGACACTAAGCACATATGAAAAAAACAGACTGGAAAAAATTGCTAAATTGTAGATGCCAAAACAGGCTACCAAAAGTCAAGCTCACTAGAACGTAAGTGACTTTGCCATAATCCTGCCACGCTTTCATAGGGTAGGCACCTCAAGGAATGTTGCAGGGCTCTGTAGGCCATGTAGAAGGCCAACCTACTCGTACACTGGGCCACTGGAATTATGCAGCAGGAGAGGAAGAAATGTTGCAGCAGGCTGACTAAATTATGCAGTAAGGAAAAGCAAATTAGGCAGCTTAATGTGGCACAATTTGTGGCAGTTGTATCTCATTATTTTGCCATTTTTATACAAGTTAACACTGTCTGGGCAAAGGTTTAATCTCATTAGTACCACTTTGACACCCAAGTATAGAAGTAAGCAATAGAAAGGGGATCAATCATCCTATGGGGAGGGCCTTCCACTGCTCTGCAACACATGCAGCTTCAGTGTTCGCAACTTTTGATCAGTTTGAGTTAGATTAGAAACAAAAGTTAGTGGGTACATTCTGCAAATTATGCAGCCGATGGTGGATTGTGTGGCAAATGCTTCAAATCCATAATTATGTAGAAATCGCTGCAGGGTGCTAAACTACATCATTCTAGTAGCCTCGCTAGTCATTTCCCTGTGAGATAATCAATACTGACTGCAAGAGGTGAGTCTTGGCTGACGATCAGTCCTGCCCGTGGGTGTTAAGGGAACAAACAGTGTCGCTACATTTTGGGAATCCTGCCGGTTTCACCTCCCTAGGTTCAGGTGCACCTGTAATAAATTACAGTTACTTTACACTCTGTGTATGACTCTGTTTTATTTTTCAGGCTCTCGTAATCCGCGACATTATGACGTCACTCCGCGAGAGTATGACATCACCGTTGGGTGCGATAAACACACGAGTATTCTTTTCCATGCCAATCAACCCCAGCCCTCTGCCTCGCCTCCATTTCATCCTCCCAAGCCATCGTCAACCCGAGATATCACCTCTTTCCTTCCTCTCACACCCTCGCTCCCTCTCACCTGCTCCTATTGTTCTCTCCCTTTCACCCCATCTCTCCCCGTCACTCCATCTTTTACTCTTACACCTGTTTTACAATTCCATTCCTCTCTCCCGCCTCCTCCCAGACACCCACACTTCTTATCCCAGTTCTCTTCCTCCTACTTATGTCTTCTTTATATTTCATCACTACCCACTGCCGACATTTTCCCCCTCAGCCGCCCCTCTCTTGCCCTCCCTCACTCTCGACCCATCCCCACTTGCCCTAACTCTCCTGTCCAATCCATCTTTCGCCTCAACCATGTCCCTCCCAACTCTCGCATCCCTCTCATCTCACCCTTGCGTCTGCGCCCCCACCCGCTTCCTCTCACACCAGAGGTGTAAACAGGGTTCCCTCGGACCGTTTCTACCATTAGGCAAGACTAGGCGGCCGCCTAGGGCGGCAAAAGGTGGAAATGGTTTTAAATTTCAAATCAAACAGCGAAAAAATTTAGCAAATTGGGAGAAAAAGCGAGGGGCAGAATTTTTCAATTCTCGCCTAGGGCGGCAAAACACCTACAAACGGTTAATGCAAGCAGGCCCCCTGCCCCAAATAGCTTACTAAAAGAAAACCACAAAAAGCGGTGTATGGTTTCCCTCAAAGCCGCGGCCCCGGTGCAACTGCTCCTGTTGCACTGCCTGTCTCCCCTACTTCTCTCGCTGCGTCTCACGCTCCACCCATCTCTAGCTCTCCACCCCACCCTTCCCTGCCACCTGTACTTTTTAATGCACCCCCTACCCAGTTCCCTCACTCTTTTTCCTCCTACGCCCTTCCCTCCCACTCACCCCACTCCCTTTCAACCAATCTGCATGTCACACCTTTCTCTCGCCTCTTTGTTCCCTCACACCATCTCCTTTCCTCCCCCTTTCCTTCCCCTTTCCTCTCTGTCTTTTCCTCGTTTCCTCTCTCTCTCCCTCGCAGTGTCCTCTCCCTCACCCCTCCCCTCTCCACCCCACCCCCGTCACCCCTCCTTTTCTTTGATTCCCCCTCCCCCTAAATCTAGCTCTACAGAAAGCCAGTCAGATCCCTCTCAGCGGCTCCGCTGTCTCTACCCCCCTCCCTACCCCCCCTCCCCTTCCCGGGTCATCAACATCAACAAGAGCGGACCCCCCCGCAGGGATCCCCCTCCCGCCCCTCGCCCGGGATCACGAGTCAGAGATATGAAGCCCACGGAGCGGATGTTTTATTCATGCCCTGCCCTGGATTGAAAGTTATTCTTTCAAACTGGAATGCTGCACTTTGATATCTGGGAAGTGACTTGCGACGCGGGGAGCGCGCGGGGGTCGGCCCCCGAGACAGGACAGGGGCGCTGTGCACGAGTCTGCCAAGCTGGCAAGGACTCCAGGAAGAAAAACACATCTGAGAAATGTACTATCTCAGTAAAATGCTGTGGAAGAAGCACCCTACCCCCCCCCCCCCCCCAAGAAGTCTTTCCACACCGTACGGAACAAAGACTGTCCCTGACGTTTCTATTCACTGTATCACTGCATGGAACAAAGAACTTCAAAGACATTTCTATTCACTGCATCACTGCATGGAACAAAGACTGTCCCTGACGTTTCTATTCACTGTATCACTCCGGTGAACAAAGACTGTCCCTGACGTTTCTATTCACTGTATCACTGCATGGAACAAAGAACTTCAAAGACATTTCTATTCACTGCATCACTGCATGGAACAAAGACTGTCCCTGACGTTTCTATTCACTGTATCACTCCGGTGAACAAAGACTGCCCCTGATGTTTCTATTCACTGTATCACTCCGGTGAACAAAGATTGTCCCAGACAATTCTGTCCACTGTATCACTGCAAGGAACAAAGAACTTCAAAGACATTTCTGTCCACTGTATCACTGCAAGGAACAAAGAACTTCGAAGACATTTCTATTCACTGTATCACTGCATGGAACAAAGACTGTCCCAGACAATTCTGTCCGCTGTATCACTGCAGGGAACAAAGAACGTTGTAGACATTTCTATCCGCTGCTATCACTGCATGGAACAAATACTGTCCCTGACGTTTCTATTCACTGTATCACTCCGGTGAACAAAGATTGTCCCAGACAATTCTGTCCACTGAATCTCTGCAAGGAACAAAGAACTTCAAAGACATTTCTATTCACTGTATCACTCCGGTGAACATAGACTGTCCCTGACGTTTCTATTCACTGTATCACTCCAGTGAACAAAGATTGTCCCAGACAATTCTGTCCACTGTATCACTGCAAGGAATATAGAACTTCAAAGACATTTCTGTCCACTGTATCACTGCAAGGAACAAAGAACTTCAAAGACATTTCTGTCCACTGTATCACTGCAAGGAGCAAAGAACTTCAAATACATTTCTGTCCACTGTATCACTGCATGGAACAAAGAACTTCAAAGACATTTCTGTCCACTGTATCACTGCAAGGAACAAAGAACTTCAAAGACATTTCTATTCACTGTATCACTCCGGTGAACAAAGACTGTCCCTGACGTTTCTATTCACTGTATCACTCCGGTGAACAAAGATTGTCCCAGACAATTCTGTCCGCTGTATCACTGCATGGGACAAAGAACGTCGTAGACATTTCTATTCACTGTATCACTCCGGTGAACAAAGACTGTCCCAGAAATTTCTGTCCACTGTATCACTGCATGAAACAAAGCACTACGAAGACATTTCTATCCGCTGTATCTCTGCATGGAACAAAGAACTTCGAAGACATTTCTATTCCCTGTATCACTGCATGGAACAAAGAACTTCGAAGACATTTCTATTCACTGTATCTCTGCATGGAACAAAGAACTTCGAAGACATTTCTATTCACTGTATCACTGCATGGAACAAAGAACTTCGAAGACATTTCTAATCACTGAATCACTGCATGGAACAAAGAACTTCAAAGACATTTCTATTCACTGTATCACTGCATGGGTCAAAGAACTTAGAAGACATTTCTGTCCACTGTATCTCTGCATAGAACAAAGAACTTCGAAGACATTTCTATTCACTGTATCACTCTGGTGAACAAAGACTGTCCCATACATTTCTATTCACTGTATCACTCCGGTGAACAAAGATTGTCCTAGACATTTCTGTCCACTGTATCAGTGCTTGGAACAAAGAACTTCGAAGACATTTCTGTCCACTGTATCACTGCAAGGAGCAAAGAACTTCAAATACATTTCTGTCCACTGTATCACTGCATGGAACAAAGAACTTCAAAGACATTTCTGTCCACTGTATCACTGCAAGGAACAAAGAACTTCAAAGACATTTCTATTCACTGTATCACTCCGGTGAACAAAGACTGTCCCTGACGTTTCTATTCACTGTATCACTCTGGTGAACAAAGACTGTCCCATACATTTCTATTCACTGTATCACTCCGGTGAACAAAGATTGTCCTAGACATTTCTGTCCACTGTATCAGTGCTTGGAACAAAGAACTTCGAAGACATTTCTATTCACTTTTTTTTTTTTTTTTAAGTAATTTTTATTGTAAATACACTTTACCCAGGCCAATAGTTACGCACATTCAGTATCAATCACAGTGCCACAGTCTGGTATGTCAACATCTCGTGTACACAGCCTGCAGGCCCACATCCCGGGGGCCGGGCGGCAGCAATGGCTCCGCGCCCACATGCCTGGTGTTTCTTCTACAGGAGTATTGTCTCGGATTTGTGTGTGTGCCTACTTTTCCGTCCTCAACTAAGGAAACCCTGAACTCCCCCCCCAACTCCCCCCCAGTTCAAAGATTCTAACCCCCCCCCTGTTCCCCCCCCCCAACCCACCATCCGCACAGGAGCCTCTTGAGGTGTACCTCTAACCTTGGACTTCAGGCTTTCCCTTCTACCGGTCCTCTTAACTCCAGTTTATTGTAATGTGCTGTTCCCGGCCACGTCTAGGTCCTCCCCATCATCCACCATTCCACTATCCCTGAGGCCTTGAACCATTACCTCCCAGGCCGTTGCTTGTTCTAGCGCCCTTTCATTAGCAGTTCTGCGCGCCATCTGATATCTATGTGTGCTGTCGCAGGCCGCCCACTTCAGAAATTCGTTGTACCACCTCTTATGCGTCGGGCCCGTCCTTGCCTTCCAGTTTCTAGTTATCTCACGCTTGGCTACCATCAAAGGTGCGTAATCCCTGCCTGCTTCTGTGCTCGGTTCCAGCAGCGCCGAAATGTATCCTGTTCAAGGGATAAATCCCGGGCGGCGAGTTTCTGTCCTAGAGCGATGTAGGCTAGTATGTGCCGTGGCGTGCCCCGCAGTCGCCCATCTTCTGGGCCCCGGTAAACACGAGCTACCTCTTGCGTAAAGATCTGCAACTGGGCAGCGAGGTAATAGAGCTCATAATCAGGGAACGCCAAGCCTCCCTCATCTTTCGGGCGGGTGAGTGTCGCCAGCGCCACTCTACATCTGCCCGTCCCCCACAGGAAGGTAGTCAGCTGGGATCTAAGTCGACGGAAGAAGGAGCTGGGGATCCAGATCGGGAGCGTTCGAAAGTAATACAGCAGCCGCGGGAGGGCCACCATTTTTAACAGAGCTATCCTACCAGCTATGGACAGGGGAAGCGTGGCCCAGAATGCCATGCTGCCCTTCAGGCCTCTGACGCATCTCTCCACATTACCCTCGAACAAGGCCGTCGCTGTGTGATAAACGTAAACTCCAAGGTAATGGAGACAAGTCGGCTCCCAATGGAGTAGCGGTCTGTGTTCTGGGCGGGCCGCGTCCTCCTTCAATGGAAAGAGGCACGTTTTCTTCCAATTAACCCTCAGTCCCGACAGGTCACCAAAACGTCCCAGCAATTCCTCCGCACCATCGAGCTCTATTGCGTCATTAGCAAGGAACAACAGGAGATCATCGGCGTACAGCGATATAAACTGTCGCCCGTCGCTAGCGAGCACGCCTGCGAAGTATCGCCCCCTGCGGGCTTCCACCGCCAGCGGTTCGATCGCTAATGCGAACAGTAATGGGGATAGGGAGCACCCCTGCCGGGTGCCCCTCTCTACTGGGTACTGTCGGGACACCAGGGACCCAACTCGCACTCTCGCCACTGCCGCTGTATAGAGCACTTTCGTCCAACCGATATAGCCTACGCCCAGCCCGAAGCGCTCCATGACTGCATATAAATAATCCCACTCTAGACTATCGAACGCTTTTTCTATATCGACCGAGAGGGCAAGCGGGGTTCCACTCCTCTCTCGCAGATCTTCCATAAGTCGGATAAGCCTTCTAATGTTTAACGTCGTGTTCCGGGTAGGGATAAAGCCGTTCTGGTCCACGTGGATCAGAGTGGTCATGTGCGGCAGGAGTCTCGATGCTAGAATAGAGCTTAAGATTTTATAGTCAGCTGTGAGCATCGAGAGCGGCCTATAGGAGGCTGGACTGCTGCCTTCTCTGCCAGGTTTCAGCAGCGGGATGACTATCGCTTCCCGCATCGATTGGGGGAGTCGACCCGTGGTTCCCGCTTCCTTGTACACAGCTAACAGCCGCGGCGCCAAGGCGTCTACAAATTTGCCGTAAAATTCAACGGGCAAACCATCTATTCCTGGCGTCTTATTGCGGGCCATGGACTTAATAGCTCTTCTAATCTCCCCTAAGTCGATGTCTCTCCCCAAATCCTCCGCCTGCTCGTCCTCTAAGCACGGCAGGGTGAGGTCGTCCAGGAAAGCCTCTGCCTCCTTCCCTCGGTCGCCCGGGGTGCTACTATAAAGTTTCTCGTAGTATCTCTGAAAGCCGTCCACTATGGCCGACTGGGTGTAGGACAGACTTCCCTCCTCCTCGGCAATTTGCAAGATAGGGGAGCAGCGTTTCGCGGGGTTAGCAAGCCACGCCAACAAAGTGCCCGATCGGTCGCCTTCTACATGAGATCGCAGCGCGTATGCCCGATGATCGTAAGCCCGTAGCCTCTCTACTTCAACCGCCACCGCTTCCCGGGCCGAGCAAACCGATCCCTGCAGCTCCGGCCGGCCCGGTCGGTCTCTCTCCACTACCCTCAGTTTGGCGTCTGCCCTCTCTAGGTCGGTCAACAGTACCCGTCTCGTGCCTACGACCTGCGTAATGCACTGTCCCCTCACTACCACTTTGAAGGCGTCCCATTCCACTGCCCTAGAGGTCGCTGAACCCTCGTTATTGGCAAAGTATTGTGCCAACCCCTCCTCCAGTGCCGCCCCGAGTATCGGGTCTTCTAAAGTCTCCGGCCGGAGCCTCCAGGTTGGCACCCTAGGCTTTTCCGTCATCCAGTCTAAGTGAATTAAAAGCGGATTGTGGTCTGAGATCGTTCTCGTCAGATATTCCGACCAGGCAACCTGCGACAGCACTTCTCGTGTGCACAATATCGCGTCCAGTCTAACGTGGAGTTCATGCATCCCGGAGTAGAACGAGTAATCCCGGTCTGTTGGGTGCCGCGCCCTCCATGCATCAGTTAACCCCCAGCTCTCTTGCCAGTCCCGTCTACCCTTGGCTACACGGTGTACCGGGGAGTCTCTCAGGGGTGGGTGGGACCTATCTAATTGCACGTCCGCCACGGAGTTAAAGTCCCCTCCCATGAGTATCGGACCCACCAGGAAGTGCGCCAGCGTCCCCGATAGGTTTGCATAGAAGGTCAATTGGTCTATATTCGGGGCATATACACTGCATAGAACGATAGCTTTACCCCGCAATCTGCCCTCCACTACTACAAATCTCCCCTCTGGATCTATCAGCTGTCTAGTCATTTGAAAAGGCGTCCCCGCCCTCACCCAGATCAGAGCGCCCCTTGCGTAGGCCGAGTAAGAGGTGTGAAAAACCTGCCCCCGCCATCTCCTCTGTAACGCCACCCCTTCCTGCTTCGTAATGTGTGTCTCCTGTAAGAGCGCTATGTGGATCCCTCTCCGCTGTAGGTAGGCGTGCACTTTATGTCTGCGTTGCATCGTGTGTAGGCCCCTCACGTTCCAGGTCATGCATTTCAAAACATTCGAGTTAGCCATTGTCCCATAAGTCATGGTTCTCCTCCCCCTCCCTATATCCATTCCTGCGGAAGATGGTCCCTCCCCGTCCCCAAGCAGAACCACCCAATTGCTCAGCCCCTAAGGAATTCAAGGTCTGTGTCTGCAAATCCCCCCCATCACCAAACCCCAACTGTGGTGTTCCCCCTCCCCCCAGAACAGGCCCCAATACCGAGATATCAGACCCCATCCAAACTCCCTTAACTCAGAACTCCCAAGTGTTTAGTTCACGGCCGTAGCCGCAAGTGCCTTAAGGGCGTGCGGAGCGAGGCCTCGCCCAAAAGGGGGCTACATGACCCAGGTCCGCTGCCATCCCCCCACTACTGAGAACAGCGCATAGCCAGTTACCCAGCGCTCATGCCTGGAATTAATTCCCCCGTTAACCGGGTGAACCCCCTCAAGGCCCTCTCCCCCTACCCATCAGTCGCAAGTCAGATGTTCAGGATTTCTTCCGCTGTTTGCGGTGTCACCACCGGGTCCTTGGCACCGTGGACCCCCGACAGGTCCGACTCCGAGCCCGAGGCAGATACATGCGTCTCTGTGTCCGTGCCTCGTTTGGATTGAGAGCCCCCTTCTGTTCCAATTTCGATCACTGCTTGCAGCGCAGCCTTGCGCTCAGCCTCCGTTTGCGAAGCGGTTGGTCTCTCGGCTCCGCGACGACGCCTGCGCAGTCTTTGCGATTTGCGGGGACCCTCCGGCGCTCTTTCCCGCTCCTTTTCTCGCTCCTCTCGAACCTTGGCGCCATCCGTGCCCGCTTTGTAGGTTTCCCACCAGTCCCAAGCGTCTGCAGCCAGGTTGAAAAACATCGTTTTGTCGTCCACCACAATTCGAAGTCTGGCAGGGAATAGCAAGGAGTATTGGATGCCCTCCGTGCGTAGCTCCTTCTTGATCGTCAGAAAGGAAGCCCGCTGCTTCTGCGTCTCGAACGTGAAATCCGGGAACAGCGTGACTTTACTGTTCGCGATTTGGAACGGGCCATCGTCCCGGGCTCTTTGCAGGAGCAGGTCCCTGTCCCTGTAGTGCAGCAGTTTAGCCACGATGGGTCTCGGTGGTAGGCCAAGTTTGGGTGGGCCGGATGGGACCCGATGCGCTCTCTCCAGGGCAAAGAAGGGCGACAGGCCCTCAGGTGCCACTACAGTTCTTAGCCAATTGTCACAGTAGGCCACCAAGTCCGTCCCCCCTTCGCTCTCCGGCAGGCCTACGATTCGCACGTTGCTGCGGCGGCTTCTATTTTCCGCGTCCTCTGCCCGTCGCTCCAATACCTGAATCCGGTCTAGAGCCTCCGTGAGTTTGCCCTCAAGAGTTTTGTGGGCAGGAGCCAGGACTTTCAGGGCCCCCTCAGTCTCTTTTACCCTGTCTTTCAATTTGTCGTGGTCGGCACGGAGCAGGCCGAGCCCTGACGCCACCTGCGCAATATCATTATGCAGCGCTTCCCTCGTTGCTGTTATGGCCTCCAGGATACGATCTTGTAGCCTCTTCAGGTCTGAGGGCTCCCCCATGTCTCCTTCCGCCGTCCCCGAGGCCGCCGCTTCCTCCTGCTTGCCTCTCGGCTTCCCCATCGTGGCCTGCGGGAGTTCTCGGGGCTCAGTCCAGCGCTCGCCCTTCACACTGCCTCTTCAGCGTCGTGCTAGCTCTCTCAAAGCAAGGTCAATCTCCCCTGTCCGGGCATCCAGCGGTTGCAGGTAGCGTCGCTGGGTAGGGGTCAGACACGGGGGGATACGGGCGTGTTGCCCCGGGCCGTGGGTGGTAGGGCACCGATGTCCTAATGTCGCCGAGATCAGGTTCACTCCCAGCGGCCGCCTGCCGCTATCCGGGGGCGAGGCTCACTAGCCCTCGTGGCGGGAGTCAGCCAGGGCCCCCCAGCTGGCAAGTACAGTCACCCCCTGGCGTGCTTGCCTCCGCCGTTAACAATCCAGGTAGTCCCCAAATGTTCGCCGCTCTCCCCCCGCCTCACTTCACCCCCCCTGTGGGCTGCTCGGTGTTACGGCTTACCGCATAGTTCAGGGGGGGAGGGGGGAGCGTTCAGGATCCCTCCGGCTCGCCGGGTCTCAGCCGCGCCAGTCTGGGCACAGGGTGTCCGCAGCGCACAGCGCTCTCCACGCAGCCTCCGCGGGGCGTTCACCAGCAGCCGCTTCGCTGCTCCACGGAGCTTCTAGGAGAGGCCTCTACAGGGCCTCCGGGGGGGAGGGGGCACTTCTCCACCGGTTCCGACCCTCGGCGGGTCTCAGCTTCACCCCCAGGCGTCAGCCCTCGGTTCAAGCAGCCGGACGTTACAAGTCCGTCACTGCGGCCGCCATTTTGGGTGTTCTCCCGGCTCGGCTCTGGCTTCTCCGTGGTCCGGCGGAGGCCGGTCCTCCCAACGGCCCCCTGTCCGCTCCGCTCTCGCCCCACCAATGCCGGTGCCCGGATCGATGCTTTCCAGGCGCAGCGCTGGGCTCCCTGCAGCAGAAGACAGGATAATTGCGGGGAATAGGCGCGGAGCTCCGGGCTCACGCCGCCATCACCCTCGGCGTGCAAGCCACGCCCCCGACATTTCTATTCACTATATCACTGCATGGAACAAAGAACATCGTAGACATTTCTATTCACTGTATCACTCCGGTGAACAAAGACTGTCCCAGACATTTCTATTCACTGTATCACTCCGGTGAACAAAGATTGTCCTAGACATTTCTGTCCACTGTATCAGTGCTTGGAACAAAGAACTTCGAAGACATTTCTATTCACTATATCACTGCATGGAACAAAGAACATCGTAGACATTTCTATTCACTGTATCACTCCGGTGAACAAAGACTGTCCCAGACATTTCTATTCACTGTATCACTCCGGTGAACAAAGATTGTCCTAGACATTTCTGTCCACTGTATCAGTGCTTGGAACAAAGAACTTCGAAGACATTTCTATTCACTATATCACTGCATGGAACAAAGAACATCGTAGACATTTCTATTCACTGTATCACCCCGGTGAACAAAGACTGTTCCTGACGTTTCTATTCACTGTATCACTCCGGTGAACAAAGATTGTCCCAGATAATTCTGTCCACTGTATCACTGCAAGGAACAAAGAACTTCAAAGACATTTCTGTCCACTGTATCACTGCATGGAACAAAGACTGTCCCAGACAATTCTGTCCGCTGTATCACTGCATGGAACAAAGAACGTTGTAGACATTTCTATTCACTGTATCACTCCGGTGAACAAAGACTGTCCCAGACATTTCTGTCCACTGTATCAGTGCATGGAACAAAGAACTTCGAAGACATTTCTGTCCACTGTATCTCTGCATGGAACAAAGAACTTCGAAGACATTTCTATTCACTGTATCACTCCGGTGAACAAAGATTGTCCAAGACAATTCTGTCCGCTGTATCACTGCATGGAACAAAGAACTTCGAAGACATTTCTATTCACTGTATCACTGCATGGAACAAAGAACTTCGAAGACATTTCTATTCACTATATCACTGCATGGAACAAAGAACATCGTAGACATTTCTATTCACTGTATCACTCCGGTGAACAAAGACTGTCCCAGACATTTTTGTCCACTGTATCACTGCATGGAACAAAGAACTTCGAAGACATTTCTATTCACTGTATCACTGCATGGAACAAAGTACTTCGTAGACATTTCTATTCAATGTATCACTCCGGTGAACAAAGACTGTCCCAGACATTTCTGTCCACTGTATCACTGCATGGAACAAAGAACTTCAAAGACATTTCTATTCACTGTATCACTCCGGTGAACAAAGACTGTTCCTGACGTTTCTATTCACTGTATCACTCCGGTGAACAAAGATTGTCCCAGACAATTCTGTCCACTGTATCACTACAAGGAACAAAGAACTTCAAAGACATTTCTATTCACTGTATCACTGCATGGAACAAAGAACTTCGAAGACATTTCTGTCCACTGTATCTCCACATGGAACAAAGAACTTCGAGGACATTTCTATTCACTGTATCACTGCATGGAACAAAGAACTTCAAAGACATTTCTGTCCACTGTATCTCTGCATGGAACAAAGAACTTCGAAGACATTTCTATTCACTGTATCACTGCATGGAACAAAGACTTCGAAGACATTTCTGTCTACTGTATCTCTGCATGGAACAAAGAACTTCGAAGACATTTCTATTCACTGTATCACTCCGGTGAACAAAGATTGTCCAAGACAATTCTGTCCGCTGTATCACTGCATGGAACAAAGAACTTTGAAGACATTTCTATTCACTGTATCACTGCATGGAACAAAGAACTTCGAAGACATTTCTATTCACTGTATCACTGCATGGAACAAAGAACTTCGTAGACATTTTTATTCACTGTATCACTCCGGTGAACAAAGATTGTCCCAGACATTTCTGTCCACTGTATCACTGCATGGAACAAAGAACTTCGAAGATATTTCTATTCACTGTATCACTGCATGGAACAAAGAACTTCGTAGACATTTTGTATTCACTGTATCACTCCAGTGAACAAAGATTGTCCCAGACATTTCTGTCCACTGTATCTCTGCACGGAACAAAGACTGTTCCAGACATTTCTGTCCACTGTATCACTCCGGTGAACAAAGACTCTCCCAGACATTTCTGTCCACTGTATCACTCCGGTGAAAAAAGATTTTGCAAGACATTTCTGTCCACTGTATCACTGCGTGGAACAAAGAACTTCGAAGACATTTCTATTCACTGTATCACTGCATGGAACAAAGAACTTCGTAGACATTTTGTATTCACTGTATCACTCCGGTGAACAAAGATTGTCCCAGACATTTCTGTCCACTGTATCAGTGCATGGAACAAAGAACTTCCAAGACATTTCTATTCACTGTATCACTGCATGGAACAAAAAACTTCGTAGACATTTCTATTCACTGTATCACTCTGGTGAACAAAGACTGTCCCAGACATTTCTGTCCACTGTATCACTGCATGGAACAAAGAACTTTGAAGACATTTCTATTCACTGTATCACTGCATGGAACAAAGAACTTCATAGACATTTTGTATTCACTGTATCACTGCATGGAACAAAGAACTTCGTAGACATTTCTATTCACTGTATCACTCCGGTGAACAAAGATTGTCCCAGACATTTCTGTCCACTGTATTACTGCATGGAACAAAGACTGTCCCAGACATTTCTGTCCACTGTATCACTGCATGGAACAAAGACTGTCCCTGACGTTTCTATTCACTGTATCACTCCGGTGAACAAAGATTGTCCCAGACAATTCTGTCCGCTGTATCACTGCATGGAACAAAGAACTTTGAAGACATTTCTATTCACTGTATCACTGCATGGAACAAAGAACTTCGAAGACATTTCTATTCACTGTATCACTGCATGGAACAAAGAACTTCGTAGACATTTTTATTCACTGTATCACTCCGGTGAACAAAGATTGTCCCAGACATTTCTGTCCACTGTATCACTGCATGGAACAAAGAACTTTGAAGACATTTCTATTCACTGTATCACTGCATGGAACAAAGAACTTCGAAGACATTTCTATTCACTGTATCACTGCATGGAACAAAGAACTTCGTAGACATTTTTATTCACTGTATCACTCCGGTGAACAAAGATTGTCCCAGACATTTCTGTCCACTGTATCACTGCATGGAACAAAGAACTTCGAAGATATTTCTATTCACTGTATCACTGCATGGAACAAAGAACTTCGTAGACATTTTGTATTCACTGTATCACTCCAGTGAACAAAGATTGTCCCAGACATTTCTGTCCACTGTATCTCTGCACGGAACAAAGACTGTTCCAGACATTTCTGTCCACTGTATCACTCCGGTGAACAAAGACTCTCCCAGACATTTCTGTCCACTGTATCACTCCGGTGAAAAAAGATTTTCCAAGACATTTCTGTCCACTGTATCACTGCGTGGAACAAAGAACTTCGAAGACATTTCTATTCACTGTATCACTGCATGGAACAAAGAACTTCGTAGACATTTTGTATTCACTGTATCACTCCGGTGAACAAAGATTGTCCCAGACATTTCTGTCCACTGTATCAGTGCATGGAACAAAGAACTTCCAAGACATTTCTATTCACTGTATAACTGCATGGAACAAAAAACTTCGTAGACATTTCTATTCACTGTATCACTCTGGTGAACAAAGACTGTCCCAGACATTTCTGTCCACTGTATCACTGCATGGAACAAAGAACTTTGAAGACATTTCTATTCACTGTATCACTGCATGGAACAAAGAACTTCATAGACATTTTGTATTCACTGTATCACTGCATGGAACAAAGAACTTCGTAGACATTTCTATTCACTGTATCACTCCGGTGAACAAAGATTGTCCAAGACAATTCTGTCCGCTGTATCACTGCATGGAACAAAGAACTTCGAAGACATTTCTATTCACTGTATCACTGCATGGAACAAAGAACTTCGAAGACATTTCTATTCACTATATCACTGCATGGAACAAAGAACATCGTAGACATTTCTATTCACTGTATCACTCCGGTGAACAAAGACTGTCCCAGACATTTTTGTCCACTGTATCACTGCATGGAACAAAGAACTTCGAAGACATTTCTATTCACTGTATCACTGCATGGAACAAAGTACTTCGTAGACATTTCTATTCAATGTATCACTCCGGTGAACAAAGACTGTCCCAGACATTTCTGTCCACTGTATCACTGCATGGAACAAAGAACTTCAAAGACATTTCTATTCACTGTATCACTCCGGTGAACAAAGACTGTTCCTGACGTTTCTATTCACTGTATCACTCCGGTGAACAAAGATTGTCCCAGACAATTCTGTCCACTGTATCACTACAAGGAACAAAGAACTTCAAAGACATTTCTATTCACTGTATCACTGCATGGAACAAAGAACTTCGAAGACATTTCTGTCCACTGTATCTCCACATGGAACAAAGAACTTCGAGGACATTTCTATTCACTGTATCACTGCATGGAACAAAGAACTTCAAAGACATTTCTGTCCACTGTATCTCTGCATGGAACAAAGAACTTCGAAGACATTTCTATTCACTGTATCACTGCATGGAACAAAGACTTCGAAGACATTTCTGTCTACTGTATCTCTGCATGGAACAAAGAACTTCGAAGACATTTCTATTCACTGTATCACTCCGGTGAACAAAGATTGTCCAAGACAATTCTGTCCGCTGTATCACTGCATGGAACAAAGAACTTTGAAGACATTTCTATTCACTGTATCACTGCATGGAACAAAGAACTTCGAAGACATTTCTATTCACTGTATCACTGCATGGAACAAAGAACTTCGTAGACATTTTTATTCACTGTATCACTCCGGTGAACAAAGATTGTCCCAGACATTTCTGTCCACTGTATCACTGCATGGAACAAAGAACTTCGAAGATATTTCTATTCACTGTATCACTGCATGGAACAAAGAACTTCGTAGACATTTTGTATTCACTGTATCACTCCAGTGAACAAAGATTGTCCCAGACATTTCAGTCCACTGTATCTCTGCACGGAACAAAGACTGTTCCAGACATTTCTGTCCACTGTATCACTCCGGTGAACAAAGACTCTCCCAGACATTTCTGTCCACTGTATCACTCCGGTGAAAAAAGATTTTCCAAGACATTTCTGTCCACTGTATCACTGCGTGGAACAAAGAACTTCGAAGACATTTCTATTCACTGTATCACTGCATGGAACAAAGAACTTCGTAGACATTTTGTATTCACTGTATCACTCCGGTGAACAAAGATTGTCCCAGACATTTCTGTCCACTGTATCAGTGCATGGAACAAAGAACTTCCAAGACATTTCTATTCACTGTATCACTGCATGGAACAAAAAACTTCGTAGACATTTCTATTCACTGTATCACTCTGGTGAACAAAGACTGTCCCAGACATTTCTGTCCACTGTATCACTGCATGGAACAAAGAACTTTGAAGACATTTCTATTCACTGTATCACTGCATGGAACAAAGAACTTCATAGACATTTTGTATTCACTGTATCACTGCATGGAACAAAGAACTTCGTAGACATTTCTATTCACTGTATCACTCCGGTGAACAAAGATTGTCCCAGACATTTCTGTCCACTGTATTACTGCATGGAACAAAGACTGTCCCAGACATTTCTGTCCACTGTATCACTGCATGGAACAAAGACTGTCCCTGACGTTTCTATTCACTGTATCACTCCGGTGAACAAAGATTGTCCCAGACAATTCTGTCCGCTGTATCACTGCATGGAACAAAGAACGTCGTAGACATTTCTATTCACTGTATCACTCCGGTGAACAAAGACTGTACCATACATTTCTGTCCACTGTATCACTGCATGGAACAAAGCACTACGAAGACATTTCCATCTGCTGTTATCACTGCATGGTCAAATACTGTCCCTGACGTTTCTATTCACTGTATCACTCCGGTGAATAAAGACTGTCCCAGACATTTCTGTCCACTATATCACTGCATGGAACAAAGAACTTCTAAGACATTACTATCCACTGTATCACTGCCAGGAACAAACACTGTCCCAGACATTACTATCCACTGTATCACTGCATGGAGCAATGGCTGTCCAAGACATTTCTATCCACTGTTATCACTGCAGTGAACAAAGACTGGGCAAGACACTTCTATTCACTGTATCACTCCGGTGAACAAAGACTGTCCTAGACATTTCTGTCCACTGTATCAGTGCATGGAACAAAGAACTTCGAAGACATTTCTATTCACTGTATCACTGCATGGAACAAAGTACTTCGTAGACATTTCTATTCAATGTATCACTCCGGTGAACAAAGACTGTCCCAGACATTTCTGTCCACTGTATCACTGCATGGAACAAAGAACTTCAAAGACATTTCTATTCACTGTATCACTCCGGTGAACAAAGACTGTTCCTGACGTTTCTATTCACTGTATCACTCCGGTGAACAAAGATTGTCCCAGACAATTCTGTCCACTGTATCACTACAAGGAACAAAGAACTTCAAAGACATTTCTATTCACTGTATCACTGCATGGAACAAAGAACTTCGAAGACATTTCTGTCCACTGTATCTCCACATGGAACAAAGAACTTCGAGGACATTTCTATTCACTGTATCACTGCATGGAACAAAGAACTTCAAAGACATTTCTGTCCACTGTATCTCTGCATGGAACAAAGAACTTCGAAGACATTTCTATTCACTGTATCACTGCATGGAACAAAGACTTCGAAGACATTTCTGTCTACTGTATCTCTGCATGGAACAAAGAACTTCGAAGACATTTCTATTCACTGTATCACTCCGGTGAACAAAGATTGTCCAAGACAATTCTGTCCGCTGTATCACTGCATGGAACAAAGAACTTTGAAGACATTTCTATTCACTGTATCACTGCATGGAACAAAGAACTTCGAAGACATTTCTATTCACTGTATCACTGCATGGAACAAAGAACTTCGTAGACATTTTTATTCACTGTATCACTCCGGTGAACAAAGATTGTCCCAGACATTTCTGTCCACTGTATCACTGCATGGAACAAAGAACTTCGAAGATATTTCTATTCACTGTATCACTGCATGGAACAAAGAACTTCGTAGACATTTTGTATTCACTGTATCACTCCAGTGAACAAAGATTGTCCCAGACATTTCTGTCCACTGTATCTCTGCACGGAACAAAGACTGTTCCAGACATTTCTGTCCACTGTATCACTCCGGTGAACAAAGACTCTCCCAGACATTTCTGTCCACTGTATCACTCCGGTGAAAAAAGATTTTCCAAGACATTTCTGTCCACTGTATCACTGCGTGGAACAAAGAACTTCGAAGACATTTCTATTCACTGTATCACTGCATGGAACAAAGAACTTCGTAGACATTTTGTATTCACTGTATCACTCCGGTGAACAAAGATTGTCCCAGACATTTCTGTCCACTGTATCAGTGCATGGAACAAAGAACTTCCAAGACATTTCTATTCACTGTATCACTGCATGGAACAAAAAACTTCGTAGACATTTCTATTCACTGTATCACTCTGGTGAACAAAGACTGTCCCAGACATTTCTGTCCACTGTATCACTGCATGGAACAAAGAACTTTGAAGACATTTCTATTCACTGTATCACTGCATGGAACAAAGAACTTCATAGACATTTTGTATTCACTGTATCACTGCATGGAACAAAGAACTTCGTAGACATTTCTATTCACTGTATCACTCCGGTGAACAAAGATTGTCCCAGACATTTCTGTCCACTGTATTACTGCATGGAACAAAGACTGTCCCAGACATTTCTGTCCACTGTATCACTGCATGGAACAAAGACTGTCCCTGACGTTTCTATTCACTGTATCACTCCGGTGAACAAAGATTGTCCCAGACAATTCTGTCCGCTGTATCACTGCATGGAACAAAGAACGTCGTAGACATTTCTATTCACTGTATCACTCCGGTGAACAAAGACTGTACCATACATTTCTGTCCACTGTATCACTGCATGGAACAAAGCACTACGAAGACATTTCCATCTGCTGTTATCACTGCATGGTCAAATACTGTCCCTGACGTTTCTATTCACTGTATCACTCCGGTGAATAAAGACTGTCCCAGACATTTCTGTCCACTATATCACTGCATGGAACAAAGAACTTCTAAGACATTACTATCCACTGTATCACTGCCAGGAACAAACACTGTCCCAGACATTACTATCCACTGTATCACTGCATGGAGCAATGGCTGTCCAAGACATTTCTATCCACTGTTATCACTGCAGTGAACAAAGACTGGGCAAGACACTTCTATTCACTGTATCACTCCGGTGAACAAAGACTGTCCTAGACATTTCTGTCCACTGTATCAGTGCATGGAACAAAGAACTTCGAAGACATTTCTATTCACTATATCACTGCATGGAACAAAGAACATCGTAGACATTTCTATTCACTGTATCACTCCGGTGAACAAAGACTGCCCCAGACATTTTTGTCCACTGTATCACTGCATGGAACAAAGAACTTCGAAGACATTTCTATTCACTGTATCACTGCATGGAACAAAGTACTTCGTAGACATTTCTATTCAATGTATCACTCCAGTGAACAAAGACTGTCCCAGACATTTCTGTCCACTGTATCACTGCATGGAACAAAGAACTTCAAAGACATTTCTATTCACTGTATCACTCCGGTGAACAAAGACTGTTCCTGACGTTTCTATTCACTGTATCACTCCGGTGAACAAAGATTGTCCCAGACAATTCTGTCCACTGTATCACTACAAGGAACAAAGAACTTCAAAGACATTTCTATTCACTGTATCACTGCATGGAACAAAGAACTTCGAAGACATTTCTGTCCACTGTATCTCTGCATGGAACAAAGAACTTCGAGGACATTTCTATTCACTGTATCACTGCATGGAACAAAGAACTTCGAAGACATTTCTGTCCACTGTATCTCTGCATGGAACAAAGAACTTCGAAGACATTTCTATTCACTGTATCACTGCATGGAACAAAGACTTCGAAGACATTTCTGTCTACTGTATCTCTGCATGGAACAAAGAACTTCGAAGACATTTCTATTCACTGTATCACTCCGGTGAACAAAGATTGTCCAAGACAATTCTGTCCGCTGTATCACTGCATGGAACAAAGAACTTTGAAGACATTTCTATTCACTGTATCACTGCATGGAACAAAGAACTTCGAAGACATTTCTATTCACTGTATCACTGCATGGAACAAAGAACTTCGTAGACATTTTTATTCACTGTATCACTCCGGTGAACAAAGATTGTCCCAGACATTTCTGTCCACTGTATCACTGCATGGAACAAAGAACTTCGAAGATATTTCTATTCACTGTATCACTGCATGGAACAAAGAACTTCGTAGACATTTCTATTCACTGTATCACTCCAGTGAACAAAGACTGTCCCCGAAATTTCTGTCCACTGTATCACTGCATGGAACAAAGAACTGCGAAGACATTTCTATTCACTGTATCACTGCATGGAACAAAGAACTTCGTAGACATTTTGTATTCACTGTATCACTCCAGTGAACAAAGATTGTCCCAGACATTTCTGTCCACTGTATCTCTGCATGGAACAAAGACTGTTCCAGACATTTCTGTCCACTGTATCACTCCGGTGAACAAAGACTGTCCCAGACATTTCTGTCCACTGTATCACTCCGGTGAACAAAGATTGTCCAAGACATTTCTGTCCACTGTATCACTGCGTGGAACAAAGAACTTCGAAGACATTTCTATTCACTGTATCACTGCATGGAACAAAGAACTTCGTAGACATTTTGTATTCACTGTATCACTCCGGTGAACAAAGGTTGTCCCAGACATTTCTGTCCACTGTATCAGTGCATGGAACAAAGAACTTCGAAGACATTTCTATTCACTGTATCACTGCATGGAACAAAAAACTTTGTAGACATTTCTATTCACTGTATCACTCTGGTGAACAAAGACTGTCCCAGACATTTCTGTCCACTGTATCACTGCATGGAACAAAGAACTTTGAAGACATTTCTATTCACTGTATCACTGCATGGAACAAAGAACTTCGTAGACATTTTGTATTCACTGTATCACTGCATGGAACAAAGAACTTCGTAGACATTTCTATTCACTGTATCACTCCGGTGAACAAAGATTGTCCCAGACATTTCTGTCCACTGTATTACTGCATGGAACAAAGACTGTCCCAGACATTTCTGTCCACTGTATCACTGCATGGAACAAAGACTGTCCCTGACGTTTCTATTCACTGTATCACTCCGGTGAACAAAGATTGTCCCAGACAATTCTGTCCGCTGTATCACTGCATGGAACAAAGAACGTCGTAGACATTTCTATTCACTGTATCACTCCGGTGAACAAAGACTGTACCATACATTTCTGTCCACTGTATCACTGCATGGAACAAAGCACTACGAAGACATTTCCATCCGCTGTTATCACTGCATGGTCAAATACTGTCCCTGACGTTTCTATTCACTGTATCACTCCGGTGAATAAAGACTGTCCCAGACATTTCTGTCCACTATATCACTGCATGGAACAAAGAACTTCTAAGACATTACTATCCACTGTATCACTGCCAGGAACAAACACTGTTCCAGACATTACTATCCACTGTATCACTGCATGGAACAATGACTGTCCAAGACATTTCTATCCACTGTTATCACTGCAGTGAACAAAGACTGGGGAAGACACTTCTATTCACTGTATCACTCCGGTGAACAAAGATTGTCCCAGACATTTCTGTCCACTGTATCACTGCATGGAACAAAGAACTTCGAATACATTTCTATTCACTGTATCACTGCATGGAACAAAGAACTTCGTAGACATTTCTATTCACTGTATCACTCCAGTGAACAAAGACTGTCCCAGACAGTTCTGTCCACTGTATTGCTGCATGGAACAAAGAACTTCGAAGACATTTCTAGTCACTGTATCACTGCATGGAACAAAGAACTCCGTAGACATTTTGTATTCACTGTATCACTCCAGTGAACAAAGATTGTCCACTGTATCTCTGCAAGGAACAAAGACTGTCCCAGACATTTCTGTCCACTGTATCACTCTGGTGAACAAAGACGGTCCCAGACATTTCTATTCACTGTATCACTCCGGTGAACAAAGATTGTCCCAGACAATTCTGTCTGCTGTATCACTGCATGGAACAAAGAACGTCGTAGACATTTCTATTCACTGTATCACTCCGGTGAACAAAGACTGTCGCATACATTTCTGTCCACCGTATCACTGCATGGAACAAAGCACTACGAAGACATTTCTAACCGCTGTTATCACTGCATGGAACAAATACTGTCCCTGACGTTTCTATTCACTGCATCACTCCGGTGAACAAAGACTGTCCCAGACATTTCTGTCCACTATATCACTGCATGGAACAAAGAACTTCGAAGGCACTTCTATTCACTGTATCACTGCCAGGAACAAATACTGTCCCAGACATTTCTATCCACTGTATCACTGCATGGAACAATGACTGTCCAAGACATTTCTATCCGCTGTTATCACTGCAGTGAACAAAGACTGGGCAAGACATTTCTATTCACTGTATCACTGCATGGAACAAAAAAACGTAGTCCCATTCGCTGTATCTCAGCGTGGAAGATTGCCAAATACATTTTCATCCACTGTATGGAACAAAGAAGCTCAAAGACATTTCTATTTACTGTATCACTGCTTGGAACAAAGACTATCCAAGACATTTCTATCTTTTCTCACTGTATCACTGCACGGAACAAAGACTATCCAAGAAATTTCTATCTTGTCTCACTGTATCACAGCACGGAACAAAGACTATCCAAGACAATTCTATCTTGTCTCACTGTATGGAACAATGACTATCCAATACATTTCTATCCTGTCTCACTGTATGGAACAAAGACTATCCAAGACATTTCTATCTTGTCTCACTGCATGGAACACGTACTATCCAAGACATTTCTATCCTGTCTCACTGCATGGAACAGAGACTATCCAAGACATTTCTATCTTGTCTCACTGTATCGCTGCACGGAACAAAGACTATCCAATACATTTCTATCTTGTCTCACTGTATGGAACAATGACTATCCAAGACATTTCTATCCTGTCTCACTGTATGGAACAAAGACTATCCAAGACATTTCTATCTTGTCTCACTGCATGGAACACGTACTATCCAAGACATTTCTATCCTGTCTCACTGCATGGAACAGAGACTATCCAAGACATTTCTATCTTGTCTCACTGTATCGCTGCACGGAACAAAGACTATCCAAGACATTTCTATCTTGTCTCACTGTATCGCTGCACGGAACAAAGACTATCCAAGACATTTCTATCCTGTCTCATTGCATCACTGCACGGAACAAAAACTATCCAAGACATTTCTATTTCATCTCACTGTATCATTGCACGGAACAAGCCATTTCTACCCTCTATCTCACTGTATATCTCTACCTGGGACAAAATGCCACCCATGGGATGCCTATCCTTCTGTCTCATTGTATCACAGCATATAAAAAGTACATCCGAGACATTTACAACATTCTGTCTCACTGGGTGAAAAAAGGAGATGTCCACAGTAAACTACCACAATATTGTGATCGAAATATCCTACTATAAAATATTGTATCCAACATATAGGGAAGGTATTTTGAGGTGAAATATGGTTTTACTCTATGTAGGGCCACTGGAATTATCCGTCCGGAGAGAACCAAAGTATGTGGCAGATTTAACTAAATTATGCAACATGAAAAGGCAAATTATGCAGCTTCATGCTGCATATTTCTTGAAAGTGTTACTTCATTATTTTGTCATTTTCACGCAAAGTAATACTGTCTGGGCAAAGATTTCACCTTACTAGTACCAGTTTAGCAACCAAATACAGAAATAAGCAACTGACCAATTAACCTCTGCGAAAGGCCTTCCACTGTGTGCGAACACGTTGCAACCTTTTTTGTAACTTTTGATCCATTAGAGCTAAAAAGAAACATTTTGTTGTTAAAATCTTCAGATAAGGCAGCAGATGATGGATTATGTAGCAAATGCGGGCAAATCCATCATAATGTGAAAAAGCAGCAGCCTGGGAATCACATGATTCCAGTGGCCCTGACTATATGTAACTCTGCATATATGTACTCTGACTATACACACAAGTTTGAGGTAAGTAGATGGCTAGCACATATCTCCATATACAAACACATAGCTTCACAAAACTTTGGTGTACAATATTTTGGCCACCATATTTTTGTAGGATTATTATTTCTATCCACAATATTCTGATATACAGTCAACATAGCACACCTGCAGCATTTTTCTTCTTCAGTCTGATATGATAATTGCATAGGACAAAGAATATTTCAGACATTCCTATGATTCCATCTCATTTTATCAATGCTGGGAATTTGGGAGAGGATGTGGCCTAATGCTAGAGCGATATGATCTCGAAGTGGGGGAACCCGGTTCGAATCTCGGCAGTGACGCTCAACATCCTTTGATTCAGGGCAAATCATTTAATCTACCTGTGCCTAACAAAATGGATAAGTCCGTCTGTAACGCAACTGGTGCTCATGTAAAGCGCTCGGATACCTTCTGGCCAAGTTTACGCTATTTAAAACTGCAAAAAAAAGAGAAAAACACATTCCAAGGCAAAATTGCTTTTTCTCTGTCTTACTCTATCACCGCATGGGACAAAAACACCCCAAGACATTGCCAACCTTCTTTGTCACTTTTTCACTCTGTTGAACAAGTAACACCCGAGAATTTCTATCCATGTGTCTCACTATAAGGAAATAAGGACATCCACTGACATTTCTAACCTAGTATCTCATTGCGTCACTGCATGGAACAAAGAACATACCCCGACAATTACATCCTTCGTTTCTGCTGTATCACTCCATAAAACAACAAACACTCCACATACTTCTGTCTTTCCCCAAAAACCCCATCAAGGATTCCATCAGCCGACGCGCTGTTACAAAGTTTATTACTCTATACTTGCACCATATGCCCAACAGAGTAAGGCACAGTCAACAAAGACCCCATCATGGAAGGCTACATTAACTGAGACTCTTTCCCCCAATAATGCATCATCTAAAGGTCCATCAACCGACACTCAGTGACCTAAGACATTTCAATGACATGATCAACTAAGACATTATCAGCTCGGGATCTATCAATTAACACCTCATTAATTAATGAAGATTCTAATAGTTAAGACAGCATCCATTCATATTCCACCAACTATACATGTATAAAGTGTTACACAAAGGCCTCAATGGAATACTGTCCAATACATAAAGCTTTTTAACCCTTCACATTACTTTCCCTTTCCTCCTCAGCTGTTTCTATTGCTGCGAAAAGGTAGAAAGCACAGCGCTCAAAGAGTTAAATGTACCGCGCGACTATGCCTTCTGTGGATTAGATAGACAGACTTACTCAGCTGGCAGCTGGGACTTTTTATGTAAAAGCATCTGTAATCATATTAAATGAAAGTGGAGGCTCAGTGCCTCTCAGGCATCAGAGGAGGGGGTTCTACAAGGGGAGCATAGAGGGGGCACAGAGGCCTGGGCAAAGATGGAGAGGTGGAGGCAAAGGGAGAGGAAACATTTAAGATGGGAATGGGTGGTGAAGAGGTCAATGGGCTTGAGGTAGAGATGGAAAGAGAGACTGGAAGGCAGGAAAGGCGAGGTAGGCAAGTTTGGAGGCCGCTTCCCTGGCCAAACCCAGAAATGATCAAGGCAGATGTGTAGGCACAGTAGGGATGCTAGGCAGAGGTCGCGCAACAGAGACAGTCAATAGAGGGAAAAGAGAAGAACAGGAGAGGAAAAACAAGGTGAGTTTGGAGATGTGACGCTGTCAGTGTACGAGGCACTGGCTTATAATAAAGGCTGAGGAAACCTCCCAACAAATTGACTTTTGAATCTACAGTACTGAGGACTTCGGAGCCGATTGGTCCTTGGAAGAAATGCAACCAACCCCCACCACAAGTAAAGCAATCCAACCCAATGAGAGGTATTCAAACCATGGTTAGCTGCAGAACAGCTCAGCGACTGTGGCTGGGAATATTGAATCCCGATATCGACAGGACAGAATATCGTTAGAACAATATTAGGAGACTAAATATCGAAAGGTAGGTGCACATCGGGAGGTATGGATTTAATATTCTTACTTCCACGTTGACGTACCTTGAAGATGTACATCACGAAAGTATATATATATGTGGAATTAAATTTAGAAAATGTATGGAAACGTACCTTTCGATAATTTGTCCATTCATATTTTTGTAACGATAGTCTGTTTCATAGATATTCAGGTTTCGCTAGTCCCAGCCTATGCCAGCTGAACCAATGGTAGCTTAGAGGTAATAAGTCCAACCATCAGATATTCATTCTAACCAGCCTTGTGCTGGAAGGACAACATCCTTCAACTAAACCACGGTTGGAGAATTTTAAAAACCTATGACATTCCTTTGCGGTAAACACAACAGCCAAAAGAAAGACTGGCCCTCTTCTGCAGTGAGTTCATTTGAGGGACAGTGCTGTTACCAAAGTCTGGGACCCTGGATGCTAGCTTCGTTATGAGTGCCCGTTTAATTCCGATAGGGTGGTTACAGAGGCAGGGCTGGACTTGCCGTAGTGGGCACCGGGAGTTTCCCCAGTGGGCCGTCAGGACGGGTGCCGGTTTTAGACCGCTGGGGGCAGTTTTTGTTACTGGGGGGCAGCAATATCGGCCTCTTGTAACAAAATCGTCCGAAACCGGCCTAGAAAACAGCTTGGCTGCACTCCCTCTCTCCATCCCATGGGGGGGCCAGCCGATCAGTGTGCCAGGGCCGGTTTCGATTCACAGTCCGGCCCTGTACAGAGGCTACTAGCAAAGTGAAATTACAAGATTGGTGGGGACACACTTGTGTTTTCTTTGGATAACAGCTGAAATCTTTATTACTAACAGGCATTGGCAAAGATAATAGGGCTCAACTTTGAGACCTATTGGCTTTGGCAGTGATTTTTAGCCATGCTGAACAGCAGCGAGGCTGCTTTGCAGCATGGCTGAAAACAATGTTAAAGAAAAGGGGCAATGACATGGCCATTAAGTCATTTTGTAGGCCTGCGCCAACACGGATGCGCATGCAGACAAACATATAAGTATTTTTTTCTTTTTCTTTTCCAATCGGAGACAGATTAGTAAATAAATGTTTCGCAAAGTGCACTTTTTTATATAGTGCTAATGCGCTTATTTAAAAAATAAAAAAATAGGGAGTAGGTGAGGATAAGGCACAGAGAGGGAGGGAGGGCGGCAGAAAAGGATGTGGGTGGAGAGAAAAGGACAAGTGAGAGAAAACTTGGGAAGTACATGAACAATGGAGAGTGGGGGTGAGAGAAGCACACAGTGGAGGTTGGGCTGGTGGGGAAGCAGAAAAGCAATGGACAATGGAGGGTGGGCAGGGATGGGGAAGCACACCGACAAAGGATGGCGGTCGGGTGGGGAGAAAACACAGGGGAGACACACGGGCAATGGAGGGCGGATGGGGAAGCAAACACCAACAGAGGGGGGGCAGGTGGGGATGGGCAAGTATATGGACAATGGAGGGTGGGCTGTTATGTGAAAGCAAACAGACAATAGAGAAGGATGGAGAAGCACACAAACAAGGGTGTGGATATCGAAAAAATGCAAGCCAAGGTGTACAGGAGAGGAGGAAGCGAGAACAGAAAATGAGGAAGGGCGAGGGGAGAAACACACGGGTGAGAAATAAGAACAAGAAGTATAAGAGGGAGACAGATGGAAAACAAACACACTCTCTTAGAGTGCTCACACTAAAAGAAAAAGTAGAGCCAGAAAAGGGAGGAGTGGAAGGAAAGAAACAATGGGCCCATGACCCGTGGGAGGGGCAAACAACACAAGAGGAAGGAACGCCCAAAGAAACTGACGAATAAGAAGCAAGCAAATGTGACTGACAATAAAGTGAACCAATGGTAAGCAAAGGGTGGGCTCAAATCCCACTGTAAGCCAACAGTATGCCTCGCCACAGACAGCGCATGTGCTGTCTTAGTTGAGACCTAAAAATGAGTTAATACTTCTGAAACTGGATGCAGACTTACTTGTATTCCCAGTTAACTCCACTCCGGCGCAGTTGCCAATTCTCCAGATAGTGGTGATTCCGGTAGAGGAGTTAATGCATCAAATTCCGGGACACTCATGATTGGCCTCATAGAGACCAAAGGCTACAGACAAAGAACCGCCCTGAGTCACCCCATGCGGTGTCTGTTTCCAGGAGATTTTGACTCAGCCATCTGACTCCAAGAGGGGCGACGCTCAACGCACAACCACAAAAATGCAACCAATGACAGCAGCAGACACTGTTTTCTGGTCCAACACCAAAAAAGTTGGTCTCAACTACAGTTTCTCATCCAAGAGACTGACCTTTTCGAAGCAAGAAGAAAAGAGCAATGCCACAAATAGCCCTTATTATAAATTATTTTCATCCAATACTGCATCAAATGCCAACACAGTCTAGTCTTATATATTGCAATATACATTAGTGAACGGGGCACCATGTGAAGGTTTGGGGAGAGGATGCAGCCTTACGGCTAGAGCGGTCGGCCTCAAAGCTGGGGAACCGGGTTCGAGTCTCGGCAACGACGCTCAACATCCTGTGATAATGGGCAAATCAGTTAATCTCCCCGTGCCTACCAAAAAAAAAAATGAATGTGTCCTTATGTAATGAAACTGGTGCTATGTAAAGCGCTCTGATACCCGAAATCGGGTCTAGTTCGCGCTATATAAAACAATAAAAAGAAAAAAAAATGGTTTGACTAAACCTCTAAGTATATAAGCTAAGCACCGGGTAGAGCTATTTCTCCTGGAACTGAGCAAGCTAGAGAAGCTCAGATGAGGCCAAAAAGTCAGTATATGCAATGAACATTTTAAAGTATATTTTGCCCACCTTTCCAGGTGATTACCACATCACATCACCTAATTGGAGAAGCTAATTTTACCCCGTTCCATACTTGTACCACCATGGACCATGAAATGGATCCGATCTCGGTAAAGTTATTGCACAGAGAAAATCCACTGACCCTCCCCTACCTGATGCACGACATATCTAAATTAAAATGGCCTTCTTTGTTGACCTAGACAGCAAAAGAAGTCAGGTACGGAAATGCTTGAATTCATGTGAACCAAAGATAGGTGCATTCCATGCCAGTGCTCTTTAGTTTGTCTGTGTCATTTCAGAAGGGGACCAAACACATGCAAGTCACCTTCACCTGCATGAGTGAGATAAAGAGACAGGAAGGGTAGTGTGGTGGAAGAAAGAGGTGTGAGGCAGGACCACAGCTAAATAGCTGTTTTGTATTTGGCAACCAAAGCATTCACAGCACTGACAGCGGGCACCTAAAATAAATTATATATATATATATATATATATATATATATATATATATATATATATATATATATATATATACACACATATATACACACACACTTATTGTGATCGCACAGGAATATGTTTGA
The DNA here is from genome assembly GCF_964261635.1 of Lissotriton helveticus. Lineage (NCBI taxonomy): Eukaryota > Metazoa > Chordata > Amphibia > Caudata > Salamandridae > Lissotriton > Lissotriton helveticus. The sequence goes on from NC_136073.1 coordinate 822,339,487, forward strand.
AATACACCACCGCCTTACAGACAGAAAACACACTAATAACCTAATTAGCATAATGTCAGTCATATATAAAGTGAGACACCCCCATATCCACCACCTAAAAAACACAGAAATCACCCCAACACATCTAATTGAGAATTTGACTCTAGAGGGGCCCCCGGGGTCCCAGGCATAGCTACAGGGAATCCCCGTCATAGCATCCACCGCCCTCCCTTGAATCGGTGACTCTCGGCAAGGAGTGACAGTAATCCATAGTTTTTGGCCCCAGGATCGATGGCCATCCGGTCAGCGCAGGCCGCGCGCGGGGCCGAGCTACGCCAGAGCTCGTTTGGCGGGAGTGGCGTTCCCTGAGCACCATCATTGCAGATTAAGGCAAACGCCTGCTGAATCTTATTGGCTCTGAGGCATTGATGTTTCGGGACACAATAATGGATGTTATGAAATATTTATCCGCTCAGTCACGTCCGGACGGTGGAGTGATGCCCGGCTGGGTGATGACGGGGATATGTAAAGAAGCCCAGAGCTCCTCTGGCGGAAAACAGAACTCCTGCCGCTAAATCTGCTGTCTCACTGCCACCCCCCCATCACCCCTCTCCCAGCCTTCTCTTTCGAACCACCCGTCGCCCCCTTATACACCCCATTCCACCTTGCAAGACAATCCTTGTTCGTCTATGACATTGGACACGTGTGAAAAACCGCAAGAATGATCGGTGGGTTCATGCTTCTGCTGCAGCAACCACTGTCTAGTTCACAGGTTCTACTCCTGGCAAGACTGGTTGGGACTTTAATCTTTCAGAGGTCGAAAAGATAGATGAGATGGGTTGGGATGGCAGACAGAAGAGGATACTGACCGTCCTCTGCGGGGCTGGGGGGCGTTGACATGTGGTCTCAGCTGCCCTACGTCAGTGGTCTTCAAACTTTTTTATATCGCGCCACCCCAGTGGGGGGGGGGGGGAACGCTGCCCCCTTCAGAATTTGTCACAATAATTTATTAAATTGGCAGTATTTACATGTGTCTAGACTTATTTAAACATTGCAGTTAAGTTCTGTTACCCTTCAAATACATGATTGCCAAACATACTCTTCTGGACAGTCAGGCCTTACTAACGTGTAAAAGTATCCACAGTGTGATTAGAAGAAATGGGGGTGGGGGTTTTGAAGAATATTTGGGGTCCCTTCCCTTTTTACACATACTCCCAGTCAGGATATAAATGACAAAAGATGTTAGTGATGGCCCATTACAGAGCGGCGTCCTGCCGCTTTATAATGCTTATTTTGGCAAGAACCTGGCGCCCCCCCTTGGGATCACCTGAGGCCCGCCTATGGCCTTCCCCCCAGTTTGAAGTCTGGGGGGGGAGGTGCGCCTCCAGTGGGACCTCCGCGAGCAGGAGGTGGAGCCCGGGCCGAGCTCCGGCGGCGCCGACAGATTCCTGGCGCGGCCCCTGCGCCTTCTAACCTCGAGTGTAAAACACTGGGCAGGGCTGGGTCCCCGGAGAGATTTACTGCACACTAAACCTTGCCACAAAGTCAGACTGCGGGAGCTTATCACGGGGACTGGGAGGGGTGAGGTGGAAGGGGGGGCGCGTCGGAGAGAGAGAGGCGGGGACAACGAGACGGAGAGAAAAGAAAGAGAGAAAAAGAGGGAGAGAAAAGGAAAGCTAAAGGGAGGGCGTGGGAGTAAAAAAAGGGAGAAAGGAGAAAAAGAGAGGGGGGGCGCCAGAAACAGAGTCAAATAGGGAATGGGGGAGAGGGAGATGGGGACATCAAGATATTGACAGAGATATAGAAAGGTAAGAGACAGAGAGGGAGAGAGTAGGAGGAGAACAGAGTAGGAGAACAGAAGAGGAGAGATCGAGAAAGACAGACAAACAGAGAGAAGGAACCGGATGGAGAACAAGAGAGCGCTAGACAATAGGAAGGAGCAGGGACCGCTTTAGTGCTGGTGGCGCCGCGTGTTAGTGCCCCCTAAATCGTCCTTCCCTACAAATTCCCTCATTACCACATGCCCCTCATCTCTCCATGCAAAAAGAGCAACTGATGGACAGAATGCAGAACAATGTCATACATTCCTCCCAGTACAGAAATCGGGGCCTAAATCCATTGTTATTTGCTCACCATGCCATTCCAGTTTGAACCCAGCCTTATGCAAATCAGTCTTAACCCTGCACCCAATGGGAACAGTCCAGCCCGAACTGCCAGGTCCTCCCTGTACTGAAAACAGGCATCATCTCTCCATAGCCCCTCTCTCACATGCATTTCCTTTGTTTTATTGCACTTTCCATACCAGCTTAGGGTGTCAGAGCACTTCACGAACACACGTTATACAGAGCATTGGTCGAAGTACATTAAACAAAGTATGGAAACTGTGGTGCCGCATGCAATAGGGCGGGGTCAGTGAGCATGGGGGTGGGGTCAAAGATGTCATTACATTCCAACCTATACCATGCAGTTTGCATGCAGCTCTTTGATGACAGTTCATAACTCACTGTGCTACATTTGGGTTGTAACTTATGAAGAGCAAGTAACAATAGGAACTCCGTGACATAAGCAGTAACCCACTGAGCTATCCACATTATATACAGCTCGGTGATTTGTGCTTTTGCAGCTGCCATATTAACCCTCTGTGCTACTTTATTATGAGTCAAACGTGCATCTAGACAAAAATCCACTCTCTCCCCAGCAGGAACATTAATCACCAGGGTTATCTTTTTTTAAAACAATTTTTTTCATTTTTAGCAAGAGGTACTTCACATACAGGGTGGTCCACGATTAAATGACAAGCACATTATTATTTCATCCCTTTTTGGATGCAGACGTACAGTGAGCAATAACAGGAACAATTATACATGTAGTTGTATAATTCAGGTTCACCAGAGTTATCTTGAAATTTTTATTGTTGCTTAAAAACTGTCTTACCTTTTGGTTCCTATATTTCTCATTGTCCTCTATTATAGTTTTAGAAGAAATGTATTTTAGTAATATGCATGTTTTGGGTAATTGGTCTACATGTAATATTATGTTTATTGTGTTCTTTTTTGTAATTGTCTCCTTGCAGTGTATCAACTCCAGTTGTCCCCCACCTTCCCTGCCTTTCGTCATGTGTAATTTTGTCACGTTCGAGGTCTTGGACACCCTGTCAAACGTCAAAAGGTACTGTCTCATTTATCTAAGCTAAATTCACAAATCTTCCTCCAAGAAACTCATTGTACAGATGTCGAATCGCTTAAATTGAAAAGACAATGGGTGGGCCAAGTTGTATTTTCTCCCACTGCTAACATAAAAGGTGGTGTTGCTATATTATTTCATAAAGCTCTATCAGTCCAAATAATATCTACTCAAAATGATGATGATGGTTGTTGGGTAATGGCTAAGATTGTACTTCAAAATAAGACATTAGTTTTGTTAAACATCTATGGTCCTGTTCGACCTGACCCTAAATTTTGGAATGACATTAAAATTCTTATCTCCACAATTGACTGTCCTAATATTGTGGTTGCTGGTGACTTCAACCAATGGTTAGATCCGTTTTCTGATAGACTCTCCTCCTGTAAATTTCAACCAGATAAATCTCATAAATCTTTTCAATCGGCCATTGCCTCTCGTCTGTTATTTGATGTTTGGAAAACCTGTAAACCCGACTCACTTGAATATACTTTTTTCTCAAATGTACATCATACCCGCTCTAGGATTGACTACATTTTGGTTAGTAAGTCTCTCCTCCCCTCTATTCAGAAATCCGAAATTGGTTCTATTTTTATTTCAGACCATGCACCTGTCTATGCTGTCCTGGACCTTTCCCATACCTCTTCCAAATTTAGCAGTTGGAAATTCAATACCTTTCTCTTATCTGACAAGGATTTTATAAAGGAAGTTACTATTTTTATTAATGAATTTTTTACTTTCAATTACCCGTCTGACACCTCTATTCCTAACAATTGGGACGCTTTTAAGGCTGCTTTTCGAGCTTTTACTATTTCTTATGTCTCTAAAAAAGAAACTAAATAGAACTAAATATGAAGATCATGTACAGAAAATTAAGACTCTAGAACATATATATTTTACCTCTAAGTCCAATGTTGCTCTTCATGATCTAATTATAGCAAAAACTGAGCTCAATTAAATTGCCACTATTGAAGCATGTAATACCCTACTCAGGATAAAGTCTAAATTCCATGGGGGTCCAAATAAAGCAGGGAAAATGCTAGCAAACTATTTAAAAATCAAATCTGAGCGTAAAACTGTCGGCCCTATTCTCAATGAATCCATTAATAAACTAGTCTCATCAGATGAAGATATTGCCGAGGTCTTCCATGATTACTATCAATCTCTTTATACTGATGATACACATCCCCTTGAGTTTTATTCTACTTTCCATTCAATTTTTGCTCCTAAATTACTGCAACTTTTTAATTCATTTATTGTTGATGCTAGGGCCTCTGGGTCCTTTATGGATGCACTGATTGTCATTATTCCCAAACCTGAAAAAGATCATTCCCATTGCAAAAATTATTGTCCCATATCATTAATTAATTATGACTGCAAAATCTTCGCTAAAATTCTTGCTTCCCGCCTTGATTCTATTATCCCCTTATTGAATAAAACTGACCAAGTAGGATTCGTAAAAGGCAGATTAGCCTCTGATAATGCTCGTATGTTCTCCAATATTATTTCCCATGGCAAACAATTCAAAGCTCCTCTTGCAGCCCTATCTTTAGATGCTGAGAAAGCTTTTGACCGTATTAATTGGCAATTTATGTTTGAAACCCTCCATTTGTTTGGTTTTGGTCCCTCCTTTATTTCATTTATGAAACTCTTACATTCTTCCCCCCGAGCCAGTATTTTTGTTAATAACCAATTCTCAAGATTTTTTTCATTGTCTAGAGGTACAAGGCAAGGTTGTCCTCTTTCCCCTTAATTATTTATTCTTTGCCTTGAACCTTTTTTAGAACGCATTAGGGCTAACTCTCGGATTTCTGGCTTTAGGCTCTCCTCTGTTGAAACTAAAATATCTGCATACGCAGATGACATATTGATTTACATGGCTAACCCGGTTGAGTCTTTGCCCCACTTTTTGGATGAGGTTGGTTTATACTCTTCTATTTTGGGTTATAAGCTTAACTTATCCAAAACGGAAGTTCTACCCTTGAATTCTATTTGTTATCAATATAGGTTTAATAATACTGATTTTTCTTGGTGTCCCCTCAAAATCAAATACCTTGGTATTTGGTTTTCCTCATCCCTAACCGATACGCTTAAATTTACCTTTAATGCCCTCTTGCAAAAACTTCAATCCCTCCTCCAAATTTGGTCCCCCTTATATCTCTCCTGGTGGGGTTGGCTAGATACTATCAAAATGATGATTGCTCCCCATGTATTATATACTGTTTCTATGCTCCCCACAAAAATTCCTAATGTATATTTTTCTCGTTTAAACTCCATTTGCACAAAATTCTTATGGAATAATAAGCACCCTTGTATTGCTCTGAGCAAACTTATTCGTCCCATGAATGAGGGTGGTGTTCGCTTCCCTGACTTTAAAGCTTATCACTCAGCTTTTTTGATTAAACAATCCTTTTCTTTAGCCTTTGACTTTTTGGAAACCCCTGTTCCCAGATGGGTTCTTTTTGAACGCTCATTGTTAAAGGATTTCTCCTTTCAACATATTGTTTTTATGTCAAACTGTTCTTTTTTGGTTAAAGTTCTTGTTTTAAAATACTCCCAAACATTGCTTTATAACACATTTTCTAAAGATTTCACTCCTCTTCAATGCGTTTTATCTTCTATTGTGTGGTATAACAAATTTCTCAAATACAAAAGCAAATCTTTCTACTACAAGTATTGGAAGGAAAAGGATATCCTGTTTGTCCATCAATTTCTTTCCAACTATTCTATCATTCCTTTTCATGATTTACAAACCACATATCTGTTACCTGACTCCTTCTCAAGTGAATATACCATCATTACTACTGCCATACAATCTCATTTGTCTACATTTTCATTACCATCTACTTTACTCTTTCTCACTCCCAATTCTCCGCTATATCCTTTATTTTCGACTCAGAGACCTAAAGCTGCACTTGTATATAAGTTGTTGTTATCTAATGTTATTGTTCGTTCTAAGTCAACTATTGAGATTGCTTGGGAAACTGACCTGTCCGTTTCCCTATCTGTTTTAACTTGGGATAGATTATGGTCCAAATTGTTTAAAGTTTCTGCTGCTGCCCGTATTACTCAATCTTTGTTTTTTATGTATCACAGAGCTATTATTGCTCCAGCTAGTATTTGTAAATTTTCAGCCACCTCTTCCCCCCTTTATTGGTCATGCTCTAATGACATGGGCACACTTAAACATCATTATGCGAATGTTCATCTGTTTTATCCTTTTGGATCTCGGTTTGGAATATTTGCATGAAAATGTTTAATTTTACCACTTCGTTATCACTATTGAATGGCTTTTCAGGTTCTTTATCACCTGATTTAGATATTGTACCCTCCAATGCAAGGTTACTTGATCTTTTCATTGCTCTAGCTTTTAAAGTTATTTTATCCTCTTGGAAGGATAACTCCAAACTGTCTTTACTTACCTGGTGGAATTTTATTTGTGATGAACACAGGATTGCTGCCGCTTCCTCTTCTTCTGTTTCTTTAAAAATTAAATCTGACCTTCTTTGGCTTCCCTTTACTACCTACCTTCCTTCTAACCCTCCCTTCCGTTGATTCTCTTTCTTCCTTTCTTGCAAATATTCCCCTTATACATGATCTGAATCTTTTTCTCTTTCCTTCTCCCTCCCTTCTCTTTCCTTCCCTTCTTTCTTCTTTTCTCTTTTCTTTTCTCCCTATCCTTTCTTTTTCGTCTTTTTACTGTACAGTTTTCTTATGTCATAGGCGTCATGTATTATTTTATTCAGTTCAACATGTGTTTTCATATGGCTTGTGTAATGTATTTGCAAAATCCTACTAAAAATCAAAACAAAAAAAACAAAACTGTCTGATACAGAAGGAACTCTGCAACGGGTGTTTTTTTAAACTTGCGTTTTTCTAAACACGCCCCACCCTCCCTTCCAGGGCTGCACTGGATGCACTGCCCTAAAGCCGGCCCTTGGAGAGAGAGAAAAAGAGAAAGAGCGAAAGTGTGTGGGACTGTGCGAGAGAGAGCGCGTGGGAGAAGCAAGGTGAACTAGGAGTGAATGTAGATTTCGCACCAGGTATAAAAGTACACTCAGGAGGGCTATATGTCTCCAAACAGTGGTTTTGCGGATGTGAGGTTCACAGGCTAGGTGTATGCAGGAGTGGGGTGTACTGAAGTGGCCCCTGGAGATGTGGGGGCTAGGGGCAGTGCTCCTGGCAGGGAGGAGTGTTGCCCCTGCCCCTGAGGGTCGATGGTCTTATGCCAGGCTCCTTTCTGTGTGCGGGCTAACCCCCCCATACCCCGCCTCCCCCCCCAGCTGGTCTGGTGGTCCCAAGCCAGGCTGGCCCAGTAGAGGTTTTGTGGTGACATCCATTCAAGCCCGTTTGGTCCAGGATTGAGCCAGCCGAGCTGGGCTCCAGCATCTGGAAGAGGTGTGGCACAGCGGCCAGGGTGCCTAACTCTGGACCACAGGGTTCACGGTTCGATCCCCAGCGTCAGGTTAGCCCAGCACCGTGTGACTCTGGGCAATAGCTTGCTTAATCTTCCCAACGGCCCCCATCGCCGGGACAGCTCTCCGGAGGTAGCTGTGCGCTTTAATACTGGTATTTCATATATATTATCTGGGGTAAAGGGGGCCCTGGACTGTGAGCCTGTGGAGTGGGGTGGGGTGTCTCAGGCCGAGCACGTGCTGGGGCCCCCCTGCTCCTTGCTGCATGTGCTGGGCGCAGTCCAAGAACTCGTGTCCATGTGCATAATTACAGCTACACTAATTGAGTGGTGAATGATTATTATTGAACCGGAGAGCCAATATGCAGATCAATCATGAGCACGCGCCAATGTCTAGGAGGCCGTGCCCGCGGAGCACTGGGCGCACCTGGGCCAAAATAACCGTGCCCGCGCGGAGTACGGGAACAGATGGCTATATGGTGATAACCCTTCAGACAATCAAATATTCAAACAGAGACGTTTCAAGGCATGGGCAAAGTGGGTACTGGCCCAGGGCCCCAGCCTTCCAGGGGCCCCTGACAGATCTTGTTCTGTCCTTCGCACAGTCCCACCCTGATGACTTTGAAGCATTTTTAAACATAGATTGTTTTAAATACCATTTTCCTGTACGGCAATATGTGGGAGTCTGTTGCAGACATTTTGCAGAGAAATATTGTGTATGTTTTCCACCAAGATGCAAAATCCATTAAAAATGTTCCTTTTATGAGAACTGGCAGGGGGTCACAGAGCTTATTTGCAATAATATTAGCGAGCTGCAGCTGTATTACAATATTAAAAACACACATCACTATTCCTTAATTTGAGATAAACACACATTTAGAATTTGGACCAGTCTGCCTGTGCAGTGTCAGTAACCTGGCCTCAGAGGGAATAAAAAATCTGAAATTGGATCATCAATTCTAAGATGTTCTGAGCAGGGGCCCCCAAAATAAGCTTATCCCAGGGCTCACAAAATCTTTAAAATGTTCCTGTATTTAACACAACAGTCCAGCGGGGAAGTACAGGAACCAGCATGCCCACATCCGGCTGCATAAACAAAACATCTACTTTTTGAGTCATTTGTGCGGAGTCATTTGCTGATTTAAAAAGCATCCAAAGAAGTTCAATGTGATTAAATAACATTGTTCTCTATATCCACAGTTTATTAGTGTATTAATGCTTAATGTGTTTTAATTCTGTTTGTTCTTAAGAATTGTTCTACTGGGACCAATTCTCTACTGTACTGCATATCAAAAACAAGCATTGGTAAAGCTGGATGGCCTGGCCTTGGCAAGCATGCATGTTTATAGAAAACATTGGAGGCAAGAAAATAACTGGGTCGGGAGGCAATAAAAGATACTACAACTTTTGCACAGCTTCCAAACAGTAAGCGACCTATACTTGAATATTCCTAGACATTACTGTTGAGGGGAATCCTGAATATGTCATTTGCTTACGTGTCTTTAGTGGAATGTAGAATACTGTGTTGCTAGGATGTGATAGGATTCATTTATGCTGTGCTTGGTGTTGGAGGTTCTCTGTTCTCCTAGAAGGTGGGTTTTCATATGTTTATTTTTTAATAAACATTTTACCTTTAATCATCGTGTGAGACTCATCTTTGGCGAAGACTGGTATCACACCCACTGTGAAGGAAGGACCCGAGACAGACTCTGCACATCGAGTGTTTAGCGGTACCCTACGGGAAGACCTCCGACTAGGGCACACATGATTATACACAGCCCGTTAACTGTCAAGATGCCAGCCTGGGGAGTTTGGTACCTGGTGGCTCCTCCATTTCCCTATGCCTTAGGGCGCGATTAGCACTAATGGGGAGCAGTATTCCTGGGCGACAGAGAACTCTAGGGACACACTTGTGCCTGGTCATGAATGGCCCTGTGCTCCCACACCTTTTTTTCCACAGCTGCAGGAACACCAGACCAGATTTTGTTTTGTCTTTATCTCATACTAGGTGAGAAGAATACCGTGTTAAGGAGAAACAAATTACCTTTGTCCTGATGAAGGGGGTTTATTGAAAATATACCACCGAAACGCATCAACACTCTACTTTTCTGTTAAATTTGGAAAGTTCAACAGTGTATTGGTGACAGGGAATTAAGATCTATGCCCTCTGTTGTATAAATAGGATCCAAATTAACACTTACAAGACAAAGTTTGCTACCTATGTTTTTTCTCCTGGAGGACTGTTGTACCCATATGATATGATCTTCCCTTATGTATGTGTTATTATGTATTGGTTTTAGAAATCATAATGAAATATTGTGGTATGACATTTGTTTTTAATTAGTCATAAATACAGCCTTTTGTATAAAAAAAATTCTTTCTAAGTGCTTTGATACGCTTGGAATGGTGTGAAATGTGTGCTGCATATGGATTGACTTTTGAAACGTGATTGGCCTTCATATAGATTCTGACTAAAGGAAAAACTTTTGCTTATACTTTATGGTATCTGGGTGCTCCATTCCTTTTGGTATATAGAGCCCCCTCTCCTTGTTTCAAGGTCAGAAATTCCAGCCAGTAAAATCGCACGAGGCTTTGGCGGTAAAACCTAGCTTGCAATTGCTTCTGTTTACCACCCACTGAGAGCGGAGAGTAAAGGCGAGCGTCAAATCCCTCGGAATGGGGAATGCCAGGAGAAATACTGTATAGTGATGGGTGCCCACAAAGTAAATCCCAGCTCCGAGAGGTCTGACTCATAACAGGCAGAATTTCATATGACAATTCCAGCCACCAGGAATCTCTGCAGGGAATTCCACCTAACTCAGAATCAGGGCCCAAGTGTCACTAACTTGCAGCAAGAAGTAATTGCCCCTGTAGCAATGGGGCACCATCTGCCCTTTTACCTTTGAACCTTGAACTTTGTTGGTCTTATCTGAGCCACCCGAACGAGTTGGTGCAACCAAGTGACTCCGTGTTCCCAAACCAGACCTGGTTGTGACAAAATTATCACCGAGAAGTAATCTGCTAGACATGGACCATTAAAGGGAGGACTTCGTACTCTCACTTGTCCTTGTGATGATTGCTCATGTCGATCCACCATCCATGTCATCTTTTTTTGTGGTTTTTGCTCTGAAATTAGAAAAGTGTGGATTCGACCAATGTTAAAAAAGATGGGACTTGGGACTTGTCGACCTGCGGATATTGCACTGCAAACCCTGGACAATGCTGATATGATCTGGAAAGTTGCGATGGTTTTGAAAAGTACGGTTGCCTATAGGAAGAGCCTAGTGATTTAATTAACTGTGGATGTCAAGTCTGTTATCCCCTACTATATTTATGTCTTTTTAACTTTCATATTTGACCGATACCAATGGGGTTATATTATTTTATATTGTCCATCCGATTATATTGATGTATGTACTGCTTTTATGATTGCACAATTTTACAATCGAATAACGTTTCTTTTGACTTTGACTTGACTTGAGTGGAAAAGGAATGAGCCAAGTGAGAAGAGGTCCAAGAAGAGGGACTAGAAGAGAGAAAATTAGTTATGGATGAGGAGAATAATACGAGGAGTGGATAAAAGGAAGGAAGAAAGAGGGAGAAATAAAAAAAAACAAGAAGGGAAAATCAGGAGGCGGGGTGAAAGTGGGGCGTGGAGTCCCTGCACTCCTGCCTCCCCCCTCAGGCCTCATCTTGTCAATCCCAGCCCCTGCAGCCACCACTCCATCCCCATGACCCCATTTCCCCTCCAGCGCCCCTTCACCCCGTCCCCTACGCCCACTCATCCCAGATGATAACAGAGAGCGCTCAGCTGCTTCACGGATCAATGCCGAGAGCTGGTCCTGGGTTGACAATGGTTGCCATGGCGCCTGAATCTTTTTCCTCTTCGTTGCCAGGTTGTCTTCGGTTTCCGTGGCAACTGTTGCAAAATGGAGACCGGAGTGGAGATGCGGGTTCAGGTCGTGGCCAATTCAGGGGCTCAGCCGACAAACACATGCTAGGTGGGATATGGCGGCCTGGTGTGATGCAGCTGTTAAATGTGACGTCGAGTGAGAGCGCTCATCAATTAAAGGGAAGTGTGATGTCATGGCGGGCGATGCGTTCTGTAATGTCACGTGGACGTGTCACGACGCGCTCGTGACGTGGCCCAGGGCAGCCGCGCGGAGACAAGCCAGACTCGTCTTGGAGTAAATAAAGATATATGACGTGCGGGCGTCTCCATTTACGAGAAGTCAACGGGCAGAAAGCAAATCACCGGCTATTTACAGAGGCGGCAGTGGGGGAGGGCAGAGATGGCGAGTGGTATAAAAAGCCGGAGGGCGGCGGCAGAAGGAAGTGTGTGAGAGAGAAAGATTATTAAACAGCAAGCCGGCCAACAACAGCAGGGACAGAATCAAGATGGGGAATAAAGGGCCATGGATGGAACTATAAAGAGTCGTTTGGGGGCAGTGTTTAGTTTGTAAAACAAGTGTCGGGGCCCAAAGTTTGGCCAAGTGGTCTCCGACTATCTGGGGGTGCTGAATACCAAGGCTGCGTTGACCTGATTCCACCTCGCACCTCTTTCTTCTACCACCAGACGCCCCTCCACCTTTTTAGGTTTTGCCTAGCGAAAGCTGCGCTCTGCGCAGCTTTTTCGCGCAGGCGAAATCCTGTTGAGAACTGTAGGGTGCTTTGGGTCGGCCCTCGTCATTGATTGGCTGGCTCCGTAAACGGAGCCTTGCCATTGGACGAGGGGCCTGTCCGTCAATGCCGGACCAGACACGGGGGCGTTCCTGACATTCTTTGCCTTTTGCCGACGTCACGCGACGCCGGGAACGCCCCCGAGTCTGGTCCGGCATTGCCGGGACCTGCGTTTGCTGAAGTGTCGGGTTTCTTTGCTGTGGCGGAACAAATTGCAGGTAAGCTCAGCCCACACTCTGGTAAGCAGCTAAATTACTCCCAGGTCAATCAGGAACAGGCGCTCTCCCCCCGGGTGCCAGGCTGCCCCCCCCTCGGCCCCTCCATCCTCTCGCGCAGGATCTCCGCCACCGTTCAGCAGGTTCTGCGCGGCGTTAGTACCTTTGTTCCCCCTGGCATGCCTGGCATTCTCAGGGCCCAGCCTGACTACCCACACGTCGAGATGTTAAAGATGGATTTTCGGGCATTATGCGCAGCATTGTGGCGGCCACAAAAAGCGCCGAGTGCACACACAGTTGAGCCGGCCCCTGCCCTGACGCGTTCACATCGAGAAGCTGAGGTTAAATGTTTACGAAAAGCATGGAATCTGCTTGCAGCGGCGGTAGGGGCGAACGGAGGGAGGGGCTGGATTTATCGCTTTGGTTTGGTGATCTGCTGGGTGGTGTGTGGCGAGTGGGAGGGACGGTGGCGCGCCCGCAGATTCCCCCTCTATCACACTCGCCTTCTCTTTAGATCATCGTCATGGTGTAAACAAACAAGCTAAACTCCCGGAGATTTACAATGCCCGGCGTCCGTGACTTCCTCTGCCGCGCTGTGAGATATTTCCGTACAGGCAGGCTAAGCTCTTTCCATTTTATACCTCAGCGGCTTTATAGCATCTTGAGGATTTTATTTTAAAGTGCCAGCAAACACTCCCTGCGCTCCCCGTTGGAAGTGAGCACGACGCTGCTATCTGCATTGTGCGGCGGGAAACTTCCTGTGTGTATTGATCCCTTGCTGAGAGCACTGTCCGTCATGGGGCTGCTTTGTCTGGCAGTCACTTCCATTTGACTTTGACTGACTGAGGGAGCCTGGTTTATTTGTAAAGGACAACAAGGATTTTCATTTATAATTCCGGCAGCGGGGACGGGTGCTAATGACAGAGCCCTGAATAATGAGGGCGCGGTATTCAAGGCAGGAAGGAGCGCGGCCGGGGTTGCCAAATGCGGCAGCCAGAGACGAGACGGACTGCAGGGAGCGCAGGCGGCGCCGGCACTCAGGGATCCACATCTGCAGCACGCCCTGTGTGACCCTGCACACCCAGAGAGATCCGCAGCACGCCCTGTGTGACCCTGGGCACCCGGAGAGAACTGCATCAGCAGCACGCCCTGTGCGACCCTGGGCACCCGGGGAGAGCCGCATCTGCAGCTCACCCTGTGTGACCCTCGGCACCCGGAGAGATCTGAAGCACGCCCTGTGTGACCCTGGACACCCGGAGAGATGACCGTTGAGGATGGCGCGCCCCTTACGGAGGTCAGACTGCCCATTTCACGTCCTAGAGAGAGGGGGCGAAAGGGAGAGGAGAAGTGGGAAAGTTTGAGATGTCGAAAATGAGTGAGAAAAGTGAACGAAAAGAGAGCGGAGGGCGAAAGAAGACAGGGAGAGAGGCAGTGAGGGACGGAGGCACAGAGGAGAGGAAGATAAGCTGAGCAGTGTAGGGGGTTGGGGGGTGGGGGTGTAGAGAGGCTTGGAAACGGAGACGGGGTATGTTTGTGTTTCGGGTGCACACGCGCGTGAGCGTTTGAGTCACTAGTTGTCTTTTCCGAAATTAATTTTTCAGTTGTCTTTCTTAAATACGCTGATATTCCCTTTCCGTTTGTCTGTTATCTCGGCATTGCTTTATTTTTGTTTTTAAAATGCTTTTGTTGTTGCAGTGAATCATTTTCTGTTTGTGTCATTTAGGGTGGGTCAGATGGGGTTCTAGGCGCCTCCAGGTCAGATTTTCACTTGGGTCGGAGCCTTTGATTTACTGCTTCCTTTCTGGGGTTTTATTGGTGTTGTCGGCTGCGCCGTCCTTTTCTTGTAATTATAATTCGGGAGAAGTAAAGTGAGCACGACCCCGAGTGCTGTGGAGTGGAGTGTGACGTCCAAGTTCAGGTCTGAAGGACGGAGTCAAAGCTTTAACAGCAGCAATATTCAAAGTGCCGCCATAACTACTGGAGTGAAGTGCTGTGTCTTTGGGGTTGGAGGGTTGTGCGGCGATGTCCATTCAGTGCCGCCTGTAACCACCAGTGCAAAGCTCTGTGGAGGTCCCGGGTATATCCCTTCAAAGTGCCACCCGTACCTACCGCTGTAAAGTGCAATGTAAAATGTAACTTGGAGAGGGTCTGGATGTTGAGTGTGACCTGAAGCTTTTATTCCCTGCATAGCAGACAAGTGGTGTCCAAAGTCTCGCTGCAAGAACTGTTTTTTGTTGCAGGTTTATAAAGCATGAACTCGACCTGAAGGTATCAGAGCGCTTTACATGAGCACCAGCTACATTACACAGTCAAGGACACATTCATTTTTTATACCTACAGGGAGAGTGAGTGTTTTGCCCAGAATCACAGGACGCTGTGCCAACGCTGAGACTCCAACACGGTTCTTCAGATTCAAAGTCGACAGTTTTGGCCATTAGGCTACCCCCCCCCCCCCTAAAAAAAATGAAGAGGGGAAATAAATAAGTGAAAGTGGAGCTGATAAAAAAGTTGGGGCGGTTAATCCTTAAATACATTCAGTAACCTATTAATAAATAGCAAAGTGCAGATGGGTGTGATCTCGAAATGCCACGGGAACGTTTAGGAGACTTTAGTCGAAAAAATGTCCTTTAAAGTGCAGTGGAAGGAAAGGGATTCCCTGCACTTCAGCTTCACAATATAAGTGTACCGCGTAATGTGTGCTAACGTGTTCATCCGAAGTGCAGCGGTGCTGTCTAGTATAGTATTTACGGTTGGAATGAGTTAAAGTGTAGGCGACATCTGTACACACAAAATGACCCGGGTATATGGATTTAAAGTCCAGTGATTGTGCACAAGCTTAAATTGAATTAGTGTGTGAATTTAAAGTGAAAATCAAATGAGTAATGTGCTTTGAACGTGCTGCAGGGTGTACGTTTAAATACGTTACTGAATAACGCGCAGCTGACATAGGTGCCCTTAAGTGCAGAAGGGTGTATTCGAGTAAAGTGCTATGAGAAGGGAGCCAGGTCCTCACCCAGAGGGACAGTGCGTCCATTTAAAGTGCAACAAATAATGTTTGAGGGTGCAGTATGTAAAGTGCAGCACTGGTGCATGATTTTCGAACGCAGCAGGCACCTCTTGTGCTCCGGTGATGTAGTAAAGTGCAATTGAGGAGTGCCGTAGGGGGTGTACAGTGCAGCGAGGGAGTACAAGAGTGTGCATTAATCGTGCAGCTAGCAGGGTTTCGTTTGCAGTGCAAGGGTCGTTGCTGACACGTCTCTGTAGGGCACATCAATTGTAGTAGTTGCAGGTCGTCGGAAGAGGATACATTGCGACGATTTTAGACTACCATATTTGAGGAAGCCTCATCTATGGTTTGTTTTTCAGGTGTGGTGTGAACCAAGATCTTCTCGTTCTAGTAATATCATATATTTCGCTCTTACTTATAGGGCGTTCAGGCAGCCCTCTTCACCCATTGGTCTGCTGTTGTGCCATTCACACTTCTCTTCTGCTCGCTGCTTTGAACCCCCTGGCCCAGCCCACTTCAGCCATTGGCTTACTGCATCCTGAGCGAGGGCAAAAGCAAACCCTGTCAAAATGAACACATCCACACGCAAAGTAGCACCCCCTCAGGGGCCACTTTGACACTGTTTGTTTCGAGAAAAAATGCGTGTTTATATTTTTTTAAAATATTAGTGAAGGCCTGGCAACTTCAACGGCGGCGTTTTATGCAATCGATGGCAATACAGAACAACTATTAACCAAACCCAAAGCCTGGAACCCAACGCTAGATGGATTGGCTTTGCTAATGTTTGCTTTCCTATGTTGCCCATTGTTTGCGAAGCTCCAGTTACACAGAAGTCCGAGAGAGATACTCTGCGCAGTTTCTAACCATTTCTAAACCTCCAGGCTTGTCCTCAGTCTCCCTCTGTGTGCAGTGAGTCCCTCCTGGCTTGTCCTCAGTCTCCCTCTGTGTGCAGTGAGTCCCTCCAGGCCTGTCCTCAGTCTCCCTCTGTGTGCAGTGAGTCCCTTCAGGCTTGTCCTCAGTCTCCCTCTGTGTGCAGTGAGTCCCTCCAGGCTTGTCCTCAGTCTCCCTTTGTGTGCAGTGAGTCCCTCCAGGCTTGTCTTCAGTCTCACTCTGTGTGCAGTGAGTCACCCCATGCTTGTCCTCAGTCTCCCTCTCTGTGCAGTGAGTCCCTCAAGACTTGTCCTCAGTCTCCCTCTGTGTGCAGTGAGTCCCTTCAGGCCTGTCCCCAGTCTCCCTCCCTGTGCAGGGAGTCCCTCCAGGCCTGAAATGAGACTCCGCCTTTGTGCAGCTAGCTCATGCAAGTGGGTTCTAGCCTGCACCAAAATAACAGATACAACTTGGTTTTGTTTTTTCTTGCCTTCTGCCTTTTGATTGTGCCTGTGCCTGTTCCCGCCCCCCCCTCCCGCTGTCCGTGTCTCCGGCCCCACTTGTAAATGCTTGTTTTATTTTTGCAGTATATTTCCTTGGGAAAGCACATGTCTGTAGTTGCATTTGGGGAATGAATCTCTGAAACTGAGATCTGTTTTGAATTTGGGAAGTGCTTCTCTTAGAGACAGCAGCATAGTGTGGGCTGTGAGAGCTGTGTGGGCTGTGAGGGCTGTGTGGGCTGTGTGGGCTGTGAGGGCTGTGAGGGCTGTGAGGGCTGTGAGGGCTGTGAGGGCTGTGAGGGCTGTGTGGGCTGTGTGGGCTGTGTGGGCTGTGAGAGCTGTGAGAGCTGTGTGGGCTGTGAGGGCTGTGTGGGCTGTGTGGGCTGTGTGGGCTGTGAGGGCTGTGAGGGCTGTGAGGGCTGTGAGGGCTGTGAGAGCTGTGAGAGCTGTGAGAGCTGTGTGGGCTGTGAGAGCTGTGTGGGCTGTGAGAGCTGTGAGAGCTGTGTGGGCTGTGAGAGCTGTGTGGGCTGTGAGCGCTGTGAGGGCTGTGAGGGCTGTGAGGGCTGTGAACTGTTGGCAATGTAAATAACAATGCCATTTATTTATAAGTAAAAAAAAAATAAGAAATGTCATGAGCAATGCCAATAGCTCTAACTTTTCCAAAGGCGAAACCATTGCATTGTAAATGCTTGTTTTTTTTATCTTGGAGGTGTGTATCTATGTTTTCTCCCTTTAACACTGTTTCTCCATCTTTCTTTTTTTTTCCAGGTGTGTGCTTTTCTCTCTCTTGTTCTGGGTGAAAGTCCCCAACCACAGGGGTCCACTTTCAACCACCGGCTCAAATTAAGCGTTGTTTGCTGGGTGGGTAGCAAGATGTTAAGTGCAGTGGACTTTTCAAAAGCCATTGTTGTGTATTCAGAGCACAATATCCATAGGATGCAAGACTATAGAGTCTGTAAAGTGCAAGGATACATCTTGTGTCTTATTTGACCTACATTAATCAAAAAATATAAACCAACTAGAAAATGTATACCAACGATGAACAAAAAACAGGTGTACGCGGGGTGAGCAATGCGCGTGATGCAGCTAGGCCAACAGAGCTAGCTTAAGCAACGATCTATAAAATATCTTGCTCGGTAAAATATGGGTTTAAAAGAAAGAAACAAAAAGGTGATGCGTATATTAAAGTGTATTGCACAAGTGTACATTATAGGTCCATGACAGATTTTTGAGACAACCACTGACTGGGTAAATGATTTTCATTTGGATTCACTGCATGCAAATTTAGTTTATCTGTAGATCCTGAAAGTCTGGCATAGATCCGTTCCTCTTGAGTCTACACGCTACATCCTAGCCAAATTGTATTTATTTTGGAAATCCACATTTGACATCATAAGAATCCTCTATCGTAGTTAGAAGTGTAAATGATTAAAAAGAAATAGGTGAAGAGAAACAGAGTAACAGGAGATTGCCAGAGAACATAAGAGTACTACATAGATCCCATTGGAAAATGACTTACATGGACATGTTTCGGCTGGATGAGATATAGACGCAGGCCAAAAATAAGCAAATCTAAGGGAAAATGAAAGCCTGTTGCACTCCTATGCTTGAATAAGGGATACATCTCAATAGAATCTTGGTGTTTTCTAAAGGTAGGTCTCCTGATGTTTTGTGAACATGCGGACATATGTTTCGCTCAAGCGTATATGCCGACAAGATTTAGCAAGGAGATAAATATGAAATCTGCCTCCATTATTTAAATGCAGGCGAAAACATTCAGTAGCAAATGGAGCATCTCCCAAAAAAATGGTTCAGCCACTGTTTTCCAGTGACGCCACTGAAGGTCCTTCTGTGCGTTTGTGTGAGTAAATGAAACAAAGCATGACCTTAGATTTCTCACCATCTAAGCAACTGCAGACAAATTATTAGAAATGTTCAAAGACGCTAGGGCTCAGCTGGGTTTAAAGGCGACAAAAGATAGTGTGCGTCCCATATTGGTCGCTATCCGAAATTTTAATAGACACTTCTTGGAACCTAATTTATGTTGGAAAATTGTAAACAACAGGAGGGCGCTATGGTTCGCCAGCTCTACGCGTACCGGAGATCAGATGCGTTTTGCCAAGAAATATTTAATAGAAGCTGCTCCTGCTGTGTGCGGAATTGCGAGACAGCGACGCTGGCTCTCAGAAGGAAGATTTGAAATATAAATGAATATGGAAAAAAGGATGGCTTAAAAGGGACATGGTGCGTGGTGAGCGAGTGGTTCGCGAACAGTGGAAATCGATGGGGAAAAAAATAACCTTTTGAAGTTGGCCACAAAGATCCTACCTGCTGGCACGGAGGTAAAAAAAATCTAAATCAAACAAGAATAATCAAACATAAGAGATTTTCCTTGAAATACAAGGTGATTGATGTGCCTCTGATCAAACCTAAAAAAAAAAGAAGTCCCTCCAGCTTCCGTCCTTCAGAATCCGCACAATCTTTTCCCTCTCACACACCTTTGTATTCATTAAAACACAATGATTAGAAAAAAAAATTCCATTTGATTAATGCGCTGTTTTCATATACTGAGGAAATGGAATTTATAAAAGTGAATCAAAACATTTGCATGTAGGCCAGGGCGAACTTTTTATTTTTTAATGATATCGCTCGAAATTTGCACATTTCACCTTACATAATTTTTTTTTTAATCATTTTGTGGTCTTGCTATTTCACTAACGTTTTTCTTGTGGGAGTGTGGTTCGAGAAGAACATAAATGTCTTGTTGGTACTATGAAACTGATGTCTGCCATTGGCCAAGAAATATTTTTGCTTGAACCAGTCTCATTTTCTACACTACCTATGCTCTTGGGGTAAATTTTTAAGCGAGATACAGGCCAAGTGCCAAAGACGGACAATTCCACTTAATGTTTGCCTAACTTGCATTTAATTTGCAAGACAAAACAAAAATCACACTTTTGCTCATGCATACTTTGGTGAAAGGCAGGGCATGGGGTATTGTAGATGAAATAACATTTTGAATTAAGATCTGATTCCCATTTATCCATGTGAGCCCATCATACGATCCTAGGCAATTTTTTATATCTCCCCGGGGCAGCAGTTCTCTTATCTATCAACATACTGAGTTCTTAAAACTTGGCAAAACACACCATTACTCAAAAAACTATGGATCATATGACCTTGCACTATCTTTGAAAATGTGGTATACATTTGTTGGGTGACATGGTATTTTGTGCAATAAGATAAAACAAATTTGAAAGGAATACTGTTTTGATGTTGATAGATTGCTGTTAAGCCAAGTGGAGGGTAGACTGTCTTAGACTGATGTGCTCTGGCAGCTATCAGAGCGCAGACTCAAAAAAAGAGTTTCTTTAGCAATAATATCTTGTTAGCCACTATTATAGGACCCCCACCGCTCACTTCCTGGGGCCCTGATTGCCAAACGCCACTGCTACTTTCCTAACTCAATTAAATGGTACTCCAAAGAGAATGTTTATTAATGTATTTATTTCTTCAATTTATACAGCACTCTGAACCAACACTCACTCCTCTTACCCTAAACCAGGATAAATTGAGGAATACAATCTGACCTCTAAAACTAGTACTTAATGCAAGACATGGCATCCAATTCCAATTTCCAAATTCCAATTTGAAGATCAGAAGAGGCTTCAGAGATTAAGGAAATGATCTAAACAAGCAAGTTTGTGATTCTTAATGAAAAGAAAGTACAATGCTCTCTTTTTGAATAAGTTAGGGGACATCATTTATTTGTCTGGGTCCCAGGACAAATAATCCCTGATTACCATGAGATTTTGAGACATGATGATATTAACTGGTTAGTTAGTAAGATGATATCTTTGGAAGAGCATATTTTTGTGTCCTGCGCATAAGACACCAAGTTACCAGTCTATACAGCCATTTTCAATATGTTAATACTGCATTAGGGAACATTTGTCAGTCACTGTGGATATTCATCTTTGCAAAGTGGGTGCATAAATATATATCTTTTTCTTTTTAGAGATACTTGGGTTCTCTTTGTACCCGAGTTCCTTATCCAAAGGGATGGAGTGCTGTGGGATGGAATCTACTTCCAGTGTGTATGTTGCTGGGTGTCTCCAACATGTGTCAACAAAATTTACATAGTCGATCCAAGCTCTCAAAGTCAATTTTCTTGCCACAGATCATAGCCAACTCAAGCCCTTCCACGTAACCTGCTATTGGCAGTGGGTTCAGCATAGCCGGTGGTGGAATGTTACCTCGTACAGTCCCCGTACCTCCAACAATCAATTGAAAGTACTCAGACTGATGGTCCTTTCGTCTTCTGAAAAAAGTTGATCCAATGGCTAGCAAAAAGTTTAATGTCCTCACATGCTCATGCAGGGAAACGCAATGTTGGGAGGTGCCAAGAAAGATGCTGAATTTCTAAAACAATTTCTGCAAGATTTATTGGCGGTATGTAGGTGGGGGGAAATACAAATCTCTTATCACCGCCAGATTCCAACACTAAATTAATTGCTTTACTTCGAGGAAGGGAAGAATCCAACCAGATCTTTTAGGATCCCTCACACAAATCTCCCTGAATTAGTTATGGGACAGCTGGGGATGACTAACATGTTCATATTGTAAATGCAACTAAAATTAAAGTCCTGGATGAGCTGTCAAGGAGTGGTAGGAGCAAAATGAAACAAGCAGCGGCAATGCCTATAGGTTTGGTACTGGCTTTTTTGTTTTTTGCAATGGCTTATGTAAGCCTTTACAGTTCGGAAAGCTGCCCATCTCTCGTAAATCTACAAAAAAAAATACATTGGCTAAAAGTAAAAATATTTTTGTGTTATCAAAAAACACAAATTGTCCCTGGCACTGACTCCATTGTGTGTGGATGCTCACCTTGCTACATGGTAGCATGTTTCCACTTATTATGAAGTTAGCCAATGGCTCAATACGACTGATTTATAACCCGTGCTGTATGTTGTAGCGGGCGGAAGAAAATTGTGAATGACACAACAACAGACCAATCAATGAAGTGGGCTGGCTTAAAGAACCCTATAGGTCAGTATATTATGTATGACATTTTCGTAAAATCAAAAGGTCTTGGCTAACTGTACAAAAGAAAAAGCATGGCACGGTTGCTGTGGTGACAAGCGATAGAGCGAAGATATCCACTTAGGATGGATGTAGACATTTTCCAACCACTTGCTTGACAACGTTAGACTTAATGGAAAGCCTTTTCGGCTTGCAAGACGTTCCTGAAGGATGGCACTCTGTTTTCGCTAGAAAAAAAGGGATGGTATTGTTCCAAATCTTCAGACCTGTGTGCCCTAATGATCTTCCAGTATATTTCAATTTTTTAGACTCATTATGAGAGACCCAGTAATACCCCCAGCAAAATTGCACCCCAGAGTTAAAAGTAATGGGGATCTCTGTACTGCCAGAGTGTGGAGGTTATAGGAAAGTACAAGTGGGACCATGAAAGTCCCATATAAATGTAAATGTAGAAGCACTAAGTTAATCGATTATTAAGGGCCGCATACCACAGATAATTTCTCATTCTCTCTTCTAGTTTCATCTTTACATTTTGCTGGCTATTTTGTAGCCGGAGTCTCCTGGAGAAAATTCACAAGTCTGCATTTTTATCACAAATCCTTTCAGACATTATAAGAATATGGGAGGAATTAACAAGGCATTATTAGTTCAAGTTCGACAAGGATGATCATAGGTTCCTGGAAGGGATATAGTCAGGGCTTTAAGTGGGCCGGGTCTCACCGGGTCTGAGCACGGGCAGTTTTTTTAAGGAGGCCTCGAAACGGGTCTCTGTTTTGTGCCCTGGCAGTGGCACAGGAGGTAGGGGAAGGGAAATCCTTTAAAGAGAGTCATTTTCTCTTTAGATTTCTCTTCTCTTTTTGGAACTAAGGAGCTGCAACATTGTCGTGGTGTCAGCAGGGCTTTAACCCGTTGGCTGCTGCCGTCGGCCAACGGTCGTCGCGAGCACTACCTTGGTAGTGCTGCGCACGTCCATGGGCCAACGCTGCCCTACCCGTTTTTCGAACGTTCAGCACTGGAGCTGAACGTTCGACGCTGCCAACGGGTTAAGTGGAAGCTTTTTCAATAGTTTATACAAGCCATAGTTGCTGCCTATTTATCTCATGCAACTAACAACCATTGACATAGCCAATAGTCGTCCTGGCTTGTTGTAGGTATGTTGTTACTTCTTGTATCATTTATCTGGATGCAAGACAGAAACAACAAAATACCAGTCCGGCGGCACACTATGCTTAAGAACAAACTTTTAGCTTATGTGTTTTTAAGCCACGCCCTTAATTACATTAGTCACGCCCCCTTGAGAGACCCCCCCAGTTTTGTCATCCCACTTTAAGCCCTGGGTATAGTGGCTAGCCAGTTTCTGATGGTAGCCAGATCCTTTCCACCAACAGGCTTTATGCATTATACACAGTGTTTTGCAAGTTATCCAGAACTAACCAGGGAGGCAATGGGACCTTAAAGGACTGGTTTGATGTGAGCCCATTTCCGTAGGAAATCACACATTATGGCTGCCTGGTTTTTCACTTTTTGCAGTGTGGTAATGAGTTTTTGGGAGGCCTCTGTATATTATGTTTAAGGTTCCCAGTTTTCAGTTTTTACTGATTTTTACAGATAAATACAGACAGAAAACAATACGTTTTCTGTCTGTATTTATCTTTTAAAGTGGAGAAATACAGAAAATTGTACTCCTTGTGAGTGACTCTCCATGCTGTCCTTCATGCATTCCAGGTCAACATGTAAGCAGATTGAAAGCATGGGGAGTTAAAAAAAATAGGATGAGAGTTCCTTAAATACATGCATTAAATAACGTATATTTGTATGTAATGCTATATTTACATGTGGTGTAGTGTTTTGTTGTATTTGGCTGCGAAACTTGCTAAAACTCGACAGGCATCAAAGTATGAATGCATGTTTATTAGTTAAATAAATTGGGATATATATACCATTTTATGGCCACGTTTATCCTCAAAATGCAAACTAAATATGGAGAAACACCAATAAGATAGCCATAAAATAAATATGGATAAATACAGACAGAAATGTTAATAAAATAAATACCATAAAACCAGGAGCCCTAATTATGGGGCAGATTAGGATTGCGGTTTTTCCGCATCCTCTGGGCCGGCGGAAGTGTCCGCCGGCCCGGAGGATGCGGAAAAACCACTGCGGAGACTTCAAAGACCCCCGCCAGATTAGGATGGCTGGGGGGTCTGGAAGACCGTCCGCCGCTTTTCTGCCACGGTCGCCTTTGACCGCGGCGGAAAAGCTCTAACATGTCTGGCGGTGTCTATCAGACACCGCCAGGCATATTAGGATGTCTGCAGTTCTATGCCTTTCCACGGTGGCATTTCCGCCGTGGAAAGGCATACGGACTTTTGTTTGGGGGCCCGTTGCGGGCCCCCAGGGGTGAAGAGGGGGTGGTGGTTGCACATGGGGGGTACCTATGGTACCCCCTGCCTTTGCGTGCACGAAGCGGCAGGCACCACGCGCAATGTTGAAAATAAAGGATGTGACCGCCAGGGTGGCGGTCACATCCTAATTGGCACGGAGGGACCGCCGCTGCCCCTGCGGACGGTCCCTCCACCTCTGGGGTGGCGGACGGATGCATGTCCGTCCGCCATCCTAATAGGGCCCTATGTTAGTCTATTCAGGTCATGACGAGCGTATGGTTGCTTTAAGGATCAGAAGGAATTTCTAGGAGGGCGGACCTGAAAATTAGGTCCATTGACCCCTGCTTTAATTTGTGGAGTGAAGTTGAGTTTTGAGTCAAATATGATTCCTCGTTCCTGACCTACAATAAGGACTCTTGTTTTTGATGGTGGGCATCCTAACGGTTGGGGTTGGTTTTTAATCATTCTATGGTTCATGCGTACAACAACACAGTAAAGATTTTATGGGGCCCCATCACTAATCAAATAAGTGGTGAAATGCTAACCAAAAAAACAAACCCAACTCCTGGCAGGTAGACGAACCAATATACACAAAGATCCTAGACGCAAAAGTTGAGCTCATACACAATTCTACACCACAAGACAATTATCAAAGAGAGAATTTATACCTTGCTCTGTGACGAGATTGGTCACAATCCCAAAACTACTATATTATACTTTTCACAGAAATTATGTGGATAGATTACCAGAAGTGAGAATTTCTTCTTACTTTTTTTTTTAACAGAAATGTAAATAGTAAAGTAAGAGGCCTAAAAATTGAGAAGCCAATTACATTTCCTGCTCTGTAAATAATCTTTATTGTGTCATTACAGGACTTGGGAATCCTCCTGTGTTTCTTCTTCATATTATTTCAGGGATAAGAGGTGAATAAATGTATCCGAGTGTAAGTAAGCAATATTCACCGGCAAACTATAGGACATACATGGTTGAGTGGAAAACATTAATATAGCAAAGCCTTATTTTGGGTGTCCCCCACTTTACTTTCCCAAAACAAT
Source organism: Lissotriton helveticus (assembly GCF_964261635.1). Classification (NCBI taxonomy): domain Eukaryota; kingdom Metazoa; phylum Chordata; class Amphibia; order Caudata; family Salamandridae; genus Lissotriton; species Lissotriton helveticus. Next base: position 822,364,814 of record NC_136073.1, read on the forward strand.
GCATTATGTTGTAGGCTAACTTGTAATCTCTAAAACATTTTAGACTTCATGGATAGAAACTGCTTCTTTCTTTTTTTTTTTTTTCAGAACAAAAACTGCTTCTTTCAATGTTCTCCCTGTTGACGGTAGAGTGTTCAAGAGGACATCATCTCTTTCCATGTTACAGTTTCTTTTTTTTAACCTCAAGGTCCTCAAGTTGTTGGGTGAGAAGAAAAGCCTGCAGTCTTCAAGCAAAGAATCTCTATTTTTTTCTCGTTCAGCGCCATTCTCCCTATCATGGTCGTGGCATCGAAATCCAGAAAGAGTGTGATTTCATGGTTGTCGTATTTAAGCAGAACATCTTTTTTCTGCCGTACGAATTCTCTCCTTGCTCTGCAGGTGAGTCACTTTGAAAATCAATTTAGGGATTTAGATCCTAAACCACCCTCATAATATACTATCCGCAGGAGGGACATTTTATTCTGTGCCTTTGCGTCACTCAATCTAAGCTCCTCCTGCGATACCCAATCTAAAGGGAGATTTTCATACTATGTCTTGCTTTAAGTACTACAGTCCTAGAAGTTTTCCTCGATTTATCCTGCAACAGAGTTAGAGGAGTGAGAGTTGATGCCCTGATTTAGGGTAAACAATTTTAGAAATGAGACTTTATATCATGTCTTAACCTAGGATATGCAATCCCAGAACACTCCAAGAAGGAGTTATTGTAAGCCCTACCCTCAGATATGGAATTTCAAAAATGCAAATTTATTCTAAGACCTACCCAGTGCTATAAAATACCAGAAACAAGATCTTATTCTATGCCATACCTAATGCTATAAAATTGTTCAGATGTTATTCCACGTTCCACCTTTGATATATAGTCACATACATAAGACTGTACCCCTTTCAAGTAGTTAGCAGAGCCTTTCAGAATTTAGATTGTATTCTATTCCCCGGCCCGTCATCTAAAATTCCATAAGGGACATTATATTTCTCAATTTTACTTGGAGACAGAGAAGAAATAATAAACCATCCAGATGTCTCCCATGCAGAAGTCTTTAATATGGATTCATGTCCTAATTTCAATTTCTATCAAAAGGATTTATCTCCACGAGGGCCTGATTGAATCACTGTCGTCTGTGAAGCTTCAATGAAGGCATCTGTTTGGAATTTAGTTACTGGGCTTGTATCTTCTGCGGTTACGGTAAGACTGCCTAGTACGGACACTAGCAAATCTAGATTAGTGTCTGTCTCACCAGATGGCCTTGTTGAAAAAGGGATCTACCTCTTTCTGGTTAAACTCTATGATAGGAAAGACCCTCCTGTGTACAGCCTCACTAATGTCGTTCGACGGCCACATGGCTGTACCACGACAAACCAGCTGACAGTTCCGGAGGCGCCCCGTACAGAGGGATGGAGGTTGGACAAAGCCAACCAATATTGGTACCCAAATCCTGCTCTGAATGGATCTGGATGGACTGAAAATGTAAGGTCAGAGATATGGGAATGAGCGACACTTTTGCCTGAGTGGGACAACCAATATGATAATATGTGAGTGAGACTCTGTTGGCGTTTGTGAGGCTGGTGATCTGGGAATGAACGAGACAGTTGACATGCAAGGCCGGTGATCTGGGGATGAATGAGACGGTTGACGTGTGAGGCCGGTGATATGAGCGAGACGGTTGACGTGTGAGGCCGGTGATCTGGGGATGAGTGAGACAGTTGATGTGTGAGGCTGGTGATCTGGGAATGAGCGAGACGGTTGACGTGTGAGGTCGGTGATCTGCAGATGAGCGAGGTGGTTGACGTGTGAGGCCGGTGATCTGGGGATGAGGAAAACGGTTGACGTGTGAGGCCGGGGATCTGGGGATGAGCAAGACAATCAACGTGTAGGCCACTGATCTGGGGATGAGCGAGGTGGTTGACGTGTGAGGCCGGTGACCTGGGGATGAGTGAGACAGTTGATGTGTGAGGCCGGTGACCTGGGGATGAGTGAGACAGTTGATGTGTGAGGCTGGTGATCTGGGGATGAGCGAGACGGTTGACGAGTGAGACCAGTGATCTGGGGAAGAGCGAGACGGTTTACGTGTGAGACCAGTGATCTAGGGATGTGTGAGACTCCACTGAAGTCACTGGTCTGAGTGAGGTGTAAAGTGCATGATGGGAGTGATGATGTGAGGAAAAGTGGGACTTCATGGAAGTGGATGAGCCCAGTTATGTAGGAATGACTGAGACAGTGCTTGATGGGGGAGATGTGGGAACAAGGGGTTCTGTGCAGAGGTATACGAGGTCGGTGATGGGGCAGTTAGGGTATGAGTGAAACCGGTGAGATGTCGAAGGCCAGTAATGTGGGAGGGAGTACTACTCAACGGATGTGCGCGAGGGGACACTGATCTGAAAAGGAGTGAGACTCAAATATAAAGTGTGAGACCATTGCTGTAATAGCAATATGCAACCACTGAACTGCGCGAGACCTGTAATGGTGAAGGGAGTTGGTTAAATGTCTGCACGAGGTGAGAACTCTGGGGTGCGCACAGCCACATGAAAAAAGATAATATGAATACCTGAATATTTGTGTACACAGTGAGGCGTGGCAACGGCAGAGGTGTGCTACGCAAAAATATAAAATAACATGACATCCCATTGTTATGAAACTGGGAGGCATTTATTTGCTGGGCCTCGGAAGGCCAAAAGGTTGAGGTATATCATTGCAGGATTAGAATCCGTGACCGGCCGGCACACTGATGCATTGCACCGCCGACCATTCCTAATTACTTATCAGCGAGCGCCTCGAGCACTTAGCGCCCACATCTTTTGTTCGTACGGAGGCCTGGAGGAGCCTCCTTGGTACAGCCGCGCTGGGGCCGTCCATTACCAAGCCATTACCACGGAGGAGCGGCGCGCGAGGCGTCATCACACCAACAAAAGAGCAGATGCTCAGTAACCACGGCAACCGCGGAATATGCTCCATGGCAACAGCCCACTCATCCTGATTTATCCATCAGGTAACCTGGCAACGGCCGTGACATCACCGCCCGGCCTGGCAGCGAGGCGGATGGGAGCTCGACTCTGGCAAGAGGCGACACCGCTCGCGCCCTCCATTGTGTCTGGAGTGGAGTCGAGGGGCGGGAGGGTGGGACTGTGACCCGGGGCCCATTAACCCCTTGGTCACAGGGTGATATATGGGGCCGCCGGCTCTATGGGGTAACCATCCGTGGCACCCGTGCTAAAGACTGTGATGCAACTGGGGTATGGCGCCCCTACACACGTACACTGGGTTCAGTAAACCATCTGATGGATGTTATCCAGCCTCAATGAAAAACGCGTCCGTGTTACTGAACCCAGTGTACGCCACATCATAGACGCCCTTCTCTGTTCGAAACAGTGCACGCTTTTCACTCGGAGCATTACTCGTTTGCTCATTTTCAGTGACAACGTGCTCCAGTTTGCATTCAGTATTAGCAGCATGAGTAGTGGCACATGAGTGGAGTTATATGCAGAAGACTACATATTCTCTCGGTAGTTTTCAGTTTTTGGATTCTTTGTGCCACGCACATCTCCTTTCATTTGATTCAGTAGACCATGCCCCTGAAGAAGGGAAACCCTCCCGAAATGCATTGGGCATAACTGAGTTAGAAGTATATTTGAAATACTCACGATGTAAATGTGTAATTGATTTAATTCATACTCGTGATTTGCATTATCTGACAGTGTTTGTATGCTAAGTTAATACAAACTGTTTACTGATTCTTCATTTTGTGTCTCTGAGTAATTCATGTACAGTGCAAAGCAGTGTAGATCCAAGATTTCTGTTTCATGTTTAAATTATCCGAGGTATTCATTGTATCAATTGTTCAATACAGAGATTTGTTTATACTTTAATTCTGCAGTGCACCTGGTATACTAGTGGTATTCCTCTAGCGTATCCTCTTTGTATAGAATACGTCATGGGCTGATGTATTTCAAGGTGTTCTCAAATGTAATATCAAAGGATTAGGAAGCACAATGAAATAAGGTAATTGTCTCGGATCACACATTTTCATCCAGTGTGGAAGCCGGGATTGTTCACAGCGTTCATTGTGCAAGTCAGCCAGCAGAGAGTATCTATTTCTGTTCTTTCACATCAAAGGTTAATGCTCTGTCTTTAATTATTTGGAGACCCCCTGTGGGGTGCGTGAGGTGTGCAGGGTTCTGGCTATTGGAGGCGCCGCATGTCCCGCATCGCTGCTTAATGCAGGGGTGCGCTTGGGAACGGCTGAGCCTCTGCTAATCCTTCCAAAGATAAATGTGTCCTTGTGTTTTTTGAGGCTCGAACTCTGGTTTCCAGCACCAAAGTCGGCCACTCTAGCCCTTAAGCCACATCCTCTCCCCTAGTAATGTAACTGGTACTCTTGTAAAGGGCTTGTAAAGCTCCACCTTCGGGTGGAGTTCGCGCTAGATAAAAATGCAAACAAAAACAAAAATAAAACATAGCTGGGTTCTAGCGGTGTCAGTCCGCCCCAGTGACGCCCATGGCGCTGTCCATGGTTACGGCGCTGTCCATGGTTACAGCGCAGCCCTTCGCTGCCGGAAGCCCAGGCCCGCTCTGCGCTGTCCAGGGTGCTGAAGTCCGTGTTGGCTCGTCGGGGACAGCAGCGTCCTGTGAACTGATGAAAACAAAACAGGCCCTTCCGGGGCTAGGGGGCCATCACATTTCCTTCCTCAGAACTCTTCCTACCTCACACCCCGCTGTTCACCCTCATGGCGGCCAGGCTGTGCTTACCCCCCCCCCCCCACCCACCCAGCCTGTTCCCCTTATCATCGCTGCCCTGCAGCTCTCTCTGCCGGCTGCTCTCGCCTCTCCCCCTGGGCTGCTCTTTCCTTCCAGCCGCTGTTTCTCTCTCCGCTGGCTGTTCTTGTCCAGCTCTCCCAGGATTTGTTTTTCCTTCCAGCTGTTTCTGTCCTTCTCCCCGAGCTATTCTTGCCTCTTCCTCCACAAAGCTCTTTCACCACTGGATGCTTTTGTCCTTCTGTCCCAGGCAGTTTTTCTCTCCTTAGTGTTCCGGGCACAAACTCTTAATACCCCGGATTCTTCTCCATCGTGTCCTTCCTACCGCTTTTAATCTCAAAATGCACTTCCGAAAGATATCCCCAAAGCAGCTGCTACGATGTTCCAAACACACTCTTTGCTTTTTTCATGTGCGAATAATAATTTAATAATTTCATGTTTTCGGAATAGCGCACTTTATAGATGTTATTAGCAATTTCTGGTACTCAAGTTCAGCCACTTTGGAAGGATGGAAGGCAGAGTCTGCTTTGCTGGAAGTCGAGGACATGACCTCCAGAACGCCGCACTTATCAGTGGCGAGCGATAATTTCACAAATACATTATTCCAGCCACAGATTATTATGAGGCTGAATATATGTCCATCATATATTCATTATTCACCTTGGATTATTCCGAAATCTCATGCTGAGTTTTTCATTGGTTCTCAGCTTGTGTCTGATGTCAGCTTGTTATAGTCTGGGGTTTGTTCTCAGTCCTTGTGTTTGTTCTCAGTCCTTGTATGTGTCATAAATTATCTTGGACTAACAAATTCTCAGTTTGCACGCATTATTCTCAGTTAACAGGGTATGTGAAATCTTCCGTATTGGTGTGTTCCCACTTCTAAATGTATTCTTACTGTGCTGTTCCCAGCTTGTGTCTTTGTTCATCGTGTGTCCTCGGCTTCAATATAGTCTCAGTCCAAAGTTTTTTCTTCCTCAGATCTCATTTTATCCGTTTTTATCCTCAATGTGTTTTTAGCCTGAGTAGATTCTTAATGTATTTTTCAGGTCTGATACTAGGTGTATTCTCAATTCACAGAATGGGTTTATTCCTCAGTTTTCAGATTGACACATGTTCTCTTCTCAGTGCATGCTCAGGTCCCAGGCTGAGTGGAAGCCATTTCTCAGTGCATTCTCAGGTCTCAACAGAGTCCCGCCTTCTAAGTCCATTTTTGGGTCTCAGCCTGAGTGTATAACATTTCTCAGTGCATGCTCAGGTCTCAGCACGAGTGTATAACATTTCAGTGCATTCTCTGGCGCTGTCTCACTTACCCTCGTGAGCTCCACACACCCACAGAGTTGTGTTTCATGCCGAATACCGACGGGAACTGTGTCGGATTAATTCCCTCGGACTGCACATCTTCGGCGCTCCCCCCGGGGGCTCCTCATCCCAGCAGCCCCTCCCGGGGGGGATTAGTAGCGATTATCAGCATAGCCCCAGAGTTTAATTAACGGGGGCCATCTGTGCCGGGGAGCGCGGGGTAGGAGAGCAGGGAAGAACAAGGGGCAGAGAAGATGAGAGCAAAGGGAACAAGGAAAGATGTCCTAGCGAGTAAGGGAGGGCAGGGGCAGAAAGATGGACAGAGCAGGAAAGGTAGAGCTGGAGGGGAAGTTGAGCGGGGTCATAGGGCACCAGGGGGTCAGAAGCAAACAAAGCCAGGAGAGCTTGGGTGAGCAAGAGCGTGGGGAGAGGGAGCAGGGTGTCTGAATCAAGAAAGCAAGGCACAGCAAGGGGCAAAAACAACAGGAACAGAGAGAGCTGGGAGGCAGAGAGGGGAGGACCTTAGGGGGGCAGGGAGGGGGCATAGCAAAGCAGTCACAAGCAAATACAGCCAGCGCGAGGCAGGCAGAGGGAGCTAAAGCTGAGACAGCAAGGGATAGAGGCCTAGAGGGAACGGGAGCAGGCAGAGAGCAAGCAGGGTAACAGGCAAAGAAATGTAGGGAGAGCAGGGTACGCCCACCAGTGAGCAGAGGGGGCTTCCAGGGAGCCTGGCCCTCACTTCACCTAGTGGAAGCCCTCGGCGTCTGTCCACTGCCAATGGCTCCTCTCCTGACCTCACCTCTTGCCGCTCACTCTTGGCTGCTCTGCAGTTTGCAGGCATGATTTTCAGGCATGCCACAGGCTGGCCAGGCGGGTAATACAGCTAGGCCCTATTATTATTATTAATTTGATCATTATTGTTATTATTTCCATACTATGGGGGTTCTAGTAAGTGTTGTATGTAATAGTAATCAGGGGCGGCTGGTGACATTTGAAAGTGGTGTGGCGTAAACTAATTTGCATATTGCACCGCAGCGAGCGCAGCGAGCGAGCGCAGCGAGCGAGCCGAACCACCTTGCATTCATCCATACATCATTCATGCATCCACCCCTCCATCCATCCACCCACCCACCCATCCATCCACCAATTCTGCATCCATCCTACATCCATCATTCATTCATGCATCCACCCATCCATCCAGCATCCATCCATGCATTCACCCATCCATCCATCCTGCATCCATCATTCATTCATGCATCCACCCATCCATCCTGCATCCATCATTCATTCATGCATCCACCCATCCATCCATCCACCCTGCATCCATCCATCATTCATTCATTCATGCATCCATCCATCCATCCATCCACCCACCCATCATCCATCCTGCATCCATCCTGCATCCATTCCTGCATCCATTCATGTGTCCACCCATCCATCCACCCATCCTGCATCCATCATTCATTCATGCACCCACCCATCCATCCACCCATCCATCCTGCATCCATCATTCATTCATCCACCCATCCAGCATCCATCCATCATTCATTCATTCATGCATCCACCCACCCACCCATTCCTGCATCCATTCCTGCATCCATTCCTGCATCCATTCATGCATCCACCCATCCATCCATCCATCCTGCATCCATCATTCATTCATGCACCCATCCATCCACCCTGCATCCATCATTCATTCATTCACCCATCCTGCATCCATCCTTCATTCATGCATCCACCCATCCATTCATCCACCCATCATTCATCCATCATCCATCCATCCATCCACCCACCCATCCTGCATCCATCATTCATTCATGCACCCATCCATCCACCCTGCATCCATCATTCATTCATCTACCCATCCACCCATCCTGCATCCATCATTCATTCATGCATCCACCCATCCATTCATGCATCCACCCATCCATTCATCCACCCATCCATTCATCCATCATCCATCCACCCATCCTGCATCCATCATTCATTCATGCACCCATCCATCCACCCTGCATCCATCCTGCATCCATCATTCATTCATCTACCCATCCACCCATCCTGCATCCATCATTCATTCATGCATCCACCCATCCATTCATCCACCCATCATTCACCCTGCATCTATTCATGCATCCACCCATCCTGCATCCATCATTCATGTATTTTTATGACCATATAACTTGCACACAGCTTGTCAGTGTTTAATACCACTCTCGAACCTTGTACTCCAGCACCAATGATACGATTAATATTAATTGTTTTTAAAAACATGTATTTATTCGACACCAATTTCACACCTTAGTCGGAACATCATTTGTATTTGTTTTTTAAAATATCTATTTATTTAACACCAAAGTAAGTCATGTATACATTTTTATGGTTCGATAAGAGGCTCGAACCTGGTTTCCAAGCACCAAAGTCGGCCGTGCTATCCGTCAGGGGTTATGTAACCGGGCTATGTAGTGACCAGCCAATCCTGCGCCAGGATTGGCTGGGGGGGCACCATGACTCCTCGCCCAGTCGCCCTGTGTAACCCCGGGGGCTGCGGCCCGCCCCCTGGTCCTCTCTCTAAGGGGGAATTCACAAGAAAACGATCTGCGCATGCGCGGGCATGTTTGTGCCCAAAAATACACTTGCGCAGCTGCAGCAGCCCGATCCTTCCCCCCCCCCCCTCCCCCCCCTTGCGCACTCCGGGAAGGTCGGGTGTCTCCCGGTCGGCAGATAGCGCGATTTTTTACAATAATTGTGTTTGGCTTCTAGTGACGACGTGGTGGGTCCATGGGGCTTAGTGGGGCTTCGCCCCCACGCCCCAATGGACGCACCGCGCCTGATGTATGTGGCACGTAAACAAGCGTGTGGCAGTTCAGCGCGTGAGTCTGGTGCGGTGGTACATAATTCGCCTGCCTCGTAAACACGTGTGTTGTAAACGCTGCGCGCGGCAGATAAACACACACGTGGCGCGAGATGCGTCCTAAATGAGGAAGCGCGCGCGCCCGGGAAGCAGCGCGGGACAGAACGTTCCGCGCAGCCGGGGGTTGCCATGGTGACGCTAATTGCTGGAACTTTCCCCGAGCGGAGCCCGCACGGCCGATGAGCGCACGAGGCGGCCGAGGCCCGGCAACAAGTGGAGCGCCGTGTGCGGGGGTGTGAACACGTCTGGGACTGTTCACACACGCGTGTTCCTGCATTCTTGGTCTAATGCATGCATGCCGTGCGTGGTCGTGTAAACATGTCTGTGGATGTGTGTTCCTGCATGCATGCGTGCCATGCTCTATGGGTGTGTGAACACGTCTGGGGACGTGCACAAATGTATTCCTGCATGCTTGTTGAAGTGCACACGTGCTATGGTGTATGGGTGTGTGCACAAATAAGGGGATGTGCACGCGTGTGATCCTGCATGTTTGTTGTAGTGCATGTGTGCATGACACCAGCGTTGCTATGATGTGGTTGTCAGCACACTCAGTGAAACACAAGTATCACGAAAGTGAATAAGTATGGTGGCAGATATTAATATGAAAATGTTACACACCATTTATATCCCCATGTAGAGGAACCCGCTGAAAAGCCACCCACACTGGTCATTCACCTTTCCGTGTGGACCATTGATGTTGACCCACCACACACGCACACCGAATGATAAGCACCAAAGCCACAACCACCAGATGAATACAACCACTGCACCAAGGAATAGCACACCAACCACCACAATCACCGCCAAAAATAGAAAAACCAACACAGGATAAAGCATCTGCTTTTGATTTATTTTGGATTTGTAGCATGCAGTAGTAGTGTTGTGATATTGAACCGCTTCCGACATGTGTGACACAGCAGCGAGTCTGACAGTGACAAGAGATGAAATAGTTATACTTTTAGGAGTAGCCGTCTCTCCTGGCCCTGAAAAGATGCCAAGCGATAAACTCAGCCCATACTCAGGAGCAGGGCATTCCATAACCATGTTGGAACAATTGTAAAATGGCTATCACCACCCCCCCCAAAATGTTGGCCTGGACACCATCAAAAGAATCATTAAAAAAAGATGAAGAAATCTTTGATAGGAAGGTTTGGGCAGGCACTCCGCGGCTAGAACTTGCCTCTTACCCATTTGTTCTGAAATAGTGTATAACTGATGATAAGCCCAATTTCAGAGAGTTAGGTTAGGTGGTATTACATTGTACTTAGGGTTCCCGGTTTTATGGTATTTCTTTTTTTGATATTTCTATATGCATTTATCCATATTTATTGTTTGTCAACTGTATCTGTAGTCATCCATATTTATTATGGGTTTTGTGAAAAAAATAAAGCTAAAATTGGTATATTTCCACATTTATTTAACCAATAAATATGCAGTCATAATTGAATGGCTGCCAGGTTTTAGTGATAGATGAACACTTGGAGACGAAAAATCAATGCACCTACATGGAAATATGCACATTTCAGTATCAGCCTTGTGCATACCTACTACTGTTTAAGCCTCTTAATTAATTTCTTTTTAACCCCCTTACATCTCAATCCACACAGTTATTGGCCTGGCACTTCTGGAAAAGTGTATTTAGAATCACTCAAAAAGCACCCAATTAACGTTTTCATCCACATTTAAAAATAAATTCAGACAAGAAAACAATGGCTTTCTGTCAGTATTTATCTGTAAAAAAATCAGTAAAAACGGAAAACAGGGAGCCTTAATTATAATGTGTACATAAAACGGTTGCCGGGTTATTGCTGAGACATTTGTCATAACTAGCTCAAGAGTTATAGGACATCAAAGGACTTAGCAATGCAGGTTAAAGATCGACGCATGTAGATAATAATTATGGTGTCTACAGCTTAACTAACTTTGCCCAAAAATGCTGCTATACAATAGTTCTCTAGCCACACAGTATGCTAAATCTTTACGGGAATTCATTTCAGATTGTGCTATCTGTTGCTAAAAAAGTAAGTAGTCTTGCCAGTTTAAATTCTGGTTAATTATTACCTTGGTAGGGTTTGACCTGTTTCTTTACCTGATCATGAAAAGTCTGCTAGGGGTTGGTCCTCCTTGTCCTAAAGATGGTCCCTTGATCTAGATGTGGAAAACCAACCACCAAATGACTACGCACAAAAGCAACAACCATCAGAGAAAAAGCTCAGAAAAGTTATACAAGACAGATTAACCAGAACATCTGCTGGAAATTAAACTAACATGAAAACATACAAGAAAAAATCTACTATAAAAAGCAATCATCAGAGAAACATCCACCAGAAGAACCGTTGCCGTGAGAACTACCAGAAGAATATATTCCGAAAGAACAAACAGTAAACCATCAATAAACCAAACACTAATAGTCTTCAAAAATGAATACCAGGGATTAACCAGGGAATTACCAAACACTAGAGGAAAAGCTACCACAGGAAACAATACCAGAAGAACAGCCAGAAGAGAAGAATCTGACAGACGACAGTCAACAGATGAACCATCACCAGTAGAAAACTAGCAACCGGAAAAAATAAAATAGCAAATGAATGATTAGCAGACGAAGAGACTGCATAAAATGACACACGGAGAATAACAGAGGAAATCCACTAGAGGAACCAATACCAGGTGAAAGGTCACCTGAGAAACAGGCAACAGAAGAAGAGTTGCCAGAGAAATTGATCTCGGAAGGAAAAACTGAGAGGAACAACTGGAAAATCTATCAGTAGAACCACCAAAATACATCAACAGATAAGAGTCTTTAACATTGACAGTCAAGAGAGATATAGGTAAGTGGGGCTATAATAGCGCCTATCGGTAGTCGTAAGAATCGTTTGCCAACCTAAAGTTAAACGCCAGTGCCCTAACCATCCCCCTCCAGGCAGTTCAGTGCTAAAAAAACAAACTAACTAACTAATCAATACTAATTAGCAGTGACTAGCCAGCAGATTAGCCTGAAATGTATTCAGAAGGTGACTTAACAGGCTCATTATGAAATTAATGAGGTCATTGATTAATTGAATGAGCCTTAATGGAATGAGTGACTGCTTAATAGTTAAGCCGGATATTACTCTATACACTGACTAGTCCCTGGCGGCCAGGTCTGTGGCAACAAATGCAATACAGTTCTGTGGGGTGTGGCTATAGTTACACGAGGTCCAGTACTGTAGCCACATATACCGTTCATGCGCGACCCCCTTATGGGTCAATGTATTTTGACGATATATATATATATATTATTCCACAAATCGCCCTAAAGCATTGGAGGCGCACTCAACGATGTTCGACCATCCGGCCTGTAGATGCAGCCTGCTTGTCCATGCGTGTTTCTTTTCTTTTCGCCGACGCGTCTCAGGGCATCAAGCCCCTTCTTCCTGGGCAGGTTGCGCCTCCAATGCTTTAGGGCGATTTGTGGAATTATATATATATATATATATATATATATATATATATATATATATATAGAGAGAGAAAGAGAGAGAGAGAGTGAGATACAGATAATATATGCATGCTTTCCTTCGATATTTTGTCCCTAGAAATGTTGAACACGATATTAGTGTGCCATGTTATCCTGGACTCGATATTCAGGCGCCACACCCTGTTTATGTTACCTATAATGTGTAACGTTTTACACTACAGGTGTCTGCACCATTGCAGAAACCGGGATGCGGGGTATGTTGGACTGTGATAAGCAGAGGGGACAGATTGACAAGAGGAAAGGCAAGTGAGCGTCAGGCGAGCTTGGAAGCAGCAGGGAACCCAGGTGCAACGACGGAGGGGTGTGGTGGAGACCAGGATGTAGGGTACCATTAGTGATGCAAGTTTGTGGTGGGAGAACCTTACACTCATGTGACGATCATTTGAAACAAGTTTGCAGCATGGTTGGGATGCACCTAGTATCATATCCATGTGTAAACCACAGAAAAGGAGACATGAGGTATTCTTCATGGGTCGAGTGGGAGGTGAGTGGGATAGTGCACCTGCTGTAGAAAGCTGTTGGGAGCTGGCATGCTCAGGTGCTACTCCCAGCAGGCACAGCTCAGGCCCATCCATCACTGGCTCCCCATTCACAAGCGCAGTCAACATCTCATGCACACGTGCAAAGCCCTGCACAACACAGGAGCAGAATACCCGAGCAGCCGCATGCACTTCCACTAACCCACCAGACACCTATGCTCTGCCTCACTCTCACTCGTACCGCATCCCCAAAAGCAAAATTGGAGTTTGCTCACTCTCCCACATTGCACCTAAGACAAGGAACAACCTCCTTCAACACATCAGAGCCTCCGCCTAAATTCTCAAGATCCGCAATAAGCTTAAGACCTGGTTCTTCGTATCGGGGACCACACACCTGCACACCTGTCCAAATGCCTGTATTCCCTCTCGGGCGATTAGCACACTATACAAGTCATACGCGTTATCTTCTTCCATTGACTTTCTGCTTAAATCCATTCGCAAGATTTTACCATTTATCCCTGAGACTGGCAGAAAGACAGTGGTTACTACCCTGGTACTGGCACGCCTGGACTACTGTAATAGTCTTTTTTTGAATGCCCAACAGGGCATATTAAATAGACTACAGGTCCTGCAGAACGCTGCTGCTCAACTTATTTTGGGCATCCCTAAATATGCACCCAGGAGCTAGTCAAACTTCACTGGCTCCCGGTGCGAAAGCGGATTCTGTTTAAGGCACTGTGCCTGGTATTTAAGGCTTTGCGAGGACTAGGGCCATCATTCTTCAGGCAGTACTTTTACTGGTATCGCCCGGCCAGACATCTTAGATCAACTGATGCAGGGTTGATTGCAGTGCCTCGCATTAGGAGGGCACGGTGGGGAGGCAGAAGCTTTGTGCTGGGTGCAGCCAAGGCCTGGAATGCCCTCCCCCTTCCTCTTAGAAAGATGACGGACCTTATGGCCTTTAGAAAGGCCTTGAAGACCTGGTTTTTCACTAACTCATTTTTCCTCTCTGACTTTCCCTAAAAGAGTATTACTTAGCGCCAGGACACCTACGGGTAACAGAGTGCTGTATAAATGTCGAAAATAAATAAATAAAATACAAGTCAATATCAAATAAAATAACATCTGTCTGAGACCTGTACCTGGAGTATAGCTGAATTGGATCACAGTGACCCCTATTGCTTCATAGCAACAAATGGTTCTTATAAGAGTCTCATCAACCCACAATCGTCAACTCAACAGCCATTCTCCGTGCCCCACAGATCAGAGTGCAGATTTACACAGTGCTCTCCTCTAATCCCACCTCACAACATCTCACAAACCGTGGTCGCAGATTTAGCAATAGAAGCAATCCTGGGATTATCCAATCAAATCTTAAGCGCTTTAGGCTGCAGAGCGCAGCGCGCCACTCAACACTACGCATGAGTCATCCGCAAGAGACCCATGGGCGGAATGTCACAAATGGTCTGTAAAGATGGAGATGCCATCCACCCTTGCCCCAGGAGGCCGGTGGTATGGACGGAGGGCAAATAGTAATAAACTAACTCCATTCAGAATCCATTTTTAAAGTTCATCGTGCTCAGACCACCCATCAAGATTCAAAAATGGGTTAAAATAAAGGACTAAATGAAAAACAAATGCTCCTACTGATTACTTTGGGTCTGCAACCTACTGTGCATCTGGGGCAGGCTTGGATTTTCGATAGAAATGACAATCTCACATAATCAGAAATAAAACAGAGTCCATCTAATATTATAGTTAGACTTATTCAGCACTTAAAGTGTGAGCCAAGACTGTGCAAAACATACCACATACTTCCTAAGAGACATCTTCTGGCACTGTAGAGAGGTGTTGTAAATGTGGACAGAGCAAAACATAGTAGAACGAGGTGCACAGTAGACATGGAGAGCTGTAGTTTAGCACAAATTTCAACAACGCCATTGTGTGTGTGTACTAGATTTAAAACGTGGCAACCGTGTTTTGGATCTAGAAATCTAATCCTCAAAAGCCTTCATCGGGACAAATTCACCAAGCTTAAACTACCTACACATCTCCTATGAGAATGTAGAGTTAGCTTTCACAGGCCCCACTCCATATGTCTGGGGACCGCCCTTTATCTAGTCAAACAGTCACAAGGAAAATCTTTGAAATTCCACTACAAGTGCCAATCTTGTCACTGCCTCATTTTCTGTGAAACCAGTACCGATGAAAGCACCATATCTCCCCAGAGCACTGAAACGTGTTGACTAAAAACCTATATCAATGGCATGAGGCACAGACCTGCTTGCTTTTTTTTCCAACATGTGGGCTGGGGGCATGAATGCCATCAATACCACTTGGTAGCTCGCCCCCCACACAATTTACTTCCTTACGGTACCATTTTACACATATCGGCTTTCCAGATAAACTACACTTCCTATCCCACAAAACAACATGCTAAACAGAAGTTTACAGGGCAATCTGGACTTTCCAAGATGTTTCCCAGTGACAGATGAGAAACCAGGTGCTGCAGCAAGACACTAGGAAGTTGAGGGTTCATCATCATCTAGGAATAACAGTTCCAGATTACCGGTGAGATAGTGGTTCAAACCTTACACGGATGGACTTGTTTGCCTTTAATCTTCATGGAGTGGAGCCAAGGGCCAGTGTGGTGGGCTGAAAGCATAGCCTGGTGTCTCAGAATAAAACCAAGGTTTGGAGTCATGGAGCCAAGCCACAGCCTGGAGTTTTTGAATGATTCAGTGGCCTAGTGTCAAATGAAAGAACCACAGATTGATGTCCTGACAAGTATCCATGGCTTGGGGTCTCAGGGAGGAGCCTTGGCCTGAATTTGTGGGAAGGATCAACGGTCTGCTTGTTTGCGATAGAGCCATGGCGCGGTATCTTAGGCAGGAGTCGGGGGATGGAGTGGTGATGATGACATCATGTGATGGAGCTATGACTCAGAGCAGTGGTTAAATTGTAAAAAACATAATTGCCGGGAATCTCGTCCGGCAATCTACAAGCCATGGAAGTTGGGAGAGGGTGTGGCATAATGCTCAGAGCTGCCGACTTTGGAATTGGGGAACCAGGTTTGAGTCTCTGCATCAGCTCAATATCCTGTGACTCTGGGCAAATCACTTATTTGCCCCAGAAATGAATGTGTCCTTAACTGGTGCTCATAAAAAGTGCAGGCGTTGATGATTAAGTGCCGGTACTGAGCACCGGAAACCACCGGCTCAAAAACCACTTGGATGCTAAGGCTATTTTAGATCTTCCATGTAATTTCCATTGAAATCAATGGAAACTCCATGACGAGTTACCCTTGTCATTAGCATTCAAGTGGTTAAGCACTGGCTCAGAGCCACAGAAAAGCATGGTGGATCGGATCAGTAGAATGAACCTTGGTTCAATGGTGTGCGATGGGGTCATCACCAGGTATCGAGAGATGGGGCCGTATCCCGCTGTCCTGGGAGATAGCTATAGTCCAGTGGCATGGGTTGCAGCCGGGTCCTGAAGCTATGAGATGATGCCATATTCTCGATGGAGTAGCCATGGCATTGTGCCAGAGGATGGAGGAGAGGCCTCAGGTCCTTAGACAGTGCCACAGACCGGTGCCGTGAGACGGAGTCATGAGATGCTTACAGTGGATTGCGCCTGTGGCTTCTGTAGTGAGATGGATTCAAGGCTGCCGTCCTGGGATGCAGCCACAATCTAGTGCCAAGGGATGGACTCAGGTCCTGGAGTTGGTGTATAAAGCCAGGAGTGGTGTTGTGGCTATTTATCTGGTACCATAGTCAGGTGCCTCGTGTTGTTGAAAAGACCGATCAGATAATGTCACGGGATCGAGTCGTAGGACGGGGTCATGGGATGAAGTCAGGGTCTGGTGCTACAGATGGCCGCGGCTCAGTGTTGTTGGGTAGAGCCATGCGATGGGTTCATGGTGTGTGTTGTAGCTGAGACTTGCACCAGTGCTGTAGAAAAGAACCATGGGAAGATTTCATGAGATGGAGCCACAGATGGATGCTATTGGTGGGCCGTGCCTTGTATTTTCGCGTAGAGCCATGGGACGGTGTTGTGGCATGGGGCCACAGGGTGGTGCTAGTTCTAGAGCTGTAGGATAGAACCATGGGACAGTATCATGAACCATGGGACAGTGTCATGAACCATGGGACAGTGTCATGAACCATGGGACAGTGTCATGAACCATGGGACAGTGTCATGAGATGGATCTACAGAGTGATGCCATTGGCGGGCCACAGTCTTCTGTTTTAGGATACAGACATGGGATGGAACCAAAACCCTTGTGTTATAGGTGGGCCCTGGACTACTGCTGTGAGATAAAACAATAAGACTGAGTCATGGGGTGGAGCCAAAGCCTGGTGCTGTGGAATTAAGCCACAGCCTCCTTGTTGGTAGCGAAGCTCGCAGACATCCAGCTCTGGGGGTGGCCTGCTGAATCAAGGCTAATGCAGGCAATGCTTCACCGGCTGACACCACATTACTCATCACAGGCCTGGTAATGGTTGGCACTCCATCACACGTGCCCTTATTCCCCCTGGAGTGTCTCCAGTGGCATGTGGGCACAGGTCCCTTGCTTCACTTTACCAACCGCCTCCTGAAAGACACCTGCAAAAACAACAAAGTGTCAGAAAGAATGCTTCAATTAATCACAGCCACTGTCTAGTGCTCGGGAGCATTTCAGAACTTAGGGGCCGATTATGATGGCGGACGGACCTGAGTCCGTCCGCCCCCATAGAGCAGGAGGGAACCTCCGCATTGCCTGCGGAGTTCCCTCCTGTGCAATTAGGATGTGACCGCCACCCTGGCGGTCACATCCTCTATTTTTACCATTGCGGCGGGTGCGGCTTCAAGCTGCATCCGCCGCAATGGTAAAAATGCATACATTGCATTTGTATGCCGAAAGCGGCAGGCACCGTGCGGTGCCTTCCGATTTCTGCATACAAATGCAGGGGGGTACCATAGGTACCCCCCATGTTCACCCCCCTTCACCTAGGGGGCCCGCAACGGGCCCCCGCAGTGAAGTTACACAAGCTTTACCACGGCGGAAAACCCGCCGCGGAACAGCATTTTTTAAAGCCCTTCCTAATATGGCGGACGGTGTCTGAGAGACACCGCCACCATATTAGAGCTTTTCCGCCGCGGTTGTAAGCCTACCGCGGTGGAAAAGCTGCGGACGGAAACCAGGACCCACCAGCCATCCTAATGTGGCGGTGGGTTTTTGGTGGGTCCGCTGCGGTTTTCCGCATCCTCCGGGCCAGCGGTGGCTTCCGCTGGCCCAGAGGATGCGGAAAAACCGCAATCATAATAGGCCCCATAGTTTTTTGCCCACTGTGCCATTCTAGACAGATATCTGACTTATGTAAATCAGTCTTTGTACTGCTCGAAAAAGAACAGACCAGCCCGAACTTCCAGGCCAGGTCCCCTCCAGATGGGAATACAAACAACCCCAGACCAGTTTTAACTGTTTTAGGTCTCATCAATGAAGGATAGCTTTGGTCTGATGGCACAGAGAGCAAGGCACCCACGTATGTCATGGCATACGCCAATCACACGTAAGGTATCAACTGCAAAAACAAGAAGGTGAAAAAGGAAAGCCTGAATTAATCTCAGCCACTGGCAATCACTTGGAGCCACATTCCAGACCATCGTTTTGCACCCACTAAAACCCACCTTATGCAAATCAATCTTGGTCCGGCTCCAATCAGAACTGTCCTCTATCTGTGACATGTGCCTCGTGTTCACTGCACCACTGTGCCAAGCCACACCCGAGTAAAGAGCCCCAACGAAGGTGAAACCGATGTTGGGTTACTTGGCTCCGGTTCAAGAAGGACCTGGCCTGGCAGTTCGGGCTAGACTGTTCCTATTGGAGCAGGGTCAAGACTGATTTGCATATAGCTGGGTCCAAACTGAAGTGGCATAGTGGGCAAAATAATTACGGACTGGGAAGCGGCCCGAGTAATAAACAGGGGCTGAGATTGATTCAAGCATTCCACCCATCACCTTTGTCTACGCTTCCTCCAAGTTATCGGTCTCTGCTCCCTGAATGCCTTCTCCATCGCTCCTAAGGATAACTGACACCATGTACTGCCACCGAGCATACTCATTGGACACCTGCAAAAAAGGGTATTTACAGAGTGTGTACAACATGAAACTAGTGTACTCAGAACTCCCAAAAAACTGGAAGTATACTGAAAGTTTCAACAGAGCCAAAAATTTAAAGAGATTACACAATTGGTAGACATCAAACTACACAGAAGTGTTCAGAGTTCCTACAAATTTAGTGCACTCTCTGAGTTTCAATAGAACTAGCGTAAACACATGGCCCCTATAACATCAACGTACTCACAGAGCTCTGGAAAACAAACCACTGTTTTCAGCAAGCTGAAGAAAAACCAGTCTACTCATCAAGCTGCTACAAAACGGGTACACTGGTTTATGGGGACTGCACAAGACCACTGGTTTATAGGGACCTAGTTAGTACACTGGTTTATAGGGACCTAGTTAGTACACTGGTTTATAGGGACCAGTTAGTACACTGGTTTATAGGGACCAGTTAGTACACAGGTTTATAGGGACCCAGTTAGTACACCAGTGCATGGGGAATCTGTGGGTACATTGGGTTGTAAGGACTCTGAGTGCATTGGATTATAAGGACTCCAGGAGTTTCCTGGTTTATAGAAGCCCTGGGAGTAGACTGGTCTACAGAAGCCGAGTAAGTGCGGCGGTGTATAGGGACTCCGGGACGGATGTAGATCTCGGCGGACGGGTTACTCCGTCACAACGGAGAAGGATACCCCATCCGCAGAAATATACATTTCATTATATCCTATGGGATTTATATTACAGCGGACAGGATAACCAGCACGGTGGTGCGGAGTAACTCGTCGGCCAAGATCCAAATCAGGCTCTCTGTTAGTAGACGATCTTATAGTGACGTACATCCAGGGTAACAGGTTGAGTGCATTACCTCTCGTGTAAATGCATCCCTGCAATTGGGCACACTAATGATGGTTCGTGGTTGAATGAACAACCGACTCACACAGCTCTTGCCAAGCCAATGGAGTCACAAAACAGCAAAGAGCTTTGCTCGGACAGAACTCTCACAAAACCAGTCTACGCTCAGAAATGTACGCTCAGATTCCATACAAATCACTGCACTCACAGCCCAATTCCGAGGCCACGGGAAGTGGCCAATCATATCCCACGGGGAGATGAGACGCCCCTACCCAAAGACACTCGCACCCTGTTTCTGACGCTACCGGAAGTGAGGTTGTTCATATCCTCAGGGAGTTGACAGGGCCAGAGTGACCCACACCCTACGTTTAACACCACAGGAAGTTAAGCATTACATATCCCCCTGAGGGAGCTCAAATGGGAGCCCCACCACCCCTTCCAACACCCCCACACCCTGGGCCCCGCCTGCCTCACAGCCCCAGACCCTCGGTTCAACGCACGAGTATGCACGCTCTTCACGCCCCTCAAGGAGCTGGGGGCGTCCATGTGTCCATCAGCCCGCACACCCTGGGTCTGACGCCACTGGAAGTGACCCCTTCATGCCCCTCAGAGAGCTGTCCCGAGCCCCCCACGCCCTGGGCTGGGCGCCAGAGGCGGCCCCGCCATGCCTGGTCCCCGGGGCCCCGACCAGGCCTCGGCCGGCAGGCGTGACAGGCCCGATCGATCTGCAAACCCCGGGAGGAGGATGGATCGTGGCAGGCCGGGGCCTCCGCCGCGCCGGGGAGCAGCCCGCGCCACATCACGAACAGGAGTTTACCTTCAGAAAACCAACACGCGTCAGGAGCCATCACGCACCGCGCATCAGGGCCGCGCGCTCTGTACCCGGGCGTGAAGCAACGCAAGGGGGCGAGCCTGGGCGCAGGGCGGGACGGCCGTCCTGGGCTGTCCCTGCAGCTGGAGGACGCGTCCCCGCACGGCATCATGTCCGGTCAGATCTCCCTGAGTGACACTCACCGGCCCTTCATCCTGCACCTGCCGAGTCCCCTCACCTCCCTGCAGCTGCAGGACATGTCCCCTTCTACCCTACCTGCAGCTGCAGGACAACCCTCAGCTTCTCTCTCTTGAGGGTGGGGGCAAGCCCACACCTACCTCTACAAAAGACTCCCCTCACCATCCTGCAGCCGCAAGACACGTCTCCATGCTTGTCCCTGCAGCTGCAGGACACCCCATCTCTTCTCCTCGCCTCTCATACATGCATCCTCTTCTTTAAAAACTCGTCCCCAATCATGCCTCTGTACTTACAGGACCCATCTCCTGGCCTGCCATGCCCAAACCAGAATTATTCCCCCCTGCAGGACATTTCTCTTATCTCCTTGCAGGTACGGGGTCTGTCTGGCATTTCTCATCCCCTCCTTACAAAACCTCTCCTCTGACTATTTATTGAGTGTGTCTTCTTGCATCTCCTTTGAGCTGCAGTCTATGTTATGTTATTTCCACTTGATATAGCGCACAAATCATACCCGAAGGCGTACCTTAGCGCTACACCAGCACAGGAAATCCCCAAAACAGCCTAAAACAGCCAGGTCTTCAGGAGTTTTTTATTTTTATTTGGCACTCCCTGCCTGTAGTGTCCTCTCCTGCAGGAGTGACCAAGGGATGATATTCATTCGAACATCAAACCCCTCATTTTCTGTCTTCTCTGAGAGATACCCAGGGTTCGGCACATACATACCCCCATGACGTTCCTGCAGCCCCCTGTGGATTCACTGATGAACTGTAACTGATCTCCAGATCTCCTCCTCATATTTCTCCTTTTCTCCTCTCACCTCCCTGAAGATGTGGAGGATGAAGATGACAGTTGTATGTGATACACCTCCTCTGACTCGCACACTTGACCCCTCTTATTTCTTTGCAGTAGCAGGGCATGTCTCACCCACCTCATCTCTCTCAAGGAAAGGCCTACTCACCTTACAGGACATAGCTAGGACTAGTTGAAACTTTAATATGCCAGCACATTTTAAGAAAATCCCTTAGTCTGTATTACATGAAATTTGCATATTTTTCTAAAACTTTTGCAATTTTGCACAGTAGAGACTGGTTCACTAAGGGATTTCCAACCTTACAGACATTAGGGGTTATTTCGTTTTTAGCAGACAACACTCCACCCCATGAGGGGGGTTAGGTCACATCATCTTCCACCCTAGGGTATAACGGCCTGCCATTTTTAGAGATTTCCTCCTGCCTCGCGGAGCAGCCCCGCTGAAAGCCTGAGTTTGCTGAGCAGCCGCCATGTATTATGTGGGTCTTCGTCAAAATATTTTGTTTTTCAAAAACAAACTCACAAAGCAAGAGTTTGTTTTTGAAAAATAAATAATTAATGTCCAAGAATCCCTGACTGTTTTTTCCAAGGGTGTGTGTGTGTCATTTTTACTTTTTTTCTTCACAACATCCAGGATTTATCTAAAGAGGGTGGATTGTCAGAGGTTCTGAGATGAACAACCTGATGTCTATGAGGCCACTGGTCTAAGGTCTCCAGAAGAAGAGCCATCAGGGGCTCCATAGACAGAAACATGTCAGCTCGCCAGACTCTATACAGAGCGGGAAACCCAACAGTTTGACTAACAGGGTACTACACCAGGTTTATGGCAGAGTACCTTCTCCTGCACACTCTAAATCACTCCATATTCTGCTTGAGGCTCCTGCTAGCATCTTGCAAAACTAGTTTTGTGAGAGTTGAGCATTTGTGTAAATAAAGTCACACAATTTAATCGAATTTTGCAAAATTTAGTTTAAACCAGATCACTCGTACGTACTAAACATGTCCCTTTTCATCCTTCGCTGCAGCCCCTGGGAATGTTATGGGGAAAGCGCCCACAGGCCCGCTCCGCTAACACTTACCTACTCTGCATCTTGCACAGGTGACCACTGAGCCAGTTTGTGAGCTAATCTCAGAGAGCCCTCTATAGGCTTAGGGTTAAATCTGTGGCTGCAGTATGAACAGCATAAATGTTTTAAGAAAGGCTAGATGCCTGTTGGACGAGGTGCACCCGATTTGCACCATCCACGACCCACTAGAAAAGCCAGGAACCTGCTTCCCAACGCCACACTCCCAAGTAAAACAGATTTTCTCACTTCCCAAAAATATCATCGTAGAGGTCAGCGGCACTGGGGATCTGAAAATGGTATTATAAATACCATTTTATGGTTCTGCTTCTCGCACTGCGAGAAAACAAAAGGGTTTAGTTGGGGGCAGGCCTGCTCTAGGGCAGGGGAGGAGTGGCTTGCCCACTGCTGAGAGCACTTACTGTTTGCCAAACCAGTCATGCACACTCTGCCTTTTCTCCATGTAGTCTGCATGCAGCCTATATGGAGAAAATGGCCTCCCCATAGACGCCTGGCTGGTCGGAGTCCTGACCAATCACAATGCTGCCATTGTAGCATTGTGATTGGCTTAGGGGAGGGGAGGGAGGCTGCCTTCTTCCTGTTCAGGAGAGGAGCAGAGAAGCAGAGACGACGCGGGCTGGGCCGGCTATGGTAAGTTAACTTTTTTTTTAAAATAATTAAATCCCCGCCCCCTGCGCGACCTCCTCCCCTTGCGACCCCACCCGGGAGTCATGCCGGCCGATAGTGGTGGGGTGGATGTGTTTCCTCTATGCTCCACAAAAAATACAAATCCCAATATGCCATTGTACTTGGAAACTTAGGACGGTCTCAAATTTATTTAGAAAACTCCATTGCAATATCATGGAAACATGGGGCAGAGGCCTGCTCCATCTGCATATGAGGGACTATCAATGCAGTGAAAGAGAATCTTCAGCCCAAGTTCCGGGTCCCCACTCTGCTTGTGAACCCGTACACGCCACGTCAATCAATGCGAAGAAGGGCCACAGCAAAAAAACTCAGTTAATTCCCCCCATGCTGCAGGACAGGTGCACACGTGCTGTCATGGGGTGGCAGGACTAGGGTGACCAGATTCTCAAAACAAAAAACGGGGACAGGTCATAGACATAGAAGTAGGACTACAGGTTTTCAGTAACCATCCACTAAAAAGTATGCCTATTTGACAGCTGTTGTAGACATAGAAAAAGGACTACAATGACAGCTCCATCCACAGACCGAGATGAAGCATTACAGACAACAAATCCGAGGTCTTTTATTGACACCCCTCTCCTTTACACAGCAGCATTAGTACTTTTTATTAAATTTACACTTTTTAGGACTATACCATATATTTGCCAATAATCAATAAAACATTTCAGGCTAGCAAACACAAGTGCAGAGAGAGCATGCACACGCATGTTCAACCAGAACAATGAAAAACAGGGACATTTCTGTGTTTAACAGGGACACTGTTTGAAAACGGGGACATTTGAGTCACTTGGAGAAAAGTGTCGGGACACGGGGACACTTCTCCAAAAACGGGGACCGTCCTGGGAAAACGGGGACGTCTGGTCACCCTAGGCAGGACTCCTCATTCACCAGTCTTAACATCCAAGTGTGGTGGATCTGCATGGTGGGCGCACCTCTGGAGCACGCTCACTCCTTCAGTTTATAGCCATGTTCTCGGCCGCACAGCATGATGGGATAGCATAGCGGCCATCTTGCAGTGCCATGCACATCCGGCGGATGCCCATCTTCAGCAATACCCTGTGAGATGCTAGGGTCTAACTCCAAGGTGACAGCATCCCTGCATGACCTAATAGAGATGGTTCACAGCGGTACCCATGCCCTGCCTTCATGACTACAAAGGTGGCTGGTGAGCTGCAGTGTCAGTGGCACCGACCCACAAGGTCCCCTTTCAGGGTAAAAAGTAAGGCTGAGTGTTGCTTGACCTCATGCAGCCATATTTCACAAACCACCGACTCTCCTCAGTGAGGAAGTTGCTTTTTTTGGCAGGGGGAAGCTTCCGCCATGGGATAACATGGAGAGGAGCGTTCAGCACCGAGGACAGAGCACACTGGAGCAATGGCGGCAACTTGTAGCTCTGACTAAGCATTTAAGGCCCTATAATAACAATGGCCCCACAGCCTAATTTGTGCCGGGACTAAAGGGGGACGGGGCAGACACGAGGTCAATCTTGTGATTTCATAAAGGGAGTGATGTCACTTCCGCTGCTCCTGTTTTGGTGAAATGATGTCCACGCACACATGGAGGGGGAGTGTGGGTAAGCACCCACCCATCTATGAGCTGGCTGGTCCCAGAGGGGCTGAAAGCACAGCTGGGGATTGAGTGCCTCGAAGCACACACTGGGCGGAGGGAGGAGGAACAAGGCGCACAGGAGGCGACAGATGCCGACGTGGACTTTGATTCCTGCTGGAGCAGATCAGCACCCCGCCACCCCACCCCCTGTGCGAGCACACCTCACGTGCACCTGCCCCGGGGAGCAGCAGCAGCCACTGTCAACAGCGTTCACCTAGCAACCGCCTACCGAGCAGCATAGCTCCCTGGTGACAGGGCGGGCCGGCGAGGCGCTGTCAGCCCGCTTTCAAGGCCAGACGCCGATATTTATAAACCACCAGATGCCAAATTTAATGGGACTGCAATCTATTCAAAACCCTGCCAAAGAAAACACGGAGCGCGCTCAGGCCCAGGAGACTGGGGCACGCTGGCGCATGCAGGGGCATAGATGCCATGGGTGCGGCTGGTGCAGAGGCAAAGAGGTGGGAAGGGACGTAGACTGAACTGTATTGGCTGCAGGATTTTTATCATGTGGCCTCATAATATTTAAAACACGGAGCCTGTAAGGGGCCAGCATCGGTGCTTACTCTTCTTGGAGAGAGGACGGGGCGTGAGACGAGTAGAGGAAAATGTTTAAGTTGAGGAAAGAGAAGAAAAGAATGGAAGAAAGTGAGTGGGTGGAAGAAACCATAAGAGGAGAGCGAAAAAAGGAAACCGAATGGAAAAAGACGAGAAAGGTGAGCGAGAAGGACACAATAAAACGGCAAAGAGAAGAGGAAAAGAGCCGGAAAAAGGGTTAGAACAGAGATAAGGAAAAGTGAAAGTCACAAGAGAGGAAGAGACAAGCAGAGAAAGGGCATGGTGAGGAGGGAGTGAAAAGGAAAATGGGGATGAAGGGAAGAGAGAAAGGTGAAAAGGTAGAATAAGGAACCTGGAGACGGTTAAGCAGGGGCACAGCTGTAATGTGTGCAGGAGGTGCAGTGAAACCAGGTTCTAGGAGTGCTAGGAGCCCTCTGCATCCCACTATTCTGGATTTTAATGCCAATCTGGGTGGCGGGGGCCCATTTTCTATGCTTGTATTCCTGCCCATAACAGGCTTCACACCACAGGCCGCACGCATACATACACTGGGTTCACACTCAACCTGGGTACATACACACGGGTAGCAGGGAGGGGCACGCACTCTCCGATCACACACACTACATACAGTGGAATGGGGTTCGAACCGTTTCGTATTATCTACAGGTCCCATAAAGCAATTTGTATTTTTGTAAAATCCCCCGGGAGCGCCAATTTATTTGAAGTTGTTTTCAATTTAAGCTCCTCTACTGCCTAATGTGGCTGCCAAGAGGCCGCCATTTTGAAGGGGGTGCCCCACCAGGGCGGGGGGACGGTAGGCGAGGGGTGGGGCTGGATCCGGGCGTGTACTGCATGCTGAAAGGAGCCCGTCTGGGCCTGAAGGACTCGTCAGCCTCCAGACGGCGGCGGAAGGGCGCCGGTCCAAGGGCGGGCCTCTGCGAGCACGCGCACTCATCCCATCACACTCGGGGGTCACCTTCGCCGTCCCGCCGGCGCGCAGACGGATGTCAAAGTCGGCGGGATGCGCAGGGAGTGTCTCTAACTCGCCCACGGACGAACACCACGAAGAGATGGACCAGTGCGGCCTTTGAAAGGCATGCCCCCACCTTTGCTGCCCCTATTGTATTGTATTGTAATTGCATTTATCTAGCGCTTACTACCCCTGACGAGGTGTCGAAGCGCTATCAAGAATTCCAACCCCTAACTAAAGGCCCAGATACCCCTAGGGGTGCACTTTACCAAATACTGTTTGATTCAAGGCACAAGGAGCATACATGCCAACACTTTAGAACAGGAAAGTGGAAGATTTCGAAATAAAAAAGTCTGGGTAATGTATTTTTCTTGTTGACTTCCATTGAAGCAGAGGCAATTTTAGGGGGGAGGCAGCTAAAAAAAAAGAGCAAATTTTGGGTTTAAAAATTGGGAGTCCTCATCAACCACTGATCAGTCGCTGTTTCTGGTGTATTTAGATCCCGGGCTGGTAATTTGGGGATTAAGTTACAGAGACACCATTTTCATATCAGCCAACTCTCACCCTGCTACCGTGTGTCACACGATTTTGTCTCCCTTCACTGGTACCCCGGTGAGGAGCTGAAATCACACGGTGGCAGGAAATACGAGCTGAAAACCACTGTAAACAGTGGATTGTCAGCTAGTTTTCAGAGGATGTAAGCAGACGATGTCAATTAAGAGGTATAAGAACACCCCAGGACATCGGCATCAGCCTCAATGACCCTTTGCTTTTATTTTTCTGGGAGAGGAGCAGGTGTTGGGGAGTTTAGTGAGGGGCAGAGTGCCTCTTAGGTAGCTCTCGGCATGAGGCCCTGTCCCTCAAGCCGAAGACCCCCCTCACATGGTGGCATTAATTTGTAAGATGGCAGGTATGCATTTTCACTGACCATTATGGCCTACCTCCTCTGGGTACAAAAGCATCAAGAGCCATATCCGGAAATACCAGGAGGTGGAACATTAATTCCACATTCTCCAAGGTATTACAGTTTAATCTCCCGTTCATTTCTGGAGATGCTGTTGCTAGGGCAGAGTGAAGGCAATGTCCAAAAACCTGATCCGCAGAACATTTTCTACCCACTTCACAATGATTTTGCAGCACAACCTTAAGCCTGGCTTTGCCAACTAGACTGAATATACTGCAACTGTTTCAATATCATACGCAAATTGTGCTGTGTTTGCTGCCAAGCAACACAACACAATAGGTAGATTCTAAAATTAATATGCCTAAGGGGTAGGACATACTAAACCATCTTTCACGTCAAGGAGAGATTATCCAGAAACATGATTTGTTATACCAAGCAACAGAAAATACACACAACTCATAACTATTCACACAGCCCCCCCCCCCCCAATCCTTTATTGATGGTTTTTTCTCAGGAACCAAAGCAGTGGAAGAAACTGTGGATATACACACTTTAACCTTTAAATGTCCACCTTTAAGCTATCCAGAGGATGGGCTGCCACATTTACAGTTAATTGTAAGTGTCCCAATGTCATTCCTGACGTTTGTCCCCAAAAAAGCTCGTGCACAATAGTCAGGAGAAGCTTTGCGGAACAAAGATCAGTGTAACAGCAAACTGTCCGTGCCATGCAGGGATGCCCGACCAGTCGACACATGTCATTCTTGGAGTTAGATGACCAAAGTAGTACAGGTGTGGCATAACAAATATCTCTGATGCTCCATGAGTTTTCTCCTAGCGTGTGGGACATTTTCACTCTTGCCGTATATTCAAACATGTCTGTGGGCCTTCCTTCCTTCGGAGACCATTGCAGCAACATGTACTCCTCTTACAGGGCGCTCCTTACAACAAAACCAGTGGTGGCCGTTCACTTTGGCAATTCCACCTTCCTCCACACTCAAAACAAGGTCAGGGAAGGAAGCCACAGATGGGTAATCTGGACATATACATTTTTTTGTTAGCTGATGACCAGTATGGACAACTCAATATGAGGAAACAAGCCCTGTGGGAAAAAATAAAAGTGGCAAAAAGCCACTGGAGCCACAATTGGCTTGGAGTGGTCATGTGACTGAGGTGCAGAACCAATCAGGATGGAGCAGAAGGTTATCATTTAATGGCGAGACAGATCACTTCTTTCTGGCCAGCAACCAGCCTCATCTTGGCTGCAAGTACTTCCTTACATTCATTAAAAAGCATAACACACCCCAAGCTCTATGTTCTTTCATCATGATGTATAACCGTCCTATGGAGAGAATCTTTGAAATATGTTTATTATGGGAACTGTGAACATGTCCTGTTCTGTTGAAAATCAATAACGTTTTAAAAAAAAGTATAACAAATATTGCCAAGATTAACAAATAAATCAAGTCTAGAAAATACACACGGTGAACACCAAATGTCCCACAAATGTATACAAAGTTTCACCAAAAGCTTATATTGATAAAATATCACAAACTGGGATAAAGGCATTTCGAAGTGTCTCACAAATATATTCAAATGACATATTTCTCATTAAATCGAACAACCCAACTATATAATTCGACAATGGATGCCAACTACAGTTATTGCAAGCCTCCATGGGATAAAAAAGGACCCGATTTCGCTCTCAAATTGGTATAACTGTCTCATATCTTGATGCAATTTTAAAATGATTCCACGCAATGTCCAATGCATACGGAAAAATAGTGTATCACATTTTAAACAACGTACACTTTCCGTTCATGATTCGTGGACCACACACTCTTCCAAACAGGAGGCCTGTTGGATGATGCGGTTGCCATGGTGACAGGGATGGGAGATGAGATGCTTTCATCCAAAACAACCCCTCCTCCTCCTCCTCCGACTTAAAGGCCAAAATATTCAGCAGTCTTTAGAAGCCCCCCCCGCCCCCACCCGTCAGCGCGCATCCCTTATTGTCAGCTGGCGGGTCTCCGCAGGCAGACGGGGTGGGCCGCAGGGACCCCCATCCTATTTACACATCCCACTCGGCTCGCCAGGCGGGGTGTGCGCCGGCTGATATGAGGCTATCTCTGGCCCTGCCTTGCCGTCTCTCAGAGGCGCCGGCCCGCGGGGAGGGCCCGTGATTTCCCCACAGGCTTCTCCGCCTCTGGAGCGGGGTGGAAGGCGGCTGTCCGGGGACTGCTGTCTGTCCGAAGAGGCGCCAGCGCGCATCATAACATCCTGATTGGTGGAAAATAATCCAGGCGCGGAATAAAGAGCTCAGCCTGCGCTTCGGGACCTCGTTAGTGTGACGAAGCGCTATAAAAACGCAGCAGTGCAATGAAGCACAATGTATTCGCTTTTAAATAGCGCATGAAAACCCTCAGCGGGTGGCAGGGCGCTTTAGCAAATGAGTAAAGTCATTCAGAGAGAGGTTAAATGTATAAATCAATAAATACAGATGCATGGAGGAAGCAAGAGAATAGACATACGAGCGTGTAAATGTAATATGACGTCTATGTGTGACACCCACAAACATTTACAGTACATTATGGGATACACAGAGACATACCCGGTGAAGTACAAGTTTAGGAATGGATTACGTACAATGGTGCTCATAAGAGAGGAGGGCTTTATCAAAGCTGTGATCACTCCTACTGGGGGAAATAAACATAAGACACAAAATGACCCTGTTGGTTTGTGACCTATGACCTCTGGAATTATGTGTTCACGCAGCCACAACCTTTTCCCATGATTATGGACCTGCCACGCTTGACATGTAGGCCATCTTCTGCATAATTCACAGATTTTAGAAAAAAATGTTTCTAGCTCAAACTGATCAAAAGTTACTAAACCCTTCGCCAGAGGAGCTGTCGTTCCTTGGAAGGGCCCTTTGCGCAGGTTAATTGGTCGCAATTCAGTTGCAGAGTGTTGTACTTGGGCGCTACATTGACACTAATTAGATGATGTATTTGCCCAGATAGAGTTAAAGTGTAAAAAATGAGTGAATATTGCATCACACTGTGTAAATTGTCTTTTCTTGACATATAATTTAGTCAGTTCTGCCAAATGATCCCAGCAGCCCTGCCTGTGACACAGAGCCAATTAAAGGACATGCAATGCCCAGATCCATGACATTGTCCTTGGCTTGGAGATATTGGGCCTTAATTAGGGTAAAGGAAACTCAAGCAAGTTCTGGAGGATTAAAGGGGAATCCACCGCCAGAATTTACTTCACCATTCTACCTCTGTGGTAGAAGAAATTCCGTGGGAGCATTCACATCCAAGCTAGCATGGCCTCCAAACACCAGAGGGTTTTCCGCTACAAGCTGAATGCGAATTTAGAATACATTCACTCACGGTTTATTGAGTGTCTTAACTTACACATACGGTGCTGTTCACATTACACAATTCAGCACCTCAGAATGTCCAAGAAGAACCTTTATTTTTCTGGTTTCCCAATCATTTTTCCTGGGTGAACACTACATTGCCAAACAAAAGTCAGATGTACCAGCTTAACTGAAGAAGAAAGAAAAACAACTTAGAGCTTCATTGAGATTTTGAAGCAGTGGTGCTGAATCTTTAGGAAAATCCACTGGTGGAGTTTCCACCACTATCAGGATACTTGGCCTGAATCACTTCTATTAGCAAGGTCTCCTCTTATCCTCTTGTATTAGCGTTTTCTCCACAAATCAGAATATTTCCCACTAAAATGCAATTCAGCACCAGGACACCAATCTTGTGAAAGTCTAAAGATCAATTAAAAAAGTTTTCATGAGTAGTCACATAGCGTATCTAACCAATAAATTGGTACTGCATCATAGACTGGAAATGTCAATGTACCTGTTCATGCTGTCCCATAGGAGTTTGAATAAGGCATGAGACGCCATGCACAGCATAAAAACCTGAACTGACATGAGGAAGAAATTGGTATTTTTATGTTCTGTTGAAGACCAAACCCAATTTATAGTGGCCGAAACATGGCATCATTACTATGAGCCAGGACCATGTGCATGTGTAATTAGCTATGTGCTCGCTCTCTCCTTTCCACCCTCTTCTCCCCCTCCTCTTCTTCCCTACCCTCTCCTTCAAGCTACCTTTACCTCACAGTAATCACCCTATATTCCATTCCTCCTCTCCTCTTCTCAGCTCCAACCTCCAGGTTGCCATCCTCACGCGTTTCCTTCCTTTCCCTTCAATAATCAGTTTTCTTGTCTTTTCATTATGTATAAAGTGCTTTACTTCTATCATTAATGGTTGGATATTGCACTTTGGGAATCTTTTATTAGTGGTTAAAGACCGCACAGTATAGATCAGAAGAGTATTTATGAACATGAGATTTAATTGCAATTCTTCTGTTTTATTTGTAATCTTATTCAATAATAAGCTAAAACAGCAAATGTGTTCTGTCTTCAATTGGTCGGTTTCAAATGTAATTTAAGAAATATACTCTTATGAAGACAAAATAAGGAAAAATAGAAATCTTAAACTTTTCTTGATTTAGAGCATGGCTGAAGTTTGAGAGTGTGCATACTTATTAGTCAATTTGTTAGGAAGCAAATTACACACACTGTTCTTTAAAATGTTGTCACCTTTTAAAGATTGGCAAATCCTTGACATGCACACATTTAAAAAGATCGTATGTAACTATAAATGTTTTAAATCATTTTAAAAGCTTCTTCCTCGTTGCCAGGGAGGTCTCCTCTTTAGCGTCTGCCATCTCCAATCACGTTGATTACGGTAATTGTTTCTGGAACCGCCATCTTGTGGCTGGAGGATTCTTAAATCTGGTATTCTAAATTTGGTCTGATTCGGAATTCACTGTATGTTGGTTCTTTCATCCATCTTTGCAGTGTATGAGAAAATAGAGTACGAGACCCGTCTCCCTGGAAACAAGAATGATTAAAATGCTTTCCATTTCATAGAGAGATCTGCCCCTTTCCGTCAAGTGGAAGCTGGCCAAGGCTAACAGGAAATTAGGGAGATTTGAACATGGCTAGGGGTCTCTTACAGACCAATAGAGCTTGGGTCCAGTCTACTCCAGCCCAACATGTCTTCAAGAGGCACAAGCCTATAGGGAAAAGCAGTACATTTTGATTTAGTTAATTTGGCTGTGCGATGCCAATCCTATGCAATGAACGCAATCCTATACATTGGCTGCCAAACCTGTGCATGCGATGCTGCTCCATGCTCTTCCTTCAATCCAATGCACGAGCTGCCAATCCCATGCACTAGAAGCAACGTCGTGCACCTGATGTCAATTTCATGCACTGGACACCAACCACATGCATTGGACGCCAATTGCAGTGCCTGCATTTCAGTCTCACACAGTAGATGCCTGTCCTGGGCACCGTACGTCTAACCTATCACTGGACACCAATCCTTTGCACATGATGCAATTCCATGCAACACTTGCAGTCCCATCCACGGATGACACTACCATGCGCCAGAAGCGATGTCGAGCATCAGATTCCCATCCATGCTCCAAATGCCAATTGCAAGCATCGGAGGCCTATTGTAGGGACCGGATGCCAATCCCATACCAAGTGCTAATTCTAGACACAGATGCCAACCCCATGCACCAGATGCAAACCTTATACATCACACTGGAAGTCAATCCCACTCACTGGATTCCAGATTCATGCCCGGATGACAATTTCTTGCAACGGATGCCAATCCTATGCTCCGAAAGCGCTGTCACAATGCCAGTCTATGTGCTGGACACCAACTGCTTGGACTGGACGCCAACCCTAATATGTTAATCCTAAATGCCACACTGGAAACTAGCTGCATGCACTTGATTCACAAGGAGTATTGGGATTAATGACTGATCATTCAGCTCTTCAGATGCCAAATGATGCATGCCGAGAACTGGCTATGACTTGTCCTAAATCCACAAAATGCTTTATGACAGTGACAGAGGAGAGCAAGAAACATATTTGAATGGGGAGCACAAAACTCAAAGAGAACCCTTAGCAACATGAGTCACCAAACACCATAAATTCTTGACAACGGCAACCCGTCCATGGACTGGCGCATCGTCTTGTCTTTGTGGAAGCCCAAACACCTCTATTGTGGCCCAACAAAGATCACATTTCGGATGCCGTGACCGGAGACTGTTCGGGCGAGGTCGCACATGCTCACGGACAATGCCATGCTTGAATAATTTATATAAATGGATTAAACAGTGTCAGACCTACAGCATAAAGAATTCTTTCTTGAATGGAGCAGGTTACTGTAAGACTATGGACTATCATGCTTAATGAGATGGAACTTCCGAGGCAGCATGTATAGACGGAAAACTAATTAGGCGGGAGACTAAAGACAGAAAAAGTCTCTCGTCAAAGAAAGTCATTATCTGGAGAGCTTCCGTGTCTCGTTGCCTTACTGGGCCAGGATAATGTAGACTTACAACACGCATGTTCATTCACCATTATTTAATTCCACATGAGCGCGTAGGCTGGACAATGGTTCGGCCTTTGAATTTCAAGTTCAGGGTTCCTTGGAGTGAGACTTACGGTTTCTCGTGTAGACACCTTGCAGTCCGAGAGAGGGATACATTTGAGAAAGGGGTTCTTTGCTCGATGCCTGATCGCAGTCTTCGGACCCCTTGGTGATCCAAGTCCCCCACGTGTGTGATGCAAAAAGGAGAGATCAGAATCCCTACTTAATCTCCACCGATGTAAACACAGAGGTCTAGCTACTGGCAGCCCCTATCTAGGACTGAGCGAATGTAAACACTGACCCCTGAACTACAAAACCCCATGCAGGTCCCACAGATTTTCATTATAAGCCCTCACCAGCACTGCTCAACAGTGGGGTTAACCAAAAACTACATCTGGCATGTCTTGAGGGCGCCTCACGCCTCTTTCTTCCACCACTCTACACTTTGTGTATTTCTTGCATTTGTGCAGGATCTTTTCCATCCCTACTTTTTTCCGGTTGTAACTGTTTTCCTATTGTTTTCTTCTTTATTTATCCATTTTACTGCTTCCCCCTCTCCATCTGCGGGTCAAATTCTGATGATGAAAACTCTTGGACCACAAAAATGAGTGTCAATGCTCACCACAAGTAACCGCATGCACAACTTAAACACTGCGCTACAAGAACCAACAGATGCTTCAATACTTGCCTTTGAGTTCAATGGTGCAGCCCCTAAATGCAAGGTGCCAGACACACACACCCCTCTCAGGGCACCAGAAATGACTCACCAAAACCAACGCATTTTAATGTAAGTACCTCTCACACGCCAGAAGGAAAATACCTCTCTTCCAAGAGTACCACTACCTTACGTGGTAGGAACCTACCAATTACCTGCTAAAATTGTACATGATTTTGAATCATATCCCTGGACCACTACCGACTGGTCAGAGCTCTGTTGGTCCCTACCTAGGTTTATATTTATTTACATGCACACCAACAATTGCCAGCAATCCAAGGCATCGCTGGACCAACAAGAAATACAAAGCCTATTGGTTTCAGGGATACTGCCCTTTTTATGCCACTGTGCCACCAAACCTTAACAGCAAGACATGTACTTGTAATAAAGTGTACTGCACAGTGTATAATACCCACCATCACACAACCTCTTATTTTTTGACGGGTTGGCCATAGTGGGAGAGGGGGGGTGTCACTCAGCTACCGGTACATTATAAGGTAAGTGGATCATTAATATTAGTAATTCTACATATTCCTACTTCCCCAAGGAGCATATGTATGTCGACTGAGGAATAGAAATGCTTTACTTAACTAACAATGTAGTGATCGGTTGACTGTAAATGCAATATTATTGTAGATTCATATTGTCAACCTTGGTCTAGGGAGACAACTCCTGGGCACAGCAATCTCGCAGAGTCGAAGAAACTAAGTTTTCTAACATTGAGTTAATCCTTAAGTCTGAATATTTATTATATATTAAAACTTTTGTAGCGCGCTCTGTTACCACGGGGTATCCTGGCGCGGTGAGTGGATTTTGAGAACAGAAGTGCTGAGAACAGAGTCTGGAAGAACTACTAGTACGGGACATTGAACAAGTGGGTCTTGAGATCTTTTTTAAACAAAGCAATGGTTGGCGAGGCTCTGAGGGAAAGGGGAAGAGCATTCCAGGCAGAGGCTGCTTTAACTGAAATGGATTGGCCTCCTATGCGTGCGTATTTGAATTTGGGGGTGATTAAAAAACAGAGGTTGGCCGATCGAAGGGCACGGTTGGGAGTGTAAAATGAAAACCTTTTCTGCAGGTATGTTGGTCCCTGGCCATGGACTGCTCTGAATGCCAACACAAGAATTTTAAACAAAATTCGATGAGGTACTGGAAGCCAGTGCAAACTGCGTAAGTGGCTACGCACGCTAGATCTCCTTGGAAGGGAGAAAAGCAAGCGCACTGCAGCGTTTTGTATCACCTGCAGGCGGTGAACCATGTACGCAGGTAGACCACTAAATAAGGCGTTGGCGTAGTCGAGCCGGGATAAAATCAGAGCTCGAAGGACGGACTCCTTGGCTGCCCTAGGCAGAAGAGGAAAGAATTTCCTCAAGGCCCGCAGGGTTCCAAAACAGATGCCGGTCAGTTTTTTTATATGATCAGCAAACTTTAGATCTTGACCGAACCAGACCCCCAGATTCTTAGCTGGGCCACCAATCACACTGGGACAGGGCAGGTCCGGGGGCCAGATCTGGTCCTTGAAATTGACAGGGAAGGAGCCGAAAAATAAGACCTCGGACTTGTCTTCATTACAAGATGCTTCGACAGTAGGAGGAACAGGTGAAATGCCCCAGCGGTAAGAGGATCAGGCTGTATTTCATTGGACAATGCTTGGTGTGCCTTACCATCCACACGGTCTATATAAAATATTTGTATTTTTTAAAAAAAATCTTCAAAAAGGTCACTGGGAAAATGCAGAATTGTTTGTGTTACAAGAATTCCTTAGAGAGCAACGGATATACTGGGAGAGTTGGGATTTCTTTGGGAAATACGTCTTCCTCCGATAGAATGAGACAGTGCAAAGAAAGTTGTCCTTACAAGAATGATTTTCTTCGATTGGGAGACACGATGCACTAATGAGAAGACCTTCCGAAACCTCCCTGAACACAAGATTTCCTTAAAGAGGAGGAAGCATATTGGGACAAATGGAAGAAGTGGATAAAGCAAGACTTCATTCTTTTAGGAGAGAATCAGAGGCAATGCAGGTGGTGAGTTCTTAAAGCAAAGGTGGCTTTGAAAGGGCAATAATCTGAGCAAACAGAAAGGGTTCCTAACACAAAAGTTCCTTTGACACAAAGACACTCCATGATAAAGGGATGAGCTTCTTAAAACAATATTTCCTTGGACAGAGATTCTCAGAAAATGGGAAGGCAATCCTATAAAAGGTGTAATTCAAATTAAGATACTCTAAGAGACAAGTAAAATCTTTCTATACCTAGTTTCCCTCAATTAGGAGATACTCAGGGCAACTCAGGGCCTTCATAAAAATAACCTTCCCTTTGAAACTGAAGCACTCTGAAATGTAAAGAGGGCTTCCCCAAAAAAATAAAGCTTGCTTTTGCTAAGAACAGTGCCTAATATAATGGGACAGGGTTCTGAATATAGTATTCCCCTGAATAGTTACACACTGTAAGACAAATATTTCTGTGGGAGAATGGAAGGTGGACCTAAAGCAAACACCTCCCATAGGGTGAGACAAGCGTGGACATTGGGAATGGTTTTAAAAAGAAAAGACATGTTCAACGGAAAGAGGAACAGAAGAGACAGTGAAAGTTCTTCCAATCTGGGTTTTTCAAGCATGCTATAGACGGATACGCTGCGGCTGTAAAAAGAAGTACTTATCACACATTATTTCTATTGGGAGACTCCTAGAAAGGGGTATGTTTCCGGTCAGTAGGCTGGCGGGGGCTTCAATACTTTTGCTCAAGGAACAGTGTTATGAGTGCAACATTTTGTGGGGATTGTTCCGTATCCGCATAGATTCAGAATACATTAAACAAATTTCCCGTCTTTTAAGGAATCATCAGAAGAGTGTGACAGCACCAAAAACAAGAGGCAACCGATGCCAGGGACAGTCAGCCTAGAGCTGTGACTCACCGATGACCAGAAATGATGGATAAAAAAAAAGCAAAAATAAGCATTGGAGGCAATTAGTGCAATCTGCGGCCTCGTCCGACGAGCTGCTCGGATCGAAAAGCAAAACTAACACTGGGGCTCCTGTGAGCCTTACCCTATACCTCTTAAATACACCACTGCTCTGCACTCCTTCGCCTCACCGCAACCCACCCACATGGCGCCAACCCATAGCAAACCCCACCTTCACTACACCATACACCCGGTGCGCACTACCTCTTATACTCCTTACAGCTTTTATACCCTTTCCATATTCACCCCCCACTTGGAAGCCACCTCTGCCATGACACACCCAGACTCCACAAACCTACCTCCACTACAGGCCACTTTCATTACACCCACCTCCTTTTCACCATACTTCAACTTCCCCGTCTCCACCACTACACTTCACCTCCACGGCACTCTTCTCACTGTACAACCCACCTACCTTTTCACAACACCTGCATTTCACCACCATCTTCACTAAAACAAGCCTCTTCACCTCTCAATACCTTCCTACACCACACCGACATCCATCCTCCCTACTCTAACCCCCAGATGCATCAAGCATCCATTTTGCGATTTCTTATTTTGAGATTTTTCAATTTGGGATGATGCATCCCAAATGCAAAAATACTGGTCGCAAAGGGGCAGATTCTGAGAATCTGCCCCTTTGCAAGCGGATTTTACCTTCATGAATCTATACCTTAGTCTTAGCCACTGACTCCCTAACCTTCCCCAGACTACTCTCCCACCTCACGCCTGCCACTCATCTCTCTGGATTCTAGCCTCTGCGCTTTGCAAATTCTCCACCCCACCGTCCATTAATCCACCCCCACCCCTCTCATTCCACCTCAGCTCAACCTTTGGCTCCCTACCCAGGCTCGCAGACACCCCGCCTTCCCTACCACCCATCCTTCGCACGCACGGGGCTCACTCTTTGCAGCAAAGGACCCTCTTCTCGGTTGCTATGGCGACTAAGTGATGCTCCTGACTGAGCAGCATCAAAGGCCGAGGTAACCTTTTCGGATGCCTGATGCTCGCTGCCAGTGTTTGTCCGAATTTCAGCTTTATGGAGCCTCAGAAGACTGACAGACAGGGGGCTACAGAAGCTGGCAGCCTGAGAAGAAGAAAGGTGAATATTAAGGGCTTCCTTGTTGGTAGGATAGTTTGAGGGCTTGGAGTAGATACAGGAAGATGGAGAGGTATAAAGGATTTTAAACCTGAGTGTATGCATTTCCTTGCTAAATTTGCGTCAGCGGGTGCAGGTGGTGGACAGGGACCCAGCTTTTGGGGACAGGGGCTTACTTTCATCAACGACCCAAAGCATGGGAGTGAGAAAGGAAGGAGGAAGGGATCGAAAGAGAGGAAAAGAGCAACAAAGAAAGAAAGCAAGAATGAAAATGAACCTCTAAGAGTGAGATAAAGTACAGAAAGCGTGGGGTGGTGGAAGATAGAAGAAAGAGGTGGACTCAAACCAGGAGAGCCGTAGGATTAAAGTGGTGAGTGCTCAAGACCAGTCACACTGGTCTGTGGTGACAGCATCTGTCTTGTAGCAATTACAAGAATACCAGCTAATGTGGGAAGGAAAAGGCACCGCCACATCTCTGCATTAACTACCCTGGTTACCTACCAGACACCTCGTTCGTAGAAAGTCAGCAGCAACTCTCTACAAGGCCTTGGCGGGACGATACCCCTGTTTTTTTGGCTCTGGTCAAACCTTGAGGTTCTTTTCTCCCCACCTTACACCTAGAAATCAGTTTTCTCGAGTTCCAAAAGGAACTAAAATCGTTGGGGCTCGGTTCACAAAACAGAAGTACCTCGTCATCCTTACTCCGGTACTCCTAGGAACAGGCGCAGAATTACAGCTTTCTTGAATTCACAACCATCAGCAGTTCTACACCTGGAAAGCTCCTCCAGTCGCAGGCTTCCAGACTTACTCCTGGTAATCCCACGTGTCGCTGTATGTAGCTTTTTCCCCAATAGAGATTTACAGTGCACCGGCACTATGGCTAAAGTCAGCCCTGCTGTGCGAGTTCACCTTTCATTTTCTCCCCGTGGAGAGACCCCTGGCCTTAATCTCCCACTAAATGGCTTTGTGATTCAGGCCCTTGCTTTTTTAATCAGCAGGAATGCATCAAACATAGGTTGTGCTGTGTCCTTTCAGCGCCTTGAAGCCTTGGACTATCTGCTACAAAAATAACATAACATATAAAGCTTCTATTTAGTGCTCAGACACATTCCTCTCAGATTACAAGTACCCCCCTGGGGTGGCAATAATTATCACGGCTGCTAAAAAATTCAACACATAGGTGTGGAATTTATTGATTGCGATAGTGGTTATATATTCCCACTTTTTGGAGATTGTACGGTTTTCAGTGCATAATGCACCAACACTCCCGTGTCCGGTAAATACTAGGCCTCCCCACCTTGAAAAACTTGCCAGCTTTTAACGAACGGTTCGATCTTTAGTGCCCCTGGTAATTCCTGGGTGCCATGAACAGCGCACGTCCTATGATAGTGATCTCAGGGGTCACCATGTAACCTGTCACTCATAACCAGGCGGTGTGTGTCTTAAGAGAAGGCCAGACGGCTGGAAACGTGCACCACGATCGAGGCGCCGACTGGAGAGATCACGCAGAGGCGATCCCATTTCTAAGTGGGATATGTCATTTAATGGGCACCGACAGCAGTGTTCATCCCCACAGCACACGTGGAAATAGGGGGAATTCTTCATGAGCTTGCGTCTCCGACAATCCAGTAGGGTTGGGGAAGAGTCAGTCGCATCTCTTGTGTGAGAGTATTTCCCCCTTAGGCCCGTCCGTCAAACTGAAACCGGTCCCAGGATGCTTGTTTACTTTCCGGTCCAGGGAGGACCTGGCCTGGCAGTTCGGGCTGGAGTGTTCCCAAGGGGCACAGGGTCAAGACTTATTTGCATATGGCTGGGCCCAAGCTGGGGTGGCGTAGTGGGCAAAAGAACGATGGATTTAACCCATATCTTTTGACTGGGGGAGAATGTTTGCATTGTCAGCATTCTGTCCATCATTTGTTTGCAGTAATACTTTTCGCCCTAAGTGGGATGGGTATGCCCAGACGTGGGTCCCTTGCTCACTGTGCCACGGGATTCAGGCTAGCGTGGCTGAAGAAGGGTGACATACCCTGAAACGGGTCCCAGGATGCTTGTTTCCGGTCCAGGGAGGACCGGCCTGGCAGTTCGGTCTGGACTGTTCCCATGAGGCACAGGGTCAAGACTTATTTGCATATGGCTGGGTCAAAACTAGGGTGGTGTAGTGGGCAAAAGAAATTTATTTAACCCAGATCTCTTGACTGGAGGAGAATGTTTGCATTGTCAGCATTCCATCAATCACATCCGTCAAACTATTCTCTGCTGACATAGCCTGACTGGAAACCAAGACCAGCCCTGGCAGAATGTTTACACCAGCCCCAAATTGTCAGGAAGCCATGGTTAGAACGGGACCATGATGGGGTCGAAGCAGCCCACCCTGATCTGAAATCAGCCCTCCAGCTCAGCGGTGCGAGAAATGCCAGAGTGGCCGAGTGGCCAGTCCGCCCTGCTTGCCAGTAATTTCCGGTACAGACACTTGCATTTTTGCCCAACGGGAGGGCATCTGCCACCTGACAGAATGCGTGCGTCACTTACGCTCCAACCCGCCACCCTTCCTTTTGAGTGGATTAACAAGGAGGGGCGGCTTTCTGGGTGGACGGCTGCAGCTGTCCTCCGAGGGTCATTTAATGCCCCAGTAACCACCCGCCTTCGTGCGGCGGGTTTCATACGGCTCCCGGGTGTCCTCTGACCTTTCTTCAATTGGACCGGTCTGGTGAGCACCCGCGGGTCTGTCAACGCGTGTTCAGGGGGCTGTTAATCACAGTGGAGCAGGAGTCCAGTGCGTCACATCCGGTGGCGCTGCCTCGCCTTTCCTATTGCATTTCCCTTCTGTGTCCTGACTAGGAGTATGGACTGCCTCTACGTCAAATCATAAATGGAGGGAAATGGACTCCATCGCCATTAAGCATAGTAATGTTTGACCTCCTTGCACTTAAGCTTTAACATCCGTCATGCATTTACTTTACTTTGCGGTTGATTTAAAAAAAATATATATATATTTCTTGTTTAAATAATTGAACTAGCTTCCTTATAACAGTTTTTAAATACTCAAATATTTTAAATTTAAACTGTCTCATACCTTGAATGTTACATTTGGGCACCGCGTGCCAGCCACTGCACGGACCCATCCTTCTTTTTTTCTTAGCCAAATATGCCTTTTTAATGTTTTATATTGTTTTGGTTTTAAGTAATCTACACAATAAGCTTTGTATTGACTGGACTCCATCGTCCGGTTTCAAGTGTGAAACTGAGCATTCCCGGTTGTGTTTTAGATAGTTTGGCAAGGAATATCTGAGTGTGTTGAACGGCTGAGGAAGGATATCGCCCCGCTCCAGTGGCTTGGCCAAGGAGACTTATGTCAGAATCCCTCTGCTTGTCCTGGGTGGGAAGCAGAGAAATCACTTTTGTCATCTTTACAGTAGTTGGGCATGGAGTCCCCCTCTGTGTTTTGTCTAGAGGGCATGGGACTTTCTTCCATATCTTGGATAATGCCGTTGAAATTGCTTGCGGTGTCCACTTGAATAGCTGGGAATAGAATCCCTCTTTCTGTCCTAGGTGGGAAGCACAGAATTACCACTTGTCACCTTTTCAGTAGTTTGGCATGGAGTTTCCCTATGTGTCCTGTCTAGGGAGCCTGGATTTTCCCAATATGTTGTGGCGGGAAACAACCATTACGACGCGGTCATAACACCGCCGTACCATTACAATGTGGATTTTAGAACGCAAGTCCACGACTTGCGCTGGAGGGCGCTCTAGATTAAGGAATAGTGTGATTTACTATTCCAACACCTTCCCTACTGTACGTAGGCTGGAGTGGGAATAGTAAATCATACTATTCCTAAGTCCAGCACCCTACAGCGCAAGTCTTGGTAACGACTTGCGTTGTAAAAGCTGCGTTGTGATGGTACTGCGGTGTTATGTACTGCGTTGTACCATCATACATTTGTTGTGGCTAGGGTGCCTCGAATCTCCCTTTGCCATCCATCCTTGTCCTAGGTGAGAAGCGTAAAATCCCCTCTGTATCTTTTACGGTAGCTGAACCTTGAATTTCCATCTGCGTCCTGACTAAAGTAGAAGTTAGACATTCTCCTCTGTATCCTTATGGGTATAACGGGCTTGAAGAGCCCTGCCTTGCCCTAGGTAAGGGCATATCATTTCGCTCTATACCTGCATCAGTAGGCAAGCACAGCATCCCCTTCGCATCCAAAGCAGAGCACACGGGATTGCAATCCAAGCGCTGTGTCTGCAGAGTAGGGGCAAGAAATTCCTTCGTGGCTCCGAATAGAGGGATGGCGTTAACCTCTGTGTGTCATACTATCGATTCAATTCTCAAAACTTTATTCAGTTACACAAGTTGCCATAAAAGTACAAACGTACATAAAATTGTTAAAATACTTAAAAACACATCTGTGTCCTAGAACATATCCAAACTAGGATAATAAAATCAATGCAATCACAAAAATGTTAAACCACTAAGGGCGGAGCACTTAAAAACGCAGTCATGTGTCCTACTACTTGAAGCATCCGTCAATTAATCCAACCCAACATGTCGAAGGTAAACCAGTAGTGCATTATGCACATTAAGAATAAACAAAACTCAATTCATGGTGGAAAAGCAACGAAATATTAAGATATGAACCCAGAAGAGAGTTTGAAGAATTCGGTCTCATCTGGAATAAGACAAATCAAGCCGATGACAATCAGAAGAGAGTCTATATAATGAGTGTCGCTCGTGGAGAAATCTAAACCACCAGCCATACAGCAATTCAGCCGATGACAAGGACGCAGAAGCGTAGAGTATGGTGACAATAGAGCCAACCTCAATTAAAGCAAACCACCCAAAATTGAGATGACCAGTAATGAATGTGGAAGATTCTGACTTACGAACTCATGATCTACCCAACTCAAGACCGGTTATTCGGTAGAAGAAGAGGGCATGAATGGATTTCCCCTAGAGCAAAATAAGCAAAAATAATACAAACAGAAGGGCATGAGATAAAATCCACCACATTAGAACCATAGTGAACAATCCAAGATGATTAGACGAGTGGGTGGGAGAATCCAAACCATACAGTCACGAGCGAAGCAACTCAACACAATTTGTTACCACCATATTGTTATGTGAAATAATCCAACCTTCTTCTGTAAAGCAAAAAATCCCAGACAATCAGGTATAACCAGAACATTTTACGGAAGGAAAAAACTCATCTGATTGAGAGGACAACAAGCAGTTGATGATACGCAACCAGAATAGTATAGGGGGAAAAATGCATCCAATCAACGGAACACACGGAGATGATGTAACCCT
This sequence comes from Lissotriton helveticus, assembly GCF_964261635.1. NCBI lineage: Eukaryota > Metazoa > Chordata > Amphibia > Caudata > Salamandridae > Lissotriton > Lissotriton helveticus. Next base: position 822,408,914 of record NC_136073.1, read on the forward strand.
GTAGACAGGTGTGGAATATTTTTTCATAGTTAGGTGGTAAGAGAAAAGCCATCCATTTCTAAGACACTACCTGAATCCAGGCAGGAACGCACCAGCAGAATTTTCTCAGTTGCATATATATCCTGCCTCCAGAAATTAGATGTTTTCTATTACCACACAACTATAATTCAGGCTCTAGGATTGGGGCGAACATTGCAGGACTGGCACCATAATTCTGGTCTGCAATTTAAATCGTGCCCATTTAATCGTAAACCAATCTCCAGTAAAATGTGTATGCTCTTTTAATGGCAGCTTGTAAAGCGCGTTTACGAGTCCAGATTTGATAATAAAGATCCATCTGTTTCCCACCATCTCCAGGGAACAGAATCACTGGGCAAGGGAACTGCCAATGCAAGACAAGCCTCCAAGGTGAGAGCACAAATGTGTGAGGGCATTTTGGACTAGAAGTGCAGGGCCCTGTGTTGTGTGTTGTGTGCTTGCAGAACCACTGATTTGTGTCCCTGGGATTATTTTATGCCGCGACGAAGGTACTGATCCACTAAAGTGCAAAATGTAATTTTGGTCGGATTCAACAAATCCCGCTCCATAAAGGTGAATGAGGTGGTTTGTGAATCCAACCTAAACAACTTGGAATGCAGGACCGGGAACTGCATGGGACTGTACTCTTAAGTCACAAGCTGACATTTATGTTGGATTGCCTGGCCCTTTAAAGGGGCGGGACTGCCATGAGAAACAAATTGGTATCATGCGAATGGCATTGGTGGAAGCTGTGCTCCCCGCCGCCCATAGTTACAAAGAAGAACTGTAATAGCAGCATCCCTCTTACAGTGTTGGTACCCAACTAAAGTGGATCATTGTTACTAGAGCATGTCCATTTTAAACACCGATTTCATAACAATTGAAATGGGTCACATAGCGTATTGTGAGTCGCGAGATGTTTGTGAATTGCAATATGCCACTGATCCATTGTGACTCATGGTTTGTAATCATAGGCGTTCTGACCACAAGCTCCATCTGTACATTAGACCCATCATGCTCAAAGTCAGGGACCAGGAATGCATAGTCACAAACTGACACAATTACACACATACACACTCAGGCAAAGACATATGTGCAAATGCACACACAATGCACACACAGACTATCTGCACAAACAAATAGCAGTTACAGCAGTGCTTGAAATGGAAAAAATAGGTGCAGGTAACCAACAGGCAACTCATGAAAACACAATCTGCAGAAGGAAATAATTCATCACGATCATCAGATATTTTTGTATGTTTGAGTAGACAAATTCTTCTAAATGTATCCACATTCAATGGTTTTGTTTGCTCAGTTTGTATAACATTTGTAATGTATGGATCATTTTGCTCACAATAAAGGTAGTTCAGAATTCCTGCATGGCCTTTTCAATTTCTTTCACTGTCTCGCTGTCTCTCACTCTATCTTTTTGAGTCGTTTTCTGTGTCTCTGAACTTACTCCAAGTCTTCATTTACTTTTTTAATTTTGAGAGGCTTTCTTTTACAATTTCTCTTTCAGAGAATTTTTTTCCCACTCTATTTCTGTAGGCCTCTATCCTTTATGATTCCTGTGAGAATCTCTTTTATGCTTTTTCTTTGGTGAGCCTCTCATTCATCTTTCCCTCTAGAGTCCCTTTTTAGTTGTCCTATTTAGAGTCTGCTTCTGTAAGCCTGTCCTGTATCTGTACCTTTCTGAGACATTTCTTTACCCTTTGTCACCTTATGAACATCTAGTATTGTTTCCTTCCTATGAATCACTCTTTTATCCTTTTCACTGCATGAATCACTTCTCTTTCTCTCTCTCTTCATGCCATCCGCTTAGTACAGAGAGAAAATTGTAAACCACACATGCATGTCATAGCTCCTATACAGGCACCACTGCATGCTTGAATTAGACAGACAAACAGACATGCTGTGAAAATGGCACTTTCTGTATGATTTGCTTGGCTAGGAAGGCACCAAGGCAGTAAAGAGTGCTACATCTGAGTCCTTCCTGTTGTCTGAAAGGTGGGTTTATAGAAAAAATGGCTGTGCATCCAGCATTATCTCAACACACACAAACACGCTGTACCACAACACTCATTCTCCACCGTCTCTGGCAAAAAAATATATGAACTATTTTAACAACAATATGTTTCCTAGCACGTAATACATTTTGAGATGTCAGTGAGGATTACGTAAAGGAGAGACAGAAAACAGCCGCAAAGCACATTAGGACTGTAACATTAGTCAGTGATGAGAGGGTTTACATTCCACCCTACGGGGAGGATTGGTAGGCCGCCCACAAGTAATTGGTAATAAATTGCTGGTAAACGCCGCATTTTAAAGCACTTTAAGCTAGTCCCATAATACCGATGTGTGTAGGAAGGTTGTAAGAACTACTCAAGGGAATTACGCAGTAAGTTACATGGGGAAGGTGCATTTTAGAGCACATAAATTATTTTATGGTTTTTGTTGTTTTTTTTGCAAAGGGCTAGTAACTACCATACGGTCTTGGGAGGTATAGGAAAGAAACAATGAGTGCATTTGTAGTACAGTGACCGCTTGTCCTGGATTTGATGTGGCAGTCCACATTTTTCGCCCGGCCTTCGGTCAAATTTCAGTACATTTAGCACATATCCTTGTTTTAAGAGCCCATTCAAAACATTAGGCAAATCCCACTCGTTTCAGTGCAGGATTAGTTGGCAGCCACTAACATAAAGCCATCTAGTTAATACGGAGGATATTGATATTAGGGGAGAGGAGTTGGCCTAACGGCTAGGGCGGTCGTCATCAAATCTGGGGAACTGGGTTTGAGTCTCGGCAACAACGCTGAACATCCTGTGATTCTGGGCAAATCACTTACCCCCACATGCATCAAGCATTTTTGTAGTCGCAAACGGTGCGATTCCTTAAAATCGGCCGTTTGCGAATGCAAAAGTGCTTTTTGGGATGCATGAAGCAATTTTAGAATTCGTAACATTTTTGCGAGTTCTAAAATTGCGGGTGCTTTTAAGAAGTCGCAGATGTGCGATTTCTTAAAAGCAATGCATCATTACTTTTAAAAGAGTAAAATTTGCAATTAGGGTGCCAAATTTACCGAGTGGTTGAACCACTCGGTAAATTTGGAAAAAATGTTTAAAATGCTGAAAATGTTTTTTTTTCAACATTCATGTTTCACACACACATGTCCTTAGGACATGTGTGTGTGAAACATGATGCGAAAAATACATTGCAGGGGTGCATGGGGGGGTCCTTTGGACCCCCCCTGCACCCATGAAATTTTCAAAGTGCCACTCGCAATTTGCTAATGCCTTCCCATTGACTCCTATGGGCCTTTTGGCCCATAGGAATCAATGGGAATTGCGAAAATTAACTTAAGAATTCGGTATTCATTTGGGATTCAGTAAAAATTGCAATTTTTACCGAATCACAAATGAATACCGAAAATAATGATGCATAGCATTTTGCACTTCTTAATTTGCGATTCCTTATTTTTCGCAAATTAGGAAGTGCAAAATGTCACAATGATGCATGTGGGGGTTAATCTCCCCATGCCTAACAAAAATGAATGTGTTCTCGTGTAATGCAACTGGTGCAATGGAAAGCGCTCTGATACCCGATTCGGGTCAAGTTCGCGCTATATAAACTCCGTAAAAAAAAATGGGTGTAAAAGTTGCATTTAACGCCCCTTAGTGACTCCTTGTGTGTTTTCTATCTTAGTTAGCGCTGTCAATCAAGTCATTCTCCATCAATATGCAGCATCGTGATTGGCTGGGGGATTCTGAGAGGCTGTGTGCTTCCTGCCACTGGAGATGACTGAGGAAGGGCGGTGCTGGCCGGCCAAAGGTAAGTGCATTTATTTATCTTTTTTTCCCCCCTCTTCGCTTTCCCCGCCCCAATCTCACCACCCCTGTTCAGTAGCAGCCGCTACTGCGAGGGATGCCAATTCTCGCTCGCTAACTTAACATTGGTGAGCCGCGCAAGAAAAAACTCCGTAATGTGGAGTGGGCAAAACTCCACTCTGCTGGTGGAGCAGAATTTATCACCCACCTCTAACTTTGATGATGTTTTACACCTCTAACACTTGACTCACAGTGGCGTGTAGGCCTAAATAATGGGTCATATAAAGGCACAAAAGGGAAGGGAAAAGAAAACCTGCAAGTCATTATATTGTCAATAGTTGCATAAGTGCAATTAATACCTGTAACACTATTGAAGAACAGTAGCGTAGGCTTAAAGGAAGGACAACATGCGAGGAAGTGGACATGCGGACCGAGGAAGCCTAGAAGTCATCCTAGTGCTAGTTGCTTCTCGGCCATGTAACTATTGACCAAGTTTAATGCCTGCAACTACTACAAAACAGTGGACGGAAGGGCCACCACAGCTTCCCCCTTTGGCGAACAAACAGCCGCCTGGAAGAAACAAGCTGCTACCTTGCAGCATCAGTGTACAAAATGAATTGCAAATATAATGCAGCGGGAAAGAAAGCAATAATATACATCCTGCATCTGTCACTCCTGATTAGATCAGCTTTCAGAAGGCTTCCAGCTCCCCTGCAATCTTCGATTCCAGTTAATGTGATCATCAGCCAATCTCATCCCAGCAGCCATCTAGTTTCATCAGCATCCAGGCTATAAATCACCCCTAGCCCCAGCCCCTTAAGATGATTGTGGTGCTTCTGGTGGGTATGCGGTGCAGTTATATGGGGTCATCGGTCCCCTAAGCCTGCACCAGGGCTGGGCTACATAGCACGGAAGCCTGTTAATGGCCCGCAGAGAGCTGGGTGGAAAGATCAGCCCCGCCTAGGGATTGCCCCAATGCATGTCCCATAGTCATGTTGAAATCACAATATCAAATTACAAGTTGAACTCAAGTTGACCATGGGTTCTTGGCCATGGAAGTTCCTACAGGTTGTACCTGGAGAACTTTGCATGGGCAAGACAATACGGACATGGGACATCGTGAGATACTACGGGTCACAAACACGGTTGCTGCATATGGTAGAGGGTGGCACATTATATGTAAAGCGCTCTGATACCTTCGGGTCTCGCTAACGCTATATAAAACTCAAAATGATAATAAATTACAGGTTAATTACAGGTGTGCCCCACCGGGTAGGTGTGCTTTTCTCTCTGCTCAGTCATCTCTCTGCCTATCTAGCCACACAACAACACCCCGAAATTCTATGACCTCACACGTCAGCAGGGGAGGGCTGGGAAGGCAGGAGAAAGACAGCAGATTATAACACTGGAGTTACCGCCTGCTTCTGGTGAGACACCTAGAATGAGGCAGAAAGTAGTAACGTGCCAAGCCAAAGTAACAGATCTCAACCGCCGGACTCATCCCAATGCTGGAACTGCAATTTGCTGTAGTTCTTCGGTAGAACTCACAGCTGGCATATGGCAGCCAATCCAGGCCTGTTTTTCTTTTGATCATTGTGTGGCACATCTAATCACAGAGCAGAGGTCCCTTGGGGTCTCCCCAGCTTTCATTCTCTCCGAATGCATGTCTCAATTCCGCAACAGGATGCGAGCCAGCAAATCTTGCCTCAGAAACTCCACCTACCCTGCCTATGATTGGCCGGCAACACCTTCACAGCCAATCACTTTCAAGCATCAGTGGAATGTTCTACTTGCCATTCTACAGTCACAAAAATCTTGAGATGTCATGCACTCTTCCTGAGATATGAAAGAGGGCGTGGCATCTGTGGGGTTAGGCAAGTCTGCTTTCGGGACTTCCTGTCATGTGACATCTGTACTTCCTGTCATGTGACATCTGTACTTCCTGTCATGTGATAGCTGGCCTTCCTGTACGCCCAGGGCCAGACTGAGAACCAAAACCGGCCCTGGCAAAGTGCTCGGCCGGCCCCCTGGAGGTGCGACCGAGATCTTTGGCGGGGCCGGTTATCGGCCGATTTTGTTACAGGGCCGATTTTGCAGCTATGCTGCAAAAACGGTCCCCAGGGCCCAAAACCGGCCCCCACCCTTGCGGCGCACTGGGGGATTGCCCGGTCCCCGCAACAGCCAGTCCGGGCCTGTGTACGTCCCCCTCCACACTGGTTTATCATAAGAGAGTGGGAAGGTAGAAACGCTGCTCACATAACAAAATGTGAATTTGTAAAGCACAAGTTCACCAAGGGTATCTAGGCGCTGAATAAAAGATGTTTATTGCCACCCAACTCAATTGCACTCATTTCGTCGACCTCAGAAGGATGAAACGCTGAGTGGACCTGCCGGGATTCGAACCTGTGACCATTAGGTCAAACACAGGCCCCTACAGTGGCCTAACGGTTAAAGCGGCCTACATCGAAGCTGGGGAACTGGGTTTGAGTCTCGGCAACGACGCTCAACAACCTGTGATTCTGGGCAAATCATTTAATCTCCCTGTGCCTAACAAAAATGAATGTGTCTTCATGTAATGCAACTGGTGCTATGTTAAGCGCTCTGATACACGATGTCGCGAGTCTAGATCGCGCTATATAAACCTTTAAAAAATATATCCATATCTATCTATCTATCTATCTATCTATCTATCTATCTATCTATCTATCTATCTATCTATCTATATATCTATAGATAGATAGATAGATAGATAGATAGATAGATAGATAGATAGATAGATAGATAGATAGATAGATAGATAGATAGAGTGCATGCAAGCACATAAGCGAAAGGTTGACAGAGTGTACACATGGCTCGGGGCCCACATACAGAAACAAGCATATATACATCTGCAGGGAAGAAACACAGCATAGTGAGCCTGCGAGAGAACTTTAGCGTCAAGAGAAGAAGCCGTGAGGCCACCTACCCCCGGTAATGTCTTCTGTTCGTGCAGCGCACTCTGGGCTTTAAGGGCGGATTCTCGGGCGCAGTACGTCAGGAACGCACATCCTGCAAGGAGAGAAAAGGCATTAGACTCCGGTGCAAAGCAAGCTGCAGCAAACAGATTACACTGAGTTTTACAACAGATGTAAACAACAACGCACGTCACATTAAAACTACGCACGTCAAAAGAGTAGAGTCTGTCAAAGGCGCGCGCGGGAGACATCTATCATACAATATATATAGCAGCCAAATAAGGGACGCAAAAATTACGTTGTCACGTCACAGATAAACATCATAAATCGAAAAGTGCAATGCACATCAGTGGCACGCAATAAAGCGCCTCGATATACAAAGCACCCCAAAATTAGGCAGTGCACAGTGCACACGGGTAAGTCATGCACATGTTGGTCGCACGTCACAAGTAAACAAGGTAGGTCAACGATTCACCGCTAGTCACAGCTAAAAAAGCATGTCAAAATGTGACAATGCACACCACGGGTTAACAACACATAAGCAAATAAAATACAACGTCACACGGGTGGCGCAAAGGTAAACGGTGCACATCAAATGTTATCAATCCACGTCACAGGAAATCAATGCACGTGAAAAAGTATTCACTCACAGATAAACTAGGGGTAATAAACGTGTCGACTTCTCATAACACGTGAACCACGTATGTCAGAAGAGCGCTCCAAAGGTCACAGATAAAATATGCAGGTCAAACTTAGGCGCTACACACACAAGAAGAACGTGCCGTCTACACCACGGGTACACAATGCACGTTAACATTTCACAATCTACCTCACAATGCACAATACAATTATGAAGGGCATACCAGAGTAAAATAGTGCAATTTACAATGAAACAATAAGCGGCCCGAAACTGCAATGCAAGTCACAGGGAATGACGTCACAGGTAGACACTGAACGCCACAGGCCATAATACACTTGACAACACAAAATGCAACACGCTGTTAACCAACATCCAACATGCATCCCTCAGCCACACCCAGAGAGTCACAGGTACACAAAGCACAACGTACATGACACGTCACAGGTACGCCATGCTGGTAACACAAACCTGCAGGTAAAGAACGCTCATCAGAGGCACATATTGCAGACCACAAGTATGCAAAGAACTTCACTTGTACACAGTGCATACCACAGACTCAAGAGAACAGATGCACAATACACAGCAGGGTGCACACTGCACACCACAGATACACCATGTGTTCACAGGTACATCGCGCAGCACAGTTGTAGACACAATACGCTTAGAGACCAGTGGTGATTTGCGCTATATAAAAATAAAATAACATACCAGAATATAACATAGGGATATATTGCACAATAGAGTAACACAACAGATATTATAGCCAGGTCTGAACAATGAACCTCCCTCGTTCGCAATGCGCTTCACAGATAAACACACATCACAGATAAACAATACAATATCGCAGGTACACAATGCACACTGCAGACTCACAGTGGAGAGCGCAGGCACACAGTGAACATCAGAAGGGCACATTGCGCACCACAGATACACAATGTATTCACAGGTACATAATTTAACTCAGAGACAGAGAATGCACATCATAATGCACAATATAACACACATCACGGTATACGAGGCCCAACAAAGAGCCTCAAGGCACATCAAGGTGGACAATGGACATCGCTGGTGTCACAGGCGCATCACAATTGCGCAACACACACCACATATTAACAATGCACGGTACGGGTACACAACGCGCACCAGACCCAGAGTGTAGGGCACATGTATACAATACGCACCTGCGGCGCACATGGGACATTGTACCCGCACAATTAATTCACAGCTAGACAACACAAGACAGTGAAGACAACATAGATGACTGGGCGTAATGCACAACAGAGTCACACAACAAACATCACAAATATACCATGCACAACACAGACCTTCAAACACATCAAAGGTGAACAATGAACAACACTGGTTCACAGTGTGTATCAGAGGCACACAACACCCACCACAAATAAACCCTACACGTCACAGGGACACACCGCCCGATGCAAGTCATCCATGTCCTTTGCAGGTGGGCAGGTCACTTCATGTGTTCAGGTGGCACATCTTGGGCACACATATCAAATCACAGATATAAAACCTGTAAAAACAGGCAAGTGAAACACAAAGGGGCATTTTCCAAAGTTATATACAATGCAGAGAACATCTATACAATAAACACCACAAACAGGCAATGCACATCACAGGCTCACAAAACACATTTCAAATAAATAACACACCGTGCAAGCACCAAAACATCACATCCCACAATATACACATAAATGGCACAAAATACTCCCCATGGCACACAACACACACCAAAGTTGTGTAATACACATCTCATATATACAGCGCAGTTTCACAAATCCCTGAGTATGTAGGCTAGGCGCAAAACAGTTATACACTGACCTCACAGGCATGCAATGCTCATCGTGCATACAACTTAGGCCTGGGCGGAGTTCTGCCTAGAGGAATTCTGCAAAGTTACCAAAAAACTCTGCCACGCTACGCAGAGTTCCGGAAGTGGCGGAGTGCATTAGGTCATGCCGTTCTCGCTAATTTTTGTGCCGGGTGTTTGTCCACCTCTGGAAAATTAGTGCGAACGACACCATGCGCAAAAGGGCGTTGCTTCTTTCTGCCGTTTGAGTAGATGTCCTACACGAGTGGCAGATTCCCCAACGAGAATGGAAGGTTTCTCAACGCGAGCGGTAGCGGCCATCTGCGACCGACTTTGTTGAAAAATCTCGCCGGGAGGTGGTCTGGAGTAAGATTTTTATCGCTCGGCAATTTAATGTTGGCGAGCGTGGGCAAAAAAACCCCTCTGCTGCGTGGTTTTTTGGAACAGTGTGCGCTACAGGGAGCACTGGGTGGAAAAAACTCCGCAAGCAGAACAGAATTTCACGCCCAGGCCTAGCATACATAACAGTCATCACACAAGCAGAAAGCACATCACAGGTTGATTGAATATCACAGACAGACGATATCCATCGTAGATATGAGGTGTGAAAGAAAGAAGAAGAGGTGAGGTCAAGACTAGCTAGCCCTGGTTTCAGGCATGTCTGGCTTTCGGCAGCACCTGCGCCTGGCTCCCGAAAATACTTTAGGCCTTTACACTTCTATTTTCCCCACAAATGAAGCGCTGCATCTATGCACACTACAACACAACACATAGTGTGTCCTGTCTTACGTTAGCTTCACGCAGTAAAATGCATGCAGAATATTTCCCTGTAAGTTTGCATTTTGTTGGCTTTTTTGGGCACAGGAGCTTTGCAGAGGCGAACTCTTCATATTTTGCAATATATATTTCCTGCAGAACCATTTTTTTAGCCTTAAAAGTATATATGTGACATCAACTGTCACAAAAGCCATGATTTTCGGAAAGACGTTCCAAAATGCAAGTTTGTAAACTACACACATTTGTAAAGATTTCCTTAGCCTTTTCGACTGTCGTAAAAATACCTACTTCACACACCCTTATCAGGCACGCAATGCACACAGGAGGTGTGCAATGCACACTAGAGGGCCACACTACTCTTTAAAGGAGCACAATCCACGTCACATACGCAGAATGCATGGCCCAGGTACACACTGAATCGCAGGCACACAACGAAGAGGTGAGGTACACAACAACTTCACAACAGGATACATTTGTAGACAATATATGCCACTGGTGAAGTCTGTACATCCTAGGCTCACAATGAATGTCAGAAGCACACAATTCAAATGGGAAGCACTCGTGAGATATCACAGGTACACAACAACACAACGCGTGGTAAAGGTGTACAATGCGCTCGCTACAAAGCCATTCAATGACAGTCACAGGTACACAATGCACCCTGCAGGTATATTGTGCACATCTGTTGTACCCAGCGGGCACCTCAGGGACAATGCACGTCACAAATATACACCACAGATCACAAGTACAAAATATGTCTCACAAGAACGCTGTGCCTCAGAGGATTACAGCCTGCATCACACACAGACAAGGCCAATAAAGAGAGTAATTAATGTATATTAGAGGTACAGTTAAGGGTACATAATTACAGCATAGGTACACAATGAAAAACTGTAACACACAACCACCAGTTACTATTACCAAGCACACATCACTAGGACAGAGTGCACACATCAGGAAACACCACAGCTGGGGATGTTTGGGGGGGGGACAGAGTACCCAAAACACCAAGCAAAATAAACCAATTCTGCAAGCAAAAAAAGAGAGTGAAGGGGCAAACACACTTGGTGAAATAACGTCGAATACAGCAGCCAGTACCACTGCAAACACAAGAGTGTACAGGAATCAACACACATGGAAATACCAGAGAAAGCAAAGGAGCCACCGAGACCACAGGAAGGGGAACACCTGGAAACATTAGAAAGGTCACAGGAACCAGCACACCTGGGGATGTCACAAAGCAGAGGAACTAACACACCTGAGAGGACACAGAAACCAACATACCTGTGAACAGCGGTGAGAACCCGAACACCTGGAAACAGCAGAAACACAGGAACCAACACACCTATGAATATCAGACAGTAGAAGAGCTAACACGCCTGCAAACATCAGGGGGGACACAGAAACCAACATGGCTGTTAACAGCAGCGAGGACAGGAACATTAGGGAACATTAGTATGAGCAAGGCACAGGGACCAACACACCTATGAATATCAGACAAGAGAACAACCAACATACCAGCAAATATGTAAAGAAGCCTAAATACGTGTGAACAGCAGAGAGAACAGGAACGTCTGGGAATATCAGGAAGCACACTGGAATCAACACAACTATGGGTATCCGACGGCAGAGGAACTAATACACCAGTAGTGTCAGAGATGGCACAGAAATCAACATTCCCGTGAAGTGTACCGGCGACACAAATAAGAACACCGGGGAACATAAGAAACAGCACAGAAAACAACACACCTACTGACACTACTGAGCAAAAGGGGCTAAAACATTTTGCACACATCAGAGGGGGTTCTGATACCAACATGCCATTGAAGAGCTAAGAAAACATTTGGAGCACAGGAACCAACAAATCTGGGGATATCAGAGTAGAGGAACAAACACACCAGCCAACATCAGATAGCACAGACACCAACATACCTGTTACCAGCAGGGAGAACAAGAACACCCCTGAGCATCAGTAGGAAGAGGAACCAACACACCAGGAAATGTCTGAGAACAGTGAAAGTAAGACACCTGACCCTGCTAACATCAACAGGTATAGAATGCAACAAAGCCGTGAAATGCAGCAATAACATCTCTAGGCATTGGCTAGAGCACAGGAACCAACACACCAGGGAATATCAATACACAGAATAGCTAACCCACTTGAAAATGCCAGAGAAGGTGGACACCTCTAAGCATTGGCTAGAGCACAAGAACCAACATACCAGGTCATATCAATTCACAGAATAGCTAACATACTTGAAAATGCCAGAGAAGGTGAACACCTCTAGGCATTGGCTGGAGCACAGGAACCAACACACCAGGGAATATCAATACACAGAATAGCTAACGCACTTGAAAATGCCAGAGAAGGTGTAAAAACCTAAACACCTGTGACCTGCAGAGAGAAGGAGAACATCTTGGCGAACATTAATATAAAACACATGAACCAATTCAACAGTGGTACATAAAAGAAAGCACAAAAATTAACACCTGGGAAAAGGACACCCAATAATGGAAGCAAAAACACCTGGGAAATCAAGCACAGCTCGGTAACCAAGTAGAGAGTGAATGACTCGAAACACGCCGGCAAAAACCAAATATGGTAGGAACCCACACAGGAGTATTAAAATAATATAAACCATCACACTTAGGACAATGAGACGTAGGATTATCAGAGTGTAGACAGGACACCTAAGAATACAAGCAGTAGCACCAACTGTGAGCACACAACAATTAACGACTCTGGAAATATTAGTGGGTGCCGAAAGACCACCACCACATCAAGAAATATCAAGGGGAGCACATAACCCCCTATAAACCTAGAAATATTAGGGAGAGCACACCAACCAATGCAACTGGGACTATCAAGGAGAAAACAGGAATTAACTCAATGGGGAGCAACGTGGAGTGCAAAGGCATCAACACAACTGGACAATCATGAGTGCTAAGGAACCAAAACACATGGAAATATCATTGAGTTCACAGCAACCAAACATATGAAAATATGAGGGAGAGCAAATGGACCAACACACTTGGGAATATCAGACAGAGCACATCAACGCCAAGGACCTGAAATATCAAGGAGAGCACATGGACCATACACATATTATTATTATTATTATATCTGATTTTGTAGAGCGCTCAGCTACCCGTAGGTTTCCCGGCGCTATATGAGGATGTCAAAGAGAGCACAGAAACCAACTACCCTGAGTCTGTGAGAGAGCGAACAGTAGGCAAGCGACGGGAACATACAAGAGACAGAACCTTGAACAAAGCACTTGGAAATAGGACAGAAAGCAAAGGGACTGCCACATCCTGAGACTGGTGAGGAAGAAGAACCACCTACCTCCTGAATATATTACGGACAGTCCAGCAACCAACACAGCTATGACTGTCAAGAAGAACTAAAGAACCAACATGCTTGACTCTTGTCTACATCACAGGAATCAATCCGCCTGGATATATGATGGAGAGCGCAAGGACCAGTGAGTGTACAAGAACCAACAAACCAGAGACCATCTCGAAGACCACAAGAACCTACACGGCTACGAGAGCGAGAGGACAAGAACCAGCCCACTTGGTAGTATCAGCAACAGCTCTGCATCAACACACCTGGCTAGATCAGGGAGAGCACATGAACAAACGCCCGGGAATGTCAAGGGAGCACAGGAATTAAAACACCTGTGCCTGTCAAGGCGATTACAGGAACCGAGACACCTAGAATTATTTGTATTTTTGAATACGGAGCACAAATATCTTGACAAAAATATTGACTATCAGAATATTGTCAAGGTAAATATATTTATACAAGTATACATTTACTATGCTTAACTTGACATCAACGGACTAAATGAATATTTGCTCAAATAGTTGGACTAAAGTGTATGTGTGTGTGTATATATATATATATATATACACACATATATATACACACACACACACACACACACACACACATATTCGCGTGCAGGCACATACGGAAAGAGAGGAGAGCGTTCGGGACCCAACACACCTTGAAACAGTAGGATGAGCAGAGAAACCAACATACCTGAAAACACAAGGGTGCAGGAATCAATATATTTCACACCAACAATGAGAGAACAGGACTAAACACACCAAGGGTTATCGTGGAGGGTACAGTTTCCAGTCTGCTTTGGCACTGAGAGCACAAGAAACAACCCACCAGGGGTTACCCTGGAGAGGACACAGATCAACACACCATGGACAGTCAGGAGCAACAATGGAAGCAACACCAGTGAGGCGGTCAGGACGAGAGCAGGAATCAACACTCCTGGGACTCTTCAAAGAGGCCAAAAACCTAGGATAGACGAGTAAAAACACACCAAGGGTTATCCTGGCGAGCACACGGATACCCCGCTTCTCAGCGAAAGCTCAGGAACCAAACTACCTGGCACAGTCAGGAATAGCAAAAGAAAGCAAACCTCCTGCAGCCACCCAGGAGACCACTGCAGTCAACAGTCCATGGATTACCCTGGTAGAGCACAGGAATCAAACATGAAACAATCCAGCAGACCAAAGGGACAAACACAACTGGGCTGTCGGCGAGAGCACACACAACAGCACAGTTGGGAATGTCATGAAGAACACAGAGACCAACACATCTGGGATGGGAAGAGCGCATGAATTATCACACCGGGGACAATCAGGGAGAGTGCAGGAACCAAAACACCCGTGACAGTCAGGGAGGGCACAGAAAGCAAACCTCCTAGGGAGAGGAGAGGAGTAAACACACCAAGGGCTATAATGGACAAAACAAGCACCAACACAGCTTGTCAGTGACAGACTAGGAAACAACACAACAGGGATAATCCTGGAGAACACACGAGCCAACGCACCTGGCGGTGTGGGGAAGAGTATATGGATCAACATACCACGGACAGTCACGGAGAGCTAAGGAATCAACACTCCTAGGACTGCTGGAGAGAGTTCAGGAGTCAAAACACCAGGAATTATCCTGGAAAGTACATGAACAAACACACCTGGTAGTGTCTGGAAAAGTAAAGGAGCAAACATGCCAGGAATTATCCTTAAGTGCACGTGAACCAGCAATACGGGTAGTGTGAGGCAGAACACATGAATCAATACATTGCGGACAGTCATGGAGAGGATGGAAACCCACACACGAGGGACACCCAGGGTGAGCAAAAGAACCAGCACACGTATTATTATGATGGAGGACACAAAATCCAACGTATCTGAGAATAACAAAAAGAGAGCAGAAACCAACACACCTCTGATTAATAGAGAGAGCACGAGAATATACACAACTGTGACAAAAGTCCACAGGAACCATCACACCTGGGAATGGCAACATCAACAGAGATTGGTTTGTGTTGGAGCGGTCAGTAAGATCGGCTCCAAATTTCCCTCAGAGCCCTCTGCTTCTTCAAATTATAATCAATGGGCAAGATGGAGCCATTTGATCAACTTCACACTCCCTTTTTTGTTCAATTTCCAATATTTGTTCACATAACACATGTGAAGCACACCACCATCCTAGAGAACTCGCGAACAATCACCCACATGCTGAGCCCTTGGGACGACTCAGGGCAATGTGAACTTGCTTTCTCCATGGCCATCGCAGCCTTGCCATCTTGTTATCAAACAAGTCATTATCTATAGAACATGAACGTCATCTCATTAAATGTAATCGCTCAATTAAAATCCATGCTCTAATTAATAGATGTAATAATTTCTGGAGACAGGTCAAGGAAGCGACCCCCGAACCTTGTGTGTATCATCAAAAACCAGGTCTTGCAATCAACAGTGAGGAGACAGATGGAATTCCATTACTTGAATCATTTTCATTGGACTTATGTTTCTTAGAATATTAACAGACTGTTTAATCACCTAGGCCCCAAACAATCACTTAGGCCTTTAACAATTACTTTACTCAGCTCATATCCACACACCATCAACCAAGTGTTGTGTAGGTTTGAGCTTAATTTTTGTTCTGCAGTTATAATCTTAAGTAATTCCCCAAATTCGCATTTTGTGAATTGGCACCGTTTTCACCATTTCACATGACTTGAGATGGGTCAAGTAGAATGTCTCATCAAGAGACATTTTCTCCTTGAACAAGACATTTTCTCCTCAAAACACTCTTGAAAATACAGGATCAACACATGCATTTCAGTGCCTTGAGCTCTATTTGAGATAAGGCATGAATTTACAATTTAAATCCAAGGCCATCAACAATTAACCAAATTAGAACCCTGTCCAAACAAACCAACCTCGACCTTCTGTTTCCAAGGAAAATAAACTGCAAAACTTGAACAAACCCAATACACCTACTGCCTATCTTGTGCAACTTTTTTTGTAATCTGTATCCTTACAGAGAAAAGTTACTTCCTGAAAATTTCACATTATTCCAAAAACAAATTACATGTTGATGTGACAGGAGGCTTCAAAAAGACCTATTGATACAGATTTCCAAGGCACATTCAGGCTTAACGTAGGTTAACCTCTTCGAGGCTCATGACGAGCTGAGCTCGTCATGAGCCACGGCGCTCCGGTGCTCATGACGAGCTCAGCTCGTCATGAGCCGTGGAACGCTCGCATGCGGGGATAATTCCCCTGCTGTGCTGAGCGTTCCACAGGAGGTAATGCACCTGTGTCGAGCTGAGCTCGTCATGAGCACAGGAGCGCCGTGACTCATGACGAGCTCAGCTCGTCATGAGCATGCGGGCGCTGTGCGCGATCCCTCCCCCCCAGGACAGCAGGGGAATAACCCCCACAGCGAAGGGGTTAAAGTACATCTCAAAGAGTCAGGAAAGGGAGTTATGACGTAGAGTTTTGAACGGAAGTCAATTCCCAGCCCTCATCTAGTCAACATATACATGGCTGATTTATCATCTGCTTTACAGAGGGAAAATATGTGTTGTCCAAAAATTCTGAGAATTAAATTCCTAACAATGTTTCCAAAATACAAAGTTTCTTTGAAAGGGACCACTGGTGATCAGTCCAATATATGTGAAAAATTGTGCAAATCTGTACCATTGAAGACTCAAATTGTTAGGATTGACTGAATGCCACTTGTACCATTTGTGGTGAACATATTGTAATCCATGTTCACTTTAAGAAGTTTTGGATACCCTTTGTACTGCCAATGACAGAATCTGAAAACAAAACGTCCAGCCTGTGGCTTGAGACATGGTCATCACATCTTGGTCGGCCCAAAAAAGTATTTCCTTATCAAATTCTTTTTCTGTGTCCTTCCACCTCAATTTGAAGGCATGAGGGTCAAGATTATCTCTAAAAAGCAGTCAGAGAGTGGCCCGGTAGCACTGGGAAACAAGCTCTGACAAAAGTATCTGAAAAATGGATGCTACAGAAAATGAAACAACCCTTTTTTCTGTATCGTGTATAAACAGTCTCAAAGCCTGCTGTCTAAACCCGTGTGTGTTCCAAACTAGGGTCGCAACCCACTGGTGGGTTATCATGAAAGTCCAAGCAATAAATCAAGATGACTTTAAATTCTCTATTTATCATGTCACATTTGCTGCTACATATACAGAGATCAAAGGTCTGGCTATGACTTCTGCGTCTTATGTTTTCTTTCATGGGGACTGTGGTCTACAAATTCCTTTCACTTTGCAGTTGGAGAAAGAAAACTAAAGGGAATTATGTGACAACCTTACTAGGGTACATTAAGTGAGATGGGGTGTCATTTTTTCGTAACACAACAAAATGTTAATATCTGTAAATGAACTCATTCATCAGTTAGGAAATTAAAAATGGAGCACATTTTTCGTAATTGTGTATTGTGATGGAAATAAAGATTTTAATAGGATCAGAACAAATCAACACGCTTTACAAATCATAGATATTCACCGAAACCTGATTGTATACATTATTGTGTGAGCAAAATAGATTTACCAGTAAAACTATATTTCTGTGAAAATGTTGTGACCATTTCAATGGAAAATGTCTGTAAATTACAATGCGCTACGCCCACTAAAGATAGATGGGTCGCAATATTTTGTCATACTATAAAGTGGGTAGTGGTTCTAAAACATTTGGGAAGCACTGGTCTAAATATGTTCAGGACAGTAAAATAAGCTATTCTGAAAGATCTTGATGTAAAATATTACATTATCAAGGCTATTTAGTCGACCAAAAACAGAAATTTTTCTTTATTCTAGTCCTTATACCTTGGACTAATTATCGATGGCACATGATCACTAATCTTTGCTCTCGTGAAGCCTTATGGCATCACTGATCGATGCATATTTGATTATCTAGGTTCTCTTTGGTATATTATGTAGCCCAGTTCTTAGATACAGAAAGCGGGGCATTGAAACATCCTTATATTATCTTACATTGATGACCTGTGGTCCGGGGACTCTTGGAGGTCCATGACGCCTACTCAGGGGGGCCATGACTATTTTACAAAATTAAATAATTTTAAAAGTGTTACGTTAAAATGAATGAGGTATATATAAATAAGGAAACAAACTAACATATATTTGATTATAAATTAAACAAAAAATTTCAATATTCAAGGTGTAAACTTTGTTGTGTATTTTAGTGTATTGTTTTGAGGTTCAAATTATAGAAATCTCTTAGGCTGGGGGTTTCCGGCCTCCAATAATGACTCATGGGGAGATCCCTGGATTCCAGTAATGATTCATTGGAGGACCGCTGAAGTCAAAAAGTTAGTAACCACTGCTCTAGAGAACAAGTTGCTACAAGTTCACTGGGACACTCCTTTCAATTCCATCCAAACCACAGGCTCGACAGCCAATTCCTCCTACACAGGAATGTCAACAAACCAGCACAATTAAAGATATAGCCTCCTACAAGATCACCTAGAAAGTTTTTTGAAGCAGTGACAATGGTACACTGGAACCAATGGATTCTGATTGGTGTTAGAATAACGATGAAAATGATAATATTTACATATTACAACAAGGTCTGCACTTTATATGTTGTTTTTTTTTGTACCTACAATTTCGCAATATTTCTGGAACGTTATTTTAAACTTTGCAAAGTAAACAAACAAGTTCTGGCTAAATCGTTCACATGATTTGTCTAGGAAGAGCATGCCATGCATAGAAATGGTTCAATAGGAATTTGGTTCAAGCAAAAACTGCTCTTAGCAGAGCATAATCGATGAAAGTGGCTACTGGTCTGGGCAGAACCACCACCGGAGGAAGATCTTTCTCCTACCTGGCCGCCAAGACATGGAACTCCCTCCCCGCACACCTACGACGGACCCAGGACCATCTCACCTTCAGGAAACAACTCAAAACCTGGCTATTCGAGCCGTAGCAGCTGTCCCCCGCCCACCCCCTCAGCGCCTTGAGACCCTCGTGGGTGAGTAGCGCGCTCTATAAATTTATTATTGATATTGATTGATTGGCTACTCGGCCCATGTGTGGCTTGCACAGACAAATGGAGAAGCGATCTGTTTGGAAGTACACCAAGATGCTTCAGGTTGAATGTAGCCACAAATACAACTTTTTCTTTAATAGAAAAGGACGTAGCATCATATCTTGTAAGGCAAAAGCACTGAGTATAATATCTTGACTACATTTTATGATATTCCTCATTCCCCTCCATCTTGACCGTTAGATGTTATGACGGAGGCAATGGTAACAGCACAGAAATCTCCCATGATGCAATACCAGGAAATGCAACCTGTGTCTCATTTTGAGTTGTTAAAACTATTCCTAATTGGAAATACTTATGCTTAGAGATAAATTGGTGTTTAAAACGTTGATGATTGCTCGGAGCAATAAAAGAAGTTGTAAAATCAATTTCTTTTTTTTAACAGCCACATTGTGATAAAAGGTTGATGGCTTGAATTAACCTAAATGAATTTGTGTTTATTGGAATTCAGCTGCTATGTGCCACTCAACTCAAGGGTACTCTTTTTTTGGTCTTCACAGGATAAATGACTAATAAGCAAGGCCACTGGAATTATGCGATTGTGCGGCAGGGGCGAGCTTGGCATAGTTATACATTTGCTGATTTTTGCCATTTAATAAATCATCTGCTGCATAACCTGCAGATTTTAACAAAAAAAATGCTGTTTCTAGCTCAAACAGTTCAAAAGATACTAAAAATGCAGCAACACATGTTGCTGCGTGGTGGAAGGCCCTTTGCAAAGCTGGAATGGTTATCTTTCTGTTGCTTATTGCTAAATGTGGGTGTTAAATTGGTACTAGTGGGGTGCAACCAATGCCCAGACAGTGTTACTAAGTTTAAAAATGATAAATCAATGAAGTAATATATTACAAAATGTGCCACTTTATGCAGCATAATTTCACTTTCCTTGTCGCATATTTACCAACAATGTTGCATAACTTAGCCCTCTCCTGGCGCATAATTCCAGTGGCCTTGCTAATGGGATTTAAAGTAATGGGCTCCAGGCAATGTGTACCACGTGCATAACCCCAGCAGGTTAATGTTACTCACACCCCTTCACCCTTGTGAGGTAGGTTTTTTTTTTAACCGAGTTTTATATAGCGCGAACTTGACCCAAAGATATCGGGTATCAGAACGCTTTACATAGCATCAGTTGCGTTACATGAGGACACATTCATTTTTTTGTTGGGCGCGGGGAGATTAAGTGATTTGCCCAGAATCACAGAATGTTCAACGTCATTGCTGAGACTCGAACCCGCGTCCCTAGATTCGAGGTCGACCGCCCTAGCCGTTAGGCCAACTCCTCTCCCCTAAATTAGCTCTAATAATTCAGTTAAACCCATTTTTTTTACATTTTTAATCCATAAAAAAAACTAGAACCACAAAAAAGTCCTTGGATTGCGCAGAGGATTAAATATGGCTTCCTTTTTCAGAGGGAAAGGAATAATTTTTAGGTTTAAAGCATTTTATTAAAACATAAAAACACGGGGAAGGGAATTGGGAGGTCAAGTTTACATACAGTACAAAAGGAGGCACGTTGCAGCAATGCTGGCGGAAAGTGGGGAGGTCGGTAGTCCCGGAGGGGGAAAAAGGCAAATGCTGTAAGGCAAGAAGGCCGTGCGAATAACCCTCCAATAGTCCCCAACCTCCCAATCAAAGCTAAGCATGAGTAGTGACCCGCAACACAGCATAAACAACACAGTCCCTCCAAGCCCCCCATCCCCAGAAAAAGGAAAAGAAGAAAACAATACCCCAACATCCCCGTCCAATAGCCCGTTATAGAAACATTGTCCCCAGCCACCCACCCCCAGCCCCCAGTCCCCCCGATCCCATCCCTCCTAATCCGCTGGAGCCGCCGGCGGCGTCAGCCTAAGAAGGCGTAGGTACCTCGGACATGTGATCTCACGAAATTCCGTGGACAACAGTGCCAAGAAAGGATGCCAGAGCTCCTCGAACTGGTCAACATTACCAGCCACTGTGAGCGACATCTTCTCCATACCCAGTACCTGCCAGAGTCTGTGTAACCAGCCAGTGATAGAGGGGGCAGTGGGGGTGTGCCAGTGCACAAGGATATTTTGAACCGCTGAGCCTAGCGCAATAGCAATCTGCCTACCCCTGCGGGACTTCAGCGGGTACATCAAGTCGTTGGGAAGGCCTAGCAGGACATATGCCGGGAAGCGCGGGAGTTCAACCTCGAAGTGCCTGTCCACCTCATCTAAGACCTCCTTCCAATAAGCAGATAGTACCGGGCACCCCCAGAGAATGTGCGATAGAGTACCCTCCTGACCGCAGCCTCGCCAGCAACCCTTGTCGGTGAGTTTGTGCATCTCGCAGAGCCTCTCCGGGGTGTAATACCAGTAGGTGGACACCTTGGTAAAAGTCTCCGTCAGCCCAGTGTGGTACGCAGAGTGCCTCGCCCGATATGCGATCCCGTCCCACTCCTTGTGGCTCAGGGTCCTGCCCAACTCTCTGTGCCAGCGCTCTCTCCCCGGGTTGTGGTAATGAAACGGCGGGGGTTGGAGAAATTTATATAGATCAGTGATAAGCTTGGCATCCGAGGTCCGGGTCACCAGCCACCGCTCGTAAGGTGTGATTTGACGGGCAGCGACGTCGCGCACTTGGGGTTGGAGAGCCCAGTGACGGACCTGCATATAACGCAGTCGGTCCACCTCCGTCAGACCAAAGTTCTGTCGGAGTTGTTGGAAAGGGAGCACGCCCTCCGGCCCGTAAATCTGAAAGAGTGCCCTGCAACCCGCACTCATCCAGTGAGAAAAAGCTCCCGGGTCCAGGCCCGGAGTAAAGTCTGGGTTACCAACTATGGGTGTGAACGGAGATGGGAAAGTAGTTAGCTCGCGGAGTTCACAAACCGCATCCCACACTCGTAGCGGAACCCGGGTGACAAAGGAGGCGTAGAGATTAGCCGGGCGGTGTGCGCGCCGCAAGAATGGAACCTCTTGAAGGGTGCGACCTGCAACTGCCTGATCTTGAAAGAGCCAGTGCCTGTCCGATTCCCACCTGCTCCATTCCACCAAATACCGGAGTTGCGCCGCTTGAAAATACTTCCGGAGGTCCGGAACACCGAGACCCCCCGCCTCCGGTGCAAGCGTGGAAAGAACCCTCTTCATCCGAGGCTTGCGGCCCTGCCACACGAAACGGGAGATGTCAGCTTGCGCTTGCTGTATCCAACCCACAGGGGGCTGGAGAGGTAGAGCGCGAAAAAGATACAAGATCTGGGGCAGTACCGTCATCTTCACCGCTGCGATACGGCCCAGCCACGAGAGCAGGCCCTTGTCCCATCGGCCGAGTTCCTCTTTAATCTTCTTGCTAAGGGAAGAATAGTTGGTCTTGACCATCTCGGGCAGCGAAGGTGCAAGCAGGATCCCCAGGTACGGCACCGTGGAAGAGGACCACTGCATAGGGAAAAGACGCTGGAGGTCTCGCCTGGTGTCCGCGGAAAGCGACACATCCAGGGCAGCCGATTTAGACATGTTCATTTTAAAGCCGGCCACGCGTGCAAAGGCGTTCAGTTCGTGAACGCAGGCAGGGAGTGACCGCCTGGGGTCATCCAGGGTCAGCAGGACATCATCCGCATAAAGGCTAACAGTATGGGTATACTGACCCATCTCAACCCCAATAGCGTCCGGATTGTCGCGAATCCTCTGGGCGAACGGCTCCATATAGAGGGCGAACAAAAGCGGTGAGAGGGGGCATCCCTGTCTCGTACCACGCTCAATGGCAAAACTACCAGAGCTGTGTCCGTTGACCCGCACCGATGCTGACGGTCTCCTATAACAATTGAAGACCATGGAGCGGAACTTCTCGCCGATCCCCAGTTTCCCGAGAACCAGCTCAAGGTACGGCCAATGAACCCTATCAAAGGCCTTCTCCGCATCGACCGACAGCAACATCCGTTCCCCCGGGACACGTGAGGCCTTTTCTAACACGTGTGTCACCCTCTTGGTGTTGTCGACTGTCTGCCTACCGGGCACAAAACCAGCCTGGTCCGCCTCCACCAGGCCCGGTAGGTGCAGGCCAAGTCTGGCCGCCAGGATCCCCGTGTAGAGCTTAAGGTCCACATTCAGAAGCGAAATAGGCCGATATGAACCGCACAGGGTCCGATCCTTCCCGGGCTTCGGAATAACCGACACCGTCGCGGAAAGAAGGTCCGGCGGAATGGCCCCCGGCTCAGAGAAGGAGTTGAACAGGCGAGCCAGTAGAGGCGCCAGAGTGGAGCAGAAGGTCTTGTAAAACAAGGCCGTGTAGCCATCCGGGCCCGGGGCCTTACCGTGCTTCAAGCGTGCGATAGCGGAGATGACTTCCACCACATGGATGTCCCTCTCCAGATGGTCCGCCTGGGCGGGCTCCAGAGACGGGAGGGTCACTGACTCCAGATAGGCCTCAGCTTCTCCCGGCGGGGAGGGTTCCGCGGCGTATAGCGCCTCGTAAAAGCTACGGAAAGAATCCGCCACATCCGCGTCACCGGAAACCGGGACCCCATCCGCGCCCACCAACTCCTTCACCACATTGCGTTGCCGCGCAGCCCTGAGCCGATGGGCCAGGAGCCTACCGCATCTGTCTCCGCCCGTATAAAAGGCATGCTTCAGACGCAACGCAGCGTATTCCGCCCGATCTAGATCTAGCGCAGAGAGGAGTTTCCTCGCCGCTTTCAGCTGCCTCCAGACCCGAGGAGCCCCCGTGCGGCGGTGAACCTGCTCAAGTTCCCTGACTTGCGCCGTCAGTTCGTCTCTCTTACATTGCCGCTCTCTGTTCTCCGCCGAGGAAATGGAAATAAATTCCCCCCTGAGGACCGCCTTCAAGGCTGCCCACTGCGTCGCTAGAGACGTGTCGGAGTTGCTATTGTGGACCAGGTACTCCTGAATAACCTCCCCCACTCGCGTCACCACCGACTTCCTATGTAGAAGCGTATCCCGAAGCCGCCACATCCCTCTAGAGGGGGGGGCTGCCGGCCAAGCAAAGACTCCGGAAACCGGTGCATGATCGGACAGGGACAAGACCCCGATGTCTGCCGCCGTGGCGGCCGAGCGAAGCGGTCCGCTCACTAAGAGGTAGTCCAACCGCGAATAAGTGCGGTGCGCATGAGAGAAGTATGAATAGTCCCTATCGGTAGGGTGCATAGTGCGCCAGAGGTCATGCAGATCCATCTCAGCAATCTGGTCTCGCACCGCTCGAGAAAGCTCCCCCGTCTGCGGGAAGCGTTGGGCAGACCTATCCAAAGCTGAGTCGAAGACCATATTTAGGTCTCCCCCCAGGACAACATGGCGATCGGGCGAGGCAGTGACGTCCACCAACACTGATGCCAGGAAACGATCCTGGTGGTCATTCGGGCTGTAAACGGAGCCAACCGTAAAGGCGATACCTCCAAGCCGCATGCGATACACGAGGAGCCTCCCCTTCTGCTCGGCATATTTATACAACACCTCGCCCCTAAAGGAGCTGGCTAAAAGAATGGCTACACCCGCAGTCTTGGTCGCCGCCGAAGAGAAGAATTGGGTGGGGAACTTGGCAGAGCGCAACCTATGACAATCATTGGAAAGTAAATGGGTTTCCTGCAAAAGGCAAATGTCCGCCTGCGTCCCCTCCAGCAGGGAAAGGATCGCCCTACGCTTCACAGGGTTGTTCAGACCCTTAACATTAAGGGTCACCACCTTCAAGGACGGCATCGCTCCCAGGGGATCGAAGCGCTATGCAGCAAGTGAGGGATCAGCGGAGGGGGCGCGCGGGGCAGGGGTGCAGGGAAGGCCAGAACCGGCCTCGCGCGTGCATGGGCAGTATCGGACGGGACCCCACCAACAACAAACCAACTCCTAAACCCTCCCTGAACTAACCCACGGCAACTAGCCAAAACCATAAACAAAGAAAAACACCCCATTGTCTCAGTCCAGCCCGAACGGGCAAGTCTGCAGAAATCAATCAAGTGGACGTTCAGCCACTCACCTCCAACTGTCCCCCCCCAACCCCCCAGTCCCAACCCAGCATCGAAGAGGCTAAGAATCTCTCCCCCCGGAGTGAAGTTAGGCCGTCATGGCCACACCGCTGGATTCAGGCGAGGTCCCGGCCGCCGCCCTCAGGGCCTCCGCCATTTCCGCTCTGACGGTAGGGGAATCAGGGCGACTCGCAGTCGCCGACGATTGTCGTCTCCTCGATCCTCGCCGGCCCCGTCTCTCGGGACGTCTCCATGCGGGCGTCGCTCCGTCCTGCTCCGTAGCTGTGAGTCCCAACACCCCGCAAATGTCTTGGAGGGAGCGCAGCTGGTGTAACACTCCATTCCATCGGAAGATTAGACGAAAGGGGTGACCCCAAGAGTAGGGCGTCTCATGCTCCCGCAGAAAGTCCGTAGCGATCCGGAAGGACCTACGCTTCTGCAGCGTGATGGCGGACAAGTCCTGGTAGAGCGCCACGGGCCGCTCTCTGAAGGTTAAAGGCTGCTTCCTGCGGGCTTCTGTCATAATGCGCTCCTTCAAAGGGAAGTCCGGCAGGAACGCCAGAATATCAGGGGGGGGTGCCGATGACTGGCGCTGGCGGCCCACTCTGTGCGCTCTGTCTATGCGGATCGGAAAGTCCGTGTCCTCTCCCAAAATCTCCCGGAACAGGTCCTGCAAATAGGCCACCAGGTCCGATCCCTCATCTGTGGATGAAACACCCCGCACCCGGATATTGTTCCGCCTGGACCTGTTCTCAAGGTCCTCAGAGTGGGCCTGGAGCTCGACGCATTGCTCCCGGAGGCGGAGAACGTCCTGCTGGAGATGGACTATCTCCTCATCGCGGCGCTGGGCTGCCGTTTCCACCGTGTCAACACGTTCGCCAAGGCCCTCGACCTCTCTGCGCACCTCTCGGACCTCGCTGGCTACCTCGCTCTTGAGCGTCTGGAAGTCCTCCCTGAGGGAGCTGAATAAGCCCTCCATGAAGGACCTCGTGACCGGTGGCTCGCCTCCAGTGGCGTCCGCAGAGGCCCGAGAGGGCCCCGGGGATGGTTGCGTCCTGTCCCGCTGCTGCTGGGCCCTGCTGAGCATATCCGGCAGGGTGCGGTCCCCCTTTTTCGCGCCACCTCTCCCAGTCATCCTGACCTCCGCAGTGGGCAAAGCTCAGGGCTAGCCGCTGTAGATGCGGCCGGTCGCTTGTGGGCACCAGATGTGAAGGCCCCGCCGGGGACAAGGGTGAAGCGTCACTGACGACAAAATGGCGGCTCAGGCCAGGGCGAGACGATCACCGCACCGACCAGAGCGGTAAGCAGGGCCAAAGTCAGGGTCCCTCAGTAGGTCACACTCAGGGAAGTCGGAGCGGAAGCCAGGGCAAAAGGAGGCACTCGTTCAGCAAGGGCGCCGGGAGGGTCGCCAGTTCCAGCTCCCCAGGACAAGATGGCGGAAGAGCGGGACCCAGGAGGGCGGCCCAGGCCAACAAGACCGCCGTAGACCGCCGGGCTGCAATGGGCCAGGAAAGTACAGAGCAGGCGCCCCACAGTTGCACCGGCGGGCACGCCCAGAGCGGCCGCCGCCTAAACGCCTCCGTCCCCCGCCTCCAGGTCTGGGATCAACGTCGTTCCGCTCACCGACACCAGTCGCGAAGGGTCAGAGCACCAGCGAGGGTCCAGGGTCTGCTGTCCAGCGGCGACTCCGGTCACGTAGGCTCCGGCCGGAGGGTCCCGCACTCTGCAAAGCACTTCGGGTCCGATCCCTCGGGAGCACCAGCACTCAGCACTCGGCCCAGCCGAGGCGCCCGGACAGCGCCGCAACACGCTCCGCCCCCAGGCTCGTCTCCGCGGTCCGGCCCAAGCCCTTCTCCGTGGGTCGATCTGCGAGCAAACTTTCAGGGCACTTCCTCCGGGGCGACAGGAGTCAAAGTGGCATCAAAATGTGCCCCAGGAACTCCGGCACAGACCCCTCGCCCGCAAAGCAGCCGCGGGGGGAGAGAAGCGCAGGAACCGGGGCTCGAGCTGAGCCGGACCGGGGGAGCTACGGGAGGAAGCGTCCGCTCACACCGCCATCTTGGCCACGCCCCCCCAGGAATAATTTTTAACCTTATTGTGATACTGTTTTCAGTTTTAAGTACCTCCCTGATTCCCCCCCCCCTATCTGTTCCCTCTACTCATTTTGGGACTAATGTTTTGTGCTCAGAATTCAAAAACATAATCACGAGGGATTACACCTATTTCACGTTTCTTTTGTGAACTAATTTTGTACAACTAAGTGTGCAACTAAATACTTCGGTATTATGGAAAACCTCAAAAACGTATACATATCAAAGAAAGCCATATCTATGTGCAAAGAATCCATGATAATTATAACATACACATGGTCATAAGAATAAATAAAAGATCAGCTGGATTTCTGACCTGTAATAATGTGTGTGTTGTAATGCAAGGTACAATCAAAACAACGATCTTTCAAAGTGGAAAAAATGAAAATAAATATTCTAACATAGTAGAAAATGAGAAATGTTGTTACAAAGGAATAAATAGGGAATTAATAAAGTAATGGGCTAAAAGGAATAAGAATGTATTACTATATACTATATATAAAAATCGTAATTAAATATGTTTGATAAACAATTTAAAAAGAATAACTATAATATTATCGCCTTAACCGCGGTGGAAAACCGCCGCGGTGCGGGCGTTTTCAAGGGTGGGCGGGGTCTCCGTCGGCCGTTGGCCGACGGCAGCACTAGGGAGATAGTGCTCCCGTCGGCCAACAGCCGACGGGAGCATGCAAGGGGTTAAGAATACAAAGGTATCCCCCAACAATAATGGTGATGATAATAACAACAACAATCACATTAACAAGCATGACAATACGTACACTACCAATTGTTGTATTAACACTTATAATAATTATAATAATATTACATGCAGAACACGAGTCATCGGAGTAATAGTAGAACAATAACAATGCATTAATGACAATAATAAAAAAAAAATAATAGATGCAAAACAGCAATAGTCGCAATATTAATAGTACAAAAAAATAGCACGAATAAGTACATTTCCTAATGATGTCAAAATTAATTAAAAAAATATAAGGTGGAGTGATGCCGGCTGGAGATAGACAGCAGGGAAGGGAGGTGGGTGTGGAGGAGGGAAGAGGTTGTGAAGTGGTGAGAAAAGGAGGTTTGGAGGCGTTGGGGCCACTGTCCTGAAAAATAAAAAGTGGAAAGGGAGTATTTTGTCATAGTGATGGTGGCTTTACTATGGATTTGTGATTTATACACTTGCAATAAACAGAAAACGAGCAATAGAAAACCAATAGATCTGGCTTGGCATCTATTCAATAATTTTTTAGCAAACATCTGCAGTATGCAAAACAAATTTGACCGAAATATATTTAATAATATATAGAAATAAAAATAGCAGAGCAGCAGCTGAAGCACACTAGACCTGGCACAGATGTACGCTCTTTGTCTGTCAGATGTGCACAGGTGAGCAGGAAAAATGCTGTTGCTCACAGTGCAAAGAAGCTAAAGGATAAAGTGTGCTGGCTCATTGTCTGATGCTGAATACCAGAGCTTGACTTGTGAAAAAATAAGTGCCAGGGACCTAGTCAGGAGGCCACCGCAGCTTGCATCACCCATGGCCCCCGTCAGCACTGCCAGTGATAGCACCAACACAACAACTACCTATTACACTCCTTCAGGTGCGGCACTTCAGACTATTC